>NC_136072.1:809627606-810827606 GCF_964261635.1 Lissotriton helveticus | reverse complement strand
CCCTGCATATCATTTGTATATTTGGTTCACAGCTGAAGTGAACAACTGCTGAGGCCTACTCTGTGGGGGCATTTTAAGATAAACAGATGCTGCCCTTTGATATGGCACCCACGGTGATGCACTATCCAGAAGAACTTGACACAGGCTCCTATTTCTCCTTTGTGTAGTCCCTGACATTAGTTGTCCATTCTAACATGGCGCGTATTTAGATATACATTAGTTGCATCATTTGATGCATCTTTCCTAAGCCTGCTCTGTATGATTGTGTGTGTGATAGAGATTATCATTTCCTTATACCTAGTTTATCCTGACAGATATCTATCAACTAAGCTGTCCACCCAGCATTTTAAATATGAGGAGCCCATTCCAATATGGCGCTTAGTTTTTCCTGGGTTGTCCTCTCACTTTCACCCTACAATCTCTGGCTATCTGATCCACTTCCAGGATACACAACGCTGCTTTAACACAAATGGAGGCTCTATTCTATGCGGATGACACGCAGCTGATCGTATCCCTTAATCAAACTGACAAAGCAGGGTCTAACTTTGCTGACTGTCTGGTCAAGGTTTCCACATGGATGGAAGGATCATTTTTAAAACTCAACGGAGCAAAAACGGAGTTGATGTTTCGGGGTAAACCTACTATCCTGGATGCCAATGTTTTCTGGCCCAACTTCTTAGGGGATATGCCATCCCCTAAAGAGCAGATAAAACGTCTTGGTGTCTGGCTAGAAAAGAGCCTTAACTTTAAAGAGCAAGTATGAAAGGTGGCAGGCACCTGCTATGAAATCTTGAAGATGCTCAGAAAAATAATTCCTCTCCTACCATTTAGAGCAAGGAGACTGGTGATTCAAGCCCTGATTCTTTCTAGGCTTGACTACGCTAATTTGCTGTACTTAGGTGCTCCGTGTTCAACTATTAAAAGACTACAACCCGTTCAAAACTGTGCGGCATGCCTCCTTATGCAGGTCCATAGCCGGGAATCTGCAGGGCCACCTGTGGCCTCTCTCCACTGGCTTCCAGTGGCTGAACGTATTCAGTTTAAGGCAATGTGTCTGGTCCACAGATCCCTCTCAGCTACGGGCCCACCGATTCTACGTTCCATCATTCCCCCTTATCTTCCAAACAGATCCCTGTGCTCGGAAAATAAGGGTCTTGCAGTTGTCCCCAGGATAAACAAAGCTCAGAGTGGGGGTTGCCTTTTCACATACATTGCGGCTAAACGCTGGAACCGGCTTCCCATTAACATTCGTCTGGAAACCAACTATATGTCCTTCCGGAAACTCCTAAAAACCTTTTTGTTTCAATGACTCCCATTCTTAGTTCAGTGAGTACTTTTGTCTCTAGCGCTGGTGATACCTTCTGGTAGCCATGCGCTCTATAAAAGCTTTTCAATTTCAATTCAATTCAATTCCACCCAGGGTCAGACTAGGCCCTGGACATTAAGTCTGACTGGCTAGGGGGGCTGTGGGGTAGGTATGGGCTGCTGGTGGGAAACGCTGCTGCCACTTTTGGTACAGGGGGCCGATATTGCAAACCCCTCTGTGCCAAAAATGCCCCCCACCAGTCCAAAACCAGCCCCCACCCTTCCGGCTCACCGGGAAAACGCCCTATGCCCTGCTACGGCCAGCCCAGCCCTGAGTCCGCCTCACGCTAGTACATGTATGCTGGAAATGGGGGTCCTTATCGCTTACCGCCGCCACCAAATGCTAGAGGCGTGAGTCCTCTACGCCTCGCCTCAACGTTAGCCTACGTAAGGACACCGTCTGAACTATCCCTGCTCACCCCCTTAGTAGCTTGGCACGAGAAGCCAGGCTTAGCTCCAAGGCACGATTGTCAAGTATGTGCAACCAGGCTCACAGCAACCCACTGATGTCACCACAAATAGACTCATCACAAGTTTTTTTATAAAATGAGTATAAACTTTATATAAGAAGATGTACGATATGACCACACGATATAAAATCAACATACAAGAATGGGTAGTATTCTTTCCGGTGGGTTGGTAGGTTCTAATCCCAACCACCACTTCTAACCAACAGTTACGCTCACTTCTAACCGTTTCCAAACGGTTAGGCCAGTCATATTGCTAGAATCACACACGTTGCAAGAGGAAATAAATACTGCAATGCGTAACGATATTCTCTTGCACTGTGCACCAGAGAAACAATGCCACACGTAGCGCCACAGTAATGTACTTTGCAATAGAAGGAATAATGCAATCACTACTAGCATACCCTGTACCAGGAAGAAAGAAAGCAATGCGTCACGCTAAAATCTTGTACTGTGCAAGGAAGAAATAATGCACTGCGTCACATTATTATCAGATACTGTGCAATGAAGAATTAATGCAATGGGCCATGTTACAATCAGGTAATCTGCAAGGAAATAATAAGGCAGTGCGTAGCACACCAACCATGTAGTTCGTCAGGCACAAAAGAGGTCAGGCGTCATATGACAGTTCGATAGTTCGTTGGCAGCAATAATGCAAAGTGTAATATGGCAGAGTTGGTGCTCCGTTAACAGTGCCCCCAATATGGATCAATGATGACACAAAAGTACTGATTACCACTCCGGCCCCAGTACTGCCCCTCCTTGGGTCAGCACGGGCCGAGATCCGAGCCAAAGAAACAGGCTCGGGCAGCTGACAGAAGCAAGGGGCCAAGAGAGTGTCCCTCCAGGGCCACACCCCACCCCAGATGGTGATCCACGTTACCGGGGGGGCACGACCCCACTCTCCTCTCCGACTTCAGCGACTTGGGCCTTGATCCAGAACTCCGTCACGGGGTGCGGCGAGCTCGGGCCGGCAACTCTGCTCCTTCACCGCTGCCGGTCCAGGCCGCTGCTGTTCTACTCTGAGGTCCCAATGACTTGGCCCTCCTTCCGGTGGTCTCAGTGAACACCAAGACCCGCCCTCAGCACTGTGGAGACCTTACTTCAAATTTGGTGCACACCCTACCTAGGCACTCCCCACCAGCGCCTCAAGTTGCACCTCAGCATGCACACTGTGCATCCGAGACTTGCCTCTTCTCTGGTGCTTACAATGACCCGGGGCTCTTCACAACGCCCTGCTTGCACCTCAACACGCACCCTGCGCGTCCGAGTCTCTACCCCTTCTCCTGGTGCACACAATGTCCAGGCGCTCTTCACCAATGCCCTGGCTGCACCACGACACGCACTCCGCATGTCTGAGTCTCACCTCTTCTCCAGGTGCACACCATGACCAGGTGCTCCTCACCAATGCCCTGGCTGCACCATGAAATACACTCTGCGTGTCCAAGACTCACTTCTTCTTTTGTTGCACACGATGTCCACGCAGTCTTCACCAATGCCCTGGCAGCACCACGACCCGCACTCTGTGCATCTGAGTCTCTCTTCTTCTCCCGGTGCACACGATGACCAGGTGCTCCTCACCAATGCCCTGGCCTGCACCACGACATGCATGCTACTCGTCTGAGGCTCACTACTTCTTTTGGTGCACACAATGACCAGCCGCTCCTCACCAATGCCCTGGCCTGCACCACAACAAGCACCCAGCGCATCTTAGTCTCACTTCATCTCCCCGTGCACACAACGACTAGGCGCTCCTCACCAACGCCTTGGCCTGCACCACAACACGCACGCTGCGCGTCTGAGACACAGCTTACTTCTTCGTGCCCACAATCACAAGGCACAACTTCTGAGGGTCTCAAGCTGCAAAAGCACGCCCACACCCCATTGCTTGGAACTTCTCCGGAAACTTTTATGATCCTCTATTTCCAAACAGGGTGCCCTTGGGGTTACAAGACACAGCACAAAGCACAGTCTTTTTCAAGCAGGGGGACCCAGCACCTCCTAGCACAGTCCCAATAGCCTCTCCCTTGGTTAGAACAGCAAACTGCAGACCAGCCCCAGATCAAGAAGCAAGAATTGGTCTTTCCACAGCAGACTCTTCAGTTGATCCTTCTTTAGCAGAGGTTCCTCTTGACACTGAATGGGTCCAAGCCTTTTCAGTCTCAATCCATTTCTGTTTCATTACAAAGTTATGGGATTCAGCTCTCATGTTTTTTTAATTTTTTTAAAAATTGAATTTAGTTTATTGATTTTCTTAGAACAATCAACTGTGAGACTCAGCAATGCAATAGTACACAACACTTAACACTCTTTGTTAACATGTGATCAGTGGCAACAGTTAATGACAGTACCGAAATCCAGTAAACACAATTAAGAGCATAACATTCCCACTAGCGTTCACCCGTTCTTGTATGACCTTCTATTAGTCCTGCACTCTAAAACCATATTGTGTAGGAGGACTAGACGTATTCGTACGTAATGTAAGTGATAGTGACATCAACTCAATGAGTGTACTAATAATGGGGTTAATCCGGTGTTACGTTGTTACCACCAGGTGAAGTGTGCTGGTAAGTATTGTATAATTCCCAGAAGTTTTTGGGACTGTTACATGGGGGAGTAGTTCTCTGAAAAGTTCTGTCTGCGTGCTGCAGAATGTCATGTCACTCTTCCACTGTGAGATCGTAGGGAGTGGACCTCGAGACCAGTTGATTGCTACCCTGCGTTTCGCCATCAGCATTCCCATATCTATCAATCAACAGACCACTTTGAGAATTGGTTTGGAATAGTCCAATAATACCAGTGTTTTGGTCAGGTTCCAGGGTTAGCTTAATTATTTGACCTAAGTCTCTGAAGACTGAGACCCAGAAGGCCGAGATGCCAGGGCAAGACCAGGAAGTCAGCTAATTGTCCAAGGCAATGTTATCCCATAATCTGTATCTGTGCAGCCTCTCCGGTGTGTAATATACCCGGTTTAGGTATTTAAAGTGTACCAGTCTGTGCCTACCGTTAAGTGAGATCCGCTTGGTACTGGTGTAGCAGTAGGTCGACATAGTGTCTGCTATTTTTATATTCAAATCTCGCTGCCATGCCAAACGAGCCTTAGTGTAATGATTCGTTCTGTATGCCATTAATAGGTTGTAAGTATTGGCTACTATACGCTTTTCGGATGTTGCATGTAAAATGTGTGTTAAAGCTAATAGCTCCAGTGGTTTGAGGCATTCATCCCCCAGTAGTTCTCTCAGCACGGTCCGAGTTCTGTGGAATTGGATTTGTGTCAAGATGGTAGGTGTCGGTTTATTGGAGCTAAAATCATTCAAGACTTTGGAGACCCCCCAATCGAACAGTTCCCCTACTGTTTGTACACCCAGCATAGTAAGTGCTTGTGTGACCCCTCCTTCCCTGTAAGGTGTTAGCCACGTGCATCATTCTAGTAAGGCCATTGGTGAAAACAGGAGCACACCCGCCTGTTCCTGCAATAGGTAGTGCCAGACATGTGTTGTGGCATTGATAGAATCTAAGACGCATGTCCTCTGGTCTGCAGCCTGAAACACCATTGCAGGTAGTAGGAGCAGGGATGCCACCTCCGATTCAATTCGAAGATGTGGAATGACTGGGGAGCCATGTATCCAATAGAATGTGTGTGCGCTTTGTGCGGCTCTGTAGTATAGATCAAAATCTGGTGCACCCAGACCGCCCATAGAATAAGGTAAAACCAGTATTTGCCACTTAACACGCGGTTGCTTACCAGCCCATGCTAGCCTCACCATCAGTGTTGTGAGGCAGTTGAAGAAGGCTCATGGTAGAACCATGGGAATATTGGTAAATAAAAATAGAATTGCGGTAGCACCACCATTTTCATGATGGATATTCTACTGAGCATGGACGTGGGAGCTTAATCCATCTCTCAACGTCATCCTCTTAACTGCTAAAGGTCCTAACATAATTTTCCCTGAACAACGTCTCGGAGTCTGTGTGTATTTTTATACCCAAATTTCGTACCGCATCTGTGGTCCTTAAGAGAGGACAGTCAAGGTCGAATTGAGGAGTGTTGGGTGTAAGTGGAAAGATGATGGACTTCGGCCAGTTGATATGTAAACCGGACAGTACTCCAGAGCACACCACTTCACGGAGTACTGCCGAGAGGTTGGATTCAGGGTGCCTGATATAGAGGAGTGTATCATCAGCGTATATGGATACTATCATTTTATAGCGTGGAAAGCTTATACTCCGATTCTGATGATACTAACGTAACGCACAGGGGGTTCTGCCACTATACTGTAAAGTAATGGTGATAATGGGCAGCCTTGTCGTGTGCCCCTGGAAATGCATATTGGGTCTTTTTGCTTGGAAATATCTTCACGAGGCATTAGAAGAGTTCTCGCTGATGCCTATATGGAACAATACGATATACAATGGATCATTCAAAAAAATAGTGAATCGAACAACTAATTACCTATCACTTTTACATGACAAAAATGTGCTGGCAAAAAGAAAACACTCGTGGACAGTAATAAATGGATATGAAAAAAAGAAAGTACAAGAATACCTGGAGATACCATGGTCCGAAAGAAGTAAACAATGGTTTATGAATGCAAGATTTGGAATTCTGCCAGGCCTTAGTCATGCTCTGCCATGGAAAAAAACTATCTCTGGTCTATTGTGCAGACTTTGCAAAGGTGGAGAAGAAAATATTGTCCACCTTCTATGTATCTGTCCTGGACTTCGTAGGGAAAGATGTGCATTACTCAAACCTCATTTCAATCTCCGGGGTATAAGAACATGCAGGCATGCACTGAAAACTTGTCTTCATCCAAACGATATAGCCATGAATGTTGCCTTTGTAAATTTTTTAAAGATAATAACTACTGAACTAGAAAAATAAACGAGGGAATAAAAATAAAAAATAAAATGTATTAATTTTTTAATTTTAACTATGTTTTTTAGATTCAATCATCTTGATTTTAAGGACAAAAAGTGCCTAATTTATTTTTACTGTACTGTATTATATAAACTGAAAATTATTGTATATTGGAAATATTGTAAGATTTTAAATAATCAAACAATAAAGAATTTCGTCATATTGGGTCTTTTACTATGTTGCAGATTTTTATTCTGGCAGAGGGCGTGCTATAAAGGGTGCCTAAAAGGGATGTATGACGTTTCAATGCATGCTTTTACAATGCATGCCATTACGACGCAGGTTTTACAACGCAAGTCGTTACAACGACTTGTGTTGGGGGGCGCTGGATAGTGAATAGTTTAATTTACTGTTCCAACTCCAGTCCCCGTGGATAGTAGGGAAGGTGTTGGATAGTAATTAAACTATTCCCTATCCTAGAGCCCCCCCCAGTGCAATGCGTTGTAATAACTTGCGATGTAAAAGTTGCGTCGTAATGGTAGTGCGTTGTAAAAGTTGCGTTGTAAAGTATGTTCCCCGCCTAAAAGCTGGAGGAAGACATGGCTCACTCCAATCCTTGTCAGTACTTGTATCATGAACGGCCATTCTACAGAATCAAATGCCTTCTCTATGTATAGGAAGACCGCCACAGCCGGTATCTCTGGTCTGATAAGTCAAATTCCTACCGAGAACAAACCCCGCTTGTTCCGGTGCAACTAAAATTGGGACTAGAGGGACCAGTCGGTTAGCGAGGATTTTTGCGAACAACTTTGTGTCCACGTTAAGCAGAGATAGAGGACGATACGAGGCACATTCCTCCAAGGGCTTACTGGGCTTGAGAAGAGCTACTATCGCAGCTTCTGACATAGAGGGTGGCATAGTCCCCTTAATACACATGTCATTGAATAGCTGAGCCAGCTATGGAAGCAGTAAATTCCCTGTAGAATGTAAATGGGAGGCCATCGGACCCGGGAGCACTCCCTGTGTGCATGCTAGATAAAGCTAGAAGAATTTCATCTCTCTCTATGGGTCTCATAAGGAATTCTTTGTGTGTGTTAGAGAGCCACAGTAGTTGTATGTACGCCAAATAATCAATTAAATCTTCGTCTGTGGCAGCGTTTCGGGAGGCATATCGTTCAGAATAATATTGACGGAATCTGTCCGCAACCTCTGTTACGTCAGGCAAGATCTTGCCCTCAGCCGATCTAACCTCCACAGTTTGCATTGCTTCCTTTCGTTTCTTGAGTAATTGTACTAAGACTGAGCATGGTCTCTCATTCTCACCATATGCCCTGGCTGTGGCATATTTACCCAGATGTTTGATCTCGTCGTCCGCTGGCATATTGTATTCTCCCAGCAACTCTGCGAGCTCCCCCCACCGAATTGTCTGTATCTGACAACAGGCGACATTCTAGAATCTTAATTTTACCCTCTAAGTCCGTTAGGCGGTTGTGTATGGTTTGGAGGGCCCCGAGTGTATTGATATAGTGATTCCCCTAATGTCGACTTTGAAAGCTTCCCAGATGATTTGATAGTCTTCAACAGAGCACACATTCTTATCAAAAAATGTCTCGATAGCCTCAGCTAGTTCGTCTTTGAATACAGCACCTAGTAGGGAGTAGGGAGTAGGGAGGGAATCGCCAAGTAAATGGAGGTATAAGCCTGCAAGGCGTGTCTAGCACTAAGAGTATCGGTGAGTGGTCAAAGAGTGTACGTGGTAATACCTGACAAGTGCGGACCTTATCGCAGAGTGATCTAGCTGCAAACCAATAGTCAATTTGAGTGTGTATGTCATGATATGCAGAGTAGTGTGTATAGCCACCCGTGTGCGGTTGACCCATGTGAGAACGCCTCGCGCGTTCATGGTGAAGCCTGCAGCATAGATGTTACCAAGCAGGCCTCTACAGCGTAACATAGGGAAATTGAGGGGGAGATGCGTTTCTTGTAGAAGTGCCACATCTATTGCATGCCTCTTCAGATGTGAAAGGACTTTGCAAACTTTTCTATGATCATACAGTCCCCGAACATTCCATGTGAGTGATCTGAGTGTGTCCACCACGGAATCCCACCCGTCTTTTGCTATATGTGTCTTGGGTTCATTCAGTGTCGCCATATCACAGTATTGCATGGTACAGTAGAACCATATAGCATGTAAGATTGTCTAATGTCATGCTCATAACATCGTCCGAGTCCCATCAGCCCTCCCCCCCACCCACATCAACGCCCCCCAACCAGGACCTGAAGAAAAAATACCCAGAATTCCCCACTGAACAACACGTGCATACTGCTGTTCAGAACCAAAAAACAGCTATCCCTCCCACCAAGATTCAACAATAACAATTCCCCCAGTGTGTCGTTCACTCATAGGCGGATGTTGCCAACAGTGTACTGTCGACCTAACGGGTGTCAATTGTCGGCCCCCTCCGCACATCAATTTGGCAGTATTACGCATTAGCTAAAAGAATAATTATCCTACAAACAGTTTATCAGTGTTGCCAATCAAGTAACCATGCCCGCCCTTCGGCCTTTCTCTGAAGTGTCAAGCAGTGAGAGATGAAGGGAACACTCCAGAATGTCTTATCTGTGTTGTGATCAAGCAAGAGATTAGTCCTGCTCCTCCAAGGATCCTCCTACTGCACCAAGCAAGGCGACCCTGTCCGGGCTGTGCCACTGCTCTCTGAACTAGTCCTTCATTGCTTTTTGCAGGGTTAGCGACCTGCCCTGGCGATTGACATGTAGGCGGGCTGGGTATAGCATTGCATAGTCGATCTTACTCTCCTTTAACTGTTTCTTGAGTGGGACAAACTGAGGGTGCGTCTCGTGGACCTTCATTGTAAAATCGGGAAATAAAGCGAGCACAGATCCCTCGTAGTGTAAAGTCTGTTTTTCCCTGGCGACTCTTAACGCTGCATCCCTGTCGCTGTAATTGATTAACTTTGCTATTATCGGCCATGGAGGGGCGCCAGATGCCGGGCACGGACCCAAGGAGTGATGCGCTCTCTCGACCACAAACATCGGCGAGAAGGTGTCACTGCCCAGCAGCGTGACCATTATTTTCTCGATAAACTGTTCCATATTGCCAGTAGGTGTTGATTCCGGCAGGCCTGTAATTCGTAGGTTACTTCCCCGAGAACTCACTTTTAAGTCTGTGGCTTTATCCTGCAAGACCTGGAGCGCCTTGTCTATACGTTTGTGGCCTGTGTCCATTTCCGTCTGTGCCTCCTCCACTTCTGTGATACGGCATTCGGCCATGTCAATGCGTTCCACTTGCTTGTCGAGTCTTTCAGACATCCTATCAATGCGATAGGAAAGGGAGTCAATCTTCATACCTAAAACTGTTAGTGAGTTTTGCAGGCCCTTTTCCATCAAGGCCAGCATGGACTTGATGTCGCCATCTTGCGGTTCCTGCCCCCTCTCTCCACCACTGTCTCTGTCGTCTGCAGACAACGCACGATCTCTGGGCTTGCGCGGGTCAAATATCAATCTTTGCTGCATTTTGTCTGTTCTGCCCATATCTGCTAGCCACAGTTGGACTCACCAGATCCAAGAAGGCCAACGCAAACACACCCAGTATTTTCGTGGATTGTGGCAGGTGTAGGCCTATGAAAGGGGTCAACAATCTAACACTGCTTGTTGTGCTCCACTCAGGGACAGAAGCTCAGCTCGGACATCCACTCCTAGAATCACAGGACAGCCAGCTTAGGTACCGCCTTAGCAGTGAGCACTTCAGCAATTTCACCCTGGGCCTCTGCACACGTTAGCTCTCCTCTAGGATGTCTTTATGTCCTCCCAGTAGCAGAGAACAGTAGGCACCGAGCAGTCAAAACAGGGAGTCTCCTCGTGCCGGTGAACTGCCGATAGAAAACGCGTGACAGCAGGGGCGCTCGGCAAAGGCGGCAATACAGAGGCAGCCAGCACCAGGAGCCAGGAATTTCCAGGACATAAGGCCAGGCCTGGAGCAAGTCAAGCCCCGATGGGTAGCATGCAGTGAAAGTCTTAGCCTGAGGCACTACATAGGCTGTGTCGTAGCTCGTTCTCCGCGTCCCTCACTGGTCAAACCTTGCTATTATGGAGGATGGGACGTGTAGCAGAGCTCTTGTGTCCCGGGGCGTACGTCGAATTGCGGTATCCTCTCTGCACTCACCTCGTCCTTGAGCCGCCCCTACCAGTGAGCCGCATCTGCTGATCTCACATCACACACAGTGTTCTCCCAGCCGTGTACACCGCCGAGGCACGCAACATGCTGAGTCAAGGGGTCATCAACCTCGCCTCACCCTCCGTTGCTGGTGTATGTTTGAGAGGGCAATCTGCGTTGCTCCCGTGCTCCGATTGGCACATACAAGTGCGTGCACCCCGCCAGGTCACACTTCCGGCCAGCTGGCGATATACCCGGGTCTGGGGATTCGTGGCCCAGATAGTGTGTTATTCTGTCGCAGTTGCTGTTCCGCGTACACTTCACTTCGGGGCAAACAGGAAGGATCTTCAGGTAGCGGATCTATTCAGCAATGTAGGGCGGTGTGTGGTGAATTCAGTGCTTCAAGCCAATGCCAGATATTTAGAAGATTGTGCAATGATAGTGCGGAGCCCTTCTTTTAGGCGGCCATCTTCGGTGCCAGCAAGCTCCGCCCCCTTCAACTCTCATAGTTATACCCCTTACTGTCTTTGAAGTTTGTTTGTGCTCAGGGGTTCCAGACCCCTCCCTAAATCAATCCTGGGTGTCTCCTTCCCAGTGTCACCTCTCTCCCTTTGATACTGGGGGTGGGGGAGTCTGGATCCCTAATCACTCAGCAAGAGATGGGTCAATTGGTTTATAGCACCAGCCAGGCCCTTTCACCTCCCGGGCTTCTCCTCCCCCTAATATACAGATGCAGGGCAGCCTGGTGTCATCTCAACCCTTCTTTGGGTCAAGACCTCTCCCAGCTCCTCTCACCTTTCAGATCCAGATAGACAATCCACATTTCAGCAGAGACACACAGAAATGCTTAGAGCACAAAACTCAGCCACTTTCTAAAAGAGTGGTTTCTGAACACACAGTGACAAAACCACCTTCACAGAAAGATGTGTTATGACATGGTGAGTTCATACATACTAAAATTCACCTCTCCCATATAAACTGACAGGATACTAGGCTAACAAACACAACAACCAGCCTCCCCCATTCTGTCCTATGAGCAGGATGGCCTTTCAGCAGTGAAAAACGAAATGGAGTGTTTTTCACTGTCAGGATATAACACACCTTAGTATATGTCCTGCCTTTTACCTACACTGCACCCTGCCCAGGGATTACCCAGGACCTACTTCAGGTTTGCCCAATGTGTATGTAAAAGGGAAAGTCAGGCCTGACAAGTGGTTGCACTTGTTAGGACAACATGCTAATTTAGCAAACTGCGCGCAGGCCCTACACTGCAGGTCTGAGTCCACTTCTCCTCGCGCCTTTGCATTACTAGCCCAGGCACACACAGTGCACATCACTAGGGATTATACTAGTAAGGCAAACATACCAATCATGGCCAACCAATCACCATTACATTTTACATATGGAACACTTGTACTTTGACACTGATCAGCAGTGGCAAACTACCCACAGCATCTAGATTGCAACTCTATGTTAGGAAAACGGTCTAGGGGGGAAAGCAAAAAGTTTAGGAAACTTTAGCCAAAAAGGCCAAGTCCTACAATGTAGATGAGAGGGGAGACCCCAACACAACATTTCACTCTCAACAGGTAAGAGCCTTTTGAATCTGATGCTTCTCACGAGCCATCGTAACCCCTTTTGCTTCACCGCTTGCTTTTCTATTAATTAACAGGCAGCGTGCAGTCTCCTTCTTCACAGTCGGCTGCCCGGGCAAACCTAGGTATCCTTACCCTTTATTTGCATGCATTTACTATGTAAGGAGCATAGTCAAGTCGCACTATTTGGATTACGGAAGTATGTCTTGTCATCAATTACGACTTAATGTTCAATATTTCCGCTTTTTATTTAATTCAGTATTTCATTAGTCATCCCAATGCTTAGTATTTCCGTTATGTGTTCAACGTAGCATTTCATTGAGCCTGGTTGGCTAGAAATATTGCAACATATTTGCCAAGCGACCCACATATGGGCACCTGTGGGACAACCAGTCCATTGACATTGACAATAACTAGGCTTCATGCACTCTATTCGAGCTCCAATGGACTAGATATCTCACCATGTACCACCAACATTTTTCATCTATACTGAGCAGTTTATTTAACCTGCCTGGGTAGAGCTACTACAGCATGCTGGCTTAGAGATTCACATTTGGCTAACTGTGAGCTATTCTAGTCTGCAGATTATGCATACATTAGATGTATATCATTTGTGCTTTACAGGAGCAATACATTTTTGGATACCACACCTAATATTTATTCATGTTCCCTTCTCTTTTGCCAGTACGACATTAAGCAAGTACTGGCGGCCAGTGCCCAAGTTCATATTATTTTCACTGACATTTCTTTGAAGTCCAATGCAATAGAGACAGGTAAATATTATACTCTCAGGCCAACCTTCATGCAATCAAACATGCGATTCTCTCCACCGCATAGTCGCTCATGTAGTAAATGTCCCTGTTTTTTATCACCTTCTGCACACAAGATATTGCCATATTTGACTCCCGCCCATTGGTGTACTTTCACGGACCAGATGTCAGATTAAGGCCCTTAACTCCAGTGACCTTCCATTCCATTAAAGCCTCATGGCTATGTTTTGACAAATGTAGGTATTCCACAACGTTCCCCAGTGGTACATTTACAGCAGGGCCTTAACAGTACTGATTTCCCCTGGAATATTTAGATCACCCTCATTATTTGGATTCTGGCATGTATGGCACTCCAGTGGCATGGTTCATTTTCATGTATGCTGCATGTTCTAATATATTTATACGTTTTTGTTATTCAGGGTTTCGCTTGAATTCTTCTGTCAGTCACGATTTTTTCTTTTTTCACAAATACTGGTGTGTCATCCTTTTCTCTTTTTTCTCTCCCATCTATGGGATCTTCATGATACTTTGACATTTCATTTTTGATATTGATAAGGGGTATTTAGGGCGCCACTTGTGGTCACTCTGGCTTCAACTCACCTACTGATTTTAATGAGAATGTCATTAATAGGATTATTGATATTATACCAGTTGCGGGCATACACAGCATTGTAGTTTTTTTGTTTCTTTCTTTGTAGGAGGAAACTCAGTAGTATGAGATCACCATCAGGGGCAGAGCATTTAATGGTGCAGCAGGTGCAGGGGCACCAGTGCCAAGGTCAATGTGAGATTTTCTGAAGAAACTCAGTAGATTAGATCACCATCAGGGGCATAGCTTTCAATTCCTGCATGTACTTTTGCTTGCTGCAGCCAATGTTTGTGGTAATATCAGGGGAATCAACAGTAAAAACAGTCCTACCAGATCATAAAACAGGCCTACAAACAGCCCACTCACTGACCTGTCAGACCAGCCCTTCTGTCACTGTCATATTGCCCTTTTGATCTAAAGTGGAAGGATTCTGATTAAGTTTTTGTAATATGGGATGAATGCGGGTTCAGCTTCATGAGGCTCGAAAAGGGGAGGTTTAGGAGTGGGAGGACACAAAATGGGACGAGTGTCGGTTCAGGAGTATGCGACTGGAGAGTGGGAGAATTGAGAGCTAGAAGTCACAATTAGGGGTTGGAGTAACTCGTGCAATTCAGTGTAGCATAATCACATGGGATTACACGCGAATTCCATGAGATTACACTTAATTATGCAAGAAGAGTAAAATCAGGGCAAGAATACATTTTGCTCTAAGAAATACTACTTAAGGCAACAGGACACAAATAGCAGGCATGAGCTAAATGTGCTCTTCAGGTTGGATTTTCTAATTAGCTCCCAGAATTTAACCCTATTTGATTTGGACAAAATGCACCTTCTTATCCAAAGTGGATGCAAGGATGCATTTTGCGTTAAGAAAGAGTGCTAGAAGCAGTAAAATACGAATAGCGGGTGCGAGCTGCTGCTCACACTTGCTAAATATGCTCTCACCATAGGATTCTCCCCCCAAAATACTCATAATTACTCAAGAAGGAGTAATTCCGGAATTTTCAGCGTCAAAGAGTAAAGTGAAATTAGCTAAATTACTCTGGTGTATTTAAAATCACTCCCAGGCCTAGTCACAATGTGGGATGAGTGTAGGCTCAGGAGCAACGGACTGGAGAAGGGGGGGACAAGGGAATAAGATGCTACAATATTGTATTGTATTGTAATTGCATTTATATAGCGCTTACTACCCCATACGAGGCGTCAAATCGCTTTTTCGGTGGTTAGCACACTACTCCAGGAACCATAGAGGCTTAGTGTTGAATTAGTATAGTGAAACATGCAAGTACATTTTAAGTGGTGGATAGGTTAGTCAGTTATTTGGATATGGAATGATAGCAGATGGATAGAGGAGGACAAAGGCTTGTATTTATTTATCGCTTGTTGACGCACCCTATTCAGGAAGCCTATAAAGGATTAGAGGTGAATTAATATGGTGAAATATGAGGTAATTTCAGTGGTGGATATTAGTCTGTTACTTGGAGTGAGAAGGATAGCTGCGGGATAAAAGGGGAGAAAGATTAGCATTCATATAGCACTTGTTACCCCTGATGGGTGTTGATGCGCTTTTCTGGCGAGTAGCACGCCACTCCAGAACCCATAAAGGATTAGTGTTGAAAATTAGTATAGTATAAATATGAAGTAATTTGAGTAGTGGATATGTTATTTAGTAATTTGGGCAGTATATTAGTATAGTTGAATATGGAATTTGAGAAGTGAACATGTTGGTCTGTTAATTTTGATTGAAAAGGATAGTGGAGGGATAAAAGAAAGAAGGATTGTTTTAAATTTAAAAATCATTGTTTTTTAGGTCCTAGCAGGAAGAGGCTTTTGGATGAGTAAAAAAGGAGTTTTGGAGGGGAGGAGTCAGAGGGGAGAGTTTAGAAAGGTTTGTTTTAGGGGATCGGTGTAGTAAAAAGAGGTGTCAGATGATGCAAGGAGGGGTAGAGCAGGAGAGCGTCTAGAAAGGGTTATTTTGGAGATCGTAGTAGGGGTATGGGGTTTGGGATGAATGAGAGAGTGGTTGTAGAGAATATATTGATAGATGTATAGGATGAGAGATAGGGTAGTGCATTGGAAAGAGTAGTAGAAAGAAGTTTGAAATGAGTCAGAAGGTTGGGTTAGAAGATCGAGCGAAGTATAGGCTGAGAAATAGGCTAGTGCATTGGAAATGCTAAATTAGAAGAAAGTGATAAATATATAGATCCATAAGTACATTGAAAGTATATAGATACATAAAGGAAGTAAGTATATTTAGATTAAATATATTGATAGAGGCACAGGATGAGAAATAGGGTTGTGCATTGGATATGGTTTTTCAGGAGAAAAGTAACAGACACACAGATCCAAGTACATGGAAGGTACATAGATGCACAATGGAAGTATGTCATATAGACCAAAGATGATTTTTATTTATTGATTTATTTTATTATTATTTTATTTTTATTTTCTCTTAACAACATAATTATTTTACATGTTTTATAAAGTAATACACAAAGATAGGTACATATCTATAGTGAAAACAAATGCTTATATACAGAGGGATAGGCTGTAAATCTCTGTTTCCGTATGGTGCTTAAGTGGGGAAGAGCCAAATCTTGAGTAGTTTTCTGAAGATAAGGTGGTTGTCAGTGGATCTTATGTTGGGGGGTAAAGAGTTCCATCGTTTGGCTGCTTGAACAGAGAAGGATGTGCCACCCATGTTTTTTTTCTTGTATGGTGGGATTTTGAGGCGAGATGCTCCTTTAGAGCGGAGGTTCCTTTGTTGAATGTGTTTGGTTATTTTATTCCTGATGATGGGGGGAGGGTCTTGGGAGTATGACCGCGCAATATTGTCACGTGTGGGTGCAGCTGCACAAGGCTGGAGAGGGAAGCCTTGGAAGTAGGATGTCTCAGTGTGGGTTCAGCTCCACAGGGCTAGAGAGGGAAAGCCTTAGGAGTAAGAGGTCACAATATGGGATGGTGATGAGTTCAGCATTATGAGATGAGAGTGGGAGGCTTTGGAGTGAGTGCTGGCAAATGGCCGTTCAGCAGTATGGCTTGTGAATAGAGGCAATAATATGGGATCTTTGCATATATCAGTACCTAGTCTTGTGGAAGCCAAATCAATTATATCTTCCAAGTTAGTGGCAATGGACATGTTTTAAGTCTATCAATTGTTAGGCTTGAGAAAGAGACAACTTCAGATCACAAGTCTGAGGTAATCGCAAAATACATAAATAGACAAGCAAAGGGCTTTGTGCCAGCCTTTGTTACTTTGACAGTGTTTTTTTCAGTCTATTCTTTATCTTTGGTTTCGATTTAGTCACACTGGTGTGTTTAAGCTACATCTTTAAGCTACAGTAATTCACAGCTAATATTACATTTTATTTGCACCAATAGAAATCATAATTTTCTGTGATGTGCTTAAAATCTGAAATGAGTTGTGAATATAGAAAGCACGTGTACTTTTCTATTTAGATGATATAGCACGGTTAATTACAGAAATATTACAAGGATATAGCCACCATGGTTATGTGGCATGTTTTGCTTGTTATTCTATTTATTGTTTTTGTGGCACATACTTACCATATAAACACGTAAAAAATGACAATCACAAGTAACTTGCCAAAGGCCAGACTTCGACGATTTGCCAATTTTTTTTCCAAGTGTAAAGTAAGAAGCCTTGGTAATCCTCATCTTGAACTGATTGTTATTTTTCATCATTTTGTGTTTGGATGTGATTGAATATATTCAAATGTTGCCATTTATTTTTTTGCTCTTTTTGTCACTATACTTGGTTTTTCCCTGATTTTGAATGTTAAATTATTGTGTTTTATTGGTAACGTGTTCTATTTCTCATAATTCTGAACCCCTATTCTATTTGTCCTAATTTGCTGTTTCTATCTCTAATTTCATTTTTACACTTTTATTAAATATAATTTGGATGTTGAAGTTTATGTTTTCTCGCTCTGTTCTTTTATTGGATGGTACAGATGCTAAACATCTTGCCTTGTTACTAAGATCAACCAAACCAATGTGAGTCAAAGATAAACTTACTGAACCTGATTTACGTCCATGGCCTGGAGTGTTGACTTCTTTGCTACCAGCATTTAAGACAGCATTGTCCTCTTATCCACTAGTCCATGACATCCTCAAAAACATAGACAAATCACCCGTTTCCCCACTCAGTTACATTAAAAGGCCCCAAATGTCAGTATGCTACAGTTGACTGGCCCTGTGGCAGCCTGAAGTTACTCCAAAATCGATCCCTCTGAAATTAGTGTAAATATTGACAATGCTTCCTACTTGTTGTATTGTTGACATTTCATGTACAATCTATCATCTCAAAAACATTCCCGGGATCGTGGCAAAGATGGTGGATGGGTGAGATGCGCTTGCCAGTCTCTCCCTCCTCGCCACCTCATTAGCGCGGCATAACACCCTTCTTGCTGGACCTGCCTGATCCCCTTGAATGGCTGAGTGCAGAAGCTACCGATAGACGAATTCAGCAATTCCCAGTTTTGGCACTGACTGAAAACTGAGGAACGCGGTCCGGAGGTCTGAATAGTTGATTCCGGAGGCCGGATGGCAGACGCCAGAGTAAGTCAGTGAAGGCTGGCCCACCCGTGAACATCCTGAGCCACATACCTGCAGAGGCTTGTGGCCTGAGCTGTCAACATATTCTCAGCCTGGGCTGTGCGGCTCCCTCGAATGGGAGTACGAGGTGCCGCTGCTACCAACACCTCCCGGTGCTTCAAGTGAGGAAGAGGCCTGTCCCGGGGCTAATAGCGCAGGCACTAATGGATTGTTTGTGTGCCTTGGCCTTGGGGGCGTCTATCACTCTCCGAGGGGGGTGGCGGATGTCGGAGGTCCCCCCATTTACTGTCACACAGGAGAGGTCCACGTTGGGTCCTCTGTGTCCCAGGTATTGGAGAGTTGTGTGCTTTAGGGGAGCCATATTTCTGCTTGCCTAGATTGCAATAGCTGCGACCGAGGTGAACGGAGGAGGAGGAGGTCATGCCGGGCCCTCGAGCGGTAGCCCAGCTTGTCTATCTCCCTGAACTTGGCATCCGTGAAGGCCCAACACCAGTTTGCAGCACCTTCACAGGTGGTGCTAGGTGGCTAGCCCTGCCACGACGGAGAGGTGTCTCTCCTGCGGTTGTCCTCCACCAAGTACAGAAAACCGTTGATCAGCTGGCCTCGGGTCTAATTGCAGGTAACTGGGGCGGCAGCTTCCTCCTGCGGTCCTCTCTTGCCAGGCAGGGAGAGGTGAGGATGGTGCTCCCTCTCCCTCTCTCCAGACTATGTAGATGACAAGTCTGTGAGCTGCGGTGGGGATACCTGCAGGAACTGTGTGGGTCCGCCTAGAGACCTCTGATTCCCCCTGTCTGCCCAGCGGACATCTATTTGCATGCCTGGCTATTGACTTTGGTGGGGCCATCTCTTACGCCCCAGGAGGCGAGTCCCTTGGTGAGCTCTGAACATTCCTGCTGGTTAGGAGTCATAATTAGCTTTCTTTTGCCTCTTAAACAGCAGTTGACTTGGCCTCTGCTGAGCAGCCTGTGCATCAAGGGAGACGAGACAGGGCTCTTTTCTTTTGTACAGGCCTCGCTTAGCCGTCAGTAGTTTGGTGGTCCTCCAGGTCTGAAATAGGAGTGCTTGGAATATTGCTGCACTATTACCGGAAGTTGTCCCTCAGCTTCTGCCTCACAGCAACTTGAAACATGTCCGTGAATAGATAAAAAAAGGTTTGCTTTCTTAGGGATATGTTCACGAAACCGGGAGTGAGGTAGACGCACACTAGGCAACTCGTGACTGCTATAGATCACTCTACGGATCCAGAGATTATGGAAGGCTCGGTAACCAAATCCTTCTTGGAGACCCTCTTGAATTCCCTTCGAGGGGACCTGCAGGCAATGAAAACTGATCTTTCTGCGGACCGCCGAGATGATCATCATGACCTGGAGGAGATAGGCAACAGGGTAGCCGCTATGGAGGAATTAGATTCCAGCCAAGATGTGGAGGTGGAATGGCTCCAGCAAGAGGTTCTCTGTCTGAAGGACCAACACGTCAATCTATAGTTGGGAAGACCTAGAAAATCTCTCCAGCCAGAACAATGATCATATCAGTGCTGACCCAGGCAGAGGTCTCATATCTTAGAGAATACAGAGGAGCCCTTTTCTGACACATTCTGGGTCTCTCAGCAGAAGTGGACTTAAAACTTGATCAAGTTTATAGCGGTGGTCCACCGAGGCCTGAGAAAGCCCCTCTGCTGACATCATGGTCTGCGTGCATGACTTTCAGGAGAGAGAAAACACGCTTTATAGAGCCCGTAACTCTCACCCGGATCAATTTAGGGGCATTCACCTGTATTATATCAAGACCTTTCGACGTTTACCCCCCAGAAGTGCCGAGATTTTCACCCTGTTACTGACCTTTTACATAAAACAGGTATAGCTTATTCCTGAGCCACCCCTTTTGGATCATCTTCCACCTCGATGGCAAAATGCTTCAACTACAATCTCTCTTTCTATGATGTGGCCCCTTCCTCAAAACTCTGCCACCGCAAGTTTGGGACTACTTTTGTGGCCAACACACAAACTCACCCACCGTTGCTTGGCTCATGTCCCTCGAATGATATCTCTCTTTGATGGACTTTTGCCAGTTCTATGGTGTTATTCTCTATTTGTTGATAATATTATGATTCTTTCTGGGGTTTTATTCTTTTTTTGCTCCTCCGCATACACTTATATATTTTCATCTACACTTCTTGGGGATCCCCACTCACCAGCACTCTTCAAAGCTGTTATATATTTTAGTGATCTGGGTCAATATATGGCTTTACCTGCTCCTGCGGCATTATCCAGGATCTTCAGATTCTCTGATTCATTGTATAGGGTCTAAATAGCCCTGTCAAGCGGGCTGCAGTACTGTCCTTCTTGGGCCAATTAGGTTGCGACATATGTCTACTTCAAGAGGCCCATTTACAGTCTAAAGACACCCTACATGCAGTCCCACTGGTTCCCTCGCCAGATTTTGTCTTCAGGTCCCTCCAAGAGGAATGGGGTAGCAATCCTTCTTCCTCTGAGGTTTGAAGGCAAGGTACTATCCACTATTACTGAAATTAAGGGCTGTTTACATGCATTTCAAATGCAATGGGGCACCTTGCATTTTACCTTGGTTAACATTTACACCCTGAAGGAATGCCAAGAACCCTTTATAATTAGCTCTTTAATGTTTGCCCTTAGAACCCCTGATGCTGCCATACTGTTTAGAGGAGACCTGAACTTGGTGATGGACGCCAACCTAGATCGTTCCAGCCAATGTTCTAGTAAAGCAGGAGCCTTTTCTGCCTAAGGTCTGCAGTGGTTGTAAGATGGGGGTTTGTGCGACATATAGTGCCACCTCCGCCCCTTATCCAGAGATTACACCTTTTATTCAGCGGCACATAAATATATGCTTGCATTGATCACTTCCTAGTATCCTCATCTCCAATAGCTCATGTCAAAGAAGCAGTCACTAAGCCCCTGTCGCTCTTGGACCATGGCCCGATCTCTTTGACTATCCGATTAGACGCCACTCAACCCCTCTCATCTCACTGGTGACTTTGAAATACGATACTGCAATCCCCATCTACTGTCAGGTCCTTGCGCTCATGATGGATTATCTTCAAATTAACGATTCTGGGGAGGTTTCTTTGTCATCGGTTTGGGAGGCTTTAAAGCTTGCGATGAGGGACAAACTTATTGCTATCTCCGTGGCTGAAAATCGTGACTGCTGGGAGAAACGTTGGCTCTTGAAACGCCCTGTTGTAGAACTCGAGGAAATATATAACTGCTCTGGCGCCCCTAGAGTCTGTCGCAACTGGAAAAGAAAAGACTTATTCTAAGACACCTGGATCTGGACAGGGTCAAATATTCCCTCTTGCACCTAAAACATAAATTTTACTTGGGCAGTGATGTTTGTGGGTGCATGTTAGCACATCAACTCCAAAGCCAAGTCCACTCTGGCTCTACAAAGATAATACACACTGACCCTGCTACAGATAATACACACAGACCGTGATACTCAGGTTTACACAGATGTGGAGATTGCCTCATCGTTCCAGGGTTTTTATAGGTCACTGTACTCCTCTTCTGACACCCCTTGGGAAGAACCCTCCCACTAGCTACATGGGGTAGCCTTAACTCCATTACCATCAACGTACGTGACCCTGCTACATCAACCTATACAGTTGGGTGAAGTAATCACGGCTCTTGCCAACCTTAAGACATCAAAATCACCAGGGCCCAATGGATCCACCGCCAAATTCGATAAAACCTTTTGTCAGGACCTTGCACCCCTTTTGACCACGTTCACTTGCCATACCTGCTCAAGACCCTTTGATAATTCGGATTTGGTGACAGGTTCATGAGATGAGTTTGCTGCATATATAGTGCACCCATGCCTCTGTTCAGGTTAATGGTGTGTCATCTTCCACATTACCTATGGCATGCGGAACTCAACAGTGATGTCCCCTTTCCCCTCTTCTTTTTGCTCTATATATGGAGCTCATGGTGCAGCGACTCAGGGACAACCCACAGACTACTGCCATTCCATTTGGCAAGGACAGATATCTTATTTGTTTTTACGCTGACAAGGGTATTTTGTCATTATCTAACCCGATAACCTTGCTGCCAGTGATACTAGATGAATTTTGTCTGTTTGAAGAAGTCTTGAGCTTCAAGGTCAATCTCCAAAAATCAAAGATCTTGAATCTTTTGGTCTGTCCCTCTCACAAACCCATTCTATGATGTCAGTTCCCCTTCACTTTGACGGAGGAAGCCATCACTTACTTGGATATCCAAATTGCTGCAACTCTTCCGAAGACCTTGGCCTTAAATTATAGCACTCTTCTCTCATGACTTTATCCTCCTGGAGGCGACTTCATCGCTCGTGGACTGGTAGCATTGCAGCTGTCAAATGTGATTATCCCCTTTGACCAACTTCGGTAAGACTATTCTCTGCTCCTGTCGGATTTGTTCCCTTATTTATAGCTGAGGCACTGGGTGACACCCTCGGGATATAAGACAAGGTCATCCCGATCCCTGACCACCTTTGAGAAATGACTGCCTCTTTTAAGTTCAGAATTTTTTTTATTGAAAGAATAAAACAAAAGTTTACAAAATAAGTCAAAGAAAATAACAAATAAGATCATACATCAAGATAAATAGTGGTAATAATACAAGATAGAAAAAGAAACACCAAATATTGAGAATGATTGTAAACAAAACTGGCAACTGGTATATTATAAAGAAATGAAGGACATAATAAATATACAGTATAGATAAAAGAAAATGTGAAAATAAGAGCAGTACATTTAATAAGTTATAGGAAGTTATAGAGGTTTAGGAACTTCTTGTTGCAACGGGGATAAAGACAGAGAACATTTAGCACTCAAATCAAAAAATAATGTAACTGGACTCCACAATTCTCTTCTTTTTGTAGCGGGAATCAAGGGATAAACAAAAGTCGTATCTAATCTATGATTGTAGCAAACAGCATACCACCAAGCCTGATAAGATATTTTAGTAAAATCTTTCCAATTTTTGGTAATTTGTTGAAATGCTACTGCCAATAATAAGTCAATTATTCTAACCCTGAACGTACAATGATCCCAAATAGGGGAAACACTCCCCAGGAAAAGGTGAGAGATAGAAAAGGAATGAGTGGAAGAAAAAATCTTTTTCATTTGAGACCAAACTTGCACCCAGAAACTATGAACAAGGGGACAATTGAAAAGCATATGAAATAGGTCTGCGCATGTTGAGGAGCAGGACCAACACTTGTCAGAGGTGTCTGGATATTGTTTGCTAAGAATGAGTGGTGGTAATAATAGACGGTTATAAATAAAAAATAGTGTCTGAGTTGTATTAGCAGATCTGGAAGATTTACAAATCTTCAACCACAATTTGTCCCATAACTCAAGAGGCCAAAAAAGCTCTAAATCCTCTTCCCAGGCTTCTTCTGTTTTGGTTTTCATGCGGGGTGAGGGTGAAGTTTGAAGAAATGTGTAAATTTTTGAAGCTTTGGGATGTTTAAGAAGTAAAGATCTTAGTGAAGGTATATCAGATAACATGTGACATGATGGAGGGAAGGAAACAAGAAAAGCATCATAAGCATGTTGCAGTGCAAGGGTCAATAACGAGTATTTAACATGGAAAGTGGGAGGTAAATTAAAAGAAGTGGCAGCAATTGAAAATGAAATGGTCTGATTGTGATGGAATAATTGGTGCACCCAAATAAGGCCACTTGATCTCCAGGATTTCCAAAAATTCGGTTTATTGTTAATTAAAATCGATGTGTTATGCCAAATAGGCTGGTCAAAAAAGGATGTAATGGGAAGGCTAGGAAGGATTTTGGAAGTGTATTTAAGAATGGGAGTGGATAAGGATTGAGGTTTACGAGAAAACATAAGATACTCCTTGAATGAAAAAGGAGATATGAAAGATTGTTCTAAAGTCAACCAGAGGGGAGAGGATGAGGTGGAATCTGAAATCCAATTTGACGATTGATTTAATAAAAAGGATTTATGATAAAAGGAAAAATTCGGAAAATTCACCCCACCTTCTCTTTTAGGACGCATTAATTTGGATAAAGACATTCGAGACTTTTTATGACCCCACAAAAAGGAAGACAAAATGGAATTAATGTTCTTAAAGTGTTTCAAGGATATAGCAAATGGTATATTGGAAATTGTAAAAAAGACAATAGGAGAGAGCATCATCTTGATTGTATCTAATCTCCCCCACCATGACAAATATAGAGGATGCCATTTGGTAGTAAGAGTAGTTCATTTTTGTATACAGTCTTCCATACACCTAGTAACTGTACCCGAAAGAGGAGATGTAAAATGAAGACCTAAATATTTAATAGAGTTGGGACTCCAAGTAAAACCCGAAGCAGAAAAGTCATCTTTGAAAGTAACTTTAGTAAGGGGTAAGATTTCGCATTTATCTTTATTTAATTTGTAGCCAGAGACTTATGCAAAAGAGTTAACTTCATCTAAAAATGCGGGAAGGGATGTATTAGGTTGGGAGAGGAATAATAACATATCGTCAGCATATGCTGCCATCTTAATATCAGATTTATGAAAATTGAAACCATGTATTTGATCATTTTGACGAATTCTCAATAAAAAAGGTTCTAGAGCAAGATTGAACAGAAAAGGTGAAAGTGGGCATCCCTGTCTAACCCCTCTATTGAGGGAAAAATAAGAAGATAGGCCGCCATTCGCCGAAATTGCCTCTCTAGGGTGAGAATATAAAAGCGAAATCAAGGCGGAAATTTTTGGACAAAAACCAATTCACTGCAGAGTATTAAAAAGATATGACCATTCAGCTCGATCAAAAGCTTTCTCAGCATCCAAAGCTATGGCTGCAAGGGGATGAGAGGAATGCGAGGTCTTAGAAAGAATATCAAAAAATAGTCTAGTATTATCCGCCAGCAGTCTGCCTTTAACGAAGCCAGATTGTTCTTTTCCTAAAAGATCGGGTAAATATGATTCTAAACGCAAGGCAAACGCTTTCGGAAAAATTTTGTAATCAATATTAACGAAAGAAATAGGACGATAATTTTTGCAATGCTGTGGATCTTTACCTGGTTTCGGGATAATGCCAATGAGAGCGTCAGAAAATGTACCAGAAGCAGAACCAGCTTGAACAAAAGTGGCGAGAAGAGTATGTAATTTGGGAATAAGTAATTTTGAGAAATAAGAAAAGAATTCAACAGTAAAACCATCTGGGCCCGGAGCTTTCCCATGTTTGAGAGAGTTAAGTGCTTGAAGGAGATCTTTTTGTGTAAGGTCCGATTCTAATGAGGAAAGATCTGGAAGAGTATCGGAAGGTGAAGAAATGTTTGATAAAAATTGGGAAATGGATTGCTCAGAGGAAATTGATTCAGAGGAATATAATGTTTCATAAAAATGTAGGAATTCTTGTAGGATTTCATTATTCTTATGTTTTAGTAATCCATCATGACCATAAATGGAGTCAATATTTACTTTATTTTGCTTTACCTTCAAATAATTGGCCAATAATTTCCCAGCCTTATTCTGACCACCATAGAATTTAGCACTAGACTTTAAAAGAAAATTGGAAGCGTTATATGTGTAATCTTTATTAAATTGAAGTTTAGTGGCAATGAGGTCATTTAAGCAATCTTTAGATTTGGAAGTATAATATGAGTGCTCTAATCGTTTAATTTTAGAAAGAAGGTCATTAGTGGCTTGTTAAGCTTTCTTCCGTTTGCGAGAAACATAGCTAATGATAAAGTCTCTAGCTGATGCTTTGAAAGCGTCCCACACTACAGGAAATTGGATTTCATCAGTGTGATTGAACAAAAAATATTCATGAAAAAAAGATGTAAAGGAAGAAACAAACTGTGAGTCAAGAAGGAGAGCATTATTAAAACGCCATTTTTTTTATGGAAGTAGGCTTTTGTAATACATCCAAATTGATAGAGACTGGCGCATGATCAGAAATTAAGATGTAGCCAATGTCAGAAGAAATAAGGGACTGGGTAAGTTGATGCGAAATAAAAAAATAGTCTAATCGGGATTGAGTTGATGAGGAGGTGAGAAGAAAGGGTATTCTCGCAAAGTGGGATTGCAGAGTCTCCATGCATCAATAAGCTTATATTGTGCAATGAGTTGTGTGAAAGATTTTTGTGATTTGTGAGGGATGTAAGCGCTAGATGAGTGTCTATCCAGAAATGGGTCAAAAACTTCATTACAATCACCCACAAGAATAAAGTTATCAACATAATGTTGGGTAATGTGCGGTGCTAAGGAGGTCCAAAATGAGGCATCACCGGTCATTGGAGCATAAATATTTAAAATGGAAATGGGGACATTATCTAGAGTAAAATTCACTAACACCCATCTACCTAAATTATCTGTACAATGCGTTATTAACTTGATGGGAAGAGATTTTCGAAATAAAATCAGAACTCCGTTACGCTTACCATCCCCTGGGGAAAAATAGACCTCACCTACCCAACCCCTCTTCAGTTTAACAGATTCATCAGCTGATAGGTGTGATTCTTGTATACAGGTTATATCTGTGTTTAGCTTGGCTAGGTGAGATAATACTCTCTGTCGTTTGATTGGTGAATGCAAACCTCTAACATTCCAAAATAATATTTTTAAATGCATACAATAAGGTTAGAAAAATATATCAAACACCAGTTAAGGTACAAATTTGAAGAATAAAAACAATTAAGGCATATAGGAATTTTAAAAAGAAGAAACATCAAAAACCAAAGAAAATAGTTCCATGAAAAACAAAGAGGAAAACAAAGTAGAAACCAGTTATAAGATGAAGGGAAAAACTGAGAAGAAAAAAAAGAAAAGTAAGGGAACAAAGTAAGAGAATATGAAGGGAAGTGAGAAGATTAGAGCAATAGAAAGAAATAGAAAATACAAAAAAGAACAATGTAGTAAGAAGAAAATTGAGAACAGGAGGAACATGAAAAGAAAAAGGAAAGAAATGTGAGAACAAAATAGCATAACGAGAATAGTGAACAACTTACATATTGTTGAGAACATACAAAGGGGAGGGAGGATGGAGGCCACATAGAACAATGACGGGTCCTAAGCTCCAAAGGGAAGGCAGGGAAGGAAGACGACCGCAACGGACTCCAAGGACATGAGGATGGGATATAACGTAGAGGAAGAAAATCTGTGTGAAAGGGGAAAAAAGGATAAAACTTAACAATAAGAATATAACAAGCATTGAAAATGCAATAGGTCTCGCAATAGAAGAGTTTGACATTTTTCGTTTTGCAAATGGATGAGTGGCGTTGCGTGGATGAGTGGCGTTGCGTGGATGAGTGGCGTTGCGTGGTTGACTGTTGCGTGGATGAGTGGCGTTGCGTGGATGAGTGGCGTTGCGTGGATGAGTGGCGTTGCGTGGATGAGTGGCGTGTGTGAGTGGCGTTGCGTGTGTGAGTGGCGTTGCGTGTGTGAGTGGCGTTGCGTGTGTGAGTGGCGTTGCGTGTGTGAGTGGCGTTGCGTGTGTGAGTGGCGTTGCGTGTGTGAGTGGCGTTGCGTGGATGAGTGGGGTTGGAATGCAATAGGTCTCGCATTAGAAAAGTTGTAGTTATTGGTCTTGTAAATGACATATTTTATTTATTTTTTCGTTGTTAAAATTGCTAAATTGATGGCTTTGTCATTTACAATCCCAATAGTTATAACTTTCGCGAATGTGACACCTATAGCATTTGGAATGCAACATGTTTTGTATTTACGTGACTTATATGGCAGCTCTCGTCGTTATGCTACATCTCTAGAGAGCAGGAGAGTGCAGCAGGGGAGAGAAGCACAGCAATGCAATATGTCTCGTATTAGGAAAGTTTGAGCTATTGGTATTGTAAAGGACACATTTTTTATGTATGTGCTTGTTTTTAAAATAGCGAAATAATAGCTTTGTTATTTACAATGCCAATCGTTTTATCTTTCGCAAATGTGACACCTATTGTAACACAATATGTGTTGTGAGGGTGAGTGAGGGTGAGGTGTTGAGGGTGAGGGGTTGAGGGTGAGGCGTTGAGGGTGAGTGAGGGTGAGGGTGAGTGAGGGTGAGGGGGTGAGGGGTTGAGGGTGAGTGAGGGTGAGGGGGTGAGGGGTTGAGGGTGAGTGAGGGTGAGGGTGAGGGGTTGAGGGTGAGTGAGGGTGAGGTGTTGAGGGTGAGTGAGGGTGAGGGTGAGGCGTTGAGGGTGAGTGAGGGTGAGGGTGAGGGGTTGAGGGTGAGTGAGGGTGAGGGTGAGGGGTTGAGGGTGAGTGAGGGTGAGTGTGGGTGAGGGTGAGTGAGGGTGAGGGTGAGTGAGGGTGAGTGAGGGTGAGGGTGAGTGAGGGGTTGAGGGTGAGTGAGGGTGAGGGTGAGTGAGTGTGAGGGGTTGAGGGTGAGTGAGGGTGAGGGTGAGTGAGGGTGAGGCTGAGGTGTTGAGGGTGAGTGAGGGTGAGTGAGAGTGAGGGTGAGTGAGGGGTTGAGGGTGAAGCGTTGAGGGTGTGAGGGTGAGGGTGAGGGGTTGAGGGTGAGTGAGGGTGAGGTGTTGAGGGTGAGTGAGGGTGAGTGAGGGTGAGGTGTTGAGGGTGAGTGAGGGTGAGGGTGAGGGGTTGAGGGTGAGTGAGGGTGAGTGAGAGTGAGGGTGAGTGAGGGGTTGAGGGTGAATGGTTGAGGGTGAGTGAGGGTGAGGGTGAGGGGTTGAGGGTGAGTGAGGGCCCTGGTGAGGGGTTGAGGGTGAGTGAGGGTGAGTGTGGGTGAGGGTGAGTGAGAGTGAGGGTGAGTGAGGGTGAGGGTGAGTGAGGGTGAGGGTGAGTGAGGGTGAGGGGTTGAGGGTGAGTGAGGTTGAGGGTGAGGGTGAGTGAGGGTGAGGCTGAGGTGTTGAGGGTGAGTGAGGGTGAGTGAGAGTGAGGGTGAGTGAGGGGTTGAGGGTGAAGGGTTGAGGGTGTGAGGGTGAGGGTGAGGGGTTGAGGGTGAGTGAGGGTGAGTGAGGGTGAGGGTGAGGGGTTGAGGGTGAGTGAGGGTGAGGCGTTGAGGGTGAGTGAGGGTGAGTGTGGGTGAGGGTGAGTGAGGGTGAGGGTGAGTGAGGGTGAGGGGTTGAGGGTGAGGGGTTGAGGGTGAGTGAGGGTGAGGGTGAGGTGTTGAGGGTGAGTGAGGGTGAGGGGTTGAGGGTGAGTGAGGGTGAGGGTGAGTGAGGGTGAGGGGTTGAGGGTGAGTGAGGGTGAGGGTAGGTGAGGGGTTGAGGGTGAGTGAGGGTGAGGGTGAGTGAGGGTGAGGCTGAGGGGTTGAGGGTGAGTGAGGGTGAGTGAGGGGTTGAGGGTGAAGGGTTGAGGGTGAGTGAGGGTGAGGGTGAGGGGTTGAGGGTGAGTGAGGGTGAGGGTGAAGGGTTGAGGGTGAGTGAGGGTGAGGCGTTGAGGGTGAGTGAGGGTGAGGGTGAGTGTGGGTGAGGGTGAGTGAGGGTGAGTGAGGGTGAGTGAGGGTGAGGGTAGGTGAGGGGTTGAGGGTGAGTGAGGGTGAGGGTGAGGGTGAGTGAGGGTGAGGCTGAGGGGTTGAGGGTGAGTGAGGGTGAGTGAGAGTGAGGGTGAGTGAGGGGTTGAGGGTGAAGGGTTGAGGGTGAGTGAGGGTGAGGGTGAGGGGTTGAGGGTGAGTGAGGGTGAGGGTGAAGGGTTGAGGGTGAGTGAGGGTGAGGCGTTGAGGGTGAGTGAGGGTGAGGGTGAGTGTGGGTGAGGGTGAGTGAGGGTGAGTGAGGGTGAGGGTGAGTGAGGGTGAGTGTGGGTGAGGGTGAGTGAGGGTGAGTGAGGGTGAGGGTGAGTGAGGGTGAGTGAGGGTGAGGGTGAGTGAGGGTGAGTGAGTGTGAGTGAGGGTGAGTGAGGGTGAGTGAGGGTGAGGGGTTGAGGGTGAGTGAGGGTGGGGGGTTGAGGGTGAGTGAGGGTGAGGGTTTGAGGTTGAGTGAGGGTGAGGGTGAGGGTGAGTGAGGGTGAGGGTGAGGGGTTGAGGGTGAGTGAGGGTGAGGGTTATTGAGGGTGAGGGGTTGAGGGTGAGTGAGGCTGAGGGTGAGTGAGGGTGAGGGTGAGTGAGGGTGGGCGAGGGTGAGGGTGTGAGGCTTATTGAGAATGTGTGTGGGTGTGTGAGGATGTGTGAGAGTGTGTGAGGGCGGGTTTGTGTGAGGGTGGGGGTGTGTGAGGGTGGGGGCATGTGAGGGTGTGTGGTTGAGGTCATGAGGGTGAGTGAGGGTGTGTGAGGGTGTGAGGGTGAGTGAGGATGTGTGAGGTTGAGGGTGTGAAGGTGTGTGAGTGAGGGTGGTGGTGGGTGAGGGTGTGTGAGTGTGAGAGTGTGTGAGGGTGTGTGTGTGAGGGTTAGTGAGGGTGAGTGTGTTGTAAGGGTGGGGGGGTGAGGGTGGGTGTGAGTGAGGGTGTGTGAGGGTGAGGGTGTGTGAGGGTGTTTGTGTGTTGTGTATTTGTGTGATTGTGGTGTGTGTGCTTGTGTGACTGTCCCATAATTATATTAAAGTATTTTAGTTATTGCGTTCTAGTTTTTATTTTGAATCCCGTACTATTTTGATTGACGTCCGTGTCAGCCAATGAGATTTCAAAATCCTCTCACGTTGCGTAACAATTTACTCGCGTCTAATTGGAAATCCCCATATTGTTGCAAGCGGGTCCCGTGTAAGGAGTGTTGGCTTCGTTGTCTGTTCCGTGCATCGTTCAACAGGTAAGTTGTTATTTGTTGTTTGTTTTGTGTGTGTATAGTGTTATGAATTATTCGATTTGTTGTTTCCTATTAGTTTTATTGGCATAGTAGTGTCTTTGTTTTGCAACGAAGGATGTTTATTTTGAATTGTCGGCTCTTTATGTATGTAATGCATTGTATCCTATTGTTCAGATCTAATTTATAAAATGGTTGCTTTTGGTCAGTAGTTGTGTTAATAATTAGAGCAGTTTTTTTTTTTGTGTGTAATTGTGTAGTATGTTGTATATCTGCGTGAATAATTTATATTATTTCATCTCTACGTTCTGTTATTTCAGTTATTATTAAATGTATGTTTGTATAGCTTTTTATTTTGATGTGTATGTAAATTTCGTGCTGTGGTTTGTGATACTTCCTCTTCTTTAATAATTAATGCAATGTCTCCGCTTTGTGTTACGATGTATTTTTAAAGCAATATTGTCTTGTTATATATGCTTTCTCCATGTGCTATCAGAATTTTGACTTAAGTCCACATTACTGTAGAGTAGGGGAATTTTTTTTTTTGTATATTGGATGTAATTTCGTGTGAAGAAATGCTCGTGTTATATGCGTACGGCTTTTTGTGTAACTCTTGACAATTGTGTTTAATCCGTCCCATTCCCCGGGTGAATAATGTTTATTTATTCCCCCAATAAAAAGTAGGCTGTTTCACATTTGTGTTTGTACATCCTCGTCCTCGCTTCCTGCCAGAAATGTCTTCGTTGTTTTGTTGGTGTTATCTTGTCCGAATAATTTTTGTTTTGTGACCTGAACCCTGATAAACATCATTGCATGCTGTAGCTCACATTTGTTTTGTGAAGCTAAGAGACCTATGTAATGTTTATTGATGCTGTTAGCGCTGAATCCAAGTTGCGTAATATGTTTCTTATATTTGATGTAATTCCGTGTGAATAACTGCTATTGTTATATGCGTACGGCTTTTTGTGTAACTCTTGACCATTGTGTTTAATCCGTCCCATTCCCCGGATGAATAGTGCTTGTTTATTGCCCCAATCAAAAGTTGGCTGTTTCACTTTTGTGTTTGTACATCCTCGTCCTCGCTTCCTGCCACATATTTCTCTTTGTTTTGTTTGTGTAATATTGTACGAATGTTTTTTGCTTTTTGGCCTGAAGCCTGATCAACATCCTTGCATGCTGTAGCTCACTTTTGGGAAGTATATTTTGTGTGTAACGTATCTGATGCACTACTCCGTAGACCCCCTTTTTTTTTTTTTCCGTCCTAAAAGTTGTTTATGTCTATGAAAATGGTATAACATTCATCAATTTGCAGAGTGGGTGAATGATGCAGAGTGGGTGAATGATGCAGAGTGGGTGAATGATGCTGAGTGGGTGAATGATGCAGAGTGGGTGATTGAAGCAGAGTGGGTGACTGAAGCAGAGTGGGTGACTGAAGCAGAGTGGGTGACTGAAGCAGAGTGGGTGACTGAAGCAGAGTGGGTGACTGAAGCAGAGTGGGTGACTGAAGCAGAGTGGGTGAAAGATGCAGAGTGGGTGAAAGATGCAGATTGGGTGAAAGATGCAGATTGGGTGCAAGATGCCGAGTGGGTGAAAGATGCTGAGTGGGTGAAAGATGCAGAGTGGGTGAAAGTTGCAGAGTGGGCTAAAGATGCAGAGTGGGCGAAAGATGCTTAGTGGGTGAAAGATGCTTAGTGGGCGAAAGATGCTTAGTGGGCGAAAGATGCAGAGTGGGCGAAAGATGCAGAGTGGGCGAAAGATGCAGAGTGGGCGAAAGATGCAGAGTGGGCGAAAGATGCTGAGTGGTTGACTGAAGCAGAGTGGTTGACTGAAGCAGAGTGGTTGACTGAAGCAGAGTGGTTGACTGAAGCAGAGTGGGTGACTGAAGCAGAGTGGTTGACTGAAGCAGAGTGGGTGACTGAAGCAGAGTGGGTGACTGAAGCTGAGTTTGTTCAATTAGCCATTAGAAATGTAAATTACTTTACTGTGTTAAGGTTTTATATTTTAATGGATGCATTTCTTTAACTTATTAAAATAAAAATTTGATAAGTAAACACACTTGAGCTTCATATTGTTTCGAAATTTACCCCCATGTATTTTCAAAATCTGAACTAATGATGTCGACACATGGTATTCATCCATCTCCAAGATGCCCTCTGAATTAAATAAATTTCAAGAACAAGAAAATAATTGACACGTCATCAACCCTAAATTAAACACTTGTATAGTTTCACTACCAACTATAAAGCTCTTAATATGTTTAGAACAGATAGGGACACACATTGCTATATTTTTTATTCTTTGGTTTGGGCCTGGCATAATGATGGGTTGTTTGACTTTGGAAAGATAACATGTCGGAGGACGTCTCCACACAAAGAGTATAGTGCAGGCACACAATATAGACCCCATCAGATTTGGAACCACATGGCTTACTGCTTAAATCAAGGTCAATCATTGATCTGCTGTTGGTTGTTCGGTTGTGAGTGAGCCTATTAAAGACCATATTTTGCAGGTGCTTGAAGGAAGAAGAGGTTGTTGTTGGAGGCGGTGAAAGGGTAAACACATGTTGTTTTAGTACGAGTATAATAGTTTGATGAAGCAGAGGGAGCTGAAAGCCACCAGCATCCAATACGAACCTGTCCATACAGCCTTCCACTTATCCTTCCATTCAGCTCTATCTTTCTGAATACCTACCGTACCACCTGCGTGTCTGTCTGTCTGTCTATCTATCTATCTATCTATCTATCTATCTATCTATCTATCTATCTATCTATCTATCTATCTATCTATCTATCTATCTATCTATCTATCTATCTATCTATCTATCTATCTATATATATGTATATATTTATTTATCTGTCTGTCCATCCTATGTGAAGTGGCTCATCGAATTATAGCTGGCATGTTTACTCTATTGCAACAGATTGAAACCTAACATCTTTAAATGCTGATTTAACACGTCAGCTGCACTTGCTGCTTAATCATCCTTGGCAGCGTTTCATTGCCTCTGAAATACCCATTCAGCAGACATCATTGCTTAATTGCTGTATAAAGACATTATCTGACATCAACGTACTGTTCCGGGACTGGATCTTCGAGTGATGAATTACTAAATTAATAGCTGTGTTCCTACTTCAAGTGAAGCTACAATGCTCAGCGATTATCCACACATGTAGTGTCAATGTTCATCAATATACATGGAGAAAATTATATTAGCAGGGAAAGTGACTTTTAGAAAATGCAATAGGTCTCGCAATAGAAGAGTTTGACATTTTTCGTTTTGCAAATGGATGAGTGGCGTTGCATGGATGAGTGGCGTTGCGTGGATGAGTGGCCTTGCGTGGATGAGTGGCGTTGCGTGGATGAGTGGCATTGCGTGGATGAGTGGCGTTGCGTGGATGAGTGGCATGTGTGAGTGGCGTTGCGTGTGTGAGTGGTGTTGCGTGTGTGAGTGGTGTTGCGTGTGTGAGTGGCGTTGCATGTGTGAGTGGCGTTGCGTGTGTGAGTGGCGTTGCGTGTGTGAGTGGCGTTGCGTGTGTGAGTGGCATTGCGTGTGTGAGTGGCGTTGCGTGTGTGAGTGGCGTTGCGTGGATGAGTGGGGTTGGAATGCAATAGGTCTCGCATTAGAAAAGTTGTAGTTATTGGTCTTGTAAATGACATATTTTATTTATTTTTTCGTTGTTAAAATTGCTAAATTGATGGCTTTGTCATTTACAATGCCAATAGTTATAACTTTCGCGAATGTGACACCTATAGCATTTGGAATGCAACATGTTTTGTATGTACGTGACTTATATGGCAGCTCTGGTCGTTATGCTACATCTCTAGAGAGCAGGAGAGTGCAGCAGGGGAGAGAAGCACAGCAATGCAATATGTCTCGCATTAGGAAAGTTTGAGCTATTGGTATTGTAAAGGACATATTTTTTATGTATGTGCTTGTTTTTAAAATTGCGAATTAATAGCTTTGTTATTTACAATGCCAATAGTTTTATCTTTCGCAAATGTGACACCTATTGTAACACAATATGTGTTGTGAGGGTGAGTGAGGGTGAGGGGTTGAGGGTGAGGCGTTGAGGGTGAGGGGTTGAGGGTGAGTGAGGGTGAGGGTGAGTGAGGGTGAGGTGTTGAGGGTGAGGGGTTGAGGGTGAGTGAGGGTGAGGGTGAGGTGTTGAGGGTGAGTGTGGGTGAGGTGTTGAGGGTGAGTGAGGGTGAGGTGTTGAGGGTGAGTGAGGGTGAGGGTGAGGGTGAGTGAGGGTGAGGAGTTGAGGGTGAGTGAGGGTGAGGGTGAGTGAGGGTGAGGCTGAGGGGTTGAGGGTGAGTGAGGGTGAGTGAGAGTGAGGGTGAGTGAGGGGTTGAGGGTGAAGGGTTGAGGGTGAGTGAGGGTGAGGGTGAGGGGTTGAATGTGAGTGAGGGTGAGGGTGAGGTGTTGAGGGTGAGTGAGGGTGAGGCGTTGAGGGTGAGTGAGGGTGAGGGTGAGTGTGGGTGAGGGTGAGTGAGGGTGAGGGTGAGGGTGAGTGAGGGTGAGTGAGGGTGAGGGTGAGTGAGGGTGAGTGAGTGTGAGTGAGGGTGAGAGGGTGAGTGAGGGTGAGGGGTTGAGGGTGAGTGAGGGTGAGGGGTTGAGGGTGAGTGAGGGTGAGTGTGGGTGAGGGTGAGTGAGGGTGAGGGTGAGTGAGGGTGAGTGAGGGTGAGGGTGAGTGAGGGTGAGTGAGGGTGAGGGTGAGTGAGGGTGAGTGAGTGTGAGTGAGTGTGAGTGAGGGTGAGTGAGGGTGAGGCGTTGAGGGTGAGTGAGGTTGAGGGGTTGAGGGTGAGTGAGGGTGAGGGGTTGAGGGTGAGGGTGAGTGAGGGTGAGGGTGAGGGGTTGAGGGTGAGTGAGGGTGAGGGTGATTGAGGGTGAGGGGTTGAGGGTGAGTGAGGGTGAGTGAAGCTGAGGGTGTGTGACGGTGTGTGAGGGTGTGTGAGCGTCAGTGAGTGTGTTTGCTGCATGTCTGATGCTTGTGGATGTCTGTTGCTTGTGGATGTCTGTTGCTTGTGTATGTCTGCAGCTTGTGATGCTTGTGGATGTATGACGCTTGTGGATGCCTGATGCTTGTGGATGTCTGATGCTTGTGATGCTTGTGGATGTCTGATGCTTGTAGATGTCTGATGCTTGTGATGCTTGTGGATGTCTGATGCTTGTGGATGTCTGTTGCTTGTGTATGTCTGATGCTTGTGGATGTCTGCTGGTTGTGATGCTTGTGGATGTCTGATGCTTGTGGATGTCTGCTGCTTGTGGATGTCTGTTGCTTGTGTATGTCTGCAGCTTGTGATGCTTGTGGATGTATGACGCTTGTGGAAGCCTGATGCTTGAGGATGTCTGATGCTTGTGATGCTTGTGGATGTCTGATGCTTGTAGATGTCTGATGCTTGTGATGCTTGTGGATGTCTGATGCTTGTGGATGTCTGTTGCTTGTGTATGTCTGATGCTTGTGGATGTCTGCTGCTTGTGATGCTTGTGGATGTCTGATGCTTGTGGATGTTTGTTGCTTGTGGATGTCTGTTGCTTGTGGATGTCTGTTGCTTGTGGATGTCTGTTGCTTGTGGATGTCTGTTGCTTGTGGATGTCTGCTGCTTGTGATGCTTTTGGATGTCTGACGCTTGTGGATGGGTGAGTGGGTGAAAGGTACAGAGTGGATGAAAGGTACAGAGTGGGTGAAAGGTACAGAGTGGGTGAAAGGTACAGAGTGGGTGAAAGGTACAGAGTGGGCGAAAGGTACAGAGTGGGCGAAAGGTACAGAGTGGGCGAAAGGTACAGAGTGGGTGAAAGGTACAGAGTGGGTGAAAGGTACAGAGTGTGTGAAAGGTACAGAGTGTGTGAAAGGTACAGAGTGTGTGAAAGGTACAGAGTGTGTGAAAGGTACAGAGTGTGTGAAAGGTACGGTGTGTGTGAAAGGTACGGAGTGGGTGAAAGGTACAGAGTGGGTTAAAAGTGCAGAGTGGGTGAAAGGTACAGAGTGGGTGAAAGGTACGGAGTGGGTGAAAGGTACAGAGTGGGTGAAAGGTACAGAGTGGGCGAAAGGTACAGAGTGGATGAAAGGTACAGAGTGTGTGAAAGGTACAGAGTGTGTGAAAGGTACAGAGTGTGTGAAAGGTGCAGAGTGGGCGAAAGGTACAGAGTGGGTGAAAGGTACAGAGTGGGTGAAAGGTACAGAGTGGGTGAAAGGTACGGAGTGGGTGAAAGGTACAGAGTGGGTGAAAGGTACGGAGTGGGTGAAAGGTACAGAGTGGGTGAAAGGTACAGAGTGGGCGAAAGGTACAGAGTGGGTGAAAGGTACAGAGTGTGTGAAAGGTACAGAGTGTGTGAAAGGTACAGAGTGTGTGAAAGGTGCAGAGTGGGCGAAAGGTACAGAGTGGGTGAAAGGTACAGAGTGGGTGAAAGGTACAGAGTGGGTGAAAGGTACGGAGTGGGTGAAAGGTACAGAGTGGGTGAAAGGTACAGAGTGGGTGAAAGGTACAGAGTGGGTGAAAGGTACGGAGTGGGTGAAAGGTACAGAGTGGGTGAAAGGTACAGAGTGGGTGAAAGGTACAGAGTGGGTGAAAGGTACAGAGTGGGCGAAAGGTACAGAGTGTGTGAAAGGTGCAGAGTGGGCGAAAGGTACAGAGTGGGTGAAAGGTACAGAGTGGGTGAAAGGTACAGAGTGGGTGAAAGGTACGGAGTGGGTGAAAGGTACAGAGTGGGTGAAAAGTGAAGAGTGGGTGAAAGGTACAGAGTGGGTGAAAGGTACAGAGTGGGTGAAAGGTACAGAGTGGGTGAAAGGTACAGAGAAGGTGAAAGGTACAGAGAGGGTGAAAGGTACAGAGTGGGTGAAAGGTACAGAGTGGGTGAATGGTACAGAGTGGGTGAAAGGTACAGAGTGGGTGAAAGGTACAGAGTGGGTGAAAGGTACAGAGTGGGTGAAAGGTACAGAGTGGGTGAAAGATGCAGAGTGGGTGAAAGATGCAGAGTGGGTGAAAGATGCAGAGTGGGTGAAAGATGCAGAGTGGGTGAAAGATGCAGAGTGGGTGAAAGATTTAGAGTGGGTGAAAGATTTAGAGTGGGTGACTGAAGCAGAGTGGGTGACTGAAGCAGAGTGGGTGACTGAAGCAGAGTGGGTGACTGAAGCAGAGTGGGTGAATGAAGCAGAGTGGGTGACTGAAGCAGAGTGGGTGACTGAAGCAGAGTGGGTGACTGAAGCAGAGTGGGTGACTGAAGCAGAGTGGGTGACTGAAGCAGAGCGGGTGACTGAAGCAGAGTGGGTGACTGAAGCAGAGTGGGTGAATATATATATGTCTGATGCTTGTGGATGTCTGATGCTTGCATGTCTGCTGGGGTGACAGCGTCAGTACAAGTCAAGCTCTAAGTTGGTGTGTGTCAGAACTGGTTGCCTCGGGGAAAAATACAAGTTCTCCCTGTAAATAAAGAAAGAGGAGGTGAGAAAGGAGGGTCCGGCTTGGAGCTGGGAAAGAGGCTGAAAGGGAGGGGAGAATGCATGGAGCGCATTCCAATGAAGTCTGTTGCGAGGCGTGGGGGGCAGCCTTTGATGTGCGAGAGAGCTGCCGTGAAAGAAGTAAACAGCAGGCATGTAATTAGGGGGGAGGAGAAGTCGCGCTGGGGTGAATACCTGAGGCCAAGCTGCCCGCGGGAGGGAGGCTGATGGCTGTGATGTGGACGCGCGTCGTGAAGTAGCCTCTTGTTGCCTGTGGGAGGGAAGACGAAGGGAAGGCAGAGAAGGGGAGGGGGGATGAATGCGACACGGCGGGCAGGGGAGGGGGCGGAGCGGGGAGAGCGGCATGAGGGTGTGAAAGCAGCAGGGGCCTGGAGTGCGGCTAAGGGAACTGAAGAAATGCGACACGGCAGGCAGGGGAGGGGGCGGAGCGGGGGTGTGGGAGGAGTGCGGCTGAGGGAAAATACATGCAAGCAGGCGGCTGGGGGCATGTGCACGCGCTTTTAAGCTCAATGCACATGCGCATTAAGCTTGAATTTCACGGGCACTGCAAGGAATCGCCACGATTCCTTGCAAGTTGGTTAAAGACTGTTTAGCCCCAATAGTCTCGCAAGCTCGATGCGCATGCGCATCGACAGGCGAGACCTAAAAATGGTGTAAGTAAACAACTAGATAAAATGTCTAAACATAACAACCATATAGAACAATAGAGAACATAACAGAAATGCAATAATACAGATCAGCATGTAAAGATAATCATTTAATGCTTGATGAAGCAGCAGTATCTATTGTAACATCACCATGAGAGTAAAGGAAACTCTTTAGCTTTAGTGGATCATCGTAAGTAGTAGTTTTGTTGTTGAAAGTCACTTTGAAAAGGCAGGGATGAAAGAGCCCATATCTCGTTCCCATAGAACGCAACTGTGGTCTAAGTGAAAGAAATTATTTACGGCGATCAGCAGTGGATTTTGCATAATCCTGCGAGAAGAAAAGAGTATTTCCAGACCAAGTGATTCGAGGCATAGCTCTGGCTGCTGACAGAACTTTAAGTAGGTCTGTATATTCGAGGAAGTAAATGATGACACCTCTCTGCCTTTTGACAGTAGGGTTAGATAGCCCAGCAGGAGGAGGACCTAAGCGATGAGCTCTTTGTATGTTGAGGTTGGTGGAATCCGGTAACTGAAGAATTTTCGGCAAGAAGGATTTGAAAAAAGCAAGGGCGTCGGAACCTTCTGAATTTTCCGCAAGGCCGTAAATGCGGAGATTGTTTCTCTTATTTCTGTTTTCCAAGTTTTCAATTTGTTTGTAAAGTGCTGAAACTTGTGCACAGAGCGGATCAACTTTGGAAACAGAGGAAGTAAGAACATCAACGTTTTGTTCCAGAAGAGTAACACGTTCATCGACATATGACCACTTGTCAGATAACAACTGAAGAGTAGTTTTAGTTTCCTCAATGAAGGGGCGCAGGGCCCTAATCTCCTCTAAAATAATGTCCATTGTCACTGATGAAGGTTGTTTGGGAGGAGAAGGCGGATCCTTTTTCCGTCTTTTAATTGAACCCTTTGTAGCTCCACCCGTTTGTGGAGCTGAAGGTGAAGAGGAGCTTTTAGAAGAGGTGTCGAGGGAGTCATCCATCTCGAGACACTGATACCTAGAACTTGTATGATGGAGAAATTTACGTGGAGTTGGAGGAGGCTTACGAAGCTCCTTAGATAGTCTACCCATAAAGTAAATGAATAAGTACAAGAATATAGAGAAAAAATGAACAGTTACAAACACAGACAACTAAGAAATATTAGAACAGGTATGCAACCAAATGAGGCTGTCTAATATAAATGAAAACATAAGTATGAGTGGAGCATGACAGCAAAAATGGTACCTAAGAACCAAGGCAAAGGTGCCACCAAAATAGAGCTAGTGAATTCAAAAATACCTTCTGCAAGAAAGAAGTGGTAGCTCACAAATGCCAAAAAGAAACAAATACCCTCAGAACGGAGGATAACATCACAGGCATACGATTACAATAGAACTTAATGCTGTAGGATAGAGTTGGTATTAAGTGAACCACAAATAGAAGTCAGTTAAATGCATGGCAGCCGATATAAAAGAGAAAAGCACTACATGAAAAGAACATATAATAAGGCAAGTTATTCTGTTAAGCTTATTAAAACATTAGGGTAGAAATATTTATGTAGATAACTTTGAGAACAAGTATGCACTATAGGGTAGCGTCAATATGTCCGCCATGACAGGAAAGTTACTTGAGGAACAATAAGCCTAGCAGTCTTGAGAAGTAAATGTAAAACAAAGAGCGCTTATTTCAGGTAAAATGCACAACCTCAGTGAAACTGGTTATTAGGCTGCATCAGCGTTGAAGAGAAAATGGCTGCAGCATCTTGAAACGATAGTATCCAGAGCGCATGAGGAAAGCGCTAAATTCAGTAAAGCCATATTAGTGGAGCAAATGAGTGAAGCATGACAGTGCGCAGGCTGGAGGATAAGGCGGCAGTAGTTAAATGTATAAAGTCTCACTACAATGTAAAACCGCTAGGAGCAGAACTCCGGCGGCGGATCTACAAAATGGCGGCCGCGACTCCTAAACCTAGCGCAACACTCACTTGTGAAGCAAAAATAAGCTCTATTGAGAAGGAGCAAATAAACCAACAAGCGCTTATTCCATGAGAAGGAGCAACTGCAGTGAAGCTGGTTAGTAAGCTGCTTCAGCGCTGAGAAGATAATGGCTGCAGCGTCGTGAGGAGAAAGCATCCAAAGTGCATGAGGAAAGCGCTAAGTTCAGCAAAGTTGTATTTCTGGGGCAATTGAGTGAGGCATGACAATGCGCAGGCAGGAGAATAAGGCGGCAATAATAAAATTCGGAAAGTCTTGCTTCAGTGTAGAACCGCTAGGAGCAGAGCTCCATCGGCGGTTCTATAAAATGGCGGCCGCAACTCCGAAAATCAGCGCATCACTCAGTTGCAATAAAAAGTCCTTGAAAGGGTGCAGCAGGATGACCAAGGGTGCCCCTCTAGATCACCATAGCATCCGACGTCCAAATTTGTAGCATTCGGGGCAAATAACGTTGGCAGGAGTCATGCCGGGCTCTCCATTCTCCGCGCCTCCCGGGAGAGCTAAGGAGAAGCCGCCATCGTCGTCGGGCGCTAGCCACGCCCCGAGAAATGACTGCCTCTTAAAGTTGACGATAAACATCTCATTACTAACCTCTATGCTTTACTCTCTAGTGAGGGTCCCATAACCAAATCCCAGGGTCAAGTGCAATGGGTATAGGAATTAGGATGAGCGCTCACTCCCAAAGAATGGGAAGATATTTATTATAAGGCACATCACACGGCACACAAAATGGCCAACAGGGAGTCGACCTAAAAGGTGGTCTCCTATTGGTATCTCACACCAACACATATACATGGCTGGAGTATAAAGTGTTCTAAGGAATGCTGGCGGGCTGTGGACATACATGTTCTCTCCTCCATCTCCTATGGCACTGCCCTAAGCTCTACAGATTTTGGGATCAGGTCTTAAATGATATAGAAATGTCATTCAACACTTCTATTCCCAGATATCCTGCTTATACTATTTTAGGGCAGCGGATTTATGTCATGTAGTTCCCACAATTCCGTAGGATGTGTAGCTTTGTTAGACAACATAAACTTTGTGTGAAGTTCTTAGACTGATTCTGAGCACCCCTGTAGCATATGTTGGCCTAGGGACCAGCTGGCTCACAGTGCCACCATAAGCCCCCCTAACCCTACCAGTGAGTGAATGGTTTCTGGCAACCACTGAAAATGACAACCCTGACCTCTCGTGGATCGTGGTAAAAGATAATAATTTTTTGCTCAGTCACTCATGATTACTTGTGCACAGAACAATATACAGAGAATACGCATTAGAAAGTTTCCAATGTATTTATTGAACCAACATTATTCTAATATAGAATACATGTCCTGTGATAATCAGTAAACAGAAGCAGATGAAAGTAATTACAAGCACCAAAAGAGTACATAGTAGATACAGTTCTACCATGGTGCTAAACAGTGCATATATGCAGGCATATGATACAAGATAGCAATCAGGCGTACTCCTACTACGCAAATCCTACTCTGTGTGTACCTAGTGTATGTGTAGGTGTGAAGCCAGGAATCCCCCAAGGGACGATCCAACCCCATTACCTGGTGGGAGAGAATGTAGGACCTCGTCTTGGTCAAGAACTGGACACTTCGCATGAGATGTCAGACCGCTGCGTGGTGAAGTCTAGGCATTCAGGGACCCTCGGTGTCAGCTGAAGTGCCTCCTCTACTAATCTTTCAGAATGCTCATTATTTATCTTAGAAAGCATCCTTGTGATGTATGTATAGATTAGCAATGTTATGTATATGTAGATAGCCCTGTAGCCCTGTTGATGAAGATAGGACAACATTTATACATTGTGCATAAAAGGGCCTTGTACATGGTGTTCGAGACATCGGGATAATGTTATGCAAAGCTAGATGTGTAAGCAGAAGTAGTTTCAGAGAAACGAATCCAACATTGTACACACATGAATGTGTGCAAAAGGTCACAGTAGAAATGTTATTGTGCAAAACTAGGACAAGGTAAGAAAAATGTGCATCTTTAACACTTGGGCCAAACCCTGGCACATAATACTAAGCTCTTTAGATTTTGGTATCAGGTCTCAAATTATATAGATATGGCATTCAACACCTCCATCGCCAGATTTCCTGCTTATAATATTTTGGGGCTGCTGAAGCCCCTGACCTTTTCTTTGAGATGAAACTCCGGCAGACAGATGGTTCTGACACTAGGTGCAGCACGCCAGTTCCTTTGGGGAACTGATACAATTCCAGATCATGTCTCATGGTTACACAAGCTATGGTTCATCCTTTGATGGAATGTTTGTCCCTCACTACAGAGGATAGACCTATCTCCTATCCAGATGTGTGGGGTCCATTTATCTGGATCTTTTCTTCATAATTTAGAGAATTGACCTGCCCGAATTTCCTTCGCCTGCTACACTTGATTCCCCACGTACCTCAGATAGCGACCTAAGATTTATCCGGATCTTTTCTTCAGAATTTGGAGAATTGACGTGCCCGAATTATCTTCACCTGCTACACTTGATCACCCACGTACCTCAGGAAGCGACCTAAGATTTCCTCTCTGGTCCTGTCTTGGCCTCTTTATCCCCAGCCTACGGGCTCCAGACATATACTTTCTGGTTTTTATGGATGAGTGCTGGGGAGTTGGGGAGAGGGGGAGGGAGGGGGGCATTTGGTTGATTGTTTTGTCTGTAATATTTTAAACTGCCGGTTTATCACTGCTGGCCTCAAGGTTGTAGGCAAAAAGCTATGTATTTGTTGTATTTACAGTAATTCTCTTTCCTCTCGTGCTGGCTCGTGGGACCGCCTGAGCTCACACTGACAATTCTCTTGTGCCTCCGAGCCCAGAATTCCATCACAAAGCTGTTACTGGTTATCGAGGACTCGGCTCAGCTGGTCGGGTTTTATTTCCTTCGCACTTATCTACTTATCAAGGATTCCTGTAACTTATTTACGTCATTTTTGGCGACGATCTGCCCACTGCATCCGGAAGACATCCGATAACAATTTAAGAGACATCCCCAACACGCAAGCGAAATCCATTTTAAAAGAAGAAGCGAGATTCCATTGAACGCGAAGCAACCACGAACAACCCGACAGCTTACTAGTGTGACCTTCAAGATTAAACGTTGTTACCACACAACTTAATCATTTCTTTCACGAATGCAAGATATGTGACTTTTGAATTACCTTTACGCAGCACAGCGTCTTTCCGCCTTCTTACGTGGCTTTCCTTGTGGTTCACGGCTTTCGGAGATTGACACCGTGTGAACTTAAACTCACGCTGTTTCATTTGTTAAAAGGGCAACACCGCTTACATACGTGGCCCCATCCTTGCAGCTTTGTTTCATTTGTTAAAAGGGGAACACAGCTTACATACGCGGCCCCAGCCTCGCAGCTTCCCGAATTTAGGCAAGAAACTAACGCTGAGCATTAAAAGGGCAACAACAAAGACTGCTACTGGCCCCATCCTACCAGTTCTTAAAGTGGCAACATCGGTGGGCCCCAATTTTGATCTTTGACATGTAAAAACTTAAAGCACCAAGCCGTTTCTTCACAATCAGCTGCATTACTTTGAGAGCATATTAACATTATTTTGGGAGCATCAGCACATCGCTTATATATTAAGGATTTTCATACATATAAGAAGTACATCCCTACAAATGTGACACACACACATAATTTTATTGTATGTCCAGACGGTACATTTGTATGCTTACTACAACTGTGACACACACACAATTTGTTGTTATCAGTACTACTGTGACACACACACAATACCTATTTCATCACTACAACTGTGGCACACACACATTTTCAACGTGTGTCATATTATTTATATTATTGTAACGTATTTTAAAGTACTATTGTTCTGTCTCATTTCACCATAAATGTCACAAATTCTATCCTAGCACCACCTCCTTTCCTAAACTCTCCAGGTGAACCTTCCATGGACTGGGATGATTGGTGTGAAGCTCTTGAGAATTATATTTTAGCTCTAGATGGCTCTAAGTTTTCTGCAGTTCGCAAAAAAGCTTTATTGTTAGGGGCTTTAGGCAAAAAGGGACAAAGGATCTTTAAGTATTTTCGGATGTCACCTCTTGAAATAGATGAAGTTTACAAAGATGCTTTGTTTAGATTATGTACTAGATTTGCAAAACAAGAAAATGTGGTTATGCGTCGACAGAACACGCAGCCACAAAAACCTAATGAGTCCATAGATGTCCAGATTAAGAGAGTTATCCATGAAATGTCAGTTTGGCAACATGCAAGATGTACAATATTATAGTAAGAAAACCCAATAAAAACTTTGGGCTGCTAGCAATCCTTCTTTAAAAGAGGCTATTACTATAGCCAAAGTAGTTGAAGAGCGTGACAACTGCATGAGTTAAAAATGATACAACAGATACAACAGTATAAGAATTCTGAAGCTGCTACATTACAAGCTGATTATAGTGAAGTAGTAAACCCCATACAAGCAAAACAGTCCCATAGCATGGCATCAAGAGGTGGGAAAAACACAATGACTAAACCTTCCACTTCAGTCAGGCACAAACAAAACACACGCTCTTGCCATAGGTGTGGTAGCCCTTTTCATTTAGCAGACTCTAAAATCTGTTTTGCTTTGGGAAAAGAATGCCTGAAATGTGGGAGAAAAGGACATTTTGCACGAATGTGTAAGGCGACAGCCAGCAGAAATGGTGCCATGATAGAGAATGAGGAAATGGATGATGAGGCACAAATTATGATGATCAGGTCTGATTGCAGCTCCAACATCAATAATGACATTGTTTTTACACGCCTAAAGGCGGATTTTGATATTAATGGACAAACAGTGTCAATTATGGTTGATACTGGTTCATTATATACCATAATCCCAAAGAAGCTGTATGATGACTCTTGCAAAAGTGCCAACTTAATACCTTCAGATATTATTTTAAAAGGATACCCAAGGTACAAATATAGGAGTGTTGGGTTACTTTAAAGCTCGTATTACTTTCAAACATAGAGTTACTAATGGTAAAATGTATGTATCTCCCCATGGCCCGGCCATCTTGAGGTGGCTCCATCAATATGACTTGAATATCAGAGTTGATCCTAGAGCTGATCCACCTGTAATGTGCATTTACAGTGACAATTGTGATTTACAAAGTATGTTGTCAAGTCATGGAAAAGTGTTTAATGATGTGTTAGGAGAAGCTATTGGCTTTCAGCATATGACTCAAAAAAGACGCCACACCAATTAAGCAAGTTGCAAGGAAAATACCATTATCCGCTAGAGCTGAGGTCAAGAATATCATCAAATAAATGCTTGACGATGGTGTCATTGAAACTGTGGAGGCTACACAATGGTTGTCTCCGGTAGTTATAACTAAGAAACAAGAGAGTTCCTTGCGTTTCTGTGTGGACATGAGAAGTCTGAACAAAGCGGTTATAATGGACAATCTTCCTCTCCCCAACATCAACGAAATTGTACTCATTTCGGCTGGTGGTAAAATTAGACTTACGCAGCGCCTACCACCAGATCGAACTTCACCCCAGCTCCAAAGAGTATACTTCTTTCATAACCCCTGAAGGTACCTACCAGTTTAAAAGACTTCCGTTTGGTTTATGCTCTGCTACAAGTACTTTCCAAAGAGTTATCACTGAAATTTTGAGGGGCATTGATCGGGTCGTGTTCTTCCAAGACGACATTTTAATCTATGGTATTGACATTGGTGACCACAACTCTATCTTAGATGAATTTCTCTCATGTTTAACCACAGCTAGTTTGACCTTACGCAAGGACAAGTGCGTCTTTGCTGTCCAAGAAGTGGATTACCTGAGATATCATATCAGCGGTGATGGCATTCAACCCAAACATGACCTAGTCAGTGCCATATCAAATGTGACAGAACCGAATAACCAAGACAAATTGAGATCTTTCATGGGTATAGTGGAATACTATGCAGAATGTGTCAAGAATTTTGCAGGAAAAGCTGATCTACTGAGAGAACTGCTGAGAAGGGGGAAGGTATTCTCATGGGGGGATGAACAAAAAAGAGCTTTTAACCTAATCAAAGAGAACATTGTTAATGCCAACATCCTCTTTAGTTTTGAGACGCACTTGCCTACTGTTTTAACTGTAGACGCAAGTGCTGTAGGTATCGGAGCTGTTTTGACACAAAAGCACTCTGGACAAGAGAAGACTGTCGCATTTGGGTCTCGCTCCTTAACTGAGACGGAGAGGAATTACTCAGTTATCGAGTGTGAGCCATTGTGCCTGCATGGGCTACAAAACATTTTAGAGTTTTCCTGTGGGGTGTGCCATTTGTTCTCAGAACAGACCACAAGCCTTTATTAAAAGTGTTAGCCCCTGGTGGTATCAAAAATTGCTCTGGAAGACTTGCCAGGTTGGCAGTTAGTGTACAAGATTTTGTGTGTAGTATTGAATACGTGCCTGGTTGGTGCAACAGTGTTGCAGATTGCCTATCCAGATTACCAGATACAAAGGCAACCTCAGATGAGTTAATTACTGAAAGTGTGGTTGCCTTCTCAGAAGATCTCACATACGACCTTTGTAAGTCCATCTCCAAAGAGGAATGGTTGGAAGGCATGAAAAATGAGGCAACAATGAAAAATCTTGTTAAAATGACCAAAGAAGTTGTATCTAGACCAAGCACTGTTTCACCTGACCTTAGACCATATGTGCAATTACAAGATGAGATTTCCACACAAGGGAAATTAATTGTATTGAGGGATGAGAAATACATACCACCAGAATCACTAAGATGTCGTGTTATTAATTTAGCTCATTAGGGTCATTTGGGCCAAACCCTTATGGCTAGACGCTTAAAAGAAAGATTTTGGTGGCCAGGCATTGATTGTCAAATTAAACAGTGGGTAGAAAAGTGTGCTGTTTGCAAAGAGTCTGAAAAGAGATTTTAAGTAGGTGCGGGTGCTCATGACTCTTCTACTCACAAACACCTGGTATCTCAAGAGGGTGTGTGGCAGAAATTTTGTGTGGACTTCATTGGCCCTTTCCATGAATTACAAGATAGTGAGCAGTTCGCTTTGGTACTGGTTGATTGTACTTCAAGGTGGGTGGAAGTTGCCTTTATGAAAAATATCAACGCACAATCCACCATCAAAGTACTGAATAACATTTTCAGCAGAGAGGGTATCCCTTCTTAACTTTTATCAGATAATGGTACACAACTTACGTATAAGGGAATTGAATCTCACTTTAATCATGTGGGTTTAAAACATTTACGTACTTCTTTATATAACCCACAAAGTAATGGACTATATGAGAGGGTAAATAAGCTAGTTAAAGGTACCATGCAATTAGCTTTAGCTTCCAGCCGTTCCATTAAAAAAGAAATTAAAGAAATGCTTTGGGCATATCGCATCACAGTACATCAAGGTATGTCATAATCCCCTTTCAAATTAAATGAGAGGCAGGCCAGCTGGTACGAAACTAGTTCCTACATGGTTGTCTAAACAACAATTTGGAATTTCTCCTTCTTCCCATACACCTTCCAGTTTTATGGGTAGGAGAAGAATTTCTCAAGGTGACTTAGTCAAAGTCAAACCTGGAGCTACACACAGAGCTTTCAATCAGTTTAGAGGCCCATTTCAGGTTAAATCTGTCGGTGAAAATTATGTGAAACTGCAAAATGGTCAAACATGGAACCTTCGAAGGGTGGCATCATATAAAAAATAACAAAGAGGTCCTTCAAATTCTTCCCTTTCACAATTGCAAATGTTGTCATCTCATGACATGGCTCATGGGAATCGTGAAAGACCTGTTTGTGATCGAAGATCACCTGCATATTTAAAAGATTTTGTTTAATTGTTTATATAAGAAAGGAGTAGGTAGGAGGATAGTTTTAGGTACATTGTATCTTGTTCCTTGTTCAAATGATTTAATGCTTTATTTTTAAGTACATTGTATAGTGTTCCTTATTCAAATGATTTAATGCTTATTCCATATTATTTAATGCTCAGTTTGTGATTGAATACTTTATTCTTTACAGTCTATTAATTTAGCTCTTTAATTCGGTTGTGTTTTGACTTGTTATCGCATGTTCTCCATTACCATATTGAAGGAAAGGAGATGTGTTGTATTTACAGTAATTCTCTTTCCACTCGTGCTGGCTCGTGGGACCACCTGAGCTCGCACTGGCAATTCTCTTGTGCCTCCTAGCCCAGGATTCTATCACAAAGACGTTACTGGTTATCGAGGACTCAGCTCAGCTGGTCGGGTTTTATTTCCTTCGCACTTATCTGAGTAAACCTACATTCTACTTATCAAGGATTACTGTAACTTATTTATGACAGTATTATTTTACCTATACCCATTTCCCTGCCAGCCACCGGTTGTAGGCGGTTAGCTGTGTAATTAACTGTACGGGCTTCAATAAATCGAATTGTTCCAAAAACATTCCCATTGTTTATAGATCAATCCAAACATTTTTCTTTTTTGTAGATCATGACTTAGTGCTATGTAAAGGATATCTATTTGAAATGTCCCAACTTTTATTTCAATTAAATAAACAAAGCACGTAATGTGCACCTCTACTACCGTCAATCCACCACATCAACCAACAACTACATTGAAGGCACTGCCTTGAAAATACCATTAGTGATATTGTATCTATATCAATTGATACAAGCATAATGTTAAGTGTTTATTATATTTGCATTTATATAGCACTTACTAAGCCTTACAAAGGAATTTAGCTCTTTACACCATACAGCACGGTGCTCCAGAACCTAATGTTAGTGGTTAGTTCAGTTTTATTAGTAATTGTTTACTACTGGGATTAGTCTTGTGTGCCCAAGCAACTCATTCCAGGCATAGACTCCAGTTTCTTTTATTGATCAAATGAACAAAAGTTATTTGTGCTCATTAGTGGGGGGTATGTTACACATGCACATGATTGGTAGTATTAATTAGGTTCCTGATGTATGATTTTCAGAGGAGGAGAGGTTATTATCTTCTCAATGACTTGTGGGCAGGTGGTAGAAATACAGTAGTAGAGATTGAGGCAAACATGCATGCGACAGAGAAGGTTGTGTGCAGGGAGACTAGACATGCAGATGGTGGAAGGCAATAGACAGATATTTTACGTAAGTGCAGTACTTCATGCCATATTGTTATGTTATGTTATGTTACTATGTTTTTGTATAGCGCAAATCACCACTGGTCTCTAAGCGCTTTCAACAGAAAAAGTACACAACATGCTGCAACCGGAGGGCCAACCGCCATCAAACAGACAATTAGGGTATTGGAGTTATCTTTTTAAACAGGTGGGTCTTTAACTCCTTTCTGAAAGACAGTAACGCTGACTCCCCTTGCAAGGTTGCAGGTTGTAAGGTTATAAAAGTTTTTTTTGAGTTACAATTTAGGGACAATTAGGGATGCCAGTCTGTGAAAAGAAACACATTTTGTGCACCTGAAGAAAGTGCTATGTTAGGTATTTTAATAGACACTAGAATCAGGCAGAGAGTCTGCCCACTTCTAGGCTACTAATCGACCCCCGCTCCAGCCAGGTGAGCTGATGAACTCAACGGGTTGGACGTGAAAAGTAATGACTGGACATATATGTAAGAGTATATCACAACCTTTAGGCCACACTCAAAGGATGCAGTAACCACAATATCATAGCAATGTAGGGAAATGTGTGTGACAAATGCAAACATTGAAAATGCTGGAGCGCATGTCGGGTGATGTTCATCCTCAAGTTTGGCTCCCAGAATTAATTATAACAGCAAAGTGAGATAAAAATGGATGTGTCTGGTTTGGCATGGTACAAGTTCATGATGGAGTTCGAGTACAGCTTCCTCTGACAATCGAAATCTGTAGCCTGCACTTCTGCATTTAGAGATAGAGATCCAGGCACTGAGGTGTGGCAGATGATGACTGGGCTTCCTTTAGAAATACAGTGAAGGCTTTGTTAGCAAGAAGTTGCTGATTAGACTTATTGAAGCACTGCCCATTGGTCGATAGTAGGGGTGAGCACTGGAAATGCAGATTTTTTGTGTGCAAGATGAAGGAGCCCTGTGGGTGAGGCCTTTTGTCTTCCTTGACCACACTTTAAATTGGGTTGATGCAGAAGCCTTAGAGCTCTTTGTACTTCCATTGAAGGTGCTCCAGGCCAGAGACTCCCAGGCCTTGTAGGGTATCACTATACAAAAACGCTGCGTCTTTAGAGCAGCCTGGAAAATAATTTGAAAAGGTGGACTACCCCCAGCCGGTTCTGATGCACAACACAGTGAATGCACTAGATTCAAGTATAAATTCCCTTTTATACAACTAAAGACAGATACTAGTGAAACAGTAACTAGAAAATAGTTTCCCACCTCTTTAGTGCTCTGCTGTATTTTTATTTTCTTAGACCAAGGGGGAAATTCTGAATGATCACATTTATTGGGAGAATCGTTTTTCTAAAGAAATGATTTTTCAGAGAAAGCTACCTTCCATAATTTTTTCATAAAAATAAAGCAGATCTTCTAAAAATCTGCACTAGTACTGGTTTTAGTTGCGAATCCTTCCACAGGTGTATCGTGCAGAGGAATAGTTAAATCTAATACGTAAATTACTTTTACAGGAAGATACCTTGTGTTTAGTTTCACAAAAATATGTTTCCTTACCTCAGTGTGCAGAATAATTGTGTGGAAATCCAGGTATTTTTGGCATTTAAGCTCTTTAATTTTTTTTAAATTTTTTTTGGGAGCTGGGGCTTACATAAAAACACAGCTTTCATTTTTTGCAAGTATATATGATAACCAAATGATGATCATTTATTACATTTGAGTGTTTTTTGGTATGTTTTCTTTTAAAAGGAAGATATGAGGTTGGCTAGTGTGACACATAACTAATGCCCAGGAAATGCTTCGGGTATTGTATGTCAGTTGAGTTTCTTTCTCCCTCCCCCAGTTGACAGTGTGCACTGTCCACCTAAGCCCTGTCCTCTCCACTGATTTGTGAGGCACAATGCACGGTGGTAAGAAAGCTCAGCAGGTTGAGCACCTGCTCCAACAATACCCATTTGTAATGTCTATGATTTAAATGTACCAACATCCGCCACATTGCTCCCCGTTCCACCGCAGCTGGTGCTGTTTGTGTGGAGGGAGACAGCACGGCACAGAGGGAGCGAGCATCCTCACTTCCTGGGGCACACCATACGCCGCCACCTTGGCTGAGGCTGACGGTCTAGTTGTTTGCCAGGACCGAGCCCAGCCTCCTACTTAGAGGGCTTTTGGGGACGACGCGAGCAGAAACACAACTGCTTGGTAAGAGCCTGACGAGAACTAGTCTCTGCCCAGGAGTCAGACAGATTGCTTGGTCTGAACTAAGAGAGGGGCTAACATTGTGTGGAGCGCGTTGCATGAATAACTGAAGATTCGTTGTAGCGAGCACACATATATTTTAATATTACTACCTGTCGTTTTTAATTGTGCATAATACTTTGAGTATCTGAATCATACCTACCGGTCATCCGCCGCATTGCTCCCCGGTCCACCGCAGCTGGCGCTGTTTGTGTGGAGGGAGACAGCACGGCACAGAGGGAGCGAGCATCCTCACTTCCTGGGGCACACCATACGCCGCCATCTTGGCTGAGGCTGACGGTCTAGTTGTTTGCTATGACCGCGCCCAGCCTCCTACTTAGAGGGCTTTTGGGGACGACGCGAGCAGAAACACAACTGCTTGGTAAGAGCCTGACGAGAACTAATCTCTGCCCAGGAGTCAGACAGATTGCTTGGTCTGAACTAAGAGAGGGGCTAACATCGTGTGGAGCGCGTTGCATGAATGACTGAAGATTCGTTGTAGCGAGCACACATATATTTTAATATTACTACCTGTCATTTTTAATTGTGCATAATACTTTGAGTATATGAATCATACCTACCGTTCATCCGCCGCATTGCTCGTTGGTCCACTGCAGCTGGTGCTGTTTGTGTGGAGGGAGACAGCACGGCACAGAGGGAGCGAGCATCCTCACTTCCTGGGGCACACCATACGCCGCCATCTTGGCTGAGACTGACGGTCTAGTTGTTTGCTAGGACCGAGCCCAGCCTCCTACTTAGAGGGTTTTGGGGACGACGCGAGCAGAAACACAACTGCTTGGTAAGAGCCTGACGAGAACTAGTCTCTGCCCAGGAGTCAGACAGATTGCTTGGTCTGAACTAAGAGAGGGGCTAACATCGTGTGGAGCGCGTTGCATGAATGACTGAAGATTCGTTGTAGCGAGCACACATATATTTTAATATTACTACCTGTCATTTTTAATTGTGCATAATACTTTGAGTATCTGAATCATACCTACCGTTCATCCGCCGCATAGCTCCCCGGTCCACCTCAGCTGGTGCTGTTTGTGTGGAGGGAGACAGCACAGCACAGAGGGAACGAGCATCCTCACTTCCTGGGGCACACCATACGCCGCCATCTTGGCTGAGGCTGACGGTCTAGTTGTTTGCTAGGACCGAGCCCAGCCTCCTACTTAAAGCACATATGGCGACGACGTGCAGCGGACGTGCGCAGCAGGCGCACCAATGGCGTGCCGAAGGTGCGCCAAAGGTAAGCCCGTCTGGGCCCGTCCGTGCTCCGGCCTGGCACAGGGCCAGGAACGCTGCTCGCCCGCTTAACATTGTGAAATATAGTAAGGATGTTTTACTATCACTCCACACCAGCTCCCATGCCTGTCCGCATTTAATGGACCTGTCCTTATGGAAGGGCCCTGTTAGCTGCTGGGACTGTAAAAAAACTTTCCAATTCTCGCAAATTTCCTCACTCATAGATGGTAGGAGAGACTTAAGGGGGGGTTGATTAACGTAAGGTCCATCTCCAAGCAGGCATTACACATCTATGATTTGATAAGTGAAAGTGACTTAGATTGTCTCCTCATTACAGAAACCTGGCTTAAACCATGGAGCAACCCTGATATAGTACATGCCTTACCGCCAGGCTATCGCATTCAAAGGTTGGATAGAGAGGAACAATGGGGTGGAGGTTTAGCCATTATTCATCGGGAATCTTTAAATTGCTCAATGACTGAGATTCAAGATCTCAAAGGAGCTGAGTGTATGGGATTCAATATTAAGATCAATGACTCTTTTACATTCTCAGGGGCTCTGATCTACCGCCCCCAGGCCCATATAAGGATTTTTTGGAAGTATTGGGGATGCACTTAGTAACTCAGCACTAAGATTTTCCAATGTTACGCTACTTGGGGATATAAATCTCCATCTGGACTCCACCGCAGACCCAGCAGCTACCTCATTTAAAGATACAATGGACGTACTAGGCCTAGCAACACTCACTCTAAATACTACCCATAGGGCAGGACACATCCTAGATTGTATTTGCTCCAATCTCGACACACTTAAAGTTGGCTGCCCTATGGTCCTGACCTGGTCAGACCACGCACTGGTCCCTTTTAACCTCACATTTGGAGGTGGTGTGAATGGCAATCAGTTAGGAAAGAACACTCAGGTCAGAAATGAGGGTTGGAAAGTAGTTGTCGGCCACCTGGACCTGATCTCGATGGCAAGTGACTGCAGGCCTCCAATGACAGGAAACCCGGAAACTGACAATAACAGCTTCAGGGAATGGATGTCTGCGCTCAAATATAAAGCTGGTCCTGCTAAGGTTAGGAATAGGCCTAGCCATATGAGAGCATCCGCCCCATGGTTCAATCAGTCACTTAAAGAAAAACAAGGTGAAGTGCGAAGAGCTGAACGTAGGTGGCGGAAAGAGTATCGAGAGGAGGAATGCTGTAATTACAAAGCTGCTAGAAGTGTATATCATGCACTGATAAAAAAGGCAAAAATTAACTTTTACACAACAGCTATTAAAGCGGCAAACAACAAACAAAAATCTATCTTCAAGATAGTGAAGGGCTTTACCAACCCCAAAACATTAGTACAGGAAATTCCACCCTCGGAAAATCTCTGTAACACAATTGCGGACTATTTTGAGCAAAAAGTGCAGGGCCTCAACAAGGACTTTGTGATTCCTGACAAAGAATTGGGTGAAGTCAGTAGCAGGGTCAGTATGCCCTCGAATCTGATGGCGACTTTCCGGCCAATTAACTTAGAGGAAACTCGCCAGGCTATATTGGCGACCAAATCAGGATCACCATTTGACCCTTGCCCCGATGCTTCTACATGCGCTTGTGGACACTGTCACATCAGAGATAAACACATCATTGGCCACAGCAATTATTCCCTTAGATTGGAAATTGGCGGCGGTCAAACCCCTGCAGAAAAAACAACTACCTGACCCTACTACATTATCCAATCTCCGACCAATTTCACTGCTCCCTGTGCTATGTAAAGTAACAGAGTCCTTCGTGAATAAACAAGTCACTAAGTTCCTGGAAGACAACTCTGCTTGGCACTCTAACCAATCTGGTTTTAGAGCTCAACACTCTACGGAGTCACCTCTACTGTTCACCACCGATACCATCCGAATGGCGCTAGACCAGGGTAAGAAGGCTGTCCTGATATTATTAGATCTGTCGGCAGCCTTCGACACGGTCTCACATGACATCTTGATTGACCGGCTAGCAACATCTGGCATAACTGGAAAGGTACTGGAATGGATGAAGAACTTTCTAAGTGACAGGCGGCAAGTGGTCACCTTGGGCGAATTCTGCTCAAAGGAAAAAATACTCACGACTGGAGTACCACAGGGATCCAGTTTAAGCCAGACACTTTTTAATGTGTACACCACCCCTCTGATCAGGTTGATATCGTCCTTTAGAATAGATGTGGTTGCCTATGCGGACGACACGCAACTTATCCTAGTCCTGGATAAAGACTCAAAGGACTGGGAAGAAAATCTTAAATGTTGCTTGACGGCGACATTTGATTGGATGGGGAAGAACCATTTAAAATGTAATACGGGCAAAACCGAAATTATGCTAATGGGTCCGCAAAATGACTTTGTCCCAAAGCCATGGTGGCCGGAGAACGCAGAGGTACCGCCGCATACAACCAATACGGCACGTAACCTAGGTATCAAGTTTGATGCCGCTCTGTCGTTCAAACAACAGGCACTAGCGGTAGCAGGTACCTGCTTTAATGTCATCAAGAGACTAAGAATTTTTTTTGATCTACTTGCTTTGTCAGCGAGGAAAATGGTAGCAGTCGCTCTCGTAACCTCGGGACTTGACTATTGTAACAGCCTATACGCGGGAACCAATAAGGTGGTCTTGTACAGGTTGCAGATGGTGCAACATGCAGCGGCCAGTTTGGTGCTGAAATGGCCAAAGAAATCGTCCGCATCTGCCGCATTAAATATCTTGCACTGGCTACCAGTAATTAAACGGGTCCAGATTAGCTCACCTTTGTAGCACAGGCAGGCAGGCTGTGTAGATCTTATCCTGGACAATTGTATATATTCGGCTACGCAAAATACCACCTGGTGACTAAATGTTAGCTCTGGGACCCGAGCCCAAGTGAGCATACCATATGATCCTCCGCCAATTAATTAGTCTCCCCCACCTCAGTTCCTTCTTCTACCAAATCTTGGAGTGCTTAGAAACTGGGAAAACATTGACATTAAGTCCTGGGTATAAAAATAAAGCCCAAATTATTTTATTTGTTATTTTTAAGTCTCGCCTAGCGTTGCAGCGCGCATGCGCTGCACACTTTGCGAGGCATGCAGTATACAGTATCGCGGGTGAAGCTCCTCCCACTTTCCGCCCATGTTTTTGATTGGCGTGATTGTGGTGTGATTGGTGGGTGAAGTCTCACTCCTTTTTTGTCTCGCATGCGCACGATGCATTACATAGTACGCATGCGCGCCACATGAACACTTTGTGGCTATGTTTAAGAAGGGTTCTGGTTTGTGTACAATTTCCCCATGTACCTGAGTGACCTATGAACACACTTTAGCGCATTTCAGCCTTGCCGGGAGAGGTGGAGAACTGCTTGCATCTCCCTGTCATGCTGATCAAAAATGGAATCACGCCACCTAGTAAACCATCGCTGTTCCACGGAGACCGTGGGATTCCCGGGGACTGCTAACATAAACACAGGCGAGCCATTATACTTTTTCTGTCCTATGGAGCCTCTCCAAAAGTCCAGAGTATCTGCTTCCGATCACAAGTTGTACAGCAATAGACTGGTGTTAATATAATTGGCTCATCCCACAGATGGCCCGGGAACTTCCTGGTAACAACGGCACTACTGTGCAATATAAATTCCACAGCATAGTGCACATTTCAACGTTCGCACATACAATCCGGTCTTTTAGAAGAATTGAATGTTCTTTTCATGTTTATATATTCCAGTACAGTGCTGCCTCATTTGTGCTGGGAAATACCTCTCCTGGCGGACTGCAGAAATTTGCGCTTTATTTTGCACTGTGTGTGCAAAATTTAGACTGCAGTAGCGCTGCAAGTCAAACGATTACGTAGCTCCCAAACTCAGCAGAGCGGCGCGGTTAATCATCCATAGTGCAAAAGCGCTACCTATGACGGCCCTGCTGAATGCTGCTGTCCTGCCCCCAAGAGAGTCTGGACCCATGTGGAAACCAGGAACAGTAACAAATACGACCTGTCCAAAAGTTAGAGTACTCGCAACCGATCACATAGGGGAAAATTCAGAGCCAGTGGAGAATAAAGGCCCTAGGTCACTCATAATTAGAGGACGTCCATCTGGCCCTGCTTTATAGTCTGAGGAGCAAAGGATTTACAGGCTGTGCAATGTGGTACCCTGGACCTGCACCTGTGAGATGATATTTGTTTTGCACGGTACGGCACATAACGGGGAGTGCCACTTCCTGTTTGTATGAGGCTGCCAGAGGAGAAAGTAGTGACTGTGCAGCTAGAGAAGGGTGAATGCACAGCAAGGGAGGGGGGGCTGGGAAGCAAGAAGATAGGTTGTGAAGAAATGGATAAGTGTGATTGTGCCATAAGAGATGGGTGACTGTGCAGCAATGCGGATGACTGAGCAGCTAGAGAGCGGTGACTGCAGCAAGAGAAGGCAGACTGAAGCAGGAGAGAGGTGATTGTAAGATAAAATATGGGGGAAACAGAAAGACATGGGGCGAATGTACAGCCAGAGAGGGTGATTGAACTATGTGTGGAGTGACTGTGCAGCTAGAGAGGTCTCATCGGGACATGCTCTCAGTAAGGTTGGGGCTATTTGGTGTACGATCAGTGCTTTAAATGGGCCAGTACTGAGTACTGGCACCATTTTATTTTGAGAGAGAGAGAGTACCAAGAGTACTGGCACTTCTCTGAAACAAACATGTACTCTGGTACAGGGTACCTGCACTTCTATTTTTCGATTTCAAGCACTGGGTGCAATGCTCTCATTGGATAGGTAAAGAAGGGCTTGGGTGTTTCACTGGAGGATGGGTATGGTCCTTATATCTCACACTAGGCTGGGTAACAGGATCTGAAGTCTGTTAACTGGAAGTAAATGGAGCTTCCTCTCACAAAAAATCTGGCTCTCGCTTGAGAAAGTGGTTTTACGCTACTAACGGAATTAATTTCTGTCACTGACGGTGAAGGAAGGAGAGGCACTATTAACGAAGAAGCTGGTGGTCCTGATATTGAAGGAGTCGGACTGTGTTATTCAAGGGGTGTGTTTTGTTTGTGAAGGAGATTGGTTATGTTGACACCGCTACAGGGTGATGTTTCTGTCAGTGAAGGAGAGAGTACTTCTCATTGAATTAAGTGTGGCTCGACGGATATGTTATTGGAGATGGGTGTTTACTTCGGTAACTGGATAAGGTGTTTGATCTGTGTTGGCTGGCAAAATGTGATTCCTGCTGGTATCCTGAGAGGTGGTGTTTGGCAAAAGAAACAGTAAGATAGTTCTTGTGGTTAAGAATTTGGCCAAAGAGAGCTTTGATTTTTCTTGTCAAAGTTTTGCCTCATTATAAAATAGCGCAGAGGGTCAATGGTGCGGCTGTAAAGCTTGTAATGGCAGCCACAGATCTCTTCATGCATTAGTCACATGTCCTCTTTGGTATTGAGTGGTTTAGTTCCGGTGGATTGGTGGTGGTTTCCAGACAGTGTCCAATTGCAGTTCCGATCTGCTATGGTAATATTTAGCTGGATTGCAAGTTATTTATCATGTGCAATCCGTATACTTGCCATTCAGTCTGCAACTGGTAGTGCAATGGTTATGGTCCTGTGACATTTTCTCACTACTGAGAGGGTATAATTAGCATCCAGCCTGCAATTATTACACTCAGCAGTGATTGAATCAAATTGTGTTGACTCCAGTGCTACCTGAGCACTATTCTCATGTACCCTGTGTGGTGTGCAGCCACCACTTGTGCAATCTAATGGTGGTGTTTCTCTGACTTTCGGAATGCTTGACTGAAGTGTTCTCTTCTGTTCTGTTAATGAGTTTTGAAGTCAGTGGACCCATTTATTGTGGCTTTTATCTTTGGAAGAAACAGGTTTTTACTTCCTTCCTGAACGGTGGACTTGTAGATTTTGTATCCTTGCTGGCAAGGAGGTTGAGTGTTTTCCACCTGTACTGAGAATGTAGCTCCAGCAGTGGTCTTTTTTTAATTAGCACATGCGATGAGTTGCGGTGCTACTTTCGACAGTAGTGTCCTTTTCTGTATCATTGGAATTTCACTTGTAGCTACTGTGTGCCTTCTCCTTGAAGGTCTCTATGGAACTGTAAAGTGCCTTAAAGACAGAACATCTGACTATTGACGCGTGTAGGGTCTCCCAGTTTTAGAATAATCTACATGTCATCTGCATAAATGTAGCAAGCGAGGTTGATTGATCTGATCAGGTAAGGTAGAGGTTGAACAAGACTAGTGAAACGAGTGACGCTTGTGGGATGCCGCAGAGCAGGATGTGAGCAGCTGAGGTAAATGTTGATTTAGATACAAAGCTTTATCTGTCGTTGAGGTGGGAGGTGATCATATATTTATAGGTCCAGCTTCTCAAGTCACAGTAGTAGTGTCTGATGATAGACAGTATCAAAGGCTGTTGATTAGTGTAAAGGTATCAGGCCCAGAAGCAAGGGGGTTGAAGGCAACTGCCCAGAGGCCAGAGACCATTTGCATATTTACATACCGCTGTAAACTGGTTAACTTGACGTCGTTTTTTTCTTGTTCCAGTACCCGCTGGGCCCCCACTCTGCCTATTCCTTACATTTGAAATTTACATTTACTGCTGTAGTGTGAGAATGAATTTTATGAAAAGGAATATAAAGTAGGGTTGCCAAAACAAAAATGCAAGCCATGTGTTGTTTAAATACACTGAAAGACCTCGTCTTGACACTAAATAGGGTTAGAAATAAAAATGTATGTATTCATTTGTAATGTGACTTTTCTGTCTTTGTTCCCTTTAATTATCAGTCATGGATCATTCAGGCAGCCCTAGGACATCATTTGTGTTTTTCTGTTTATATTTGCTGTTCGAAGTATGCACAGATAAATACTGAAAATACAGCTTTAGGTGATGCTTATTTTTGTCCTGTAGGGGCATCTAAATTAACCCTGGGGGTAGTATGCGTAGTCGGGCTATGCAAAGCTATGCAAAGTGGGCGAGAAACTACGCCCACCTACGCACTTCGCGTAGCCCCACTACGCGCTGCCTGCCCCCCTCCCCTACATACCTAATTGTTGTAAATTCAGAAATAAAAGTAAATAAAAGGCACTTACCTTGTCCGCTGCATCCCGGGGCTCCCTCTGCTCGTTCGCGCCGCCGTCGCCGCCATCTTGGATACCAATGTGCAAGCGCGGCCGCCCGCGCATGCGCATTGGTATTCAAGATGGCGGCGGACAAGGTAAGTGCCTTTTATTTACTTGTATTTCTGAATTTACAACAATTAGGTATGTAGGGGAGGGCGGGAGGGAGGCGGGTGGCGGGCAACTTCGCTACGCCCACAGAGTGGGCGTAGTGTTGCCTGCTACGCCTACTTTGCAAAGGGCGAAGTAGGCAACACTACGCCCACTCCGTGGGCATAGCGAAGTCCTTTGCCCAGGGTTAATCTAAATAATAAGCTTGCAACCCTAATCATAAGACTGGAAGTTTGTTGCACGGTCAACACAATATTTCCTACACCCTCTATCCCTATTAATGCCAGAATAACATTAGCTTAACTTATACCTGAAACCCTACGCTGTCAATAACATGCTGAGTTACTTCAAGTGTCGGGGAATGCTCCCTGCATTCAGACAACTCACTCCTCATTCTCGCCCTTCACTTTTACGTTCACCCTGCACTCAAAGCAATCACAATGCACTCACACTGACCACCCTGCACTCACACCATTCAGCAGCTCACCCTGCACTCAGTCATCGCTCTGCACACGCAGTGCACTTGTGACTTGCGCTGTTCACCCTGTACCGCATCCTGCACTCATGTCACACTTCACTCACCTGTCCCCCTCATAGCTCAATCTCCAATCTCACTCAAATAAGCCTATCACTAACAATGCATTATTTTGTCTAACTCTGCACTTACATATGGTCACCTCACTCACCCTGCAGTCGCTCATCTTACCCTACTCTCACACGTTTGCATCACTCACTGTGCACTCTTTAATCTATGCCTTCTCGGGCCCATTAACTTTACACAGTAGGCACAGTATTTTCAGAATGGACGTCTCTGTGCAGTAATCACCAAGGTGGGATTTGAACAAAATAAATACCATAAAGGGACCTGCAGAGAGATGAAAAACAAAATAGTGTGCATATCTCTCACCTCGAAAGCCATTGCTAAGCGCTGCAGCCTATTGCACAATAAGCTGCATGCACCCCAGTCAGCGGTCCTCATGCACAACATGGAATGCGAACACTTCCAACATAGCATCAAAATAAATACAACGCCCTCCCAACCACACACCCTACACATATTGTAGCTTTCTACTCATGTACACAAACGCTTCAGTGCTCCACATAGGGGTAGTAGGCCCTCTATAAATTTAACAATACAAAACATTCAATATCGATCCATCCCCTGTCTTCTTGGCTCTGTCCTTTAACTACTGCCTCCTTGCCTAGATTTCTTGGTGGTAGGGCACAGTGGTAGGTGGTGGGCCGAGCCGGCGGGGTGGGAGGGTCCCCTCCAGGTGCTTTGCAGGGGGGCCCCCTCAAGTTACGTTACGCCACTGTGCACGAGCAGAGGTACTGTTGTTCTTTCATTTGTAAACAACTTCCTTTTTATTACATTTGTATTTTGCATGAAAGAAAACAGTGTGCCCGTGCCTTTGCCAGCTGTCCCTCTAGTGCAGCTCTGTCAGTTAAGAGGCTGATACTGGTGAGTAAAATTTGTTCGACTTCTTTTGTCGACAGAGATGCTAAATCAGGTGTGAGCCAGTCTTGCCTGACATGACATGACCGCGGACCGGGCTCTCACACGTGCTCCAACCACATACAGGATACCAGGGCATCTGCTGCTAACTTGTTGAGTTAATAATTACAAAGCATTTTACCTATCAAATTCGGGGGCATTGTGACTGACATTTACTAAATGCATGCCGTTTTGTTCTGCCTCATGCTACTCACCGATTGCCAGTCACAGATGCACCAGAAACAACACATACATGTCTGCTGTAATAAGCTTTTAATTTAGCTTCTATGATTCATTTGTTTTTCATTTTCTTGAACTTGTTTTTTTTTTATTGTATAGTAAAGTTTGATGATGAGTTCATGTGCAATGACGCTGTCGGCCTGCTCAGGCAGCATCTCTTCATCAACGTATTGAAATGTTAGAAAACACGTGAGATCAGGAACACTCAAAACGCAAGCTCTGTGACTGGCTGTTAGTGGCAGCAGGGAAGGAAAAAAACATCTTCTGAACCTACTTGCCTATACAACAGTTAGGAGTTCTATCATTGGAAACACTTCTTTTTACATTACACAGCCTGTAGACAAGTCCCAATTGGTGTGTCTGCTGATGAGAGACTTCCGGGTCTGAGCAGAATTGACAGGCCATATTTATATCTGTACCTTGGGCAATGCTCTCAGGGTCTTCCGGCACACCTCTAATTTTCGGGATCAAAATCACAGATCGATGCATTGAGCCCTTTGGTGAGCTAGATCTGCTCAGAGCTTTTTTTCGCCCCAGAAACTGTGCATCCTCACGTGTCAGCGGCCATGACCCCAGATAGTCTAGTCTGGCACTCCAAAGAATCCCACTTGTGCTATGCCTGTCTCAAGTTTCGAAATTTAGGTGGCAATGCAACTCATTGTGCAAATCAGTTCATTGCATTTTATTTTGATAATACACTTTTTCGTTCTCTTACAAATCCTCCAAGTCGAGCATGACAGAGTGTGACTGAAAAAAACAGTAAATATCTGCAATAGGCATATGTTTCACTGGGGAAACGGCCTCTACAACGAAGCCGTTTCCACGAAATCCTTTACCACGCATGCATTACAACGCATGCGTGGTTACAACGAGAGGTTTTACCACACATACCTTTACTGCAAAATACGTAGTAAAGGCATGTGTGGTAAATGAAAAGAAAAAAAAAGGGGGGTTTGGGGGGTCTCCCCCATAAAAAAAATAAAGCGTTGGGATAAAAAGGGGGGCTGGGGGGGTCTCCCCCCCAAAAAAATCAAATTTAACCTGAAGAGCCGAAGCCGAAGCTGAAGCAATCAACGTCGTTAGAGAGGAAACGGAAAGTAACTTCCGCTTCCTCTTAACGATGTACGACCGACGTAAACAAAGAAGATGGAGAGAAGGCGAGTTAAAAGGTAAGGGGCATTTTAGTAAAATAAATATATATATATTAAGGGTTAAGGGCAGGGGTAAATATAAGGAGTGAGGTTTGGGGGTATGTAAGGGGAGAGTTATAACCTTTATCAAGAGTATGCCCTCACCATGCATACATTTACAACGAAAAACGTTGTAAATTTTTGTGTGGTAAAGGAATATTCGAGGTAAAGGTTATGCGTGGAAAACGAATTCCGTTGTAACGCATGCGTGGTAAAGGCATGCGTTGCAACGGAATTCGTTGTAACGTCATACATTCGTTTAACTGTCACCTCCTAGTTTGTTCTCACAATTGCATTTTTCACCATTTCTAAATCTGTCACTCAATTTTCTAAGAAAATGATGCCCAGATTGCACTGGTGAAGGAACGCTGCACGTCTGCTTGTAGGAGTTGGAATATCTCACCCCCACATAACCGAGGCAGCGTGAGTACGTGAAAACATCAGTCGGCTTAGGTTCACAATCTTCAAAAGAGAACAGACAATGGCAATTCTTGTTCAGAAGCATTTATTTCGAATGAGTTTTAGTCTCTAAACGTGGACTAAATGGACACAGCAAATGACACAAAGACACCGGAGTGCAGACGCTCCCTAGATTGTTGTAAGCTTTGATTCTCACATTCATCTTCACCGGTAAATTCAGTGCTGCAGCCTTTCATGAGGCAATCTTTTTGTGATGTTTTTCTATTGACTGCACTGTCAATTTCGTAGTTATTCCTATTGCCTTACCAACCTTTTCTCCCTGTGGATGCCTGAGATTTTTCCATCCCTTTTGTTCAGTGTTCGAAGTGGGCGGGATCGGTAAGGCATGGCATGCCCCTACTTCTGTAATTTAATAGAATCCGTTCCCAGGACGGCAGAAATATCCAAGGCCTATAGATAAGTCTCGGCCATTCGTGGCTGTTTGGGAAGGGCGGGGTGGACAGAGAAGGAAAATGACTGCTTTTCCATCTTGCCCTGCCAAGGCAAGAGCACCGTTCACTCCCCCCCTCCTCTGCCACTATCCTCCCTCCCTCTCTCTCTCTCTCTTTAATACTCTTCCTCTTTTTCCCTCTTTTTCTGTCTCTGTCTCGCTCCTCCTCACCTGCTGAAAGCCGCGATGTATTGCCCTCTCTTCCCTATCCTTTCCATTATCCATTCTCCTGTGAAATGGATCTGAAAATGAATGTGCATTTTTCTATTCCAAAGTGCGCTCTCGGGACGGAGAGATAAAAAGGTTCAAAATACGAAAAATACCTAAATAAAGCAAGACAAAGTGGTTACAAAGATACCAAATTGGTTTTATTTACACACAAACTCATTAGGTCCACTTTACAGAGTTTGCCAGGGAACCACTATTTTCGTGTTCTCATCTTTCTTTGAACAGTATTGTTTTACCTGGGAGGGGAAGTCATTGATTTCTGAATAATGAGTGTAAAAGCGTTAAGGTAACCCTGTTGTTCCTGCTTTCACATGCTTTACTTAATTTTGCATTCCCAATGAGTATTTGGTTTTTCCAGGAGGTTATTTTTTTTACAGGCAGCATATTACTCGTCTAGTGCATAATTTGAATTGAGACCCATCCAGGTGTTTATAAGGGACACAATTGGGTTGTAGCTGAAGTCAGTGAGTGTTTCTCTCCGAGGGAAAGTATGGTGTTCAGTAGGGGCGAGGATGTAGCACTGTAGCCAGAAATGCCAAATTTAGAACTGAGAAATCAGGTGCAGCCTTTATGACCAGACCACTCTCCTGAGGGAGCACATTCCCGTACCAGACCTTAGAAGGCCCGCTAGACCTTAGAAGCCCTAGCATCAGCAGGTTGGCCCTTGCAGTGTGGCAAGTGTGGGTTAAGTAGGGGCGAGGATGTAGCACGGTAGCCAGAAATGCCAAATTTGGAACTGAGAAATCAGGTGCAGCCTTTATGACCAGACCACTCTCCTGAGGGAGCACATTCCCATACTAAACCTTAGAAGGCCCCGCTAGACCTTAGAAGCCCTAGCACCAGCAGGTTGGCCCTTGCAGTGTGGCAAGTGTGGGTTAACCTTGAAGGCTTGTCCACCATAATACATACTAAAGTTCACCTCGAATCTGACGGGCAGGCCTACGAAGCAGCACACCCTAGAACAACACTGAATCTGTCACTGAGGTAACAAGACACCTCAGCCCGCCTCGCCCATTGGTACTTTCATGGGCCTTGTTTCAGTTGTAGTAGTTGCAACTCACCAGGAAGCAGCAATGCAGGATATGCAGGCACACCAAACTAAGGGGCTGATTATGATGGAGGATTTTCCGCATCCTCCGGGCCGGCGGAAGCCACCGCCGGCCCGGAGGATGCGGAAAATCCTCTGCGGACCCACCAAAGACCCACCGCCACATTAGGATGGCTGGTGGGTCCTGGTTTCCGTCCGCAGCTTTTCCGCCGCGGTTGGCTTACAACCGCGGCGGAAAAGCACTAATATGGTGACGGTGTCTCTTAGACACCGTCAGCCAAATTAGGATGCCCGAAAAGAAATGCTTGTCCAAGGTGGGTTTTTCGCCGTGGAAAAGCATACGGAGCTTCACTGCGGGGGCCCGTTGCGGGCCCCCTGGGTGAAGGGGGGGTGGGGGGTGCACATGGGGGGTACCTATGGTACCCCCCTGCATTTGTATGCAGTAATCGGCAGGCACTGCGCGGTGCCTGCCGCTTGCTGCATACAAATGCAATGTATGCATTTTTAACATTGCGGCGGGTGCAGCTTGAAGCTGCACCCGCCGCAATGTTAAAGATTGAGGATGTGACCGCCACCCTGGCGGTCACATCCTAATCTGCACGGAGGGACCGCCGCAGCCCCTGCGGACGGTCCCTCCTACTCTATGGTGGCGGACGGACTCAGGTCCGTCCACCATCATAATCGGCCCCTAAGTTTGCAAACTTCACTGTCTGTCTGCTTCATGCACAAGCACTTTTAACATGTGCTGCCTACTTTGGGGCCACTGGAATAATGCTTCAGTAGAAGACAACATTATGGTGCAGTGTTGACTAAATTATATAGCAAAAAAAGGCTGCAGGGTAATGCTGTACATTTTCCGATACTTTATTATTTCGTCATTTTTAGGTTGAGCCTGGCAGTGCTTGGGCTGTCAGTGAGAAATATTGTATTCAGTCTATGGGCTGTAAGCATGCCCATGTATTATTGCCATTGGTTCTTTGTTGTGCTCAGGGCCAGACTGGCTGTGGCGGGCACTGGGCAATTCCCCAGTTGCCGGTTTTGTGCTCGTGGGGGCTGATTCAGTAATCTTCCAGGGCTGGTTGCTGTTACCAGTCTGGTCCTGGTTGTGCAATTCAGAAATTCTGGCGTTCCATTGGCTCATTGCTTTCAATTGTCCCTCCGATGGGTGCTTGATTCAGCCAAGGTGTTTTCACTAAGTGATGGTTTTGGTTAACCATCACACACTTCCTCTTCACACAGCACGCAATGGCCCCTCCTCGTTGTTTTTTTTCTCGTTATATCGGAAACTTGACTGAAGGTATTGGAGCTCTTTACATGAGTATACATTCATTTTTGGTAGGCACAGGAGATCAAGTCATTTTGCCATAATCACGGGATGTTTAGCCTGCGCCGAGACTCGATCGTGGTTCCCCAGCTCCAAAGTCAGCAGCTCTGACCCTTATGACACATCCTCTCACATTGAGGCTGGAGTGGGAAAGAGAAGCAATGTATTTAAAATGTTTTTATTAACATATTTAACTGTTACCTTTTTTATAAGTAATGAGGCCTCTTAAATAAAGAAACCTGCTGAAAGTCTCCTTTAACACATTTTCATTTGATTCTTAGCTGATGAGCACCCTGCGTTCCTTGTGCTTATCCCTATCCAACCAGACAAACATTCTCAAGCATCCTGAAGCTTCAAGGAACATGACAGGTAAACCCTTTGGCCAATGGGTACCCTATCCCTAACCAATCACAACACTAGCCCTAAACCCTAGGGCCAATAGGAGACTAGCCCCAGCTCTAGTCCCAGGCTTAGTCCCAGCAGCCAATAAAGCATGAAACCCTAAGCCCTACACCAAATAACACGCCTAGCCCCAGCCCTAGTTGCTGAAATAGGGAACAGGTGTTTCATCTACCATGCCTTAATGAATCAAAACTAAGAAATGAAGGGAGCGATTGCTTTAAAAATCTATGCAGTCTTATGGTGTTGTCATTTATATATCAAACTCATTAGATGTTGCCTGGAATACATTAAGAAAATGTGACATTGATTGACATTTGTGATCATGACGGAGCGCTTAAACATTGGTACATTTATAGCCTTTCCCTCCATAATAACCAGCCAAAGCGCTTCGTTAAATTGCCTTCATGGTGCAGCTCCCCTTGGAGCTGGCTGCTTGTTGGTTGTCAACTTTACTAAATCCAAAGTTTTTTTTTATTTGGGAGGGTAGGGGCGGGGGAGCTGTGCCTGCGAAGCATTACGGAGACCACTGTAATCAGAGCTATCAAGATAGGTTTTTGACATGTTCTCAGTGGCTGCAGAACGTTTTCTAGGCCCAGCCACCGGATTTCTTCATGAGAGGGAAGGCTTTCTGCAAGCCTGGATATCGGTACTGGGGCACACAGGCACAGCAGCCTGAACACAATCTCTAGAAGTGTTCAAATTGGGTTGCTGGATTTCTCCACAGGGAGGTAAGAGCATCAGCTAGTTGCCTTCCACTGAAGTCTCCTCAAATCACTTAGTTGATACCGCCCTGCTTCTCTCATGATCATCAACAATATGCATTCAGAATGCTGCTTGTTTGATTAATTCAGCTTCAGTTTTCGTTCTTTTCTGACATTCAAAAGTTCCCCTTTAAAGCCTGCTCTTATTAAGGAAGCCAATAGCTTCTCCATACTTTATTTACTCTCCCCATGGGTGTACAACTTTACCTTATATTAGCCGCCAAACTACTGCATAGTGTAGAATTTTTAGAGGGGGCTACATCTGGTTATTTGACGGAGCGCTGTGATACATATATACCCTGCACTAATGTGCGATAATATGCTGCATCACTAAATACTTATAAGGTCCCAAAGGTGAGACCGATTGCATTGCAAATGCTTGTTTACTTCAGTATAGACATACCCTTTATACCAAAAGAATGATGTGAGTAAGGAATACATTTCTCAAAAAAAGTAAGATGGTATACTTGTAGAAATTGTAGATAGAGCAAATAAAGCAACAGTGATCAGCATACATTTAATAGAATCAAGATGCTCCCACAAGGAAATAAATAATGTGTTCCATCTTGTTATTAATGAGCTTAGTTTGGTAATAGTTTCTTGTAAGTTCACTTTGGCTGTAAAGTTCACAGAATTAGTGAACCAGAGCCTCAAATATCTAATTTTATGTGGGTCCAACGAAGACCAGAAGATATAAAATCATATTTTAAACAAACTTTATCACATTTTTTAATATTGAGTTTGTATCCTGAGATTAGGGAACATTGTTCACTTTGTCTAGAGAAGCTGGAAGTGACAAAGTTGGATTAGAAATGAATACATGTATGTCATCTGCATACACAGATAATTTGATTTGATTTTCACCATAGATTAAGCCTTGTATATAATATTTTTTTCTTATTTAGGATAAAAAAAGGTTCAAGGCCCAATATAAATAATATAGGAGATAAAGGGCAACCTTGTCTAATTCCTCTTTTTAACTTTAACCATTAACAAATCCTGCGGTGAGGAATACAAAAATTATATTAAACTGATAAATTTGGGACCAAAGTCAAACTAATTCAAGACCTAAAAAACAAAAGGGCAATTCATATGATCAAAGGCTTTTTCAGCATTAAGTGCACTTGCTGCTAAAGAAGACCTTTAATATTGGATTTGCTTAAAGTATTAAAAAATTACTATGTATTATCAGATATAAATCTACCTTTAGCTCAATTTGCGTTCTTTTTTCCAGCATCCTGTGGAGTCTAAAGGTACCCAGGAAGTGGATTCCCATGGAGGGCACTGAGAAATTAGCAAAAATATGGCTAATTTGTTGTTTTCAAGAGAAATGTGCTGCAGAAGAAACTGTCCGTTTTTTTCCACTGCAAATGGCATTAATGAAGGGTTTGTCGCGCTAAAATCACTACCTTCCCAGCTTACAGAAACAGGCAGATTTGAATTAAAAAATATATTGTTTAGCACAGGTTTGGCATTTTACTGGGAGATAGCCCATTTTTCCTATTTTTGTGATTTCAAACTCTTTACAGTTTGTGGTGGAAATGAGTGTGAAACCCATGGTGCATCCCGGAAAACTAAACATTTCTGAAACCTCAATAAAATTCTAAATTCAGCATGGGGGTCAGTGTGCAGCTCCTTCAAGGTTTTCCTATAAAAAGTAACAGATGACATAAAAAAAGGTTGACATTTAATTGAAAAGAACAGCCATTTGTGTCTAAGTTTTAATCTGTAAGAAGACTTACTATGGCAGATTTTCATAAGCAGTATACTGTTATTTCCATTGGTCCCTTCTGGCTGTAGGGATATATGAGTCTTATGTTCTCCAAGAATGCGAGGTAGCCAGAGCCAACAACCAAGCTATGCTTTACGATGGTTTTTTGTTGTGTACCTACTATACAGCAAATAATATGGTAAATTATAAAGAATGGAAATAGGGAATGAAGAAAAACTCTGTATTTTGAAATGTACACCAGATACCAAGTTTAGGAGCAGTGCTTGTTTTTGCATCTCTGAATGTAAGGATACCCATACTGGGGTGTGTTTCAGGTTGTTGAAAAACAGTGCTTCTTTTGTGTGGGTAGGCCATGTGCCTGCAAAACAAAAGGTGCCAAAGGCAACATAGACCTTTTTCCACTGAAAAAGGTTTTTTGGTAATGTGGCTAACCATAGATTATGGCCCCAGCACAGCTAGCACTTAGGGAAACCTTCCAAAACGGTAAATATTTTAACACTATACACCTGGGGAAGTCTAGGGTGGGTTAACTTGGGTAGCTCTCACAAGGATTTTTTTTTATTTAGAATCACCTCTCCCTGCATTACTATGAGGAAAAGTCCTGGAATCTGCAGGCAGTCACATATTTCCTACCAGCCAGCATTTCCCCAAGTCTCCCAAGTAAAACTGTGCCGCATTTTGTGGCCAAGTGCCCACGACACAATAGGGTGCCAAATGCAACGTAGGCACATCGCATTTTTCCACTGAAAAACAATGCCGTTTTTTGCATTGTAGGTAGCTATGTATGTTGGGCCCCAGCTCAGCTGACACCTTGGGAAACCTAACAAAGTAGCACATTTTTTAAAACTAGACATCTGGGGAAATCCAGGGTGTGGTGACTTGCGTGGCCCTCACAAGGTTTTTTTTTACCCAGAATCTCCTGCAAATCTCAAATGTTGCCAAAAAAGCACATTTTCCTTGCATTGCTGGGAGGAAAAGCCTTGGAATCTGTAGGCAACCAACATTTTCCTACCACCTAGTGTTCCCCCAAGTCTCCCGAGAAAACAGTGCCTCACTTGTGTAGATAGGCCAAAAGTCTGCAACACGAAAGGGCACCAAACGCAACATATACAGGTCACATTTTTCCGCTGAGAAAACAATGTGTTTTTTGCAATGTGGCTAGCTGTGGATATTGGACTCAAGCTCAGCTGGCACCTTGCACATGTTTGAAAACTAGACAACCGGGAGAATCCAATGTGGGGTGGCTTATTCACTGATTCTCACAACAACAAAAACAGCTCCTCTGTAATCAGGTGTCGAAACACACCTAGGACTCATTCGGGACCCTAGGTGGGAACCCATTGATGAAGCATGCCACCGACTAGGTTGGTGGGTGAGGGTTCCTTAATACCTAATGGTTCTTTTGCAATTTTTTTTTTAATGCAGTTGATTTTGAAAGGGCCCCTCTATATTGTTGAAACTGATTACCTTGGGGAAAAGGAAGTGTTCTGTTTAATCCTCGTTCTTTACTTGTTGATACCGATCTTTCAATCTAGCCACATTCTCCACCACTCCAACTCTAGGAACACTTGCCTGCTTCACTACAACGAGGCTGACTGTCACGGCCTGCTGAAACTGAACAAAAGTTATCTGGAGAACAATCCTTGAATACAACAAAAGCTTTGAAGGTTGCCAAATGAAATAAATGGACAGTCAACTTTTTATTCCAAATGCATGATTTACGAGCTTCAACCTCAGATCTACACTATTTACACCATCCATGTGCTTATTCTGTTCCAAAATGCACACAGGGTTGTGTACTTTAGCAACCTGACCCTAAATAGTCACAGGTGAAGAACTTTTATCAAGGATGGTAGGGAGCATGCAGGCATCCTTCCTGTCTAAAAATTTCACAGCTAGAAGTTCATCACTATGCAATACACTGCACTTTCCCCTCTGAAGTTTTTTTTACAAACAAGCTCTTTAGGGTAACCTTTATGGTTAGAACAGATTGTGCCACATGCAGCAGTGTCAACTTTGAACAATTCCTTGAACAATTGCACATCAGTGTAAAAGGTATCTATGTATAAATAGTGCCCTTTATTAAAAAGTCCTCTACAAGTTCCCACACAATTTTTTCACTGAATCCAAAAATGGACGGACATCCACAGGAGTCAATAGTGGAATCTCTACCAGTGGACACTCTGAAATTATAGACATACCCAGTACTACTCTCAACATGGCATATACATCTTAATTCCATAATGTGCCCTCTTACTAGGAATGTACTTCCTAAAATCTAAACAGACCTTGAACAGGACCAAAGACTCACCCACAGCTATTTCTTTCCCAGGAACATCGATCTCTGAAAAGTGATCTACAAAATGATCAAGGACAAGTAGAATCTTGAAGAGACTCACAATCAGGGTTATTCTGTGGCAATACTGAAGCATTATCAACAAAATGCAACATCCGAAGCAGAAGCAAATACCAATTATGACTCATGGTTGCTGGAAATATAGCACTTGCCATCAAGGGACTAGTAGATAAATATGAAGCAAGCAGTGGCTTCCTTATTAATCCCATCAAAAAGTTATACTCCAGAACTTCTTCAGCTCAACCAGATTTGTGTGAGGTCACCGGTAGCTCTAGAGTGGAGCTTAAGTCTGGCACTGTTGTCCCTTCAATACTGTTCAGCATACAAATTAGGCTGTTCAACAATATCATCCAAAAATACATCATCTGTAAAAAGTAAAAAAATTTTTATAGGCAGATGCTTTCAATATTGACTCTACACCCTTCAGCACCACTTAAGGCAGGCAACACTGGCAGATCATGTTTGGGCAAACCCAGAGTTCAGCTCTTCCGGAGGGAAGCTTTTCAGCCCCAGGCTGCAATCCAGATGTCTCTTGCTGCACTGTCCGCATATCAGTGTCCTTCTCTAAAAGAGGCACTTTCTCTACACCGAGAGACCTCTCAGTCAGAAAATTCACTGCCATGATCTTGAAATTCCTCCTCTGCATCTGATGCAGAATCAGTCCCATGGCCAGAGGAAGATTAAAAAAGCAAGCTAACAACCTGCTGAGCGGTAATCCTGTGACTAGCCATAATCCTTACTAATAAACATAACACAACCCATAAGTCAACAATAACCAACACCATGTAAAATAAGTAATATACAAACTGACTTCATCAAACAGAAAATAAAACTACTGGCATATAGTAATCTGAAAGGATTGGGCAGCTTATGAAGGCAGAGGAGCTACATCTAGGAGATATTATGGGGGAAAGGAGACCGATCAAAACCTTCAAAAAATTGCATCCATTAAGGCTGACCGAAATAAATGGATAGCACAGAAAAATGCAGACGAATATCAGGTGCACAGGGGTGAAATGTATGAAACAGGGGAGCAGGCCGGGAAGCTTCTGGCATTGAAAATAAAGCAAGGATGTAGTAGGAATGTTATTTGGAAAATCCATGAAGGAGATCAGGAGTTTGTAGAGCCAGCTGGTATCCGTAGGGTGTTTAAAAACGTCTATCAACATCTGTATAGCGAGGAGGATAGGGCAGCATCAGTAGGATTGGTAAGTCTGGAGCAGGGTGATTTTGGCCATAAGCTATCACACCAGGATACATTTACACTCGAGGCCGACATGACTATAAGTGAAGTGGAAGAAGCTTTGCAAGATCTGGCGGCTGGGAAGGCTACAGGGCCTGATAATATTCCTTTTGAGGTATACAAGTGCCTGCAGGATGTGTTGGCCCTGCTTATGTTGGATCTATTTAATGGTGTAATGTGCTCTGGAATTGTTCCTGTTTCCTGAATTTGAATTTGAATTTAAAATTATTTATAAAGCGCACGTTCACCAGCGGCTTCATGGCGCTACAACTAACATGTATCTGGGCAAGGGGAGCAGGAGCAAACTGAGAGGGAAGAATGCTAATGAGTTAATTAAAAAATTTAGTAAACAGGTGAGCTTTGAGCTGTTTCCGAAATTGCGGATAGAGAGTTAAGGCTCTGAGCTCAAGAGGTAGGGAGTTCCAGAGGAGGGGAGCGAGGGTCGCGAATTTCGATCCACCCCATTTCTTCCTCCGGAATCGCGGGACTGTGAGAAGGGATTGAGTGGATGAACGTAGTTCCCTGGAGGGAACGTAGGGGGTGATCTCGGATGAAATAAAGGCAGGTGCCGTGCCCAGTCGAGCTTGGAAGGTGATGGAAGCGAGCTTAAACTGGACACGCGCACAGACAGGGAGCCAATGTAGGGACTTGAGGAGGGGAGTGATGTGGTGGAACTTGGGTAGTTTGAACACCAGGCGTGCCGCCTGGTTTTGGATCTGCGGCAGACGCCTTAGGCTGTATGCAGGTATACCTGCATAAAGGGCGTTGCCGTAGTCCAGGCGGGAGATGACCATTGCCAAGGTGATCAATTTTAGAGCATCAAAAGAAAAAAAGCGGGACACCTTGCGTATAGTGCGCAGTGAAAGGAAGGAAGAAGAAACCACAGAACTGACCTGGGAGTGAAGGGTGAGTTGAGAATTGAGCTTAATGCCTAGAGTTTTAACTGAGGTAGAGGGGACGGGTGGAGGGCCTAGGGAAGGGGGCCAGAACAGGGGGGACCAGGGGCTGGATGAACCACCCGTCAACACCAGCTCAGTCTTGTCTGGGTTGAGCTTAAGATGATTGTGGTTCATCCAGTCCCGGATGTGAATCATGATAGATTGAAAGTTAAGGACAGAAGCAGGGGAAGAAGACAGATTGAAAACAAGTTGGAGGTCGTCCGCATAATTAAATACGGTGACCTCCATTTGCTGCAGTGAAAAAATAAGAGGGGCAATGTAAAGATTAAACAAAAGAGGGGAAAGGGAGGAGCCTTGGGGGACCCCGCACTGAACTTTCCGAAAGTCCGCAGTAAAATCACCCGGGCGAACTGCCTGTGTGCGGTCCCTCAGGAAGGAGGATAGCCATACCAGCGCGGTGCCCTCGATCCCCGCCGCCCTGACACGGGAGAGCAAGATGGTGTGGTCCACCGTGTCAAAAGCGGCCGAGAGATCGAGGAGAACCAAGGCCTGAGTCTGGTTGGTGTCCATTCCCTCCCTGAGGTTATCGAGGACCGAAAGGACTACGGACTCCGTAGAGTGTGCGGGGCGGAACCCGGCCTGGCGGGGGGCAAGAGCCCCGTGCTTCTCCACAAAAGAGCTCAGAGCGCAGGTGCCATGGCGCTCAAGCACTTTCGCCAGGAAAGGCAGGAGGGAGATGGGACGAAAATTGGCGGGGGCAGAAGGGTCTGCGCCGGGCTTTTTTAGGATGGGAACGATGAGTGCAGTTTTGAGTGAGTTAGGTACCACTCCCTGGGAAAGAGAACTATTGAGGAGGTGAAGGGGGGATCCGGAGAGGCAATAAAAATGTGACGGAGTATGTGGGCAGGGCAAGGGTCTAACGGGGAACCGGATTTGATAAGGGGTATTATGGAAATCAGGGATTCCTTGGTCAGAGAAGGAAAGGTGGTGAGTAGTCCCTTGGGAGGGGCACACTGGGGATCCACAAAAGTAGGAGAGGGGGAGGGATGTTGGCTTTAATAGTGGCTATTTTCTGAATAAAGAAATTGTTTAGGGAGTGACAAAGTTCCAGGGAAGGGGTGGGTTTCAGAGTGATTCTGTCAGAGAAAGCCAGGTTGTGCACGATCGAGAAGATTTCCCTCGATTGGTTGTCAGCTGTGAGGATTTTAGAGGAAAAATAGGTTGTCTTAGCCGCCAATATGTCCTTTTTATATTGGGTCAAGGTGTTAATGAACTCCAATCGTAGTGAGGGACAGTAACTTCTCCTCCAGGCTCGTTCCGCTCGACGTACCGTTAATTTGGTGGTCTTAAGAGCTTCATTAAACCATAGGTTAGCGTCCTTCTCCCGCTTTGAGGTGACCCGTTTCAAAGGGGCAACGGAGTCGCAGCCTGAGGAGAGCCACTGTTCAATGGCCGTAACCTGGGTAGTGGTGGATAGGCCTTGTAAGGAGGGGTGGGAGGTAGTGAGCAGGGTGGATAGGTTTTCAGGGTCTACTCGCCCCCAAGCACGGACCCAGATGTTCTTGGGAAGAGGGGGCTTGGCTAGAGGGTGTATGGGGAGGGCAAATGAATTTAAATGATGATCGGACCATGCACAGGGTGAGATGGATAGGGAATCTACGGGGCAGTTCAAGGACCAAATCTGGTCTAAGATATGACCCTTTACTTGGGTAGGAGAGTGGATATGAGATATGAAATTAAGAGATTGAAGGGTATCTGAGAATTCTTTTGAGGATGGACATTCCGCAGGGTCAGAAGGCCAAAAGTTAAAATCACCCAGGAGCAAAATAGAAGAGTTGTTAACTGTGATAGTGGCCAAAGTTTCCAGAAAATCAGGGAGAAACAATAAAGGGGATTGAGGGGGACGATAGGTAAGTAAACAAGTGAGGGGGGGCCTAGTAGAAGTGGTACGGATAGCCAGGTACTCCGTAGTAGCGATATTTGGTAAAGAGAGGGTTTGGAAGGGAAGGTCCGTTCGGGCTATGACCGCAACGCCACCCCCAGCTTTGCCATTTTGGCGATCCGAGCGTAGAGCATAGTAGGGGGCTGGGAGAGTGGCCAACAAGACGGGGAGGGAATCTTCGCAAAACCACGTTTCAGTTAAAAAAAGAAGATCGGGTGCATGAAGGTCCAGCAGCACCGATAGTTCATGCGAGTGGGCAACTGCAGACCGGGTGTTTAAGTAGTATGCCGAGAGGGTCTTAGGAGTTCCAGGGTTAATATTACCTCCAGAGGGATGAGGGAGGATAAGTAGAGGGGGAGGAGGGGGAGGAATAGTGGGAAAAGGAGCAGGGAGCAGGCCGAGAGATGAAATGTGAGAGCAGGTAGTAGCTGGTAAAAGCCAAGGGCCCTGGAGGCCGCGGAGTTGGGCGGGGGAATAGGTAATAAATTGGGCAGAGTGACGTGCCCCTAGCCCCGGACAGCCGCGGACGGGCGCAGACGGGCTTGCCTTAGGCGCGCCTTCGTCGCACAGTCGTCGCGCCCGCTGCGCCCGTCAGCTGCGCTTCCGGCCCATACACATCTTTTTATGGGGGCGTTGGAGGGGGAGGGGAGAAGGAAGGGGGCGTGGCCGGCGAAGTGGGCGGAGCTAGCTCGCTCGCTGTTGATGGCGGCAGCGAGGGAGGCTTCCCCGGGACAGCGTCAAGATCGGCTGTCTGGGGGTCAAGAATGAGACTGGGATCCTAGCAGTAGTGCAGGTAAAAACACAGAAATACACAAGCTTTAAAAATCAATTTGCAGCGCTCCCGGCTTTCCGCCTCAGGAGAATGTTCCTGGAAAAGTACCAATATTGTTGTCTTTCATAAGAAGGGTAAGAACAAGGAAGAACCAGGCTCTTCTCGCCCAATATCCCTCATAAATGCGGACACCAAAATCTATGCGAAGGTCTTGGCCAAGAGGCTGGGAGGGATCATTGATGGTCTAGTCTGCCCATGGCAGCACGGGTTTGTACCGGGTCGTGACACCGCGGACCACATCAGGCAGGCGATCACGTTATTTGATGCCCAGGCTGCAGTGGGGGGTCGGATTGCCATGATCCTTCTGAACGCGGAAAATGCCTTCGATCGTGTCACCTGGAGCTATTTGTGGGGGATATTGGACCAGAGGGGCTTTGGCCCTAATGTTTTGAGGGCTATAAAAGCCATGTATGTTGAGCCAGTAGTAGAAGTCCAACTAATGGGTGATAGCTCTGAGGAAATCTACAAATCTCGAGGGACCCCAGAGGGGTGCCCCTGCTCGCCAATTTTATTCGCTCTGTACATCGACCCGTCGGTTAGAAAGATCTTAGGCTGTGAGAATATTAATCCTGTGGTCTACAGTGAGTTTGAAACCAAATTATTGGTGTATGCAGATGATCTGGCCATAACAACTCCAGACCCAGAGCAGGCTATGGCGGCCCTTAAAGGGATTATTTCGGAATTTGGTCAATATTCAGGATACCATCTCAATGAATCAAAAACCCAGATAATTTGTTCAAATAATATTCCAAAGAGGGATGGTAGATATCTGGAATCAGCAGTATATTTGGGGTCAGGATCAATTCCAAGGTAGATTCAATTGTTAAGGAAAATTTCTTGCCAGTACTTAAGGCAATTACGGCAGAGTCGATGTATACACTTGTCTACAATAGGCAGAGTTAATGTTATTAAGATTACCATGTTCCCCAAGATACTGTACCTTTTTTGTACTATCCCATTGGTTGTCGGGAAGGAAGTGCTAAAGTCTATAGAGGCAGCCTTTGCAAATGTTATCTGGCAATATGGTAAAATTAGACGGTCTATGAAGCATCTCTCACTCCCATTGGACAAGGGGGGGTTAGCGGCTCCTAATATTAGATTGTATATGTTGAGCTGTCTTTTCAGTTAGATGGCAATCTTATTAGATGGCATGTCAAGCATGTCTGACTTTTCATCAGGGTTAAAACAACCCCCTTCGATTTTTGAGCTGCTGCTAGGCAAAGAAACTACCGGTGTCTTGTTGCGTAAAACGGACAAACCTTATTATAATAAAAAACAATACAAGATATTGGAAAGCGCTTGGAGGGTCTGGAAATGTATCCAGAAGCATCTGGGAACCACGAAAAATAACTATTATACCTCACTTTGGAACTCTAGCTTGATTCCATATTTTAGTATGGATAGACTTTGCAGATTGTGGGAGGGACAAGGAATCAGAAGATTGGGAGATTTGTTTGGTGGAAATACAATGCTGTGTTTTAATGAGATTCAGAGAAAATATTGAATCTCCGCTTCACACGGTTTTAAATTCCTGCAGATACACCAAACGCTATTAAGGATTAGACCACCCATCGCTCCAGGGGGTAAAAACAATGTGGTGGAATATGAATTGGGTGGGGGTGTTAAAATTAACCCGATCTATAAAGTCCTAATTTCAACTCTCCAAGATGATGTGGATAAAATGGAAACAGCCTGTATGGTGAAATTAAGGGATCCAGATGTTGATCTAGACAAGGCTCTCGAATTAGCTGGGAAATGGTTCCGCTCTACGAATTTGAGAGCCCAGCATTATAAGACGTTATTCAACCTATATTTTACCCTGGCTAAGCTATTTGGGTGGAGTAAGAGGGAAGACGACAAATGTCCTCAATGCTCTGAAGGGCCATCTGATCTTGCCCATCTGTTTTATTACTGTCAAAAGCTATCAGAGATTCTTAATAATATCCAGAAATTCTGGGAGGGGCTTCTAGGTATTAAGATAATCCTATCCCCTACCCTAATGATCCTAGGGAATGAGAGCAAATTAAGTCTGAATAAGCAGGAAGAAGCGTTTGTTTTTATGTCTGTGGTGATCCTCCGAATTATTCTGGCAGCAGGTTGGAAGGATATCGTGGCTCCCTCCTTCCAGATGTGGCTCTCTCACCTGCTAGGGATTCATAATATTGAGACAGCCCTATATAGGGGAAGAGGTAGGAGAATGAGAGAACTAGGGCAAAACCTATGGGCCCGTTAAAAACCTGGAGAGAATCTTGCCCATAATATGAATTGGGATTTTAGGAGGTCTTACTTGATTTTATGGTTTTTACCTCTGATGTAGATGAACTGTCGTATTGCTCATGTATTTGTATCTCTTGATATATGAATTTATTTATATCTGTCTTGTTTTTAACTATGTGATACGTGTATAGTGGTTTTATGGTTATTGTATATTGTTTTCAATGGTCTGTACCAGGTAATCAATAAAAATAAAATGAATTTAAAAAAAAAGGAAAAGTCAATCTATACAAAGCACACAAAGACCTATGTGCTCAAAAACTATATCACTTACTTGACAGAGACAGCTAGACTGAGAATCACCTGCACCTACTGTGCACAGTCACAGCAAGCACCAGCGTTATCCCAATAGAAAGGAAGAAGAAAATGAAATTATGCACAAGACAACACAACACACATCTTGCACAAATCTAAGAATAATTTGACACACAATAAAGCAGAAGCTATATATGCTGTTATTATTAAACCATTTACAAAAAACACATTCATGCATGGCAATTTTAGAGTAAAACAGCACAAAGCGTTTTTCTTAAGAAACACATGCGACTACACAAACTGCAGATCTACCAGTGCCGAAAACACAAGCTGGAGTCGCAGCAAAGGATATCAAAAAATGTGCCCTGGAATAAAAAGGAAAAATTAAAATTGTGATCACAAATGTAAATTATGACGAGAAATAAAACATTATAAAACACTACAAAGTCTGCCCATCACCATCCAATTGTAGCCACACACATCGCCAGCCAGAAGCCAGTCGACATACACCACCAGCAAAATCCCCAGTTCAAACACACCATCAGCCAAACTACAGTCCACACACACCGCCAGCCAAGTGCCAGTCAAGCGCCAGTCCACACACACTACCAGGCAAGCACCAGTCTATACAAACCACTAGGCAAGTGCCAGTCTACACACACCATCATCCAAGTGCTAGTCCAAACACACTGCCAACCAAATGCCAGTACATACACTGCCAGCCAAATGGCAGTGTATGCTGACCGTCAGCCAAACTCCAATTCACACACACCCACACACACACCAGCAACTTTCCTTAGTGCCTAGTTGTTCTCTGCCTCCCTTGGAGGTAGATGGGCCTAGACATATCACCACTGTGTCCCTAAGGGGAGCAGAAATGGCCTAAATATGTGGCCAAAATAAAGGGGCGCAATCTTTGCCTAAGGGGCCACCTCCCAGATTGCACTAACTTTTATCCCTGTTGTCTAGTGAGGACAACAGGGATAATAATTCAAAAATTGCCAGTCTGCCCCCAAGCGGGACAGAAATGGCCGAAATATTTTGTGCCCCAATTGAAGGGGAGTGACCTAAGGGACTGCTCCCTGAATTGCAATAACTATTATCCCTGGTGTCTAGTGGCTCCCCCTCCCCCTGTCCCCAGAGGACAGATCTGCCTAAATGCAGCCAACTGCCCTCTAGGGAGTAGGGCAGAATACAAATAAAAAAAGGCCCCCAGGGTGAGCGACAATTGCTAATGGGTCACTTCCCCAACAACAAAAGCAGCCCTGTTGGTCTACTGGGCTTCCATGCCTCCACATCCAGAAGGCAGATCGGGATAAAAACGGCTGGTCTGCCCTCTGGGGGTGGAATACCCCTAAACAATTCTCCACAAGAGGAGACACCCTTGCCCAATTGAAGTCAAATAATCAAATCCTGATAATCTAATAGGTTTTAATACCCCTGGGAGCAGATTGGTTGAAAAAATGGCCAAACTACCCTCCAGGGGGGACCGAAACATGGATAAATATTTTGCCACAATGTTTCAAATAGGATTCCTGCTCTATGATCGCGGCCCTCACAGTGATCATGGAGCAGGAATCCACTCCAAACAGGCACAGGAAGAAATGAAAATCTCTTTAGTTTCCTCCTGTGTCTCTTTTCAAAAAACAAAACCCCACAAAGGACTCACCTGTGAGAGGTCCTCTCTCCCGACGGGCTGGAAGCAAATGGCTTTCAGCATATCGCCGGCTGCTTTTGAAGATGTTTTCACCCCGTGCATTCACTATTGTCATCAGATCGTCATTGGGGAGTTAGGTGTGGCAGTGGATGTGCTTCCGCTGCCATCCCTGGTGGGGGCTTCTAGAAGGGTGGCTGATAAGAGGAGCACCAACGCCTCCCCTGTGGGTGGGTTCAAGGACACCTTGGAGCCATCCTCGGCATACAAGGGATTAACAAAACCAGATAGTTCTCATTTCAACAGATCTGGCAGGAGTGAATTTAAATGCAGAGCAATAATTATGCAGTAATCTTATAATCAATATTAACAAGGGATATTGGTCTATAATTCTTAAAGAATCTAGGATGTTTTGCCTCCTTTAGGGATCAAACAAACCAATGCATCCTGAAAGGTACCCTGAGCTGTCCCTGTTATAGAAAAGTAGTTAAACAAATCATATAGAGAAAAATGAATAAAATTCATCTGGACCTGGTTCTTCGTCTTTTTTCATTCAATTAAGTATTTTAGTAATCTCTTCACAAAAGATATCCATTTCCAATTAATTACATTCATAATCTTCGCAGTGTTTAGTTGTATGGAGGCAAGATATTCCACCATTCGCTAATGTTAAGGAATAAGTTCGGTGTGTATAAAGTACAAAAAAATTGGGCAAATTAATTTAGAATATCGTCATCCTTAAATATAGGCAGGGCCACTAGAATTATGCGGCAGTGGAGCGCCAAAGTATGTGGCAGGGTTGAGTAGATTATGCGTCAAGAAAGGCAAATTATGCATTATGATGCATATATTAGGATAGTATTACTTCATTATCTTGACATTTTTACACTGTGTGGATCTTAGTTACTCCTCTTTAGTGCAAGTGTAACACCCAAATGTGGAAATAAGCTGCAGAAAGATCCTTGCACTGCACGGCAACATGTGTTGTGGTGTTTTTAGTAACTTTTTAACCGTGTTGTTAAAATCTGCAGATTATGCAGCAGATGATGGATTATGTCGCAAATGCGGCAAATCTATAATTATGCAAAAATCACTGTGGCCACACAATTGCAGAATTCCGGTGGCCCTGAATATAGGTTCTTTATCATTCTTTAAAATATATTCCACATTAGTTCTTCTTTTTTTAATTTTGAGATAGTTTACCAAATGTTTTCCAGGTTTATTCCGTCTATCATAATATTTCGCACTGGACCAAAGAAAATAAAAAGCATTTTCTGTTGAATTTTTATTAAATGGGAGTTTGGCTTTTATAATTTCATCTAAGCATGAATGGAAATGTTCTCATTTTATTTGTATTATGCATAATATTACACAATTCGCTATTTTATATTCTTATATGTGATACATAGGTGATTATAAAATCCATATTTGCCACCTTGAGGGAGTCCAAAACCACTTATATAGAAGCATCACATGTAGAGTTAAGTATGAACAACTGTGCCCCTGCACTAACACAAAAGCGTACAATACCAAAATTTGTATATGATTGTAACATACAATAGTGACATATAGCGCATCAATCTAAACAGTTGGTGGAGATACGTAATTCAATAAAAGTTCATCTATTGAGACGGGTAAGTCAATCAATAGTCTGTATTGGGTGTGTCCATTTTCTGTTTATTGTTCCGTTTCAAAAAAGGCTTTTTTGAAACGGAACAATAAACAGAAACTCTTTGTCTTTTAATTTGAGAGACTAATCCCTTAGCATTCCATGAAAGTATTCTAAGAACTATAATAAAACAATACGTTTAAACCTAGAAGGCTACACTTCAAAGAATCGATAAAGAGCAAATATAATCATAAAAACATATCCATCATGAATTCATGACATTGATTAAGAAAGCAAAGTAGAATTAGATTAGAGGAAAAAGGAGATTTGGGTAAAATAGAAAGTGAGATAGAAAAGAAAAGAGAATGAAAGATAAAGTCTACAAAAAAACCAAAAGGCTGAGGCTAGGGTGATGAGGCCACATGCTGAAGACGATACACCAGAACTCCAAGCCAGGTCAGGGTGTGACAGAACATAAGGACACAGTGGTTGAGACTGAAATAACCTGCAAGAATAAAGATGACAATAAACATTTACATCAACATGTGTGTGAACAGAATTGCTATAACTATCAGTAAATAGCTTTCAGTCTGTGAAAACCTTTAGAAGTTGCCATGTCTTCTCCTTTACAGTCATCTAAAAATGTCCTCAGTTTGGTAGGATCTTCATATTTTCTTATCTTGCTTTTATATGTAACTTTGAAAAGACATGGATGAAAAAGAACAAATCCACCATTAAGAGCTCTGTTCTTATTTCTAAGAATTGCTTTAGTTTGCCAGTATTGCTTTAGCAATATCTTCAGAGAAATATAAGTTAAGACCAGACCATGAAACTTGTTTCTTTGGCTTTGCTGCCATAATGACCTTGAAACAGTAGGTCTGATAGCTTGAGAAGCAATATTCAGTTTCCGCCTCAATTGATGTGCTCTTTGCAGGGAAACAGTCTTTACTCTTTACTCTGTGGCTCGAATCATGCTATGCCTTTACAACGTGTTCGAATCACAAACGCATCTTTACAACTGGTTATTTTACCCTCCAAGTTGTTACAACTACTTGCCTTAAGGGAAGCATTGTTGGATTGATGTTGGACTTTAAGTTCAACACTTTTCCTACTGTTGCAAAGACGGGAATTGGAATGTTAGAATTATACTGTTCCAACTCCAACGTTTTTCCTAAGGCAAATCATTGTTACAACTTGCAGGGTAATGGAATGTGTTATAACGACACATTGGGGGTTTGGGCTACATTGAAAGGTATGAGAAAAAATGGCTGCTGGTCTCAACATACATCCCCCTTTGCATATTTAAAGAAACTGATAATGGTAAGTCTAACACTTTTGATGGAATGGTTTGAAAAAACTGAATAAGATCCATCCATTCTGATCCTACTGGCAAGCCATACATTCTAATATTATTCCTCCTGTTGCAATTTTCCAAATCCTATACTTATTTTTGAAGAAAAAATATTTGTGATTTCATTTTGTTGACCTTTGCATTAGAGTCCTCCAGGTTACTCACCCATTGCTCAACATTGGTTACTCTTTTTTCCAAGTGAGTCCATTTGTCTTCCAGTGTTTGTAATCTCTTATTAGTTTCATGGTCAAAAAGCTCCGATGTCTTGTAGGAGTTATTCCATTGATATGGAAGAAGGTGTTTTGTCTGGTGACAGAAGATCATATTTAGGCCGCTTATGTGTAGAGAGCCGCTTGGGTTTAGTGACACTTTAGGTATGAGGGAGCTGGAAGTATTTGTTACTAGAGACAATTTTTGTAACAAGGAGGGGCATTTGCATTTTGCTTGATATTATGAGGTTCTTCCTTTCTTCAGGAAAAGATCCTACTGAGTTCAAAGTATTTTCAGAAGATTGAGAACAAATACTGTGAGTTCATTTTCATTTTCTCATTTTGCCCATGCAGGAAACTGGCAGAAAAACTGTTGGTGAAAATTTCGGAATTTAATTTGAGGAATCACTGGCTGCTAATGACAAAAGATATCTCAGCTGGAACTAAAGTAATCTGACAGTAATGCCTAGAAATGTGTTGGTATTAACCGCTCTCAGTAAACCTGCGCCATTCACATGAAAAAAGGTGTTTGTCAGTAAGCAAAAATGAAAGAGTACAATCCCTTATACAAAGGATGACAGAAGAGAAAGCGGAAAATAAAAAGAGCATTTGGCATTCCTCATTCTCTAAACTTGTTGTAATAACAGGCAATTAAGAGGGAAACTTTGATGCTTAAAAAATATATCTTTGATTTTAGGACATTTTATTTACATACAAATAAATAAATGCCATGTTGCAATCCATAAAGCAAAAAGAAATTGCCACATTGCCAGCCAAAAAGTAAAGGACTGTAACAATATGTGCAGTAGTGCCCCATCCCCTGCCAAAGAGAGGGGCGGGCAGGGCCAGAGAAGGGAGGTGGGGGGCAGGGGACAAAAATAAATAAAACCCTTACCTTATTGCTGCTGCCCTCTCCCACTGCATCACACTCTTTCTGATTCTGGGCACAGGCTCCTACAATACACTGTGGCTAATCCTGATGCTGCATGAAAGTAGCGTCAGGATTAGCCTGAGCTCTGGCAACTTGCACTCCCTGGCAGACTGGAGGTCTGTGCCTGCTCCCTCCAGCCCCAGCAATGTAGCTGTGGCTGGAGAGAGCTTCACTGCGAATGAGGGGTTTGGCTGGCCTGAGACGGCCGGCCAAGCAACTCATGCACAGTGAAGGGAGTGCCTACCAGTCCCCCACCAGCAGTATCATCTCCTGGAACCACCCCCAAGACTTGGCAGAGAGGGTCCAGGGGATTAAAACAAAACGATAATAAAATGGGTTTAAAACCTGTTTATTATTGTTTTATTTGCTGGTGGCGGCGGGGGAGGCGCTCCTCCACTCTAATGGAGCTGCCGCCGCTGAATATGTGAATTGTAATCCCTTCCAAAAGGCAATATGACACTCAAGGAATTCCTTTCTTTCCTAGTTGTTTTATTTCAATATAAACTCTTTGTAATTTGTATTTCATTTGAAGCTAGAAATGTGGCTTTCACTGTTGGAGATTTATGGTCTGCCGCTGACTCTTGCTCACATAATTCGCAGAATAATAGTACATAGTAAATACTAGTTTGCAGTTAAATACCAACATTTATGTGTGTGCTGATTTTGGGGTTTACAGGAGAGCACTTCCCTATCACCGGCAGACTATAAATTCTCTAACAGGGTTGTCTGCTTCCCTCACACTCCTCCATCAGAGCATAACTCAGTGGAAGGGGTGAGAGACTGGAGACTGAAAATCTCATATTTTCAGTTTGGGGATATGGAAACCTACCAGGTCTGACCCCAATAATTTCAGGCCATGTGATATTGGGGTGATTTTAAAATCTGTGTGGGTTTTCCTTATTTTGCACTGGGCTGCAGTTCCCATTGTCAGTCTTGTAGGCAATAATAATAATATTAATAATAATAATAATAATAATAAAATCATTTATAAAGCGCCTAGTGTGTCAACACGCTAGGAGCTGCTACGTAAAAGGCTGAGAAAGGGCATAGCCATAAAGCAGAGGCAGATAAGGATAAACTGAACTCACAACTGGAAAAGCCATGTTTTCAAGCCTTTCTGGAAAGCATTTTCCATTGGTTCAGCGTGAAGAAGAGGAGGTAATGTATTCCAACTTTTTGCTACTAGGTAGCCAAATGAGCACCCACCCATTCATGCCCTTTGGATTTTAGGGACCTTGAGCAGGTGAGCCCCAGGTGAGCCCCAGTAGATCTCAGATGATGTGTTGGATTATAGGTTGTAAGAAGATTGTGCAGGTAGCCAGGGCCTTGTAGGCTTTGCTGACAAAAGCACAAGGTTTTAAAAATAATTATTTTGTTAACAGGGAGCCACTGCAGGGATTCGAGGGCTTTCGGTAAGGAAGCTCTCTTTGGTAGACTGAGAACTAGGCAGGCTGCCGCATTCTGAATGTGTTGCAGCCTATGAAGACTTTTTTTTGTTGCGCCAAGGTAGAGGACATTTCTATAGCCTAGCTGGGATGTAACGAGAGTATGAATCAAGGTTTTCCTGGCTGAAATGGGAAGGATATCCAAGGTTTTCTTTTAACATTTTGAGGATTCAATAAAGGCACCTACCAAAAAGATAGGTATCTCCATTGCTCCAGGCTGATCCAGACATGGATGGGGGGGTTTAATTGCATCTCTAAAGGTACAGCCAGGCCTTGTTATTGTAAGTTTAATTGTCATACTTCTCACTCCATTCCCATCACTGTACACCATAGGTGCACGGCACGGACACAATAAGAGTACAATTCTGGTCATAATAGAACACATTCCACATTTGCCACATAAAAGACTCACAAGCTTCCATCTGAATAAACCCACAAAACAGTGTGCTTCCAATCGCCAATCATGCTTCAACTGATCATGAGGAGTCAGAAGTCCTATACATGTAAATAAGATACAGTACAATGCAAAGCTGTATTAACTCCTCTCTCACTCGTTCTCTGCTTCATGTCCTGTACTTAATTTAACAAATAGGGCTAGTTTTCACATCTTTCTATTTGGATAAGTTATATGCAGAGCTACTGGAATTATGCGGCAAGTGAGAACCAGATTATGCAGCATGATTTACTAAATTACGTGGCAAGAAAAGGCTAATTATTTGGCATTATGCTGCACAATTTATGATAGTATTACCTCATGATTTTGCCATTTATTACACATATTAACTCTATCTTGGCAATGATGGGCCAGTCTGACACCTAAATACAACAATACGCAACGGAAAGATGACCAATTAACCTTTGTGAAGGGCCTCCCACTACACAGCACTTTGTTTTGCTGCATTTATCATAACGTTTGGTCTGTTTGAGCTAGAAATTAATTTTGTTTTTGAAATCTGCAAATTATACAGCAGGTATAATGAATTATGTGGCAAATGCAGCAAATTCATAATTACACAGAAACTGCCAAAGCCGCAAAATCTCATTATCCCAGTGGCCATGATTATGTGTGCCTAATTGACACATGACAGTAAAATATATTCACTCGTTCTGATCACAGATTTCGTAACAGTCACTGTTGATTTTTATTTGATGGTCTAGTTGTAATCAATTATTCAATCAGCGGTTGGTAAATTGCAACTACTCACCCATGAGGGTCTCAAGGAGGTGGGGGGAGGTGGGTGGCTCAGTTGAGTGCTGGGGTCACCCAAAGAGCCAGGTCATAAGCTCCTTCCTGAACAGAGGCAATGTGGTGACTTGCCGGAGGTGGTGGGGGAGGTAATTCTAGGCCTTGGCTGCAAGGTAGATGCATGGGATGGTGGCCAGAGAGAGGTCTGCTGACTGGAGGTGTCTTTTGGGTGCGTGGAAGGAGAGTAGGTTATTCAGGTATGTTGGTCCAGTGTTGTGAAGGGCCTTATGTTCCTAGGTGAGGTGTTTGAAGGTTATTCTTCTTTCAAATGGGAGCCAGTGGAGATTGCGGAGGTGTTGGGTGATGTGACTGCGGCGGGGGATGACGAGGGTCAGTCTGGCTGCGGCATTCTGAACGGTCTGGAGTTTGTGAAGGAGTTTCTTGTTGATTCCGGTGTAGAGAGCATTGTCGTAGTCCAGTCTACTACTGATGAGGGTATGCATGACAGTTTTTATGGATTTGAGTGGGATCCATCTGAATGTCTTTCAAAGCATGTGGAGGGTGTTGAAGCAGGCCAAAGATACAGCGTACATCTGGCGGTTCATCATTAGCGATGAGTCTGGTATGATTCCGAGGTTTCGTACTTGGTCAGTCGGGGTGGTGGATTTCTGAGGGTGGCGGAGCCACCAGGAGTTGTCCCATGTGGAGGGGGCAGATACCAGGATGAGGACGTTTGTTTTCTCTGATTTGAGTGTCAGGCAGCTGTTCTTCTTCCAGGTGGAAACGTCTTACGTCCCTTCTTGAAAGTTGTGTTTGGTGATGTTTTTTTTTTACAGAGTTTTATATAGCGCAAACTTGACCCGGTTTTGGGTATAAGAGCACTTTACATAGCACCAGTTGCGTTACATGAGGACACATTCATTTTTGTTAGGCACGGGGACATTACGTGATTTTCCCAGAATCACAGGATGTTCAGCGTCATTGCCAAGACTCTAACCCGGTTCCCCAGATTTGAGGTCGACCGTCATAGCCGTTAAGCCAACTCCTCTCCCCCAATATTGGGTTGGTTGTTGATGGAGAGTATGAGCTGAGTGTCGTCTGCATAGGAGACGATGCTGACCCTGTGGTTTCAGACTACGGTTGCAAGGAAGGCCACGTAGATGTTGAAGAGGGTGGGGTTGAGGGAGGAGCCCTGGGGCACTGCACAGTTGGTCTTTGTCAGTCCTGAGAGTAGGGCGGGAATCTGACTCACTGAGTTCTGCCGGTGAGAAAAGAGGGTATCCAGTCAAAAGCCTTGCCATGGATGCCTTTGTACAACGGGGGAGTTAGGTCCTGGGACGCAGGGTCAGCTGGACCATACAATAATTTTTATAACTCACAAATTGCCAGCCCCACACTTATTTTTTAGGTTAAAAATACAAGCAACAAATCAGTCTTATTGCTGATTTTGTTAGGTATATTTTATTTTTACCTTTTACTTTTATATTAATTTAGCCTTTCAGCGATTTCATGTATGAGAAAAACACAAAACATATATCACTACACATTTACTGCAAATTACACAAATATAACACTTATACTTTTACCACAAATTTCACGAATATACAATATATTTACAACAAGTACATATTACACATCTTTGTTTGATAGCTTATGGGCCAGCAAATATTTAGTCTTTGCGGAGTGCCTTTTTCTAGACAATATTAGCTATATATTATATCATTGAAGGACAAAGAATCAACAAGAAGGTGAACAAAATGAACTCAAAACAATGAATTGGTTGAATTCGTAATTAATACTGAAATTGATCGCCTCCTTTATGACGACACGTTTCGAACCCGTTATCTGAGTGTGCGGGTTCTCATCAGAGCTCTGTCACTTCTATCTGTAACCAAGCGAGTAGCCGGTTCCCCAGGTTCACTCTGTTTTCTTAGATTTCTGTCTTGTTCAGATTCTCTTTTTTCAGTTCGGGTCTTGTCAATTATAGATGTCACATGTATGTCCCCGGGTAACCTTTGGTTTAATGCTGGGCGTGTATGCGCAGTGTTAATCGCTTCTTTCACGGAGCAGGCATTTTTCAAACTAGTTCAGGTCTTTGTGATGACCTCATCTGTGGCGCAGCGTGCGTTGCGCTCGCTCTGTTCTACAAGGGATGTCAGCAATGTTCGTGCAGTCTCGATATATTCCTCACGTACCGGCGTGATCACTCGTCTGGGTTAGGTGGTTGACAATTCAAGCACCTAACCAGACGAGTGATCACGCCGGTACGTGAGGAATATATCGAGCCTGCACGAACATTGCTGACATCCCTTGTAGAACAGAGCGAGCGCAACGCGCACTGCGCCACAGAGGAGGTCATCACAAAGACCTGAACTAGTTTGAAAAATGCCTGCTCCGTGAAAGAAGCGATTAACACGACGCATACACGCCCAGCATTAAACCAAAGGTTACCCGGGGACATACATGTGACATCTATAATTGACAAGACCCGAACTGAAAAAAGAGAATCTGAACAAGACAGAAATCTAAGAAAACAGAGTGAACCTGGGGAACCGGCTACTCGCTTGGTTATAGATAGAAGTGACAGAGCCCTGATGAGAACCCGCACACTCAGATAACGGGTTCGAAACGCGTCGGCATAAAGGAGGCGATCAATTTCAGTATTAATTACGAATTCAACCAATTCATTGTTTTGAGTTCATTTTGTTCACCTTCTTGTTGATTCTTTGTCCTTCAATGATATAATATATAGCTAATGTTGTCTAGAAAAAGGCACTCCGCAAAGACTAAATATTTGCTGGCCCATAAGCTATCAAACAAAGATGTGTAATATGTACTTGTTGTTTTGATATAAATGTATTGTATATTCGTGAAATTTGTGGTAAAAGTATAAGTGTTATATTTGTGTAATTTGTAGTAAATGTGTAGTGATATATGTTTTGTGTTTTTCTCATACATGAAATCGCTGAAAGGCTAAATTAATATAAAAGTAAAAGGTAAAAATAAAATATACCTAACAAAATCAGCAATAAGACTGATTTGTTGCTTGTATTTTTAACCTAAAAAATAAGTGTGGGGCTGGCAATTTGTGTGTTATAAAAATTGCCATGGATGCCGGCATCATGGAGTCTGGTGGCTAGGGTGCAGTAGGATATTGTGTCGAAGGCACCTGAGAGGTCCAAGAGGATGAGGGCTGCCATTTTTCCATGGTCGAGGAGGGAACGGATGTAGTTGCTGCAGAATCTGGATTGGGATATGTGCAGGACATTCTTGGCTTTAAAGAAGTTTGCTAGGTGAGTGTTGATGGCCATTTTGATGACTTTGGCTGTGAATGGAATCAGGGAGATGGGTCTTACGTTTTTAAGATCTGTAGGGCCTGAAGAGGGTTTCTTCAGGAGGTGGTTGACTTTGGCGTGTTTCCAGCCATCGGGGAAGGTGGCCATTGGGAAAGGAGCAGTTGATCGTCTGAAGTAGTTTGGGTGCGATGGCCGGGGCGAGTCTGTGGAAGATGTGGGGTAGGCAGGGGCGGGAGAGTGCTCCGGAGTGGATGCTTTTCATGGTCTTTAAGGTGTTTTCTGTCATGAGTGAGGTCCAGCTGAGCAGGGTCTGACTGATGGTGTTGCTTGGGGGGGGGGAGAGCAGGAGTGGTGGGGAGGTCTTGGTCTTTGGAGTTGTCAAATTGTTAGGTGGAAGAAGGTGCTCAGTCTGTTGCAGAGGTCTTGGGAGAGAGGAAAGTCTGTTGTTTCGCTGCAAGGGAATTCCTTGATAAATTCAGAAGAATTCTTTGGTATTGTGAGCGTTGGTGAGGATTCTGTCTTGGAGGGATTTCTTCCTTGCGGATTTGATGAGATGGTGGTGTGCAGTGGTGGATGCTCTGTAGGCGGCGCATGTTTCCGGGGTTTTGTTGTTTCCCAATGTAATGAATGCACAAATACAGGGCTTTCAACAAGGGTTTAACTCAGGACCCTGCAACCCCTGTGGGGAAGGGGCCTAAACAATTCAAGCACCTCTTGCCCCCTTTTAGAGCCCCATTTAGCTCTAGGCCAATAAATATCGGTTAAATATAGGAGACTCATGGGTCATTCTGCAGGGGGGCACAACATTTTACATTATGCCACTGGTTTTCAACCAACCACAACTGAACTGTAATGACACATTTTTGTTTTGGGCTCCTGTCCAAATGTTTGAGTCACTTTTGTTCAAACATCTGGTACCGGGGCACAAGAGCTCTACTTTATTTAAACTCGTTGGGCAGACTTACTAGGAACTTGTGTTGTCCTTGTGTGATGCAAGTTGTTACAGGCAATGCAAGCCCATAAATGGGATTTACAGAGCCATGCAAGGGGCTATTTGCACCATCTTGCATGACTTTGTAAGGAAATATGAACAAATGCAGGAACTTTCACTGCATTGTGTCACCATTCGCTGAGGTAGGATTATGCCAAAAAGGTGTGCCTCTTACAGAGAGGCATAACAAGGAGAAATAGCTTTATTTCCTCTTGTTACTTGTTACTTTAACTTTCTAGGTGTGCCTCTTACAGAGAGGCATAGCAAGGAGAAATAGCTTTATTTCCTTTTGTTACTTTCTCTTTCTAGGTGTGATTCCTCTTCTGATTGTTTTTGTTCCTGCACAAAAACAATCCTGCCTGGAAATCAGCAAGGCCGTTTCTAGGTGTTTGGCCGCCCTAGGCGAGAATTGAAAAATGCCGCCCCCTTCTTTTTTCTACGCGCCACACCTCACTCAGACACGCTGCCCATCACCTCACCCCTCACAGTGCTGCTACCAAGTAACCCAGCTCTCACTCAGTGTTTTTCGCCAGTCCGGCTGTGACCGTGAGGACGAGCTCGGAGTCTCGGACCCTGAGATAATGATTCACTGACTTACAGGCCGCCGCATCATTTTCTTTTAACATTAGCAGGCCTCTGAGGCCTGAGTGAACAACATAGATTGCATCCGATATATATATTTATATTTATTTTCGCAGCCAGCGGCCTTCGCTGACTGCGCGGACTCACCGGTGCACTGCTCAAGTCACGTACGTCCCCACAACCACCACGGCTGTGCTGTTTGCACTTTGCAGGCTCGTGGTGCTGTGCTGGAGTCCGACTGTCGGGGAGACAGTAAGGAGAGGGCCGGGAGTGGGGACCGGACGAGACAACAAGACTGTGTGGCAGCTGCAGTATTAGTAATAAATTATTGACCAAATTCAGGTTAATTCACGGCCATCACACTGTTCACACAGGGGCCAGCCAGGGGGCACGGGTACCAATGCAGCGCGCCAGCCGACTGTGCTGACACACACAGTCAGTCCCCCGCGCGCGCCGCGAGAGATCGACGGTGGCACTGGTGCGCCGTGCAAGTCACGCGTCACTGGGCTGCCATCCCTGGCTGAAGCACTGCTCACGGATTGGCCAAAAATGTTGCCTAGGGCCGTCATTGGTAGCGCTATCCAGCACTACAAGATTGGCGGCCCAGGGGACCCACACTTAGCACCAGTGTGTCCCTTCCGACCCCCACACACCGCTAATCTAGGTTGCGCGCCGCCCCCGCCACTAATCTAGGGTGTGCGCTCGTCGCTCGGCTCTAAAGTTTAACCTGCGCAACATGATGTCACAAGCAGCAGGTGCGCTTGCACAGTGCACTCCACTGCATGATTTTTTTTGCCACAACATAATGCCGCCCTCACCATTTTGCCAGCCTAGCCGGCCGCCTAGTCCTACCTACTGGCAGAAACGGCCCTGGAAATCAGGCACCAATGCAGCATGGCGCTAGGGTGCCTGAGTTGGCACTAGGCAGCATACAGTGCAATAGTGCTAAGAGAGAGCGGAAGTGCACCGTATCCTAGTAAATTATCAAAGAAAATCAGCCCTTGCAGTTCTTTTCGGAAGGGCCCTCTCCAGAATGAAGGTGCTCCCTTGTTAAAATTTGTATGCAGGTTGTGGCAACGCATTTTTTGCTAAATATGTTTGTAAACATACGCTAGGAAATTTACCTGGAGTGCAGTTAAGCTTTATTAGTGCAAAGCTCCCATCTAGTGGTCTGAGGAGAGACTACTACAGAAAATTGCCAACCAAGCAAAACTGTGGGCATAATCAATGGGGTTTGTTTTGCTTCGTTCAATTTCGCGGTGCTTTGTACCTCGCACGTCACTGACACGAGGAGACACTGAATAGTGTGGACTAAGATATTCTCAAACTCATGAAGTATTTTTATTTCTCATTTTTTAAATGTATGGAAATTAGTGGAGTGGGATAGGGCATGCAAAGTAATTATCTGTAGCCGCTTTACATGGAGTAAATATTCCCCAACTAAATGTAATCTTTTATTTGATATCCTAAGATTGAAACGGTGAGTTGTACACATGCGATTTCAATATTTGATTGGTAGACTTACCTATAAATGTGTTACAAGTACAGAACCCGACCGAACGATATTACTAGGGGAGCATCTTGAGCCGTGAACGTTTCCAAAAGACGTTTCCTGCAGACACATATGTCTCCCAGGCTATCAAATTAAGGAAAAAAGTGGTTACCTGACTGAATATCAGCAGCATTCACTGCAGTCAGCACGTAAGCTGTCATAGAGCACCAGCAGCATTTATCTACATAGCACACTTTAAACTCTGCTGAGGGCACGTTGACCCCGCTGGATGATGTCAATTAGATTGGAGCTCATGACAGTGGCGTCACTAGGGGGGCGCAGGGGAGGGGGGCGGGAACGCACTGGGTGACACCTTCACATGGGGTGACACCGTGATGTGAACAAAATGCTAAATTTTACTGTCTGTCTCTGTGTTGAACACTTCAGTTGAAGAACAGTAGAGGGCGCTGTGGTATTACTATAAGGCCGCTCACGATTAATCATTCTTTCCAGTTGTGGAATGGAAAACAAATTATGACGTAAATTATGACGTTTTCACTCAGTTGAAGTTAATTCAAAACTCATCATGAAATGTAAAAATGAAAATATGCTGCTGGAAGTCAACATGGTCTGAAGAAGGCAGATCCTTTTACACGAGGTCAATGGGCCCAGCCCGTGCCGCTCAACCATGCTCCTAAAAGACAAGCGACTGCTTTAACCCTTTTATTCCGTAAATTCCGAAGTCCTATGATGACTATTGATCAGAGATGTGACTGAGCATAAATATTTTTGCGGTAAAGCACACACTGTGCGATGCACTTATGTGAGGGCAGATACCGTATACATTTCCAGTAAGTTGCAGACTAAACATTATAGATCATTGTAGTTCATGGGATGTGTTTATTTTACTTTTTTTTTTCATTTCTACAGATTTCTTAGACCACCCCTCGTATTTTTACTTCTCTGCAGCTTTTCACATATTTTACTGGTGTGTTGGGTGAGTGCATGTGACTGGCCACAAACACTTAAGTGTCTAATAGCTGTCTGAACACAAACACTCATACAATGTTCTTCACCCACCCTTAAGATTGGTGGAGTGAGGTCGGGACGTCCATCATGGGGTAAGTCGTGAGGGGGTGACACAATGTTACCGCACTGGGTGACATCAGCCCTAGTGACCCCACTGGCTCATGGCCTGCGGAAGTATCGGCATAAATCGGTTTGGGCCAGATGTAGGTAGGCGTTTACCGGTCGGTAACGGCCGAAAATCGGTAAAATCGGCCGTTACCGACCGGATTCCATGAAATGAGATGTAGGAGGTCAAAAATTTCCGATTCGGAAAACACGAGTCGGAAACATACCGACTCTGTAAATATTAGGCGGTAAAATTACCGTGGCGGAATCTACCGAATTCATAAATACCGAGTTCGTATTTTCCGACTCGGAAAATAAGAAACGGTAAAAAATGGCCATGGAGATGTAGGTAAGCCCAAAAATGCCGATTCTGCAGAAAAACGGTATTTATGAGTCGGTATTTACCATGGATTGAATGCAGGTGGTAACCAGGGGAGGGCTATAAAAATAGTCCCAAAATGCACCTCAGGACCCATGATGGCGGCTTTTTACATCATAGCAAGACGGCAGAGACTACAGGCAGCAGGAGAGAGAGAATGGCAAAGGGAGGAACAAGTGTACAGGCAGAGGATAACACTGTTCCAACTGACAGAGCCTGAAATACTGCAGAGGTACAGGCTACACCCAGACACCATCAAGGACTTGATCAGGGACCTACACCCACTCCTGGACCACCCAACACCCAGGGCCCATGCCATCCCACCCCATGTCCAGGTGCTATGTAGCTTACACCTGCTGGCCTCAGGGAGCTACCAGAGTGTGATAGCTGCAGTGGGTGGTGTGTCCCAGGGCTGCCTGTCCCGCTTCTTCAGGAGGTTTCTTGACGCCATGATGCAGAGGATGGGGCATTACATTTCATTCCCTGAAACACCAGCAGAATTAGCAAAAACCAAGACAGACTTCTATCAACTGGCACACTTCCCTCACGTGATAGGCTGCATCGATGGCACCCACGTCCCACTCTGTCCACCTGCAGCCACAGAGCACATTTACAGGAATCGCAAATCGACGCACTCCATCAACGTCCAGGTCATATGTAATGCAGGGAACCTCATCACTGACATCGTAGCCAAGTTCCCCGGAAGTACCCATGATTTTTATATATTCCATAATAGTGGAATATACACACGCCTACTTTCCGGAGAATTTGGAAATGGATACCTGCTAGGTAAATCACAATGACACACCATGACACTCACATCAGATCTACGTCTCATGTACTTGCAATTAATGTCTATCTTTCTCCCCCCTAGGCGACAGTGCATATGCCCTGCGGGCCTTTGTGCTCACTCCCTACCTCAACCCATCCACCAGGAGTGAAAGGCGATACAATGTGGCTCACAGATCTACACGAAACGTTGTTGAGCGCACATTTGGACTCCTTAAGAGCAGGTTTCGCTGCCTCCACAAGAGTGGAGGTGCACGGCAGTACACCCCAATCATCTGCTGCAAAATAATAGCGACCTGTGCAATGTTACATAATCTCGCCACCAAGGAAGGCACAGAGGTGGAGATCACATATCATGAGGACATCGATGACGACCCAGAGGTGGCAGAGCCCCATGCTACGGTGGCAGCAGCAGCTACAGATGGGAGACTGAGACGGGAAGAGGTTACACAACAATATTTCTGAGTGAGTAAAGAGACACAGGCATGAATGTAACTTTGTGTAAGTAGTTTAATTTTCACTACGCCACAGCATTGATAGCTCACATTGGGCTCACAATATCAAACACTCCATGAGTGTGTTGTCACGGTTAACACCACCGTGACTACAGCCTCGGGTGGAGGGCAAAGTCATTGTTTGTGGCCACGGACCACAGGGCGGGGCTGCTGTGGCTGTGAATCAATGTTCTCACTGTGGCCTGTCACACTTCCCCGACGCCTGCCACTCCTCCGTAAGTCTTGCACAGGAGTGCTTGCACCACTCCTGCTGGTGGACCCCTCGCTTTCCAAAGCACAAGTGTCGCCTCCAGTGCCAGTCTGATGCGCGAGCACGAGCTCCATAGCAGAGGTCATCCTGGCCATACCTTCAGTTAAATTGTTGCAGCACTGCACTATGGCATCCTGCATCGTCACTGACCGTCTGCACAGCACAGTGGTAGCAGTGGCAAACCTGTTCAGGGCCTTTGTTTGCTGACGCACATCCACACGGGCCTTGCGTCTCTCTAAATGGTCCCTGTCCAACTTGTCACACAGGACAGTCATACACTGTGTAATATCAGATATTCCTGACGCCATAGATTGCATGCTTTCTGCCATTTCCCCTATGCCCTTGCCTACTGCTTCCAGTTTGTTATTTGTAGTGCGTGCCTGTCTCTGAACCCCCATCATCGCTTTTGCCTGCAGGCGCTGCACTTTCACCATGGTGGCCTCCAGTCCGCAGAAGACACCCTGAACTACACGCACATCCTCTGCCTCCCGTGGCCGTCGCCCTCGGACACTGGCCCGCGTTACTCTGGGAGTGGGCTGCTGCTCGGTGTTGCCTCTGTCCTGTGTGTCACCCTCCACCTCCTCCTCCGACGATGTTTCCAGTATTCTGCGAGGGGGCACATCATGGCACCTTACCCTTCCCAGCACTGGGGATGGTGTTGTGGGGGTGGGTGATTGTTCAGCCGCTCCTGTGTCCTGACTACCAAATAGGAGAGGGGATTGTGGATTTTGTGCAGTTGCCTCCTCAGGTATCAGGGCTGCCTGCTCTTGGTCCTTCCCTCCGTGTGATGAGCTTGGTCCGGCTCCTTCCCTCCTCTTCTCTCTAACCTCTGCTGTGCTGCGCATTGACTCTCCTGTGGACAGACATGGACATTGTGTCCGTGGAGTTGTTCACCTGTGTCTCATGATGAAACACACTTCTGTTGCACTTTTGCCTGTCTCTCATTTGCCTATGCTAGTTGTCTGTTGCTCCCCTTGCTGCAATGCACGCTGACTGCTCTGAGGTATCTACACATGACTACATTTCCCAGGATGCATTGCAGGACATTAGTTAAACCTGTTGTGGAGTCTGATTTGTCCTGTGAGGGGAATAGGTAAATGGGTAAATGACAATGTACTTGCATCTTACCTGGTTTCTTTGCGCCTCTTGCTGAGCTGTCTGCGTCTCCGATGCCGTGAATGCATTCCTTCTCAAGGGTGGATGCCACCATCTCCTCGATGTCGCTGAGTCTAGGGGCTCTGTTTCTTCCTCCCCCTGTTGCACCACTTTCCTTGCGGTGGGCAGCAAGTTTTTTCTTAGTGATGATGCGGATGTCATACCACCGTTTTTTCAGGTCTTCAAGGTCACGGTGGGTGACACCAATGGCATTTACCTTGCCTTGTATTTCCAACCAGGTGCTGCGTTTGATAGATTCTGCAACATGCAGAGTATGCTTCCCGAAAATTTTGCCGTAATGTCTTACAATCTCGGAAATTAGCACCTGCAGTTCTTCCTGGCTGAACTTCTGCTTCCTTTTGCGCTCTGCAGCATCTCTCTGTGCCTCCTGACTCTCCATCTTGCAGTGTTGTTTGACTCAGGAAAGGCTGCTCCACACTCTGTCCTCCTGCTCTCCTGACTGTTGGTTTCTGCACCTGCATGGGCGTGGCCTGTCCCAGGTACTGGGGTGTGGTGCTTGGATCTGATTGGTTAGTTCCCCTGTGGCTTTGGATTTGGGTGTGGTTGGAGTACCTGATTGGTTCACAGGCTCACATGTTTGTCAGTTTCAAATTCTGAGACGGATATTACCGACACGGTAAATACCGGGTCGTTTTTTTCCGACTCGGTATTTTCCGAGTCGGGACTTGCCATTCATTCCTATGGGCCATGGAACCGGTGGATAAGTTTGGGTTTTTCCGTATCGGATTTTACCGTGTAGGTATATTCCGACTCGGTAAATACCGATTACGATTACCGACTGATTCCGAGTCGGTAATTGTTACCGATTTTTTATCTACATCTCATTTTCCGATTCTGAAATACCGAGTCGGTATGACTCGGTATTTAAGAGGTCGGAAAATGAAATTTACCTACATCTGGCCCTTTATGCGGAGGGACTACACGGAATTCTGGGTCTGGTGGCTCAGTGGACTAATGGGTCTTCTGCAGGAGCTTGTGCTCAACCTGCGGGTCACAGCTTCAAATCCTGGCAGTTCCACTCAGCCTTTCATCCATCTGGGGTCCATAAAATGAGTACCATTTGGTAACAATTAACATCTGTTATTCAGCACCAAGATGCCTACGGGTGAACAAGCGCTTTACAAAATACACGTTAATGCCAGAAATTCACTTGCTCTGATCCCAAGACCGGAAATGCCACCCCAGTGCATATCTATGAGGTGTCATCTGTTCATGCCTTCTGCAAGAAGCTGACACCCCATTGCCCCAAGCAATACCGTGTCATAGGGTAAGACACTAGACACAGCCCCAGCCCGCAAAGCGCTGGTAACCACCATCTGATGCTCTCCTACTACTCTTTTTTACGCAGTTCTCCCTTTAAGACATACCCATAATCCTTCCAGTCTCCTTGACGCTGTATCCCTCTCTGCCCTTTCCTATATTCAGAGCCACTGGAATTATGCGGTAGAGGAGGATCAAATTATGCGCCACGGTTGACTAAATTATGCGGCAAGAAAAGGTAAAATATGTCACGTGGCATAATGCAGCACATTTTGCGATAGTATTACTTTATTATTTTGACATTATTACACCTGGTAACAGTGTCTGAGAAAAGCGTTCATCTTAATTAGTACAAATTTAACATCCAAATACAACAATTAGCAACTGAAAGATGACCACTCAACCTTTGCAAAAAGCTTTCTGGTGCGCAAGTACCTGAATAGCCATAGAGCTAGAAACCAACATTTTTTTTTGTTAAAATCTCCACATTATGCAGTAGAGGTTGGATTATGTGGCAAATTTGGCAAATCCATGATTATGTGAAAATCACAGAGGCTGCAGAATCGCATAATTCCAGTGGCCCTACCTATATTCCCAATAATCTGTACTAATTGCTGTAAATGTTCACTGTGTGCAGCCTTTGTTGCCAAGTTCACGTTTTCAGCGTACCACTTCCAGACCAGCAATGGAGTGGTCCAAGGTGCCTCGGGGATGGGGATTTTTCTTCAAACTGCAGAAGCAGCCTTTCACCTGCCACTTTTAACCTTCCAAAAACCACAGCATTCTCTGACGCAGCTACAGCCGTCCTGAGGAAGTTACAAACCCTACAAACATGGGCTGGAACCCCACTTTATGTGGGGTGTAGGGGTGGGGGGGGGTTTGATCCGGCTCATTTTGCCTTTCAGTGTGTGATATTGTCTCATGCCTCAAGAGGCCATGTGAATGGAGCTGATATTGCATGAGACATGCTGGCATTACGTGAGTTGGCAGGCCTGTATATGTAAACATCTATGTGCACACACATGCATGCACTCAAACAAACTCATACACAGATCACTGCCGCAGGCTATTTAGGTTGCATATAGGTTCCTCCTCGTTAGAACCTGTGACCTGTAGTTTACACATAGATCTGTGCAGCAGACACTTAACCCACTGAGATATCTTAGCTTAAGTTTTGTTGTAAGCAATTGATTAGAAAGGAGAAGAGAAAATACAATGATATTTGGTTAGTTAAAATGTTTTTAAAAAAGTTGACTCAGCCACATCACATATAATTTTTCCCATCAGATCAACACATAACAATGTTTTGTATCCTGTCAAGTTTTGGAGGAAACATTTTCTCCTTACCATCCCTGTGGTGAATGAAACTGAGCCAGTGGATTCCATTCCATAGATTAGTTTTCTCTAGAAATTGGAGGATTTTTAGTTTTCTCTAAAATGTAAATAAGGCCATAGGATATCTGCCAGAATTGACCTCCATGCTGTCTCAGGTCGGTTTGCCTGCAGGAACCCCCTTTGCTAGTCACAGGGGGTTCTTCTGCAGTGCCCCCAGTCTGAAGATCTGGCTCGCGTGCAGCTGGGCCACTCCTTCCATATCAGCATGGTGGCCTCTTAGTGTGGCTGAATGAAGAAAGCTAGCGACACTGCTGTAGGCAGCAGCCCGGGGAGTGGCGGCCTGTGGTTCAGTGATGGCCTGTAGTTGAATGACACCCTGTGGTTGAGTGATTGCCTGTGGTTGCGCCATTGTGGTACAAGAAATTCACTACCTTCTGCATAAAGAACGGTTCAGTTATATAGCCATAATGTTATTGCTGTTAATGCCATTGGTCAAGCCCATATGCATCATCGGCACTGCCCATGACAGCCTACCTACATTACAAAAGTATCCTCTCCTGAGCTCTGGAATACAGCACAACCCCACCGCTCCCACTGCAACACAACTACCTAAGCAATATGCAGGGCATGGCGGTCTATGGGGACACCAACAAGATGCTAGGGCATCAGGCACTTTGTGTGAGATACTGTGGAGGTTGTTTGTGCTGCCTCTACTGCAGCAGATGCTTCCACTGTGTTATCTACACTTTTCTTGGTGAGCCAGCTCCGGGCCAAGGTCACGATTCATAAGGAAAACTGAGATGAAATTCTAACTTTATGACTTTCGGTATTCAAAAAGGGCATTTACGAGTAGTAAATTTAGACCTTTGTTGGGGGTATTTGGGCCGCAGAAGTAATGCCAAAATATCTGGGCTGTCAATAAACATTTCCTCAATTGTATAACAAGAGCTTTGCCTGACCCAAATGGTAAGCCCTCCTGAGGGTCTACCTTTTTGACCACCAGTAGCTGGCTTTGAATAATTTAAATAACCATGATGGTAGACTGGATTGAGTGACTATGTTTCCTGAAAAACAAGTATATCTTGGGCCTCTATAAAAGCAGTCCAATCCAGTGTTGTAGTCTTAGAGGACAGACCTGCTATATTCCAGGAGGCAAGCGCCAGCTGCGATGCTTCCTGTATGTGGGAAGCACTACATAGGTCTACCTCGGTACCTTGTCCCGTATCCTGGGCCTGAGGTACAGGAACTGGATGATCAGAGATGCGCATTAGAACTTCCTTTACTGGAACTTTGGATATTAAAGGCCCATCATCAATGTCTAGCCCACCAATACTACTGCATTTGATAGATGATCCTATGCTGTTTCTATCTACCCCCCCAGGGAATGCACCACTGCCACTGATTGTAATAAAGGGGTAGAGTTCCTTAGGCATCAATCTATATTCTGTAAGGAAGAATTCTCATTACATTTTTGGGCTGAATTACTAGTTTGTGTTTTGATTTGTGTATGGCTCTGGAGGGTTAAGTTTCATCCTAATATTAGTTGGAATCAAATGAGATGTCCTTAGTTCGAAGGCCACTAAATTCTTCACAAAGTCAGTGGTTGCAAGTGTAAGACACGCAAAATCAGGTTTTGGGCCCATGGATATATGCCTTTTGTCAGAAAATATATCTTCCCTGATTATGGATCTACCCTTGCGCACATGTCTTAACCACTGAGTAGATTTATTGATCAAGGATTGCTCATCTTCCTTACTTAGACTAGGGTGAAGTTTAGGACCATTAATCAAGAAAATGTGGCATTTTGAGGAGCGAATCAGAGGTTTCTCATTGTTAATAGCTCTGTCAGATGGTAATATTCCAGAGCATTGACCAGATCGTGAAAATGCGCAGAGTTCTTTGCCAAATTCCATGGGTTGTGAGCAAGGGCCCCTTTGTCTAACTTGTATATTCGAGGTAGATGGCTGGAAAATAGTTGGACCAGTGTGTGAACGTGTGTCGCTAAGTACTCGATGTTCTATGGAGTTTCTATCAGTAGTTAAACTATATGCACAATCGTTTGTTAGGTCTATAGTTTTAGATGGCTGTGCCACTGTCTGACCTACAATAGCTAGTTGTTTAGGGCTAATGTGTGTTTCAGTGCAGAAAAAAGCAAATCAATCATACCCGTAAGTGAGCTAACTGTTTCTGTAAGTTGTCTGGTCTGAGTCTTTAGATCTGCTATCTGTCCGCTAAACTGGTCAGTACATTAGTTCTTACACGGACAAGTAAAGGTTTCAGTTTTAGCAGTGACTCCTCCCATTCCTTCTATCCCCAGATAATCACAAGATCCCACTTCATTCAGGTCCAAGGTAGGAATCTGTTTGTACACTCTATTGTAGAATCAGAGTGATTTAAATTAGCTGGTTTAGTATTTATTGATTAGGAATTATTGGTTGCTTTACTCATAATGCCTTCTTCAGATGACATTGGAGGACCCTTCAATAACGATCGTTTGAACATCTCTGGGATAGATCGGGGTCCATTTGGAAGAATGGATGAAGTGTGGGGGGAGTGGGATGATGCACATCTATAGCACTACGGTCTAGATCCAGAGGAGCAAATAAAAGCTCCTCGAAATCGCTAACTACATTTTCAATGCGATTCTTGACGCAGGTATTATTTTTACGCGTCAATTGTTTGGTTGACCTTTTTACTTTCTTGCCTTTTTCCAATGAACCCCCTTCCAAACAGTCCACTGCTTTCCTTTTCCCCATATCACTTAGTACAGAAAAAAGTTAGGCAATGACAGCACTAGGCTTATAACCAACAAGATTAAAATCAATAGACAAAAATTACAAACGAAATACAAATAACTAGCGAGGAAATAGCAAGCAGGCTTTTGCAGACTTAAAAGACATGAAAGTTTTCAAGCAACTAACCAGAGGAAGATACGTAGGTAGGGTTGACGATTTACAGTCAGGATAGTCAGGCCAAAGTGTGGAACAAAATAGTGCCTTCTGACGCAAAGAGACTACCGGGGACCAAACGTCAGGGGGGTAGCCCTGTCCTGTCACCTCCTGTCGCGGACTGGCACAGACGGGACCGCCCTTGGCCTGGGCTTTTCCCGGGCATGCCCACGCGCATCCCGCGCTGCGGGAGCCCGCTACTGATTTTAAGCGCCTGCAGGCGCAGAATAATGACGCTGTTCGCCAGGCGCCGTGAAGAGCAGGGCAGGCTCGATGTTACGGTCCTCCCTGGACCGACAGCAGTAGGAAATACGTCAGCAAGAAATATTGATATAATCTTTACTAATTGCTTAGTTGAATGTGTGGTTTTGCACCTATTTGTCTATGCATATAACACAATCCACAGCTATCTCAGCAGTGAAAATATATTCACCTAAAATTGACCAGAAGTATTAGCCTTGCCAATACTTGTTTATACTTTCCTGTGCACAATGCACAAGTATAAAAACATTTTGGCACAAGTTTACTGCAGCGTAGCAGCAGCATTCGCACAGCTGCTAAACTGTCACTCTACAAAAACACTGTAGCAAAATATTGACCTACCAGAATAGCTTGTAGATAATTATAAATAGGTAAGGGCAGGTTTACATTACTTAACTTGACATACATGCACCCTGATGATATTTATATCCGCAATGTGTGTTGATGTGAGATTAAAAATGATATATCTGCACTATACTTACCTGCACTATATTCTGGTTGTCAGTACTTGTGATGTGAACCATCTTGTAGCATGTTCTTTATTTAGAATATAGTCTGGCATACACCAAATGCTTTCCTTTTCACAAAATCATTCCCTTTGCTAATGCATGCATAGGAAGTATAATGGGTAGAACCAGCATCAACAGCCTTTCATTTGATGCAAATCCAATCAACTAAAAAAGCATGACATGGCCTTTCTTGAAATCTTGGGGGCATATTAGCAAGAACGGCTATAAAATTATCGCCGCTTTAGCGGCAGGGAACTGCCGCTAAAGCGGCGATAATGGGCTTGATAATATGTCCTTGTGAATTCCCATAGCAGCCCAGGTTCTGGTGTGAACCTGGGCTGCTATGGGAATTCACAGGGGTATATTATCAAGCCCATTATCGCCGCTTTAGCGGCAGTTTCCTGCCGCTAAAGCAGCGATAATTCTATCGCCGTTCTTGATAATATGTCCCTTAGTTCTAAATGAAATGAAACCCAATGCAAACAGTAGGCATTGGGCAAATGGATTATTGTGTGTTATTTCCATGCAGAACATATGTAATCTAAGTGAAATTACACATTTTACATTGCTTTAATGGTTGTCATCACATAGGAACTCATATTCAAGGGTATACCTCGAATACAAGTTTCATGAAAACCTCCTCTGCACTTTGCATTGAAGCACAATACATAGTATTTATGAGCGCTGCTGATGACTTTCTGGGTGTGGGATCAGTGGCGGCTGCTTGTATTTGAAAGTGATGGGACGAGCAGGCGAATACTTTGACCCACCATCATGGAATTGTTAGAAACCAGGCCACGATTAAGAACTCTGGAGTTGAGGCTGAAATAATTGTGAGTTTCTTACATTGCCTAACAGTAGGCAAAAAAAAACAATTTTAAATTAAAAAAGCAAAGTACTTACCTTCTACTCTCCGGTGTCGCAGTCAGTGGCACCAAGGCAGCTCTTTTTATTTGTGCTTCGTATCACGCATAAACAAAGAATTCCGCAGCCAACGCGTTTCACCAGTACAAGGCTTCTTCAGGGCATCAAAGAGTATCTCAGCAAAGGTCGCCATTTCTAGTGCACAGCATCACAAACAAATCATTAAGATATCCGTTATTACCTTATGGTAAAACATGTGTAATTCATTCAGCCAATTTCATCTCAATATTTCAGGTAGGACTCCAGCTAAACCCTATTTCGCACATGTTCTTTAGGTACGAACGTGTACATTCTAGCAGATGATCATTTGGTCGTGCTTATATCGGTCCATACTGTAACCCTGTTTAAATATGTGTTTTTGGTTGACTCTCGAATATGTGTAAACAATTCTAATGTTCGACTAAATGGTGGCTGGTCGTAAGAGGTGGGCAACTGTCTTGCTCCTTAAACACATTGATTGCATCAGGTGGCTGCCAGAATCTGTTCAATTTTGGGAAATGGGTATGAGAAAGTTGGAACTGAGGTTCCCTGCTTTCAGAGTCAGCAAAACATTCACTCGGCTGCATTACATTGCTATTTTCAACTAAACATTACAATTACAATGTATACACTACATGATGAGGTTACTAATTACATATCTCTCTCTCTCCCAGTCTTTCCACAGAAAACTATTGTCTTGGAATAATCACAGGGACGATGGCTTCCCTAGAATAACACCGACTGCAGGGGATGTAATGCAGTGTTTCCAAAGAGTAGCCTCAGATCATCCTTTCTGTGGAAAATCTCACCATGCTCTACTGCATGAGACGTCTTTGGTCCATCACAATGAACAGCTGGAAGACAAAATCTCTGCTACGCCCCTGTCTCACTGGGTTTGTGCTTCTGATCTGTTTGCTCACCCCATTTCTATTATTCAGCTATTATGAGCATATGTCAAGTAGAGCATTGCCGGCTAAAAACCAAGCATCATATAGTGGTGAAGAATTTAAGTCAGGAAAGATTGAGACCAACCTTCTGAGCACATTCTTGAAGCCTGAAGTCCACAAATTGCCAACGCTTAAGGATATTGTGATGATGAAAATCCCAAATACCCATCTTAGCAAAGACCTTGGGCACCAAAGTGAACCTTACTTCAAGTACATTGTGAATGAAGCTGACAAATGTCAAGAAAGCCATCCTTTTCTGGTACTGCTAGTGCCATGTGCACCTGGCTACATTGAAGAGAGAAAGGCAATTCGGAAAACATGGGGAAATGAGGAATTGGTGCCTGGCATCAAAATTATCCGCATCTTTTTGTTGGGCATTACAGCTTACCCAGAAAGTAAGCTCCAGCAAGCGATCATGGAAGAGAGCAGGCACTATCGTGATATAATCCAGCAAGAATATCTAGACACCTACATGAACTTGACTACTAAGACCATAATGGGCATGAGATGGGTGGCAACATACTGTCCGCATGCCGCCTATGTCATGAAAGTTGACTGTGATGTCTTTGTCAATACTGAATATTTAGTCCACCACCTTTTAAAGCCAGACATGCCTCCTAGGCAGGACTACTTCACAGGGTATATAATGAGGGGTTATGTCCCCAATCGAAATACAGAGAGTAAATGGTACATGCCTCCAGAGCTGTATCCAGGCGACCTCTATCCAGTGTTTTGTTCTGGAACTGGTTATGTCTTCTCTGGAGATCTGGCAAAGAAGATTGTTAACATCTCACTTAACATCAGACAACTGCCATTGGAGGACGTGTATGTGGGAACCTGCCTATCTGCCTTAGGGATTGCTCCAGTTGCACCACCCAAGGAGTTTGACTTTAATCACTGGCGGGTCTCATTTTCCAGCTGTCAGTACAGCCAACTAGTTACCTCTCATGCCTTCCAGCCTGATGAACTAATTAAATACTGGAATCTTCTCCAGAAGCACAAACACCATGCATGTTGAGCATGACAGAAAAAAAATGGCTGTAGTCAATGCATCCTTTAAAACATTGAAAACATCAAGACACCATTATTGTGTTTTTATGTGAATCAGAGACTTTTATTGAAATGCTTTACACTGACACCTGGAAATCCACATCTACTCAAACTTTCAGCTGAACTGACATCTCAAAATGCTAAAGGATTACCACATATAGATTGCAAGTCCTGTTCAAAAGCTCTATTCCCTATGATGGTTAAACCTTTTAAATAATACTTGAGTTTTAAAAACTTGCAGTTGTTAACTAAAAAGAGCAAAGTGATTTAGCGAGGTTTATTGAAAATTTCAATTGCATTATGAATTAACATACGTCAAAACAATATAGGCAATTTTTTTAATTTGAAACTATTAGCAAAAATGTAAGCCTGTTTTATCAGGAGTTTGCAAGTTAAACACATATTAGGCCCAATTCACAAACAGCATTTTGTGGTTCCTAAAGTGGTATATAGTAGTACTATTTATTTACTACAAAATGCAGTTCACAAATCTACAATTAGAAATCTCCACCACCAACTCCCTGTTCTTTTCTATTTGGAGATATCCACACATGTAAGTTAATTAGTACGGTCCTAATTACGAGTCTGGCGGTCCTAGGACTGCCAGATTCGTGGTTGCGCGACTATAGCGGTCCAGCCCCCCCGCACCGGCGGTCTGATTGCCCTAATATGAGATAGGTGGTCATACCATAATTGGACTGCTGGCTCCGCCAGGGAACCAGCATTCTCTAGAGGTGGTACAGTGGTAGGACCATTGCAAGACAGAGGTGGAGCTGCTGCAGCACCGCCGTGCATATTACAAGTTTCAGGACAGCCAGCATTTTCATGGAGCTCTTTCCTCCATGAAAAGGCTGGCGGTGCTAAAACAAAGGATGCCCTACAAGGCCCCCTGTGCCCCCTTAGCCTGGGAATGCATTCGGGGGACACAACATGTGCCCCCTGTGTGCATGCACCCCAGTTCATGCTTGTGCAGGAACTTGTGTGGCTTTCTTATTGTTGTGCCTTTTTCAAAGGCACTGGTGCCTATGAAAGAGGCACAGCTATGGGAACAACTAAATTACTTGTAATCTGGCGGGCGGCAGAGATTCTTCACGGTGTGGGGGCAGGGCATTGGCGGGCTACCCACCCTGGCACCACCAAAAGTCATAATCGGGCCCTTAGTAGTCAATGTGGGAAAGATGAGGGGAATTGGAGCAAAAATGTGGAAAATTGATCACAAATGGGAGGAATGTAGAAAAAAGTAAGGAGGGATTTATGGACTGACAGTTGCTACAAACACCCACCCACACAAGAGTGAACACATTGCTATTGATAAACTACACTTCTAAAGTTACTACTACCTAAATTGTCAAATGTATTATTAAATGTACTTCAGCTAAAGCCTTCGAGTATGTCAAACACCATACATACCCACTCAATGGTACTGCAACACACTCCCATGGAAAATAATGGAGTCTGGGAACTAGATAACATCCCACCGGAAATAATGTCACATAAAATGAATTTGACTATATATGTATATATTTACTTTAAATATATATATATATATATATATATATATATATATATATATATATATATATATATATATATATATATATATATATATATATGCACGAGTGCAGCTCTCTCACCAAACCAGCGCGCAGCAGCCGCTACAGCAATGAAGGAAAAGAAAGCCACGCCACTCCAACGTCCGTTATGGGCTAAAAACGATTTATTAAGCGCTCAAGGCCACCAGATCTTACGCGTTTCGGGCGTCCGCCCTTGTTCACAGATCATTAGTCAGTAAGTTCACAATGGCTTAAGTACAAAAAGTTTTTCCCGGGCATTTTTTTCTTTGCAACCACGTGATAAATTGACATAAAAGACACACTACCTAGCTTAGGCTGAGGCAGTCTTTCCTCTAGTTCAGTGCCATGATAAGTATATACATAAATAGAATAACAGCATGAATGCGTTATTAAAGTCACAATCAAAATACAATTCATTTTAAAATTTATAAAACAAATATATTATGATCTATAAAAATATATATATACATTTCTATAAAAAACTTTTTTTGATTTGAAATGCTGTGCAAATATCGCAATTTTGAAGACATAGCAATTGGTCACTAATGCATAAATGGCATATTATATACAAACAGAAAATAATGTTAAATCATTAAAATCTAATATCAGTATGTGACCTCAAAGCAGTTTCAAATCTATCAGACAATAGGTTTGTTTGAGATAATATCAGCCTGAATGCTTAATGTATTGATTGTGATGAATTACGTATACCATGGTCACAAGATAAAATCGCGCAATACGAAAGAGTTTGATGACTGCCTCCAATCATGCCCCCTTAGTCTGTGTCAAAAATAGAAGTGGTGAAAGGATTTTTGATATATGTGTGCCCCCCAAAAAAAAGGGAATAAAGTGAAGGGAAAACTGATTATATGTGTAAAAAACATATATTTTTTTCTTTTACTTCAACATGTGGGCCATGGTGAATAAAATTAATTCAGTGAATGTGATGCTAAACAGAAACCAAGAAAGAAACAGGAGAGCTAGGCACCGGTCGACTAGCTAAAAAGTAAATTCAAATTGACCAACAAAAGGACATTACAGAAACACATGAAGATCTTCCGTAGTGTTAAGACCATTTGGGAAACGACTATCCAGTTCAAGAATGAACTGCGATTCCAATCTCCTGAGCATGAGATCCCTATCTCCCCCCCTGATGGGTTTAGGTACGGAGGCTATGACAAAGTATGTTAAACAGTCAAGATTGTTCTGGTGGATGGCTTTAAAATGACGGGCCACAGGGTATGAGCTGTCGTTGTTCACGATGGCTCGAAGGTGTTGTAGAATTCTGACATGCACCTGCTTGCCTGTACTGCCTACATATCTAAGGCCACAGGTGCATGTCAGAACATATACTGCAAAATCTGTTTTGCAGTTATGTTTCCCCTTAATTTCCACAGGATCAGGTCTAAAGGGTGTGGAGTATTTGGTGGTGTTAATCCCAAATTTACATGCTCTACAGCTGGAACATCGGGTAAAGCCAGGCCTGGCCATCCAATTATCTTGTTTGATAAGTTCAGGAGAATCCCGACTGAGTTGGGTTCTCATGCTTAGTCCTTTCCTATAGGTGATAATAGGTCTATCCGCTATCCTGGGGGCCAGCACCAAATCAGTTTTTAAAGCTGGCCATCTTTGGTTCATAATAGAACGTATTTTGCGCTCCTGTCTATTGAAAGTCAGAATCAATCTGGGTGGATTGTTACTTGATTCTGTACTTGCTACAGTACTCGATTCTGGGCTAGGTAGAAGAGATTCCCTAGGTCTGCAATTAGCTTTTGCTATGGATTGCTTGAGAATAGATTCTTTATATCCCCTTTCTCTGAATCTGTCAAGAGCTTCAGTAGCACAGAGTTGATAATCCTCATCACTACTGCAGATTTGTTTGAGCCGTAATAGTTCTCCAAAAGGGATATTGTCGATGACATGACGGGGGTGGGAGCTACTGGCATGGAGTATACTATTGCCGGCAGTGCTCTTGCGATGCAGTTTGGTGCACAGCTTGGAATTTCTCACAAAGACTTTAACATCAAGGAACTCTGCCTCTAATTTATCAATGTGTGATGTAAAGTGCAAATTCTCATTGTTGTTGTTGATTAGTTGTATAAAATTTTCTGCATCGATTTGATCTCCCCTCCAAATAATAAAAACATCATCGATAAAACGCATCCAATGCACTACATTGTTAGTCATAATGTCACTGAAAGTGACATTGAGTACCCGCTCCTCCCACCAGCCAACGTGTAAACACGCGTAGCTGGGGGAGAAGCAGGCGCCCATAGCCACTCCTCTCTGTTGTAAATATATTTCCTTACCAAACATAAAGAAATTATGATGCAAGCACCAGTTTGTCAATTCTATCAACATCTTGTTGTGATTGTAACAATTGATAGACCTAGTTCCCAAAAAATGTTCAAGTGCTCTAAGTCCGTCCTGATGGTTGATACTGGTATAGAGCGATTCTATATCGAGGGTGATTAGTAATAGATCCTCACTCCAAGGAACATCTTTAATTCTACTTAGGAAGTGACCAGTGTCTTTAATGTATGATGGTAGTGCTTGCACCAGATTTTGGAGGAAATAGTCAATGTATTCTCCAATGTGCTCAGCCACACTGGAGATTGCAGAAATAATTGGCCTCCCGGGGACAGGGCTCACCATTTTGTGCACTTTAGGCAATAAATATAGTTTTGGCAATACAGGGTTTTCAACATTAAGAAAGTTAAATTCCTCTTTGGAGAGCATGTTTTCCCTCTTCCATTTAAACAACAATTTCTTGAGGCCTTCCTTTGATTCAAAATACAATTTCATATTGGATTTGTTGTAGCAAGTTCCATTATTAAGTTGCCGCAAAGCTTCGGCAAGATAGTCTTTCTGTGGCCAAATGACCACGTTGCCCCCTTTGTCTGCCATGGTCACTATGATGCTCTGATCTTTGTTTAGCTTATTCATCAATGTAGTATAAGCTTGCTCTGAGTTATTTCTGTATCTTTTCTTGTGTTTGACTTTGTGATACAATTCTTTTAAATCCTCAATGACCATGTCATGAAATGTGTCAATCGAATCACGAGGCATAACTGGAATGAAGGTAGATTTAGGTTTGAATGGACTTAAATTCATTCCTACCTGAGATATTTGTGCTGCTTGGAGTTCATCTTGAGTTGCCATTATCCCAGCAGCCGGTACATCGTTCACCACCAGTTGATGCAATGTTAGAAAGGCTCTTGTGTCTCCAGCTGGAACATCCAGAGAATTTCCTGCAGTTCCAGATTGTTTGGAATGGTTATTCTTGTTACCATCCTTAATGTTGAAAAATTTCATAAGCTTTAATTTTCGAATGTAAAGAAAAATATCCACACGTGTTTTCGTGTAGCTGAAGTCTGATACAGGACAATAATTAAGTCCCAAACTCAAAAGTTGATTTTCTGCCTCAGTTAATACGACGGCGGATAAATTAATGATCGTGTTCTTTACCGTTTCTTTTTTCGCCAATATTGCTTTTTTTGTTTTTTTGGAGATTTTTTGTTTTTTGCGGCGTTCTCTTCGGCGTTTGTTACGTCTTGTTTTGTTGCCTTGTTCTGGGGTTGCTGTTTCCGATTCCTGGGTCTCAATGTTTGCAGTCGATCCGAGCATAAAAAATCGACCTCCTCACCGAGATTTAAGATAGCCATTTCAGTCGAATCTAATTGTTCGCTCCTGTTCTCCCATGATGAGCCACTGGTAAGAGATTCGTTATCGCTGTTTTCCGTTGTGTTGCCCATATCAGGTGAAATGGAAGCCGCTGCTGGGGCTTCAGCGGAAGATGCAGATTTTTTAGATGTCTGTTGTGCCAATTTCGTTCTCTTGGCGTTTTCAAATTTCTTCGCGAATGTGAATATTCGACCCTGGGCGTAGTCCTCCTTGTCGCGGGCGAACTTATAAATTTTACGCATTTTAATTTTCTCTTCTTGCTGTTTAAGGCGCTCATCGATCTCTTTGCGTAATTTTTCAATTAGATCATTGGGTTCAAACGTGGCAAGGAATTCATTGATAGATTCTATTTCTTTCAATATGGCATCTCTATCGATTACAGCATATTTGACAAGTAATTGTATTAGCTTACTGGAAGAGTCAAGGTTAATTTGGCCCCATTCCTTTAGCATCTCCGGATTGGGATTTTCGTAACTTGGAGCCAGGAGGATACGAAGGCCACGGGGCACCCGCCCCTCCTCCAGATATTTGGAGAGCGATTTGTGTTCCCACCACTTGGTGAGTTCTTGCCGCAAACATTTCTCCAAGCGCTTCATGGCAGCCCTGATTTTCTCTTCATCTGTATTTTCAATAGTAGTCAGTGATGATTTGTTGGTTCCCTTTTGTTTGCTCGTTATGGTAGGGAGATTTGAATATAGCATGGCTGCCGCCGCTTCTCTGCCGGCTTCTCTGTTCTTCAAAGCTTCAGCTGACATGATTACGGTACCTTGAAATCGCGCAAAGTATAATTGCTGCAGTTCAGTGTCGAACGTGGTTGATTACCGATCACTGACCGCCCAAGCCCAGGGACTCCTCCCCTCCGTCCGTTCGCTCACAATCACTCACCGCCGGGGTCAATTACGCGTTGAACGACAACCATACAGGTCCGTTACCGCAGACGCCGGCGAAGTGAACTCCAGAGCCAGATCGGGGGTTGCAGCTTGAAAATTTCCTTAGAAGAAAACAGCACGTTTGGTTGTACAGCTGCAGCCAATCTTGCGGGGAGTGAAGCGGCTTCGGAAGCAACCTCCTTCCGATGTAGAATGCACGAGTGCAGCTCTCTCACCAAACCAGCGCGCAGCAGCCGCTACAGCAATGAAGGAAAAGAAAGCCACGCCACTCCAACGTCCGTTATGGGCTAAAAACGATTTATTAAGCGCTCAAGGCCACCAGATCTTACGCGTTTCGGGCGTCCGCCCTTGTTCACAGATCATTAGTCAGTAAGTTCACAATGGCTTAAGTACAAAAAGTTTTTCCCGGGCATTTTTTTCTTTGCAACCACGTGATAAATTGACATAAAAGACACACTACCTAGCTTAGGCTGAGGCAGTCTTTCCTCTAGTTCAGTGCCATGATAAGTATATACATAAATAGAATAACAGCATGAATGCGTTATTAAAGTCACAATCAAAATACAATTCATTTTAAAATTTATAAAACAAATATATTATGATCTATAAAAATATATATATACATTTCTATAAAAAACTTTTTTTGATTTGAAATGCTGTGCAAATATCGCAATTTTGAAGACATAGCAATTGGTCACTAATGCATAAATGGCATATTATATACAAACAGAAAATAATGTTAAATCATTAAAATCTAATATCAGTATGTGACCTCAAAGCAGTTTCAAATCTATCAGACAATAGGTTTGTTTGAGATAATATCCAAACAATTTTGACCCAATTCGACGTAGGCGCTCCAATTAGCGTGGTGCGTTTCTTTTCGGCAGGATCCAGACGATATATATTATCAGGAACCCAGTCCGAGGACTGGAAAATAAGAACGCACTCACTCATGAAAGTTTCAGAAAGTTACAGTGGTTTTATTTTTCAGACCTTGCCAAGTCCCAACGCGTTTCACCTTCTCAGAAGGCTTGGTCACGGTATGAGGACCCCTGACAAGCTGACTTCTTTTATGTTTAGCACACAGTTACTTTCTGTGATATATTAAGGTGCATTATGGTTAGTGAAGTTCAATTCCATTTCATGTGATATTCAGTGTCAAGTGTTATTTAAAAACATTGCAATGCACGCATTTCTATTATCACAGCGATCATCATTACAGTTATTGGCCTCTAGTGTGCCTTATTAATATGTTTTTCACTGTTTCAATGCCGTTAGGTTAAACAGGATTTAATGTCCATGATTTTAGTACTTCCTTTTCATGATCACTGCACTCCCTGGTGAGTTAATGTCTCTTTTATTTTAATTTGGTTGCTCTGCTCTCTGGTGAGCCAGTGATCCTAGTATTAAATCATGACTTTTCAAGATTATTTACAAATGAACATAAAGTTTTTCGTTTTGATTCAATCCTCTTGGGTCTAGGGTTCTGAAAGTAAGGTTGTGTTTGCACTCTTTCTATCGGAGGGTTTTCAACCTATCTCCCCCTCTTTCTTAGGTTGGTATTTGTTCCAGTGCACAGAATCTCAGAGTTTCCCAATTGTCATCGTGGAATTTCTCCATGTGTTTAGCCACTGCATTCATTCGATCTTTGTGGATTGTAGCTTGGACATGTTCTAGAATGCGTTTCTTCACTTTGAAGATGGTACTTCCTATATATTTTTTCTGGCATGGGCATTCTATCAGATATATCACATATGAACTCTTGCACGTGAGATGTTGGTGTATCTTCCATGTCATGCCCTTTTTTATCTTAATTTCCTTTGTTGGGGTGGCAATCTTGCACACCTTGCATTGTTTACACGGCCAGAATCCTTCTCGCTGTAGTCAGGTTTTGTTTGGAGTGTCTTTAAAGTGGCTGTGGACAATTTGATCACCGATATTTTTGGCTCGCCTGTACGTTATGTCTCGATGGTCTCCTATTATTTTGGCCATGGTTTGGTCCAATTTTAGGATCCCCCAATGTTTTCTGATGATGTTGGTTAGTTTCAGCGCTGTATGTCGTTATGAGCCTGATTTTGTTGTCATTTCTTTCTTTTTTCTTATGTTGTAAGAACGTTACCCGATCTTGGTTCATGACTCTATTTAGACACTTTACAATGACTTTTTTGGGCTACTTACCAGCGAGGAATCAACTGCTAGCTTTTTTGCTGTTTTTGAAAAATTCCTCTTCATTTGAATAGTTCCTTTTGAGTCTTAAAAACTCCCCATATAGGATGCTCCACTTTAGATTTACATCATGGAAGCTCTCACCATGTAGTGTTACCTTCGTAGTGGTGCTTTTTCTGTGTAATATAGTCTGTGGGGAGTTATTTTCAATGTAACTTTCACTATCTAAGAATGTAACCCTTTCGGAACTGATGTCAAATGTAAATTTTTGTTTTGCTGAGGAGTTGTTCAATTTCTCAAAATAAGTTTCAAATTCCTCTTTGGTACCATTGCAGATAATCAGCAGGTCATCTATGAACCTGAGCCATAGTATGATCTTTTCTCTCCACTCATAATTTTCAGTGTTCCATGCTAGATTCGGTTCAAACCACCCCATTGTGAGGTTTGCGTAATTCGGTGAAAACGAGAACCCCATTGCACATCCTCTTATCTGTTTATAGACCTGCTTGTTAAATAGAAATATGTTATTATTCAAACACAATGAAATCATCTCATTCAGCGTTACGTTGTGTTCTTTGTATCGAATGTTCCGTTTCCCTAAGTAGTATTTGCAGGTATTTATACCTATGGAATGTTCTATATTGGTATATAATGATACCATGTCCATGGTTATAAGTTTATATGCTGGTGCCCATGCTACTTTATCCAATGTCTTTAGCTGATCTGTGGTATCTTGCAGATAGGAAGAAAGTTCTTTCACTAGCGGTGCCAGAAAGTGGTCAATATATAATTGGATATTGGTTCTAGTATGGAATTATTGGCGGAGACTATTGGCCTGCCCGGCCGATGGTCTCGGTTTTTATGCACATTAGGGAGACAGTAGAACGTTGGTATGGTATGGTGTTTTTTATCAAGATATCTCTGTTGCTCATCATTGATTAAGCTTTTATGTTGCCATTCATTCAGATGCTTCTTAATTGTATCTTGTAAATCTTTTGTTTGATCTTTGTTGAGTGGTAGATAACATTCCGCATCAGAGAGTTGGCGTTTTGTTTCTTCGATATACTCCTTTTTGTTGAGGATGACGATATTTCCGCCTTTATCGGCTGGTTTTATTTCAATCGTTTTGTCATCCTGTAAGTTTTTTAATGTCTCCCTTTGTTTTATAGTCAGATGTTTTTTTGCTATGTTCGGTGTCATTTTGTATAGTTCTTCCACTACTGCTTCATGGAACAAGTCTATCTTGTTCCCAGGTGGTAGGTTGGGATAGAACTTTGATTTCATTTTAAGTCAACTTTCACTTGCTCCCTCATTGGGCATTGTGTTTTCCAATTCCAAGATGGCTGCTTCTTCTAGGGAATGAGATATTGCGCCCATTGTCATTAATGTTTCTAGTCCCTCTACATCTTCAGCACATAGTGTATTCATTTTGTCACTGATATCGGTCAGACCATCAGTTCAATTTCAACTTTCTTGTATATTTATACAAGTCGATTCTTGTTTCCGCAATGTTTAGGTGGAAGGTGGGGCAGAAGTTTAGGCCTTTCTTGAGTGTCTCCTTTTCTGTTGGGGTCAGAGTTCTTGACGATAAGTTGATTATGTTTAATTCTTGTGATTCTAGATCTTCTATCTCTATTTCCGTGGCTGTCTTAGTCTGTCTCTCGACCATGTATCTGTTTTTACCTCTTCCCTGACCTCTCTTGCCTCTTCTGGTTTTCCTCTTGCTCCCCTGCCACGACCCCTGCCTCTGCCCCTTTTCGGTTGTTTGTTTATTTTTTGTTGCTCCAAGGCCATCCGCATTTCCGTTAAAAAGTTGGCCTTTTTTCTCAACTCAGAGGTTTGTTGTGAGTTGTCTTCTGTTTCACTTATATCAGTGCTTGATAATAAGTCAAAACTGGATGTTTCCTGAGTGGCTATTTCACTCTGTTGTTTTTTTTTCCTCATCTGGTATTGTTTTCCAAAGGTGAAGATTCTTTCCTCCTCAAAATCAGCTTTATGCCTTTGAAATTTAAATTGTTTTCGTTGTTTTACTCTTTCTTCATGTTTGTCTAGATTCTTAAGGATATCTGATTTTAATTTTTGTTGTTCTTCCATTAGAGTTAGTTTGTCTATTTCTTCTTCCTCACTTTGTAGTTCCTTCGTATTTATTAGAGTGCTTTATCAATGTGTTTGATGAGGATTATCATCAGGCCTGTCGAGGAGTCTAATAAATGCTCACCCTATTCCTGCAGGAGTTCACCACTGGTGTCCTGATGGCTGGGCATTAGTGTGAGACGGAGGCCTCTGGGGATCCTTTTCACTTCTACATATTTTTGCAGGGTTAGTAGTTCCCACCATTTGTTTATCTCTTTCTTTGATAGTCGTTCCCAATATCTTAATTTGTCTTTATTGTTATTGGATGTTCTTATTTCTCCCCTTTCCGGGCGAGGTTTGATTGTGGTAGTGAATAAATCCGCCATAACGCAATGCGTTTTGCTTCTCTTCCTTCTATGGCAAGTGCTATTAGTCTGTTTATTATTCGTTAATAGTACACAGGTTCCTGATAATTAATATATATATATATATCACTCCAAAGGTGCCTCTGATCTAAGGGACACCACTCCACACAGGAACGATTTCACAATCTTTTAATTAAGGGCATCTGCATTGCAAGGCTGGTAATTCAATCCCCGACGCGTTTCGAAGCAACATGCTTCTTCTTCATGGGGCAGAAAAGGGGGTGGTGATGAACAGAGTGTCTGAATTAAGCAGACCACTCTTACCCAGTCCAAAGATCAGGGCTTGATCCATCACCGTTATTTAGCTCACTGCCCCATCCCAGCTCAGAACCTGGCTATATGCAAATTAGTCTGTCCCTGGCCCAGTGCATCATGGGAACAGGGCAGACCAAACTACCAAGCCAATTCTTCACCAGAAAGGAGACAAGCTTCCGGGGACCGGTTTCTGCCATTCCAGGCGTCGTCGGCCCGGCTTGCTTGAATCCTGATGGAGCAGTGAGCAAGGGACTCATGTCTGAGTATACCCTTTCACGCTTATGGTGGACAAAATGATTCAGAAAAGGGGGTGGTGATGAACAGAGTGTCTGAATTAAGCAGACCACTCTTACCCAGTCCAAAGATCAGGGCTTGATCCATCACCGTTATTTAGCTCACTGCCCCATCCCAGCTCAGAACCTGGCTATATGCAAATTAGTCTGTCCCTGGCCCAGTGCATCATGGGAACAGGGCAGACCAAACTACCAAGCCAATTCTTCACCAGAAAGGAGACAAGCTTCCGGGGACCGGTTTCTGCCATTCCAGGCGTCGTCGGCCCGGCTTGCTTGAATCCTGATGGAGCAGTGAGCAAGGGACTCATGTCTGAGTATACCCTTCCACGCTTATGGTGGACAAAATGATTCAGAAAAGGGGGTGGTGATGAACAGAGTGTCTGAATTAAGCAGACCACTCTTACCCAGTCCAAAGATCAGGGCTTGATCCATCACCGTTATTTAGCTCACTGCCCCATCCCAGCTCAGAACCTGGCTATATGCAAATTAGTCTGTCTCTGGCCCAGTGCATCATGGGAACAGGGCAGACCAAACTACCAAGCCAATTCTTCACCAGAAAGGAGACAAGCTTCCGGGGACCGGTTTCTGCCATTCCAGGCGTCGTCGGCCCGGCTTGCTTGAATCCTGATGGAGCAGTGAGCAAGGGACTCATGTCTGAGTATACCCTTCCACGCTTATGGTGGACAAAATGATTCAGAAAAGGGGGTGGTGATGAACAGAGTGTCTGAATTAAGCAGACCACTCTTACCCAGTCCAAAGATCAGGGCTTGATCCATCACCGTTATTTAGCTCACTGCCCCATCCCAGCTCAGAACCTGGCTATATGCAAATTAGTCTGTCTCTGGCCCAGTGCATCATGGGAACAGGGCAGACCAAACTACCAAGCCAATTCTTCACCAGAAAGGAGACAAGCTTCCGGGGACCGGTTGCTGCCATTCCTGGCGTCGTCGGCCCGGCTTGCTTGAATCCTGATGGAGCAGTGAGCAAGGGACTCATGTCTGAGTATACCCTTCCACCTTTATGGTGGACAAAATGATTCAGAAAAGGGGGTGGTGATGAACAGAGTGTCTGAATTAAGCAGACCACTCTTACCCAGTCCAAAGATCAGGGCTTGATCCATCACCGTTATTTAGCTCACTGCCCCATCCCAGCTCAGAACCTGGCTATATGCAAATTAGTCTGTCCCTGGCCCAGTGCATCATGGGAACAGGGCAGACCAAACTACCAAGCCAATTCTTCACCAGAAAGGAGACAAGCTTCCGGGGACCGGTTTCTGCCATTCCAGGCGTCGTCGGCCCGGCTTGCTTGAATCCTGATGGAGCAGTGAGCAAGGGACTCATGTCTGAGTATACCCTTCCACGCTTATGGTGGACAAAATGATTCAGAAAAGGGGGTGGTGATGAACAGAGTGTCTGAATTAAACAGACCACTCTTACCCAGTCCAAAGATCAGGGCTTGATCCATCACCATTATTTAGCTCACTGCCCCATCCCAGCTCAGAACCTGGCTATATGCAAATTAGTCTGTCCCTGGCCCAGTGCATCATGGGAACAGGGCAGACCAAACTACCAAGCCAATTCTTCACCAGAAAGGAGACAAGCTTCCGGGGACCGGTTTCTGCCATTCCAGGCGTCGTCGGCCCGGCTTGCTTGAATCCTGATGGAGCAGTGAGCAAGGGACTCATGTCTGAGTATACCCTTCCACGCTTATGGTGGACAAAATGATTCAGAAAAGGGGGTGGTGATGAACAGAGTGTCTGAATTAAGCAGACCACTCTTACCCAGTCCAAAGATCAGGGCTTGATCCATCACCGTTATTTAGCTCACTGCCCCATCCCAGCTCAGAACCTGGCTATATGCAAATTAGTCTGTCCCTGGCCCAGTGCATCATGGGAACAGGGCAGACCAAACTACCAAGCCAATTCTTCACCAGAAAGGAGACAAGCTTCCGGGGACCGGTTTCTGCCATTCCAGGCGTCGTCGGCCCGGATTGCTTGAATCCTGATGGAGCAGTGAGCAAGGGACTCATGTCTGAGTATACCCTTCCACGCTTATGTTGGACAAAATGATTCAGAAAAGGGGGTGGTGATGAACAGAGTGTCTGAATTAAGCAGACCACTCTTACCCAGTCCAAAGATCAGGGCTTGATCCATCACCGTTATTTAGCTCACTGCCCCATCCCAGCTCAGAACCTGGCTATATGCAAATTAGTCTGTCCCTGGCCCAGTGCATCATGGGAACAGGGCAGACCAAACTACCAAGCCAATTCTTCACCAGAAAGGAGACAAGCTTCCGGGGACCGGTTTCTGCCATTCCAGGCGTCGTCGGCCCGGCTTGCTTGAATCCTGATGGAGCAGTGAGCAAGGGACTCATCTCTGAGTATACCCTTCCACGCTTATGGTGGACAAAATGATTCAGAAAAGGGGGTGGTGATGAACAGAGTGTCTGAATTAAGCAGACCACTCTTACCCAGTCCAAAGATCAGGGCTTGATCCATCACCGTTATTTAGCTCACTGCCCCATCCCAGCTCAGAACCTGGCTATATGCAAATTAGTCTGTCCCTGGCCCAGTGCATCATGGGAACAGGGCAGACCAAACTACCAAGCCAATTCTTCACCAGAAAGGAGACAAGCTTCCGGGGACAGGTTTCTGCCATTCCAGGCGTCGTCGGCCCGGCTTGCTTGAATCCTGATGGAGCAGTGAGCAAGGGACTCATGTCTGAGTATACCCTTCCACGCTTATGGTGGACAAAATTATTCAGAAAAGGGGGTGGTGATGAACAGAGTGTCTGAATTAAGCAGACCACTCTTACCCAGTCCAAAGATCAGGGCTTGATCCATCACCATTATTTAGCTCACTGCCCCATCCCAGCTCAGAACCTGGCTATATGCAAATTAGTCTGTCCCTGGCCCAGTGCATCATGGGAAAAGGGCAGACCAAACTACCAAGCCAATTCTTCACCAGAAAGGAGACAAGCTTCCGGGGACCGGTTTCTGCCATTCCAGGCATCGTCGGCCCGGCTTGCTTGAATCCTGATGGAGCAGTGAGCAAGGGACTCATGTCTGAGTATACCCTTCCACGCTTATGGTGGACAAAATGATTCAGAAAAGGGGGTGGTGATGAACAGAGTGTCTGAATTAAGCAGACCACTCTTACAAAGTCCAAAGATCAGGGCTTGATCCATCACCGGTATTTAGCTCACTGCCCCATCCCAGCTCAGAACCTGGCTATATGCAAATTAGTCTGTCCCTGGCCCAGTGCATCATGGGAACAGGGCAGACCAAACTACCAAGCCAATTCTTCACCAGAAAGGAGACAAGCTTCCGGGGACCGGTTTCTGCCATTCCAGGCGTCGTCGGCCCGGCTTGCTTGAATCCTGATGGAGCAGTGAGCAAGGGACTCATGTCTGAGTATACCCTTCCACGCTTATGGTGGACAAAATGATTCAGAAAAGGGGGTGGTGATGAACAGAGTGTCTGAATTAAGCAGATCACTCTTACCCAGTCCAAAGATCAGGGCTTGATCCATCACCGTTATTTAGCTCACTGCCCCATCCCAGCTCAGAACCTGGCTATATGCAAATTAGTCTGTCCCTGGCCCAGTGCATCATGGGAACAGGGCAGACCAAACTACCAAGCCAATTCTTCACCAGAAAGGAGACAAGCTTCCGGGGACCGGTTTCTGCCATTCCAGGCGTCGTCGGCCCGGCTTGCTTGAATCCTGATGGAGCAGTGAGCAAGGGACTCATGTCTGAGTATACCCTTCCACGCTTATGGTGGACAAAATGATTCAGAAAAGGGGGTGGTGATGAACAGAGTGTCTGAATTAAGCAGACCACTCTTACCCAGTCCAAAGATCAGGGCTTGATCCATCACCGTTATTTAGCTCACTGCCCCATCCTAGCTCAGAACCTGGCTATATGCAAATTAGTCTGTCCCTGGCCCAGTGCATCATGGGAACAGGGCAGACCAAACTACCAAGCCAATTCTTCACCAGAAAGGAGACAAGCTTCCGGGGACCGGTTTCTGCCATTCCAGGCGTCGTCGGCCCGGCTTGCTTGAATCCTGATGGAGCAGTGAGCAAGGGACTCATGTCTGAGTATACCCTTCCACGCTTATGGTGGACAAAATGATTCAGAAAAGGGGGTGGTGATGAACAGAGTGTCTGAATTAAGCAGACCACTCTTACCCAGTCCAAAGATCAGGGCTTGATCCATCACCGTTATTTAGCTCACTGCCCCATCCCAGCTCAGAACCTGGCTATATGCAAATTAGTCTGTCCCTGGCCCAGTGCATCATGGGAACAGGGCAGACCAAACTACCAAGCCAATTCTTCACCAGAAAGGAGACAAGCTTCCGGGGACCGGTTTCTGCCATTCCAGGCGTCGTCGGCCCGGCTTGCTTGAATCCTGATGGAGCAGTGAGCAAGGGACTCATGTCTGAGTATACCCTTCCACGCTTATGGTGGACAAAATGATTCAGAAAAGGGGGTGGTGATGAACAGAGTGTCTGAATTAGGCAGACCACTCTTACCCAGTCCAAAGATCAGGGCTTGATCCATCACCGTTATTTAGCTCACTGCCCCATCCCAGCTCAGAACCTGGCTATATGCAAATTAGTCTGTCCCTGGCCCAGTGCATCATGGGAACAGGGCAGACCAAACTACCAAGCCAATTCTTCACCAGAAAGGAGACAAGCTTCCGGGGACCGGTTTCTGCCATTCCAGGCGTCGTCGGCCCGGCTTGCTTGAATCCTGATGGAGCAGTGAGCAAGGGACTCATGTCTGAGTATACCCTTCCACGCTTATGGTCGACAAAATGATTCAGAAAAGGGGGTGGTGATGAACAGAGTGTCTGAATTAAGCAGACCACTCTTACCCAGTCCAAAGATCAGGGCTTGATCCATCACCGTTATTTAGCTCACTGCCCCATCCAGCTCAGAACCTGGCTATATGCAAATTAGTCTGTCCCTGACCCAGTGCATCATGGGAACAGGGCAGACCAAACTACCAAGCCAATTCTTCACCAGAAAGGAGACAAGCTTCCGGGGACCGGTTTCTGCCATTCCAGGCGTCGTCGGCCCGGCTTGCTTGAATCCTGATGGAGCAGTGAGCAAGGGACTCATGTCTGGGTATACCCTTCCACGCTTATGGTGGACAAAATGATTCAGAAAAGGGGGTGGTGATGGACAGAGTGTCTGAATTAAGCAGACCACTCTTACCCAGTCCAAAGATCAGGGCTTGACCCATCACCGTTATTTAGCTCACTGCCCCATCCCAGCTCAGAACCTGGCTATATGCAAATTAGTCTGTCCCTGGCCCAGTGCATCATGGGAACAGGGCAGACCAAACTACCAAGCCAATTCTTCACCAGAAAGGAGACAAGCTTCTGGGGACCGGTTTCTGCCATTCCAGGCGTCGTCGGCCCGGCTTGCTTGAATCCTGATGGAGCAGTGAGCAAGGGACTCATGTCTGAGTATACCCTTCCACGCTTATGGTGGACAAAATGATTCAGAAAAGAGGGTGGTGATGAACAGAGTGTCTGAATTAAGCAGACCACTCTTACCCAGTCCAAAGATCAGGGCTTGATCCATCACCGTTATTTAGCTCACTGCCCCATCCCAGCTCAGAACCTGGCTATATGCAAATTAGTCTGTTCCTGGCCCAGTGCATCATGGGAACAGGGCAGACCAAACTACCAAGCCAATTCTTCACCAGAAAGGAGACAAGCTTCCGGGGACCGGTTTCTGCCATTCCAGGCGTCGTCGGCCCGTCTTGCTTGAATCCTGATGGAGCAGTGAGCAAGGGACTCATGTCTGAGGATACCCTTCCACGCTTATGGTGGACAAAATGATTCAGAAAAGGGGGTGGTTATGAACAGAGTGTCTGAATTAAGCAGACCACTCTTACCCAGTCCAAAGATCAGGGCTTGATCCATCACCGTTATTTAGCTCACTGCCCCATCCCAGCTCAGAACCTGGCTATATGCAAATTAGTCTGTCCCTGGCCCAGTGCATCATGGGAACAGGGCAGACCAAACTACCAAGCCAATTCTTCACCAGAAAGGAGACAAGCTTAATTCAGAGACTCTGTCCATCACCACCCCTTGTTGTAAATAATTTTGTCCACCCTAAGAGTGGAAGGGTATACTCAGATGTGAGTCCCTTGCTCATTGCACCATCAGGATTCAAGCAAGCCGGGCCGAAGACGGCTGTAATGCCAGAAACCGGTCCCCGGAAGCTTGTTTCCTTCCCAGTGTAAGAATTGGCTTTTGTAGTCTGGTCTGCCCTGTTCCCATGATGCACTGGGCCAGGGACAGACTAATTTGCATACAGCCAGGTTCTGAAACTGGGATGGTGCAATGAGCTAAAAAACGGTGTTGGATCTAGCCCTGATCTCTTGACTGGGTGAGAGTACTCTGCTTAATTCAGAGACTCTGTCCATCACCACCCCTTGTTGTAAATAATCTTCTTCATGGGGCGGCAGCAAATCACGAATACCAATTACAGCGTAAATTCACCTTTACGCATGCTCTCTCCAGTGAGGCATTCTGGTCGCTGTAGTTGCTATCACTCCCCTCCAGTGGGGTCCGTCAGAAATGCCCAAATGTAAGTTCTGCCTTTAAAATATATTCTTTACATCCCTCTGGTGGGTCCCAGACCCTCGATGTAGTTGCCCATATTTACAAAGTCCTGTGTGCCGCATACTGGCTAGGAAGTTTCCCAACCGCATACTCATTTCCACAATGGCGTTGGCGGTGCATCCCCCGCGGCTGAGGCCGCCGCATATTATATCACTCCAAAGGTGCCTCCGATCTAAGGGACGCCACTCCACACAGGAACGATTTCACAATCTTTTAATTAAGGGCATCTGCATTGCAAGGCTGGTAATTCAATCCCCGATGCGTTTCGAAGCAACATGCTACTTCTTCATGGGGCGGCAGCCAGATATGTGTGCAAAGGTACTAGTATTAACTTTACACTTGTAAATTCAATCTTAGACTTCTTTTACACCCTGAAATGTGGAGGTTGAGACCTGTAGATCTACACTAGGTGTAAATCTACACTCAGAAATAGTCAATAGCACAAAAGTGTAGATTTACACCTGTTATGTTATGCAGATTTGTAGAGTTCGCTTGTTGAGGTATGCTGAGCCTGTGCTACATAGTGCCTTGAAACCAGCACCAAGTTAGGCAAGCCGGGATACTCAAAATGTGCTGGAAATTAAGGGCTGCAAGTGAGGACACACTGATGGGCCATTGCTGGTGCGAAATTAATAACCGAACAAACGGAAAAAACGTATGGAAAACATCTTTGGAAGACGCACTGACACAACTTACCATGCGAGAGGCATGGAATACAAACCTCCCCTTAATGGCCTTTAAAAAAATAGCCAACAATATAGCAAAACAAAAATCCAGGATTGTCGACAAAGCTGCCCTCGCAAAGAAAAAACATGGCTGGACGGTGCTATCACGTAAGAGAGAAGTGCCCCTCGACCATACCTAGTCAATTATATAACACCGTCCTCACAACAAATGCTCCTACGCATACGCCTGGGCACCTACATCACAAAGGATCAGACCGCAGCATGGAAGCAAACAAGGCCAACATCGCTATGCAGACTATGTGGCCGTTCTGGAGAAACACTGATTCATATTCTGTGCATTTGTCCATCATTTGCTAGTCTGCGACGTTACTACCTATGACAAATATTCAGTTTTTATCAAATCAGAACATGCAGGCCTGCCGTCATGTTAGCACTGAACAGTTTCCAGTTGCAAACAGCCTGTAGGGCCTCCAAATTCTTACAGAAGGCGAGCCTCCTAATCCAGAAAACTGAAAAAATGGTGCGGACTTAGTCCGAAGGACTGACATGTTAGGAGAGGCTCAGGCCGCAGACGACGTAACACTGTTTTTTAAAAAGAACTTGTTTTTTAAAGAGTGAAAATGCATTTTAACCAAGGCTAGTTCGTATACTATTTTGTACTCAATTTTTTAAAGGTTTTAATTAACCATATGCAATAAAATATTACTTACTTAGTGCATTGAAAGTGTGGTTGAATAGTTTTAATTGTGCTAGTTTGTGAATGGGGAGACAGTGGAGCTCCTCCAGGTGTGGCGTGGAGTAAGTATTGTATAGGAGGTTGAGAGTAATTATGCCCACTGAGTTCTGAAGGGTCTGCAGCCTTCTGGCGAGTTGTTGAAGCTGGCGTAGAGGGTGTTTTCATAGTTCATCTTGCTTGTGACTAGGGTGTGTGTGACAGTTTTCTGGGAGTTGATTGGGAGCCATTTGAAAATCTTCCTCAGCATCTTTAGGGTATGGATGCAAGACGTGGAAGCAGTGTTGAAATTGACGTGATCAACTCAAGAATCAATCCCCTCCAAAGTCTGTCTATGCGCAGAAGCAGTTACAGTAACTGAAACGTGACAACTCACTTTGTCGCTCTATTTTTTGAATCTACATAGTGATTGCTTGTGTTTGTAACTTGCCATGGCTCAGCACATTGTCTTTACCGCCTCCGCCTGACTGCACTGTTCATCAGGGCGCAGAGAAGAGTTATGTGTGTGTCACCAACTCGGTCCTTAATGAAGCAAATGTGCTAGCCACCTCACGCAGTTCTTCATGCTCCGGAGTTATCTTGCAGATTTCAAGTTGCAGCAAAAATAAGGAAATAACATTTTCTGAAACTATAACCTGTAAGTAACATTAGTATTGTTTTTTATTTAGTTAGCAATGAGTTGCCTACTAATTACTGAAAAGCATTGTGTTTTCGAATCATGTCTCTTCTTTTCCCTTCACTCTTGCTGCTGTGGCACTGCTTTCTTTGGACAAAGCCCCTGTTAATATTTGTGAACTCTCTTATCATAGTGTCAAGCTGCATAAAAAGTCAGCTAAAATAACGTTTCATTTTTACATATGGATGCCAGTGTTCACAATTTCCATAAAGTGTCTCATGACTAATGTTTAGATTCATTCACTGGTGATACATTTCTTCAAGGATTACATTTTTAACAGGTTAGTGTTTGTTTTGTGTGTGGGCTTTCAAGGACTTTTTTTTATCATAGTATGAGTAATCAGCAAAATAAAAAGAGTAACAAATATTGAAAGAATCAAGTACTTAGTTTAATTTGGGAAATGACTACCATTTTATCCCTGTCAAGCAACCTTATGTTTGTCAGTCTTCCAAACTTTGCTTGCTGTTGTCAGACCCAATTTTCACGCCTACCACTTTGAAATTTCACCAGCCATCCCTGGATCTGGAGAGTGGGTCTCTTCTCTGTGAGGGAGAGAATGAGTTGTGTGTTGTCAGCAGAGGACAGGGCATTGATGTCAAGAGGGCGGATCATCCTGGCTAGAGTTATCATATATGCACTGAAAAGAGTCGGGCTCAGGGAAAATCCTTGTGGAAATCCATAGATGAGTTCTTGGGCATCCCAGGTGTACGGTTCCTGGCTGACTGACTGGGTGGGTCCTTCCAGTCAGGAAGGAGCAGATCCATTAGAGCCAATGTCCCTGCATTTCAGGGTCATGCAGGCATTGGATGAGGATGATATCCGAGACTGTGTCTAATGTTGTGGAGAAGTCCAAGAGGATGAGGGCCATACTGTCTCCTCTGGCCAGAGTCATGCAAATGTCATTCATGACAGTGGTGAGGGGAGTTCCTGTGCTGTGGTTGGGTCTGAAACCAGACTGAGTGATGTCAAGGAGTTGATGGCCATTGAGGTATTTTATGAGGTGTCACTTAATGATTTTCTCTAAGACCATGACTGGGAATAGTAGCAAGGAGCTTAGTCTGTAGTTAGTGAGTGTTAAAGGGTTCGCAGAAAGGTTTCTTTGGCAAAGGAATGACGGTTGCATGCTTCCCAGCATCTGAGATGGTCCCAGAAAAGGTGTAGGCATTCAGAATGGGTGTGAGCATGGCACAGATCGGTTGTAGTCCTCTGGAATAGGTGTAGGGGCAGGGGTCCAATGGCTCCACCGAGTAGATGGACTTCGTGGGGGCGACGGTTTATTCTGGGGTGGCAATAGGCCATTTTCCAATTCAATCCTGTACCTCCAAATCATGATTTAATTATATCCCTCACATAAACTATACAGATACAGCCAACACCTGTTTTGAGGAATCACCCCGTTATTAAGGCTGCAAAGCATAAGAAAATTCTTAACCTCCAAACAAAACTGTTAACATGCATTAAGTTGGAAACATCAAAAGGTAAAGACTATGGTGTTCCTTTATATCACAACCTTTAATCACAATCCTGTATTGTTGGAAGTAGAATACAGGAACCTATTGGTAGCTTGTATAGTTTCATTGTGTCCTCTATATACATTATGGGGACTGGACATTTCAAATCCCATAGGTTACAGTTATATTCAGTTACTTAATTTATATCTTTCAAACTAAGGTTTTTTAATGGCTTGAAACCTTAAGCCCCTCATTTTTGTATTCAATCTGATTAAATACACAGTTCATCTCAAATGCTTAATGGGATCATCCCTTGAATGAATTAATTCCTTTCTCTCTAAAATTACCACATAATCTATTTCTTTTGACACTATAAAATGACCATAGTCCTAGATGCCTTATTCAGTAAGATAAATACAAACAGAAGGGAGATTTCTTTCAAATGAATTATAGGATAATATAGGTTAGGAAATATTTTCCATACATCAATCCATTTACACTTTTCTTTATATTTGCAAGATATAATTACTATCACTAACCCCAAAATATCCAATAGTCATGTTCTAAACTCTCAAATATGTTTTCAAGTTCAACGTACAAAAACTCCCCCAGTGTATGGTGTCCAGTAAAGACAAGAAAACATAGAAGGAAGCTCCCCAGACTAATTCTACAAGGGCTCACTAGATTTTAAATGGCCTTTTCCAATCTGTCAATCACATTTACTCAGGTCTCCTATCAGGAGTAAAGACACTGGCTTCTCACTGCAAAGTTGCCAAAATTCCAAATAAACCCTGTGCCAACTTGGCCATGCCTTTTATACTTCACCAATCACCGGCCAAAACCCATGTGGTCTTACCCAGAAGTAATATCTATGGTAGTACACGGGAAAAAAGACTACCTCAATCCTCTATCTTTTTGATAACTAATGTAGTGTTATGTGTTCAAATGATATTTAATATTCTTCGTTCAAATGCATTTGTTTCAAATAATATTTAGCATCCTTCCACAATACACAAGGTTGGATGGTGCTGAAAAAATATTGAATGAAGATCTTTGTTCAGTAATCACTAAGACTCTTATTGACCCCTGTCCTCTAACACGACTATTACTGTTCCTTTAATACCACCCCGCTTGACAATCTAGCAACATGCATCTGCAACAACAAAAGTAAAAAAATTAGGTTCTCCCCAAATTTCAAATACTACGGTATAAAAATATCTTTTGAATGAAAGAAAAATTACATGGATTTATTTAGAAAAAAGAATACACTGATGTTTAGTAATCTTGTGTCACATGACTCTAGGTGTACTCAAGCTTCTGGTACTTCTTGTTTCTCAGTATACACTCAACAACGGTACCAATATACTATATGTCAGGTTCCCTTCAAATGAATTAGATTCACCCCTCTAAGTCACTCAGTTTAGAAACTTCGTGACATAGAGGAATTTCAATCACATTCTCTATGTCATCTATTGTGGGATCAAATTGCAGTCAGTAGGATTTGTTTTAACTTTATTTTTCATTTTTTGACAACAACTGAGTGGGTGAGCACACCTATAAACAGCATTACATATGCATAAGATTCATCACACAGAATATATCAGTGATACATGGATTACAAATCTCTGTAAATGTCAACATACAGTTCAATTGGCTACCAAGGAGGCACGCTCTCAGCAATATTATACTTTGACGCAGCCCTGTCACTAGCATTTGAACCACTTTGCATTGCTGCATTTACCTTCAGATTGAGAAGCTCCCTACATAAGTCTCTCCAGTCACTAATGTCCTCTTCCAGCTTCTGATCTGTTCTACTAGTGGGAATTTCATCAGGGCTAAAAACAGTTTCTCTTGAGTCCAATCTTTCAAAGGAAGAATAACACATTTGCCATAAGCGTCGAGCAATGATATAATCGGGAATATAGATCACAAATACCTTCGATCTATATATTTATATTTTGGAGAGATCCAAGCGTATTCCTCCAATTGAAATAATTAGTAGTATCTTAACGAAAAGCGAAGTGTTGTCCCTACCGGGGGGAGGGGAAAAGTCCGTAACGCCAGCAAGTCTTTAAGATACCAATAAATTCAACGATGAATGGCGTCCAATCAGTGAGCCATAGCGAGATAATTCATAACGTGCGGGACCTTTGATAGGGTCTGTCACACTGCTTATTGCTCCGTGTACTGGAAACGGTGGTCACAAAAACCCTATTCATATTTAAGTGTAAAACGTGTGCGTCTCCGTGCGCCAACTGTATGCCCAGGTAATGGAAGTGACTGGTCTCCCACTGCAAACCAAGACTCAGCAGGTCTTCAGTATTTCGTGCACCCATCCTGCCAATGGGAAGATTAAGGATTTATGCCTATTAATGCTTAAACCTGAATAGTTAGCAAACTCATCTAAGTGCTGGAGGAGTTTGGGGATCGCTATTCGGGGAGACACAACATAAAACAGTGTATCGTCCGCATATGGCAATACTAGATGAGTACCATTCCCTAACCGTATTCTCCATTGCATAAGATATCACCTGCTCCACACCATCATGGGCGGCGAGAGGGGGCGCCCCTGTCGAGTGCCACGTTCCTGTGTCCATTTTTTTATCTACTTTGGTCCAACCAAACCCGTACACTCGGATCTGTGTAGAGGACTTGGACCCATCTACAGAATCGCAGTCCAAACCCTGCCGCTCCCAGCACCTCCGGCAGGTAACCCCAATCCACCATATGGAAAGCTTTTTTGAGATCAATGGAGACCAAAGCCATTTCCTCAGCATCGGCTTGTGTCTCTTCCATAATGTATGTTAAGCACCGAATATTCATGCCCGTGCTGCGACCTGGTATAAACCCACATTGATCGTCATGGTAGTTCATGTGTGGGCCCAGGCACTTCGCTAATAGCTTGCATAATATTTTGACAACAATGTTTATCATTGTGATTGGGCGATACGCTGAAGGGTCCTGATCGTCTCCCCCGGTTTTAGGAGCATACATATTTCTTCCTTGCGCATGGAAGTGGGCAACGCTCCTGTCTCAAATGCCTCTCTAAATGTCTGCAGCAGGGCCTGCACCAGCTTGTCTGAGTATTCCTGATAATACTCAATTGGAATTCCACCCCCCCTCCCAGGTTTTGGCTTTAGGTATTTCAGTTATCACCTCCAGTACCTCCTCTGCAGTCAGTGGCGCCTCTAGCTCCTTTCGAGTCTCCAGAGGGAATCTCCTCAGTTGGAGCCCCTCCAGGTCTGGGACATAGTGTTCCGCCCAAACTGCTGGGTCAGCTGTATACACTTCCTGTAAATGCTGGTCATCAAGTAGTATTCATCCTCCCATGGAATCTCTGCAATCTGATTTAATAGGGTTTTGGTGTTGCAAACTTAGGACGGAAGTGAGGTGACCATAGGAGCTAAAAGGACATCAATGAATTCTGACACCCATTCAGTATGGGGCCCAATCCAAGAAATAATAGGACCTCCAAGGGGAATCCTGCATTCTTTTTTAAAAACAAATATTTGTATTTGCTTTTTTAAAATGCATGAACATAACAAGCATGTCACATGAATCCAATCTCCATACCCTGCCCTCCACCCACCCTCCTCCCCCCACCCACCAAGCCCATGGACCCATCAATATTATCACATAGTAATCACATGATGCCCCTCCTGTCTTCAGAGCACTCAGATTAATCAGGCAGCATCTCGTAGGCACCTAGGAGTCCGGGTGACCCCTCCGTCCACTATCACAGTCCCCCATCTAACCCATAGTACCGTCTCCATTTCCCCCATACTCTGGATAAACTTCTTGGGGCATCCCCTGGCCTTGTACATGACCCTTTCCGCTGCCATATACATGTCCATGCCCCGTCTCCAATCCTCTAGGTGGGGAGGAATGGGTGCACTCTCTTAGCCACGACCAAGGCCAGTGATAAAAAAATCAGAAGCAGGCGAGGCAGATTCACCTCATTCGCTATTCCCAGAAGAACCAGTTTAGGCTCCACTGGGAGGGTCGTCTGAGTGAACCCAGAGGCTGGGCGTTTGGCACGGCGCAACATGAGTCCACTGATGGGCCGCATATTGGCAGTGACTCATCCTGAGCTGGATGCACATCTGAAGGAGCATCGGTAACAAGGCAGGATCGAGTATTTGGGGAGGGTGACTGTGGCTGGGAGCAGATGCATGTGTACAGGGCCTGTGGCAGCGGGGAACCATATGATGTTCGTGTGGTGGTGCTGTGCTGTGTCATGTGAGTGGCTGCTGGGATGTGTGCCAGTGTCAGGCATTGTGTCAAAATGGCCTTATAAAGGTGACCCTCCCTGCCAGATGTGTTAAGATCCACATGGTAAATCAGCATTGGTATAGTGTGGGGAATCTATTAGGGGGTGAACAGCAGGGTCCACCATCTGAGTGTGACTTCATGTATGCCTACCTTGCATGCACCATGATCGTTGAGGCCCACACATCTGACAACAAGGTGCCCAAGAGTACCACATGGTGCTTGGGATGGCCTACTTGGCATTGTGTCCTGTCATGTCCTAATGGGTGTGTGTGTTGTCCCCTCCTGTTCCCTGAAGGTATGTCTGTAGTAATGAGTGTTGTCCACACATCAGGCCCCTAGATGTGGGCAGGGCAAGTTGTGTGTCTGGTACACTTAACCCACAGGCAGGGTGTTGTGCTGTGTGGCCTCAACATGGCTCAGTCATGGCAGACATGCAGTGTTACAGGCACTGTTGTGGTCTATGTAGTGTGGTGCTGCTATGTGATTGCAGTGTGTGGTGGTCACCATGTCGATTTGGGCATCTCCTGTACTGCATTGATTGGCTTGCTTTGTTCTGATACTGACACTAACACAACACTGTCTTTGTTTCTCATGCAGAATCACCTGTGGATACGTAGGAACGGGACCCGGAAATCAGTGGTGGCAAAAGTAGCACCACAGCTGCACCGGAGGACAGTGACACAGAGCTCACCAGCATATCTGAGGGGGACCGTAGTATGCAGGAGGAATCTGTGCCTGAGACGCAGAGTACTACATCATCTGATGCCAGCTGTGATGCATCCATGTTGTTAGGCACAGGGGATGGTGAGTCAACATCATCATCTACCACACAGCGACCAGTGGCCAGCCTCCCGTCCACTTCCTCTGGTGCTGCCCTTGTCCATGTCCATAAGAGGGGACGAGTTACATTCACACCTAGCACCGCTGAGCCTGCACCGGTCCCCCCTGCTGCCCTCAGTGCAGAGTCAGTTGAGCCCCTGCACCAGCTTTGTGTGGGCCAGACTGCCCTACTCAATGCCTTCAGTGACCATGACAAAATAATAGGCGAGGTGGTTGCATACATGGAGGGTATACACTCTGACGTGGGTGGGCTACACAGTGCAGTCCAGGCTTTGTCATCCGCAGTGACGTCTGCCCTTCAACAGGCACATGCTCCCATTCCTGCTCAGGTGCCTTTGTCCACCCCTGTTAGACCTGGCACCTTTGGCGTTAGTCTCCCTTCCATTTTTGTTGCTGTGATTCATGTGTTTTGCTGGTGTTAGCTGCTCAGAGCACCGTGCCACTGCCAATCAGTGCCACAGTGCAAGTGCTCCCTATGTAAAAGTGTATATATGATTGGATTCCATGATTGGCTTATTTGGGTTACTGTCAGACCCCAGTAAAGTGCACCAGGAGTGCCAGGGCTTGTAACTCCAAATGCTGCTAGTGGGCCTGCAGCACTGGTTGTGCCACCCACAGAAGCAGCCTTATAAAACGTGTCTAGGTCTGCCATTGCAGAACCTGCGTGCAGTCTGGTACTGTCATGCTGGCTGGGCAAGTGCACCCACTTGCCGGCCCTAAACCTTCCCTTTACTTCATGTGAGTCACCCCTATGGTAGGCCCCAGGGCAGGGTGCATTGTAAGCATAAGGTAGGACATGCCCAGATGTGTGTGGCATGTCCTAATAGTGAATTACAGCCATTTTTGTTTTTCACTATTGTAAGGCTACCTGTTCTCATAGGCCAGAATGGGCTGCTGGAATTATTACACTCTATAATCCCAGCAGGCTCAGGGAACACGGTAGAAAGTCAAGTTTAGTATGCCTGAACTCAGAATAATAAAATACATCTTTTAGTAAAGTTTATTTTGATATCCTGTCCTGTGTTTGCAAATGCCACTTTTAGAAAGCTGCAAAAACAACAATTGATGGACAGAATGCAGAACAATGTCATACATTCACCCCAGTACAGAGATCTGGGTCTAAATCCATCATTTTTTTGCACTCCACACCACTCCAGTTCAGACATGGCCATATGCAAATCAGCCTTGACCCTGTGCCTCATGGGAACAGTCCAGCCGAACTGCCAAGCCATGTTTTCCCTGGACCGGAATCAAGCATCCTAGGACCGGTTTCTGGCTATCAGCCGTCTTCAGCCAGGATAGCTTGACTCCAGTGGTGTGGAGAGCACAGGACTCACGTCTGAGCATACCCGTCCCACTCGGGGTGAAAAATGCAAAAACAACAATTGATGGACACAATGCAGAACAATGTCATACATTCACCCCAGTACAGAGATCTGGGCCTAAATCCATCGTTTTTTTGCACTCCAAACCACCCCAGTTCAGACATGGCCATATGCAAATCAGCCTTGACCCTGGCCCTCATGGGAACAGTCCTGCCCGAACTGCCAAGCCATGTCTTCCCTGGACCGGAATCAAGCATCCTAGGAACGGTTTCTGGCTATCAGCCGTCTTCAGCCAGGATAGCTTGACTCCACTGGTGTGGAGAGCACAGGACTCACATCTGAGCATACCCGTCCCACTCGGGGTGACAAATGCAAAAACAACAATTGATGGACAGAATGCAGAACAATGTCATACATTCACCCCAGTACAGAGATCTGGGCCTAAATCCATCGTTTTTTTGCACTCCACACCACCCCCATATGCAAATCAGCCTTGACCCTGTGCCTCATGGGAACAGTCCAGCCCGAACTGCCAAGCCATGTCTTCCCTGGAACCGGATTTAGGCCCGGATCTCTGTACTGGGGTGAATGTATGACATTGTTCTGCATTCTGTCCATCACCTGTTGTTTTTGCATTTGTCACACCGAGTGGGACGGGTATGCTCAGACGTGAGTCCGTTCTCTCCATGACACTGGAATCAAGCTTTCCTGGCTGATGAGGGCTGAAGGCTCGAAACCGGTCCTTGGATGCTTGTTTCCAGTCCAGGGAGGACCTGGCTTGGCAGTTCGGGCTGGACTGTTCCCATGGGCCACAAGGTCAAGACTGATTTGCATATGGCTGGGATCAAACTGAAATGGCATGGTGAGCAAAAAAACAGTGGATTTAAGCCCAGATCTCTGTACTGGGGTGAATGTATGTCATTGTTCTCCATTCTGTCCATCACCTGTTGTTTTTACTTTTAGAAAGCTGGCATTTGCTTGCCTAACCATTTCAGTCCGCCTCTGCTAGGATGTGTATCTGCTGTCTGGTTTCTGTGTGTGACAGGGCTGGGAAATTCCAGGAGACAGTCTGGGCAGCCAGGTGGTGAATAGAGAGATTACACCAGGATGGGTGGGAGGAGTGCCCCTTGACTCTGAATAGGGCTGTGCTCTGCCACCACAATGCTGGCTCCACCTCCTGCGGAGCGTCTGATGTCTAAGCCCTGCACCCTGAAAGAAGAAGCCAGAGTCTCCAAAACAAAGTGCTACAAAACTGGGTTGAACTAGGCACAGGCCCCCTGGCCTGGAAGAACAAAAGAATTGCTGTATAAATGTAGGATTCAAAAGGGGGTGGTGATGGACAGAGTATCTGAATGAAGCAGAACACTCCTACCCAGTCAAAAGATCAGAGCTTGATCCATCACCGTTTTTTAGCTCACTGCACCATCCCAGTTCATAACCTGGCTATATGCAAATTAGTCTGACCCTGGCCCAGTGCATCATGGGAACAGGGCAGACCAAACTACCAAGCCAATTCTTCACTGGAAAGGAAACAAGCTTCCAGGGACCGGTTTCTGGCATTACAGCCGTCTTCGGCCCGGCTTGCTTGAATCCTGATGGTGCAATGAGCAAGGGACTCATGTCTGAGCATACCCTTCCACACTCATGGTGGCCAAAATAGTTACAAAAACGGGGTGTTGATGGACAGAGTATCTGAGTTAATCAGAACACTCCTACCCAGTCAACAGATCAGGGCTTGATCCATCACACTTTTTTAGCTCACTGCACCATCCCAGTTCAGAACCTGGCTATATGCAAATTAGTCTGTCCCTGGCCCAGTGCATCATGGGAACAGGGCAGACCAAACTACCAAGCCAATTCTTCACTGGAAAGGAAACAAGCTTCCGGGGACCGGTTTCTGGCATTACAGCCGTCTTCGGCCCGGCTTGCTTGAATCCTGATGGTGCAATGAGCAAGGGACTCATGTCTGAGCATACCCTTCCACACTCATGGTGGCCAAAATAGTTACAAAAAGGGGGTGGTGATGGACAGAGTATCTGAGTTAATCAGAACACTCCTACCCAGTCAACAGATCAGGGCTTGATCCATCACCGTTTTTTTAGCTCACTGCACCATCCCAGTTCAGAACCTGGCTATATGCAAATTAGTCTGTCCCTGGCCCAGTGCATCATGGGAACAGGGCATACCAAACTACCAAGCCAATTCTTCACTGGAAAGGAAGCAAGCTTCCGGGGACCGGTTTCTGGCATTACAGCCGTCTTCGGCCCGGCTTGCTTGAATCCTGATGGTGCAATGATCAAGGGACTCATGTCTGAGCATACCCTTCCACACTCATGGTGGCCAAAATAGTTACAAAAAGGGGTGGTGATGGACAGAGTATCTGAGTTAATCAGAACACTCCTACCCAGTCAACAGATCAGGGCTTGATCCATCACCGTTTTTTTAGCTCACTGCACCATCCCAGTTCAGAACCTGGCTATATGCAAATTAGTCTGTCCCTGGCCCAGTGCATCATGGGAACAGGGCAGACCAAACTACCAAGCCAATTCTTCACTGGAAAGGAAACAAGCTTCCGGGGACCGGTTTCTGGCATTTCAGATACTCTGTCCATCACCACCCCTTTTTGAATCGTTTTGGCCACCACAAGTGTGGAAGGGTATGCTCAGACATGAGTCCCTTGCTCATTGCACCATCAGGATTCAAGCAAGCCGGGCCGAAGACGGCTGTAATGCCAGAAACCGGTCCCCGGAAGCTTGTTTCCTTTCCAGTGAAGAATTGGCTTGGTAGTTTGGTCTGCCCTGTTCCTATGATGCACTGGGCCAGGGACAGACTAATTTGCATATAGCCAGGTTCTGAACTGGGATGGTGCAGTGAGCTAAAAAACGGTGATGGATCAAGCCCTGATCTGTTGACTGGGTAGGAGTGTTCTGATTAACTCAGATACTCTGTCCATCACCACCCCCTTTTTGTAACTATTTTGGCCACCATGAGTGTGAAAGGTTATGCTCAGACATGAGTCCCTTGCTCATTGCACCATCAGGATTCAAGCAAGCCGGGCCGAAGACGGCTGTAATGCCAGAAACCGGTCCCCGGAAGCTTTTTTCCTTTCCAGTGAAGAATTGGCTTGGTAGTTTGGTCTGCCCTGTTCCCATGATGCACTGGGCCAGGGACAGACTAATTTGCATGTAGCCAGGTTCTGAAATGGGATGGTGCAGTGAGCTAAAAAACGGTGATGGATCAAGCCCTGATCTGTTGACTGGGTAGGATTGTTCTGATTAACTCAGATACTCTGTCCATCACCACCCCCTTTTTGTAACTATTTTGGCCACCATGAGTGTGGAAGGGTATGCTCAGACATGAGTCCCTTGCTCATTGCACCATCAGGATTCAAGCAAGCCGGGCCGAAGACGGCTGTAATGCCAGAAACCGGTCCCCGGAAGCTTGTTTCCTTTCCAGTGAAGAATTGGCTTGGTAGTTTGGTCTGCCCTGTTCCCATGATGCACTGGGCCAGGGACAGACTAATTTGCATATAGCCAGTTTCTGAACTGGGATGGTGCAATGAGCTAAAAAACGGTGATGGATCAAGCCCTGATCTGTTGACTGGGTAGGAGTGTTCTGATAAACTCAGATACTCTGTCCATCACCACCCCCTTTGTGTAACTATTTTGGCCCCCATGAGTGTGGAAGGGTATGCTCAGACATGAGTCCCTTGCTCATTGCACCATCAGGATTCAAGCAAGCCGGGCCGAAGACGGCTGTATTGCCAGAAACCGGTCCCCTGAAGCTTGTTTCCTTTCCAGTGAAGAACTGGCTTGGTAGTTTGGTCTGCCCTGTTCCCATGATGCACTGGGCCAGGGACAGACTAATTTGCATATAGCCAGGTTCCGAACTGGGATGGTGCAGTGAGCTAAAAAACGGTGATGGATCAAGCCCTGATCTGTTGACTGGGTAGGAGTGTTCTGATTAACTCAGATACTCTGTCCATCACCACCCCCTTTTTGTAACTATTTTGGCCACCATGAGTGTGGAAGGGTATGCTCAGACATGAGTCCCTTGCTCATTGCACCATCAGGATTCAAGCAAGCCGGGCCGAAGACGGCTGTAATGCCAGAAACCGGTCCCCGGAAGCTTGTTTCCTTTCCAGTGAAGAATTGGCTTGGTAGTTTGGTCTGCCCTGTTCCCATGATGCACTGGGCCAGGGACAGACTAATTTGCATATAGCCAGGTTCTGAACTGGGATGGTGCAGTGAGCTAAAAAAGTGTGATGGATCAAGCCCTGATCTGTTGACTGGGTAGGAGTGTTCTGATTAACTCAGATACTCTGTCCATCAACACCCCGTTTTTGTAACTATTTTGGCCACCATGAGTGTGGAAGGGTATGCTCAGACATGAGTCCCTTGCTCATTGCACCATCAGGATTCAAGCAAGCCGGGCCGTAGACGGCTGTAATGCCAGAAACCGGTCCCCGGAAGCTTGTTTCCTTTCCAGTGAAGAATTGGCTTGGTAGTTTGGTCTGCCCTGTTCCCATGATGCACTGGGCCAGGGACAGACTAATTTGCATATAGCCAGGTTCTGAACTGGGATGGTGCAGTGAGCTAAAAAACGGTGATGGATCAAGCCCTGATCTGTTGACTGGGTAGGAGTGTTCTGATTAACTCAGATACTCTGTCCATCACCACCCCCTTTTTGTAACTGTATAAATGTAGGAGCCCTGCTCCTAAGAAATCAGATCCTGTTGACGCCAAGAAGAACCTCTGCCCGAAGAGAAGGACCTGGAAAAGATGCATGGAGGATTACTGTCTCTGACTTGGGAGACTGGCCTGTGGTGGGTGCCTTGCTGCAAGAAGGAGAGGAAAAGACTGAAGTGACTTCGTATTCAACTTGTGCTTTTGAAACAATCTTCAAGGGCTTGTGTGTGAGCTTGCCCCCTGAACTGAGCCCCAGGACCATTGGGCTCTACTCCTGCCTTCAACATGAGCTGCTGGACGGCCTGTGTCCGTGCCCCGCTGAAGCCGTCGCTGAGTGCGCCTCGCCAACCCTAAAGCCCGTGCTGTGTCCGCCCCGCTCCGTGTGACTCCGCTTATCCCTAAGTAGAGTTCACACCGTATTGCCTCTGGGCCATCCCGCACCCGGCTGCACTTCCCCCCTGTCCGAGCCGCACCGCCACCGCCTTCAGCCGCCACGGACTCAATCCAGCACTTCATCCAGTGAGGTACGGTTCGTACGTCCTAAGCGTACCCAACCGCACCGTGTTATCATCCTCTGGGGCCGCGCCGCACTGACAAAGCCGCCCGGTACGTCGCGTACAGGCCACTGAGTGCCGCACCGCTGCCTCAGGGAAACAGCCTCGCCACGAAGGTACGGCTCGAATGCCACCCTACGCCACGGACTCTGCACCGACGACCCAGACCGTCCGCAGCGCCCCCCTGGGGTCCCGCTCCTATGCTGCGCATCACAACGCCTGCCATGAGCCGGACCTGCATCAGTGAAGCCGCCGACCAACGTCCCGAGTACGTCTGCATTTGTCCCCGCATTGCCCGTGTCGAACTCAACAATCCTAAGAGGTACTGTGTGTGCATCGCACCAAAGGGGGCACGTCTCGGACCAGAGTGTCCGCTTCGTTGTTAGACTTGTTTTGCTAATTTTTTACCACCGGAGAGTCGCACCCAGAGGTACGAACCACATAGTCCTGAAAATAAGCATATTTACAAGAACTCTTTCTTCCATAACAGTATTGTGGTCATTGAAACGTTATTGTGGTCTAGTATTAAGTCTGCTTAACTAAATATATAAAGAAACCTATTTTTGATATAAAAACTAGACTGGTGTCCATTTGTAGTGTAATATTGAGTTACTGTATATGGTCATAAATGCTTAACCAATAACGTTCTGAGGTTTAGCCTTGTCTGCTTGCGCCACACTACCTAGAGGGTGAGCAGGGGTTATCTTTAAGAGTAAGTCCCTTGCCCTGACTAGAGGAGAGGGTCCCTGCTTGTCACAAGTAATTAACTGTGCCAACCAGAGACCCCCAAATCTAACAACCCCCCAGGCAGTGGCCACATCAGATGCAAGTGACCACGGTTCGCATGCGTCACAAACATGATACAGCACAAGGAGCACACAGCAAACACAAACCAAACTGTCCCACCCACAGACACCATCCCCTATGAAGAGCAGAGCCACACCAGAATGCAAAGACAAGAGCCCGTCAGGGAAGAGCAAGGCCGAGAAAGCAAATAGGCTGGCATCAGGCTCCCATACCTCAGAGGCATCACCAGCAAAGGACTCTACTGTCCCTAAGACTTCATGCAGAGGTAGGCATGCAGTGTCTATGCCCACTGAGGAGGTGTCGATTGCCAAGGGTGCACCTAGGAAGGGCACAGGGCCACATCCCCCACCACATCAACTCCAATTCCAAGCCCAGTGAAGCAGGTGGAGGAGGGCACTGTAGGTGGGACACCTGGCAAGGAGGCAAAGGAGGGCACTGTAGGTGGGACACCTGGCAAGGGTGCAAAGGAGGGTACTGTAGATGGGACACCTGGTAAACAGGCAAGGGAGGGCACTGTAGGTGGGACACCTGGCAAACAGGCAAATGAGGGCACTGTAGGCGGGACACCTGGCAAACAGGCAAAGGAGGGCACTGTAGGTAGGACACCTTGCAAACAGGGCAAGGGGGTCCAGAGGCATAGCCAGACAAAACGTTCCGCTGGATCCAGCACATCACCAGAGGGAGTGCCAGTATCTGCACCCGATGCGGGACAGTTGGTGTGTGTGCCTGTTGTGTCATCACCAGTGCCCATTAACCCCAAGACAGGGAAGTCATTTTGTATTCCCAAAAAGTGGAAGGGCACCCCTCAAACCTCTCCCACCCACACTGTGTCACAGGTCTGCATGACTCCACCTCCTTTTGCCACTATGCCACCTGGTCCAAACAGCCCTCCAGCTTGCAATACCACTGATACTCCTACATCACCTGGGTCTCTGTCTCCCCAGTCAAGTTGTCCTGCTGTCCCTGGCACACAACCAGCTCCAAGTCCGCCTGACAGCCAGATGTGAATTGCAGTCCCCCTCATACACCTATCTCTCATACAGGTGTGCTAGTCCTGGCCATTGTTTGCCACCTGGGTGTGTTGCTGCCCATGGAAGGCTACAGTCAAACACACACACTGTGCAGCTTCTCATGTCATGACTCTGCACTTCTCCCTGGCCACTGGCCTTGTAACTCACTGCAGCTCTGCCCTTGCCTGTGCTGCTTCTCATGTACTCACTCTGCACTTTGCCATGCCACTGGCCTTGTCATTTACTGCTGTACTGCCCTTGCCTGTGCAGCTTCTCATGTCCTGACTCTGCACTTCTCACTGGTCACTGGCCTTGTCACTCACTGCTGTACTGCCCTTGCCTGTGCAGCTTCTCATGTCCTGACTGCATTTTTCCCTGGCCACTGGCCTTGTCACTCACTGCAGCTCTGCCCTTGAATTTGCAGCTTCTCATGTCCTGACTCTGCACTTCTCCCTGCCCACTGGCCTTGTCACTCACTGCTGTACTGCCCTTGCCTGTGCAGCTTCTCATGTCCTGACTCTGCACTTCTCCCTGGCCACTGGCCTTGTCAGTCACTGCAGCTCTGCCCTTGCCAGTGCAGCTTCTCATGCACTCACTCTGCACTTTACCATGCCCACTTGCCTTACTGCTCTGCCCTTGCTTGTTCAGCCTCTCATGTACTTGATGTGCCACCTGACATGGACACTGGCCCTGCTGCTCTGCTGTGTTATACTATCACCTGTGCCATGGGCACTGGCCCTCCTGCTCCGCTATGTTGGACTCTCACCTGTGCAGCATCTCATGTACTTGCTGTGCCTCCTGACATGGACACTGGCCCTGCTGCTCTGCTGTGTTATACTCTCACCTGTGCCATGGACACTGGCCCTGTTGCTCCGCTGTGTTGTGCTCTCCCCTGTGCCATGGACACTGGCCCTGCTGCTCTGCTGTGTTGTACGGATGTATATCGTTACAACGCATGCTTTTACCACGCATGCCTTTACAACACAGGTTTTACAACGCAAGTCGTTACAACGACTTACGTTGGGGGCGCTGGATAGTGAATAGTTTAATTTACTATTCCAACTCCAGTCCCTGTGGATAGTAGGGAAGGTTTTGGATAGTAAATTAAACTATTACCTATCCTACAGCGCCCTCCAGCGCAAGTCGTTGTAATGACTTGCATTGTAAATCCTGCGTTGTGAAGGTACTGCGTGGTAAAAGTTGCGTCGTAAAGGATGTTTCCCGCGTTGTACTTGTTGTGAATGTATCTAGGACCCTAATTAAATATGTGGTTATAACAAAACATATCCTTATAAAGTCATAAGAATCATGTCCATATTTTGTCATAGCCAATGCAGTCCAAATACGGCAAGGCTACTCCCATAGACTCCTAGAAAGTACAACGCGTTCTTTAAACAAACCAAGCCTCCAGCAGCCCGGAAATTCCCCCTGCTTTTGTTTTGATTTGAACAAGAACTCCTGGAGTCCAGAAAGAACTGTAAGTTTTTAGTGACGTCTTATGTCCAACCTTACGTCAAACCCGGCACCTTCCAGGTATAAATATACCAACGTTGCCTTAAGCAAACACACGGTAGTTTGGAGCAGAGCGGCTATCTACTTGCCCGACACCCAGCTGATGCGAGTGCCGAAGGAAGCCGACCCTCCCATTTGACGCACTGAGAGAGACGCTGTCTTTTCTCCTGCCGAGAAATCCAGCTCCAGTGTTTCCAGTCACCCTTGCAGGTTGCTGGGAGATCGAGTCCTGAGAGAGAGATACAAGACCTCCTTCATTCTCAAACCAAGGTACGGAGCTGATTAGAACCTTAGAGACTTCTTGATTCAGAATCTTGGCAAAAACCTAACTTAACTTAAACTGCAACTTACTTACTCCTTCTCACGTATTAGGCTTAGGTCAGGTACACCGGGGTAGGCGTATCTTTGAAGCACCAGTTGAGTATGTTTAGTCAATGATTTTAATGTATGTATATATTTTATCCGTTTTAAGTATCATTTGGCTAAGAAACCATATCAACAATGCTTTTACAGTATTATTTCATAATACTACTTTTACTGTACGCATTTTACTTTACAACAAGTATTGCAATTGTGGCAATTCACTTCTCTTGCATGAGAAACAGGACTGCTCAATAAATAACAACTTTTATTGAAAACGCCCGTCTCTCTATTTCTCTGCACTCCTGGTGAAACTAAGTATGCACGATTGACTGAGTGAAATAGCTATCTATTGTTTTCACACAACTCTGGAGATAGACTCCTTATTCTGGGGGGAGCAAAGTTGTCATGTTTATGCGGTTGTCAGAAACGAATCCCTTCTTGTCTAATCAGGAAAGTTAACTCCCTGTTTGTTAGAATAGGGATCTCTGGTTGGCACAGGTATGCACTTGTAACAAACAGGGACCCTCTCTTCTAGTCAGGGCAAGGGAACTACTCCTTCGAATAATCCCTGCTCACCCTCTAGGTAGTGTGGCGCGAGCAGACAAGGCTAATCCTCAGGGCGATAGTTAGTTAAGCATTTATGATCACGCACAGTAAAACCCACTGACCCACCACAAATGGACACCAGTCGTAAGGTTGTATCAAAAATACGTAGACTTTATATAAAAGGTATATTCATATGCAGGATTAACACAAGACCATATAACGTTTAGCGATTTGAGGCCACCAGATTTAAATAGGCAATTAGTCTTTAAATGTTCGTTGTTCAGCAAGGTACGATGACAGGGAAAACAGAACGTTGCGGACCCTGGATCCGATATGAACTCGAGACGGAGTTCAAGTGTACCTTGCTTGTGGAAGTCCGAGGCATTTCAGGCGCGGCTACTGGTGAGGGTGGACCCGGTACGAGGCCGACGGTTCTCCAGAGGATCTCTCCGACTCGGGCCCCCCTCGAGGTGCGACGTGGGTGAGCAGGACTGTGGAGGGTTGTGGCGATCCGGGGTCGATGCAGCTCACGGGGCGTGGCGCCGTTCAGGCCTGCGGGGCGTACTACTTCTTAGCACGCCAGGTCGTACTCGTGGATCTGTGAGGGGCGTCGTGTTCTCGGGCAGACGGGTGCAGCACCAGGCTTCCGGTACCACTGTACGGGGAGGCCTTTCTTGAGGTGCGGCATGAGCCTTGGTATGCAGGAGGGCAAAGCGTGACAGTTGGGTACGTTACGACGTACGGACCGTCCGAGGCTATGGAATGCGCTCCATGCAGATTCCGGCTGGAGAAGATGAGAGGCGCACAACGCACTCCGTTAGCAGGCGAGGAGACAGGAGAGCGGGCGGCCCGGCACTGAAGCGAAGAGCGACTCAGGGATGAGCGGCGCTCTCTGCGGCGGGGCGACCAGGCTCCGAGCTGTCACGACCTTGGGAGGGGCGAAGGCACCCGAGTCACAACTCCGGCGAGGGAATAAGAACTAAGGCCCAACAGCAGACGGGCACAAGCAGAATAGAACCCAATGGTCCTGGGGTTCCATTCAGGGTGCAAGCTCGCAAACAAGCCCTTGGAGATCGTCTTAGGCACAAGTCTACAAAGTCCTATCTGGTCTTTTCCTCTCCGTTCTCAGCAAGGCACCACTGCAGGCCAGTCCTTCAGGGCAGCGACCGGTTTCCTTCCTTCAGCTTTTCTTGGTCCTTCTAGTCAGGCAGAGGTTCGTTGTGGTCAAAACTGGATCTGATTTGTAAGGAGCGGAGCTCCTATATTTATACTGCGTTTCTTTGTCTTTGCAGGCCAGGGGGCCTGAGCCTAGTTCAACCCGGTTTGGAGTACTCTCTTTACAGGAAGCTGCCGTCTTCTTTCAGGGTGCAGGGCAGGGACATCAGACGATCCGCAGGAGGTGGAGCCAGCACTGTGATGGTGGAGCACAACCCTATTCAGAGTCAAGGACTACTCCGTCCACCCATCCTGGAATAAGCACCCTATTCACCACCTGGTAACCCCGCCTGTCCCCGGGAATCTCCCAGCCCTGTCACTCACACAAACCCAGACAGCAGATACACATCCTGGCAGAGGCGGGCTGAAACAGTTAGGCCAGCAAATGCTAACTTTCTAAAAGTAGCATTTGCAAACACAGGATATTAATATAAACCTTGCTAAAGGAAGTATTCTATTATTCTGAGTTCAGGCATACTAAACTCGATGTGCTACCGTGTTCCCTGAGCCTGCCGGGACTATAGCATGTAATAATTTCGGCAGCTCACCTTGGCCTAAGAGAACAGGTAGCCCTTCAATAGTGAAGAACGAAAAGGGCGGTAATTCACTACTAGGACATGCCACACACTAGGCTTGTCCTTCCTTAAGCTTACAATGCACCCTGCCCTTAGGCCTACCATAGGGGTGACTGATATGAAGGTTATGGAAGGTTTAGGGACTGGCAAGTGTGGGCACTTGCGCAGTCAGCGTGACAGTATGAGACTGTACGCAGGGTCTGCAATGGCGGACCGAGACACATCTTACGAGGCCGCTTCTGTGGGTGGCGCAACCAGCGCTGCAGGCTCACTAGCAGTGTTTGTATCTACAAGCCCCGGCACTCCTCGTGCACGTTACTGGGGACTGACAGTAAACCAAATAAGCCAATCGTGGAAATCAATTACATATACACTTTACATTGGGATCACTTGCACTGCGGCACGGATTGGCCGTGGCGCAGTGCCCTGAGCATCGAATACCAGCAAAACATCTGAGGCATATCAGCAAGAAGTGGAAGGGAGACTCACGCCAAGGTGCCAGGTCTAACACGTGTCCCCTCCAGCTGAAACGTGAGGAGATCTACCCTACCCCAGGGAGTTCCTCATCACTAAGGCGGAAAAACCTTGACAGACTATGCCAGGGGGTGTTCCACCGTGAAGTCCATACTCTGTAGAGAAATGGACCACCTCAACAGTTTCGGGTTCTCACCCCTCATTTGCATCAACCATCTGAGGGGCCTGTGGTCTGTCTGAACTCGGAAGTGAGACCCAAACAAGTAGGGTCTTAGCTTCTTCAGGGCCCAGACCACAGCAAAAGCTTCTCTCTCTATCGCACTCTGTAGGAGAGTAGAGTCTGCTATCCTATGGTCACCCCAAATTTTTGCTTTTTTCTTCACTGGTTTATGACTTAATGTGGCTGTGGGCCTGCTAATCAGACCCACAGCCTGCTGTTCTCTCTCTAAATTGTTACCCATGCACTTTAGGTGCATAACGAAATTGGAACTGGTTCACCTTATTGGCCCCTGTAACAGTGTACCCAGGTACCCAGGGCATAGGTGCTTCCAAGGCCTACCAGGGGCTGCAGCACGTATTGTGCCACCCCTGGCCTGGCCTCCATATTTGACACAACTGGCTGATCACTCAGCTGGGGTAAGTCGGTGTAACCACCCCTTACTTAGGTGTAGTATGCCTATACCTAACCTAAAATGGACACATATGTTCCTATCAGCCACTCCTATGGAAGGCCTCATCAATCCTGGAGGCAGAGTGCTTGGGAATATGTGAGATAGTGCTCTGGCATGAGCTGAGCCTGTCTGCAGCTTTCGGAACCATGTCCTTTAGCTGTTTCATGATACTGCCATACCATATACTCTTAAGTGCATTATGAACCTCGCGGTTAAATGCTATCTCTGGTTTGGCTTTATCAAAACATGTCGAGTAAGGTGTCATACGAATTGGAATACTACCCCCTCGCCAGTTCTGGCGATGGGGGTAGCATTCCACCCTTCTAGAGGGACACGACATGTACCTAACCTGAACCCCGGTTAAAGTTAAACAGAGCCTCAGCATCCCAAAATGGATGCTGCCACCACAGACACAAGTCTGACCTCCTGCTGCTGGGAGTCCTTCCAGCGAGGGCAGCTTAGACAAAGGGTTTCCTGCCTTGGGAGGTGCTAGCACCACCCCAGACAGGATTTTGTGTATTGGGTAGGACAGGGCTGAATAGAATCAGACATGCCTGGGGCACACAAGGTGTCCCTGTGCATAGGCCAGTTCAAACCGGTGCTGGGGCTTTACAGCCCCAGTCCTGGCGCGAAACTGGACAAAGGAGAGGGGGTGTAACCACTCCCCTTCTTGGTCCCACCCAGAGGAGGGACCTAGTAGGTGATCCGGCCCCCCAGATTCGAATAAGAGTGGGAGCTGTGTCCTGAGACTTCAGATCATCCTGAATCAACTTGAAACTAAGAAGACGACTGGACTTCGACATTCTGCTGCACAGAAGACTGAAGAGCATCTCCCTTGTGGCCTAGGAGTGGCCACCCTGTGAACACAGGCACCACCCAGTAACTTGACGTCTGCTTTGCCGCCGCCTCCCGTCGGAGCCCAAGCCCAGAGCCTGACAAGACTCAGACTCCCAGACTTCTCACAGCCCGATCCACAGTCCCTGCAAAGAAGGGACCCGTGGAGGCACCGAGAGACGTGGGACCGGACCTCTTGAAAGACCCCCGAGAAGCTGACTGCGCAGCACCCGAGGCACCCTCGATGCTGTGCTTTGGGGTTTAAGAAGCCCCAACCTCGAGCAGCCGTTGCACCGAAGATCAGCCCCCCAGCATCTCCACGATCTGCATGGGGCCCTTTTGCACTGTGCCACTTGACGCGCCATCCCGGCCACTTGCCACGTGGCTAGCGGCCATCTTGGCGACGAAAACGACAAACTACACCGCTGGTCTGGTTGCTCCAGCCTGGCACCTGCTCCCCTAAAAAGGAGCACCCACTCTGACCTTGCTGGTCCGAGTGAGAAGCTTAAATCACTTCCTGCGTGGCTTGCTTTAGCCAAGGCCTGTTTGCTCCAATCAAGTTGCCGACACCGCCATCAGCGAGAGCCTACGTGGGACAGCTCGTGACCGACTCCTGGACATCCTTGACCTCTTCGTGTCCACGTGGCTGCAGAGACAACCTTCACAACATCACCTGTTTGCACCCGACATCGCCTGGTTCCTTCCTGGTTCCACGGTAGTCACTGGCTAGTGACTTTGAACATTGTCCCCTCTGCTTTCAGGTCTTCACCTCTTCATATCCACCCTTGGATCCACCGGAACTCTTCACATCGAGCCGCCTGCAGCATCTTCAGCTCCAAGCACCATCGACCTGCGTGACGAAACCCGACACTACTTCGACCCTGTGCACCCGCTTCCTGTGGGTGAGGTAACTCAGCAACGCCGGTGTTCCCACACTGGTATACACCTCTAGTGTCTGTGTCTAAAGTTTCATCCTTCTAGGTCACTCGGAAGGTTCCTTAATAACTAACTTTGTAACTTTTACACACCTTTGACATTGCATTGTAATACGTGCACTTTCCGCACTGCACCCGAGTCCCGCGGGCCTTTCCCGACTTCTTCACTGCTAGTCCCGAACAGCTCCAGCGATTCTCCAGGCCCTAGGCCTCTTCACTTTCCCCATAGTGGTTCTTATACCACTATTTTAGTATATGGTTTAGGTGGCCCATAGGGCTCATCCATAATTGTGCAACTTTTGTATATTTAAACTGTGTTTTGTTTTAACGCATCTGCTTCTGTGCTCATAAAGAGTATAGGGGATATTTGTAGAAATAAATCTATATATATTTTCAATATATATCTGTGTGGTGTCCTTTCATTTGGTATTCAAGGGATTGTGTATGGTAAAACAGCTTGCTTCACATGCCTTTACAGAGTTTAGCCTAAGACTGCTTAGTCCATGCTACCCCTAGGATAGCTTGTCTATAAGGTTGACTTTACAACCTGCACCAAGGGGGTTGTTTGGCATGGTACAAGGTGATCACTAGAACTAGTAAGCATCATATACCAGGCCAACGTCTCACATTGGTGAGCAGCGGATTGGGATTTGAGCTTGCTGTTGTTTTACCATTACAATCTTTGAGAGTATCATTTGAAAGATCATACAGGTACCTGATAGGTACACTAAAACAAGACTAGTATACTTAAGTTCTACTGAACTTAGTGGTTGTAGAGGATAGGGAGTAGCACACCCTGAATACAACTACTAGATAGGTTTTGTAGGAAAACACAAGTGTAGGTAGATTGCAACACATCCACCACACTAGAGCAATGTCTGGAGCAGAGGGATCCACTGGACCCATCTCTGTTGAGAGTGACCCTCCAAGGGCAGCATCCAAATTTGCTATCTTTCCTTTTAAGGAACTGAGGCAACTGTGTTCCATGAGAGGAATCAAACAGGTCCTACTCCTACAGCAGGACACCTCAGAGAGCTTTTAGACCAGTCTGAAGCTCTAATGAACTCCAAACCAGGCCCCTCAGGGACTGGTGATGGAGGTTCTCCTTCTGAAGAAGAAAACACTGATGCCCCTGCCCCTGTTATCCACATAGATGAGGAAGACCAGGTCACTGGAGATACTCAGCCAGAGGATGAGGAAGAAGAGGAGGAGGAGGAAGAAAGTGGGTCTGATGATGAGAGAAATAGCCAGGTGTTAGTCAGCAGGCTTAACCAGGCTAACTTAAGCTTATTTATGACTGAAGGTGGGTCCAACCCATACAGACCCCCAAATGGACTTAACCAGGAGCATAGGAGGAGGAGGAATCACTCAGGTGAATCCAATACTTCCAATGTTTCTAGAGGTTCTCATGGCAACTCCAGAAGGGAGTTGACTAGCCCTCAGAGAAGGGAACATGAGGCCAAAATGAGAGAGGCTGAACTTAGGATCCAGAAGCAATAATTAGAAGTTGCCCTGGTCAAAGAGAAACTTGCTAGAGCAAGGCAGCCTAGAGAGAGTGGATTAGGATCCACTGGTGGCAGCACTATCCCTAAGGATAAAGACAGGTCCTATGACAATAGAAACCTGAGTAAGATTGTGCCCCCCTACAAAGTTGGGGATGATATCCACAAATGGATGACTGCACTTGAGAGAGCTTGCAAAGTACAGCAGTTCCCTCAGGATCAGTGGGCAGCAATCTTGTGGCTCTCCTTTGAAGGTAGAGGCCGAGACAGACTCCTCACAGTTAGTGATGGGGATTCTAGAAACTACCTGGTCCTGAAGAGTGCTCTGATTGATGGGTTAGGCTTAACCACTGAACAGTACAGGTTAATGTTCAGAGATACCCAGAAGACACAGACTCAGGACTGGTCTGAATTTGTTGAATGTGCCACTAAGGCTCTGGAGGGCTGGTTGCTGGGAAGTAAGGTTACAGACTATGAAGGATTGTACAATTTGCTTATGAGAGAACAGATTTTAAATAACTGTCAGAACCAGCAGTTGCATCAACATTTGGTTGATTCAGATCTAACCTCTCCCCAAGAATTGGGAAAGAGGGCAGACAAATGGGTTAGAACCAGAGTTAAGCAAAACAACCAGAACCAGAACCAGGGTGGTGACCAAAGGAAAACAGACCAGAAGGGTGGGGAGCAGAAATCTAAAGACCAGAAGTCTTCAACAGGGCTCCAAACTAATACTGAGGGTGGGTCCCAAACTTCTAAGAAGAAGAAGATAGAAGGTCAAAGAAAACCCTGGTGTAGCTTTTGCAAAAACACCACTCACTGGACAAGTGATTGTAAAAAGGGTAGAGCCCCCAACACTGCAGCCCCTAAGGCACCTGCACCCACTAGTACAGTTAGCAGTGTTGGTCCACAGACTAAGGGGTAGTGGGTATCACCTTGGGAACTTATGGAGATTCTGGCCTAGTCAGAACTCCTACACAGGCTGTTCTGATTTGTGATGGGGAGATTGATTTTTCCCCTTCTGTCAGTCCCAATAATTTGGGCAAGTACAGACAGACACCTTTGATTAATGAAAAAGTGGCTCAAGCATACAGGGACACATGTGCCAGTGTCACTATGGTGACGCCTAGCTTTGTGGACCCTGGACAGTACATACCAGGTGATAATTACCTGGTCACCAATGCCAGCAATGTCACTACTACACATAGTGTGGCAATTGTTAACTTTTCCTGGGGAGGGGTAACTGGCCTGAAAAGAGTTGTGGTTAGTGCTGATCTCCCAGTAGAATGTTTGTTGGGCAATGACCTGGAGAGCTCTCTATGGTCAGAAGTTGAGTACAGGACTCATGCAGAGATGTTAGGGATATCATCACATGTCCTTGCTGTGACCAGGTCACAGGCCAAAAAGTGCCTCTCTGAACCTCAGGTCTTGGATCCTGGAACAATGGACCAAGTACCTCCCAAGACAAGGAACAGGAGGGTAAAGGCTGTGCCTTCCCAAATGCCTACAAGTGAGGATCAGCCTTCACAGGAAGATGATTCTGAGACCCCTGAAGGAACTGTCCCTATAGAGCTTGAACCTGATCAGGTTGAGTTTCTGGGGACAGGGGGGGCCTTCTAGGGCAGACTTGGGGCAGGCTCAGTTATCCTGTCCTTCCCTTGAACCCCTCAGACAGCAGGCTGCTGCTGAGGCTGCTGGGAATGCTCAAGGTACCCATAAGGTTTATTGGGATGATGGGCTCCTTTTTTCAGAGGGTAGAGACCCCAAGCCTGGTACAACCAGGAGGTTGGTCATACCTCTGCAATTTAGGGGCTTCCTTCTTACCTTGGCACACGATATTCCCTTAGCAGGACACCTAGGCCAGAACAAAACATGGGACAGACTTGTCTGTCACTTTCACTGGCCTCACATGTCAGAAGATACAAAGGAGTTTTGTCACTCCTGTGTAACCTGCCAAGCAAGTGGCAAAGCAGGTGGTACCACAAAGGCCCCCCTAATACCACTACCTGTGGTGGGGGTGCCCTTTGAAAGGGTAGGGATTGACATTGTTGGACCAATGGATCCCCCTACAGCATCTGGGCACAGATTCATACTTGTGGTGGTGGACCATGCCACCAGGTACCCAGAAGCAATTCCACTTAGGACCACAACAGCTCCTGTTGTGGCCAGGGCCTTACTTGGAGTTTTCTCCAGAGTGGGGTTTCCTAAGGAGGTAGTATCTGATAAAGGTGCAAACTTCATGTCAGGATACTTGACAGCTATGTGGAAGGAATGTGGTGTCAACTACAAGTTCACCACTCCCTATCATCCACAATGCAATGGGCTTGTTGAAAGATTTAACAATACCCTAAAGGGCATGATCAAAGGATTACCTGAAAAGCTCAGGCGAAGATGGGATATCCTTCTGCCCTGCCTTCTGTTTGCTTACAGAGAGGTCCCACAAAAGGGTGTTGGCTTCAGCCCCTTTGAATTGTTGTTTGGGCACCCTGTAAGAGGACCCCTATGTCTGGTGAGGGAAGGTTGGGAGTTACCTCTCAAAAAGCCCAAGCAAGACATAGTGGACTATGTACTTGGTCTCCGCTCCAGGATGGCTGAGTATATGGAGAAGGCATCCAAAAACCTTGAGGCTAGCCATGAATTACAGAAAGCCTGGCATGACCAAAAGGCTGTCCTGACTGAGTACCAGCCTGGACAGAAGGTATGGGTGTTGGAGCCAGTGGCCCCAGCAGCACTCCAAGACAAATGGTCTGGACCCCATACAATCCTTGAGAAAAAGGGAGAGGTCACCTACTTGGTGGACCTTGGAACTCCCAGGAGCCCCCACAGGGTGCTCCATGTTAACAGGCTGAAAGCATATGTTGACAGGAGAGACATGGGCTTGCTCATGGCTACAGATGAGGGGCAGGAGGAAGAGAGTGACCCTCTCCCAGACCTGCTGACTCAGAATCCTGAGGATGGCTCAGTTGATGGTGTGGCCTTAGATGGCAGCCTCACTGAACATCAGCAACATGACTGTAGACAGGTTTTGCAGTCATACAGACATATGTTTTCCCTGACACCCAGTCAGACTAACTGGTGTACCCATGTGGTGGACACTGGTGATAGTCTTCCTGTAAAGAACAAAATTTACAGGCAGCCTGACCATGTCAGAGACTGTATCAAGGCTGAGGTGCAAAAGATGCTGGAATTAGGTGTCATTGAGCCTTCAGAGAGCCCCTGGGCTAGCCCAGTGGTTCTGGCCCTCAAACCTCACACCAAAGATGGAAAGAGAGAGATGAGGTTCTGTGTGGATTACAGAGGACTCAATGCTGTCACCAGGACAGATGCACACCCAATTCCAAGGGCAGATGAGCTCATAGACAAATTGGCTTCTGCCAAGTATTTGAGCACATTTGACTTGACAGCTGGCTACTGGCAAATCAGGTTAGCTGAGGAGTCTAAAGCCAAAACAGCATTTTCTACCCCCAGTGGACATTATCAGTTTGTGGTGATGCCCTTTGGTTTGAAAAATGCACCTGCCACCTTCCAAAGGTGGGTGAATCAAGTCCTTACTGGGTTGGATGACTTTTGTGCAGCATATCTGGACGATATTGCTGTCTTTAGCTCCACCTGGGAGGATCACCTGGTCCACCTGAAGGAAGTGCTAGAGGCTCTGCAAAAGGCAGGCCTCGCTATCAAGGCCACCAAGTGCCAGATAGGGCAGAGTAGGTTTTGTGTACTTGGGCCACCTTGTGGGTGGAGGCCAAGTTCAACCACTGGAGAGTAAGATTCAGACCATAAAGGACTGGACTCCTCCCACTACCCAGACTCAGGTCAGAGCTTTCTTGGGCCTGACTGGGTACTACAGGAAGTTTGTTAAGAACTATGGGTCCATTGTGACTCCTCTTAATGATCTGACATCCAAGAAGATGCCCAAAAAGGTTCAGTGGACAGTAAGCTGTCAAAAGGCATTTGATGACCTGAAGAAGGCCATGTGCTCTGCACCTATCCTGAAGAGTCATGACTACTCAAGAGAGTTTATTGTCCAAACAGATGCTTCTGAGTTGGGAGTGGGAGCTGTGCTTTCACAACTTAATGTAGATGGTCAAGACCAGCCCATTGCTTTTATTAGCAGAAGGCTGACCCCCAGAGAGAAACGTTGGTCAGCCATTGAGAGGGAGGCCTTTGCTGTGGTGTGGGCCCTGAAGAAGTTGAGACCATACTTGTTTGGCACTCACTTCAAGATTCAGACCGACCATAAGCCCCTCTTATGGCTTAATCAGATGAAGGGTGAAAACCCCAAACTGCTCAGGTGGTCCATTTCCCTACAGGGGATGGACTTTACAGTGGAGCACCGCCCAGGGACTGACTATGGTAATGCAGATGGTCTCTCCAGGTACTTCCACTTAGAACATGAAGACACAACTGGTCAAGGTTAGTCTAATGTCCCTGCGTTTGGGGGGGGGGTTGTGTAGGAGAGTTGGGTCTGCTATCCTATGGTCACCCCAAATTTTTGCTTTTTGCTTCACTGGTTTATGACTTAATGTGGCTGTGGGCCTGCTAATCAGACCCACAGCCTGCTGTTCTCTCTCTAAATTGTTACCCATGCACTTTAGGTGCATAACGAAATTGGAACTGGTTCACCTTATTGGCCCCTGTAACAGTGTACCCAGGTACCCAGGGCATAGGTGCTTCCAAGGCCTACCAGGGGCTGCAGCACGTATTGTGCCACCCCTGGCCTGGCCTCCATATTTGACACAACTGGCTGATCACTCAGCTGGGGTAAGTCGGTGTAACCACCCCTTACTTAGGTGTAGTATGCCTATACCTAACCTAAAATGGACACATATGTTCCTATCAGCCACTCCTATGGAAGGCCTCATCAATCCTGGAGGCAGAGTGCTTGGGAATATGTGAGATAGTGCTCTGGCATGAGCTGAGCCTGTCTGCAGCTTTCGGAACCATGTCCTTTAGCTGTTTCATGATACTGCCATACCATATACTCTTAAGTGCATTATGAACCTCGCGGTTAAATGCTATCTCTGGTTTGGCTTTATCAAAACATGCCGAGTAAGGTGTCATACGAATTGGAATACTACCCCCTCGCCAGTTCTGGCGACGGGGGTAGCATTCCACCCTTCTAGAGGGACATGACATGTACCTAACCTGAACCCCGGTTAAAGTTAAACAGAGCCTCAGCATCACAAAATGGATGCTGCCACCACAGACACAAGTCTGACTTGGGAGGTGCTAGCACCACCCCAGACAGGATTTTGTGTATTGGGTAGGACAGGGCTGAATAGAATCAGACATGCCTGGGGCACACAAGGTGTCCCTGTGCATAGGCCAGTTCAAACCGGTGCTGGGGCTTTCCAGCCCCAGTCCTGGCGCGAAACTGGACAAAGGAGAGGGGGTGTAACCACTCCCCTTCCTGGTCCCACCCAGAGGAGGGACCTAGTAGGTGATCCGGCCCCCCAGATTCGAATAAGAGTGGGAGCTGTGTCCTGAGACTTCAGATCATCCTGAATCAACTTGAAACTAAGAAGACGACTGGACTTCGACATTCTGCTGCACAGAAGACTGAAGAGCATCTCCCTTGTGGCCTAGGAGTGGCCACCCTGTGAACACAGGCACCATCCAGTAACTCGACATCTGCTTTGCCGCCGCCTTCCGTCGGAGCCCGATCCCAGAGCCTGACAAGACCCAGACTCCCAGACTTCTCACAGCACGATCCACAGTCCCTGCAAAGAAGGGACCCGTGGAGGCACCGAGAGACGTGGGACCGGACCTCTTGAAAGACCCCCGAGAAGCTGACTGCGCAGCACCCGAGGCACCCTCGATGCTGTGCTTTGGGGTTTGAGAAGCCCCAATCTCGAGCAGCCCTTGCACTGAAGATCAGCCCCCCAGCATCTCCACGATCTGCGTGGGGCCCTTTTGCACTGTGCCACTCGATGCGCCATCCCGGCCACTTGCCACGTGGCTAGGGGCCATCTTGGCGACGAAAACAACAAACTACACCACTGGTCTGATTGCTCCAGACTGGCCCCTGCTCCCCTAAAAAGGAGCACCCGCTCTGACCTTGCTGGTCCGAGTGAGAAGCTTGAATCACTTCCTGCGTGGCTTGCTTTAGCCAAGGCCTGTTTGCTCCAATCAAGTTGCCGACACCGCCATCAGCGAGAGCCTACATAGGACAGCTCGTGACCGACTCCTGGACGTCCTTGACCTCTTCGTGTCCATGTGGCTGCAGAGACAACCTTCACGACATCACCTGTTTGCACCCGACATCGCCTGGTTCCCACCTGGTTCCACGGTAGTCACTGGCTAGTGACTTTGAACATTGTCCCCTCTGCTTTCAGGTCTTCACCTCTCGGGATCCACCCTTGGATCTACCGGAACTCTTCACATCGAGCCGCCTGCAGCATCTTCAGCTCCAAGCACCATCGACCTGCGTGACGAAACCCGACACTACTTCGACCCTGTGCACCCGCTTCCTGTGGGTGAGGTAACTCAGCAACGCCGGTGTTCCCACACTGGTATACACCTCTAGTGTCTGTGTCTAAAGTTTCATCCTTCTAGGTCACTCTGAAGGTTCCTTAATAACTAACTTTGTAACTTTTACGCACCATTGACATTGCATTGGTAATACGTGCACTTTCTGCACTGCACCCGAGTCCCGCGGGCCTTTCCCGACTTCTTCACTGCTAGTCCCGAACAGCTCCAGCGATTCCCCAGGCCCTATGCCTCTTCACTTTCCCCATAGTGGTTCTTATACCACTATTTTAGTATATGGTTTAGGTGGCCCCTAGGGCTCATCCATAATTGTGCAACTTTTGTATATTTAAACTGTGTTTTGTTTTAACGCATCTGCTTCTGTGCTCATAAAGAGTATAGGGGATATTTGTAGAAATAAATCTATATATATTTTCAATATATATCTGTGTGGTGTCCTTTCATTTGGTATTCAAGGGATTGTGTATGGTAAAACAGCTTGCTTCACATGCCTTTACAGAGTTTAGCCTAAGACTGCTTAGTCCATGCTACCCCTAGGATAGCTTGTCTATAAGGTTGACTTTACAACCTGCACCAAGGGGGTTGTTTGGCATGGTACAAGGTGATCACTAGAACTAGTGACCATCATATACCAGGCCAACTTCTCACACACTCCACTTCTGTTCCCGTGGAAGTAAGCTCTGACTAATGAAGGCTACAGGTTGGTCCCAGCCCTCCTCAGTCATCTGTGAAAGGACAGCCCCTACTCCATGCTCTGAAGCGTCTGTCTGCACTAAGAACTCTCTGGAGGAAACAGTAGCCAGGAGCATGGGCACCGTGCACATGGCCGTCTTCAGGGTGTCGAATGCTTCCTGACAGGCGTCAGTCCAGATCACTTTCCGGGGCTGCTTCTTCGAAGTCAGCTCTGTCAAGGGGGCAACAATGGTACCGTACCCCTTGACAAACCTCCTGTAGTACCCGGTGAGTCCGAGGAAGGCCCTCACCTCCGTTTGGGTCTTTGGGGGGTTCCCAAGCCAGGATGGTCTGAATTTTGGGCTGAAGGGGCGCCACCTGGCCGCTCCCAACTTGGTGTCCCAAATACACCACAGAACCCTGTCCGATCTGACACTTGCTTGCCTTGATCATGAGGCCTGCCTTGCGCAGCGCCGTCAACACTTCCCAAAGGTGTCGCAAGTGTTCTTTCCACGTACCTCTGAACACTGCGATTTCGTCCAGGTAGGCGGCACTGAACGCCTCCAGTCCAACCAACACCTGGTTGACCAACCTCTGGAAGGTGGCAGGGGCGTTTTTCATCCCAAACGGCATGACCCGGAACTGGTAATGTCCATCTGGTGTTGAAAACGCTGACCTCTCTTTGGCCCCGTCAGTTAAGGCGATCTGCCAGTATCCAGACGTTAAGTCAAACGTACTGAGATACCGTGCAGCCCCCCAACCGATCGATGAGCTCATCAGCTCTGGGGATGGGGTGCACGTCAGTCTTCGTGACCAAATTGAGTCCTCGATAGTCCACACAGAACCGTAGTTCGGGTGTGGCTTCAGGCCTTCGGGACCAAGACCACTGGGCTGGCCCAAGGACTGCTGGAGGACTCAAGCACCCCAAGAGCAAACATCTTTGAGACTTCCTCCTTGATGCAGGCTCGTACCCTGTCAGTCACACGGTAAGCCTTGTGCTTTACCGGCAAACTGTCTCCCGTGTCCACATCATGGACGCACCAATCTGTGACACCCGGAACCAGGGAGAGCAAGTCAGAGAATTGCCCCAGCAGCTGACTGCAATCACTCTGCTGCTCGGGGGTCAGGGAGGGTGAGAGGTTAACTCCATCCACTGACCCGTCTTGCTCGGAAGCCACCAAGAGGTCCAGAAGAGGCTCGGTCTCCTCCTCCATTCTGTCATCGGTTGCCAACATCATGCCTACTTCGTACCTCTCCAAGTGGGGCTTAAGGCGGTTAACATGTAGGACCCTCAAAGGGTTCCTGGGAGTTTGCAAGTTCACCAGGTAGGTGAAAGGACTCTTGCGCTCCACAACCTCAAATGGACCCGTCCACTTATCCTGAAGTGCACAGGGCTCCACTGGGGCCAAGACCCACACCTTTTGTCCAGGTTGAAGCTCTACCAGAGTGGCATTCTGGTCGTACCACCGCTTCATCCCGTCCTGGCTGGCTTCCAGGTTTGCCTCAGCAAGTTGCCTGAATCGCCTGGTCTGGTTTTGGAAGGCCAGCATGTAACTGTATACATTCTGGGAAGGTTTCCTGGGAGATTGCTCCCAGCCTTCCCTAACCAGACTCAGAGGTCCTCGGACCGGGTGACCGTACAAAAGCTCAAAGGGACTAAACCCGAGCGACTTCTGCGGCACCTCTAGGTATGCAAAGAGTAGGCATGGTAAGAGGACGCCTCACTTACGCCTCATTGGCCCTTCTTGGCCCATGATCATGCCTTTCAGGGTTCGGTTGAATCTTTCAACCAACCCGTTTCCTTGGGGGTGGTAAGGGGTGGTGAACTTGTAGGTTACACCACACTCTTGTCAAAGGGATTTCATATATTTCAGTATGAAATTGGTGCCCCTGTCAGACACCACCTCTAGAGGGAATCCCACTCGGGAGAAAATTCCCATCACTGCCCGTCCCACCACGGGGCCGTCACTGTCCTCAGAGGGATGGCTTCAGGGTACCGGGTGGCATGGTCCACCAAGACCAGGATGAACCTGTTGCCCATGGCTGTCTTGGGGTCCAGAGGCCCCACAATATCAATTCCCACTCGCTGGAATGGGGTACTGATGATGGGGAATGGTTGGAGAGGAGCCTTGTTCTTCCCTCCACACTTACCCCTTGCCTGGCAAGTTTGGCAGGTCCTACAGTGAGCATCTGAGCTCTTGTGCATTTGGGGCCAATAGAAGTGGGTGACAAGCCTGTCATAGGTTTTGTCCATCCCCAAATGTCCTGCTAAAGGCTCATCGTGAGCCAAACCCAGTAGGAAGGCTCTAAACTTCTGGGGTACCACCAGCGCACGGGCTGACCCAGGTTCAGCAGCCTTAGGCTCTGAATACAGGAAATGTTCTTCCAGTAGACCAAGTGTTTTCCGGACTGAGCACCATTGACCTGGTCTGCACAGTAAAGAGCTCTGACACCCTACATTGTGTTGCGTAGCACTATAAAATAAATACAGTAATGCTATTGAAATTGTTTGTGTAAATACTGAGACAGACCAACACACCTGACATTCTTACAGTGCATGCATCTGTTATATAAAGGGACTGAACAAAGGCAAAATCTGCCTCTCTTAAGTACCTGAGAAGAGATAACAAGCTGTGTGCCTTTCTTTCCCCTCCGAGGCATTTACTTTTTAGTGTGAGGTTCCAGGCCACCTCCAGTCAGGATATTCAGACAAAAGGAGGACTGGTGGCCCTTTAACTTTGGCCCAGCTGAAGGTGAAAAAAAGCTCCCTCACTCCCTGCACGTTGCTGCTCATAATGAAACAGACAACATACGGGTGCTGCTGAACCTGTCCCGGTGTCTGAAAATTACCCCAGGATAAGTTCCGCATATTTCTGTAGGGCCCAACTTCTTGGCAGGGGGGATGGAGTCCACCCTGTGAAAATAGTATGTGGAAGTCATGTACCCCGACATGTGCCCTGGTGTTATATAGTTTGCACCACATATGGAATTGAGTCATGAGCTTTGCGCAATATAGCTTATATTATATTACCCCACTGATCGTCATTTTATGATCCATGATCCATGAAAGGGTGAAACGCTGAAAGGCACCAGCAAAGTGTCTGAAGTATTACGTGCAGGTTATTATGCAAATCACTGCAGCATGTGCTCAGCTATCTTACCGAATAGAAGTAACACTGTAGAATGCTTAAGTTGGCATGCGTAATGAGAAGCTAGAGTACTCACTGCCTGGTTTCCTTAGTTATGTTGCTTTTACTTATTTTACTCTTCTTTATATTTTGATGTTGTTGTTGACTATCATTCTGTTGCCTTCTTTTGTGTGGCTACATAAAGAAGGCAGACTAACATAAGGAATGATGTACGGTAGTCTATCCCATGGTACATCTAGCGTATCCCACTTACAAAAGGTGTGTAAAGGCCTCATGTGGGAGGCATTTTTGCGATCGCAAACCCTACCAATCACAAAATTGAATGGTTGTGTGGAGTAATGAATTACAAAAAGGTGATGCCAAGGTATTTACTACAAGAAAGTTAATTATGAGAACAAAAACTATCAATTATTTGTCTCTTAGCAACCTAAGTTTTATGATATATATCTCTCATCTGTTAAGACGTTCATCCGATGGTTATTACCAAATTACAAATACAAATAAATAAAGAAAAACACAACAAAACAGTAACAATACAGTTTGTGAATTGTTTTAAAGATCCTTGTGGAGTAATGGAGATGTGAACAGAGAATTTTAGGGATAATGTGGATCAATGATGTCACTGTAGGAATGGTTTGGCACGTTTGTCGGATTGACAGTTCTCTGGGTAGGTCTTTGCATGTACAAGAGTTAGTGTGCATTTGTTGTGAACAGAGTATTTTAGAATGATCTGGACAATTCACTTAACCGTAATGTTCTGGATCTGAGATTTGAGATTTCAGGAGGCTGGGGGTGCAGTGAAGGAGAGAGCACAGGCAGAAAGGATTGCAGGACTAAAGCACTGGAGTCGAAGGATACCACAGGAGATTGATGGTCCAGAGAGAGAGAGAGCATCAGGAGGAGAGGGAGCATACAAGCAATGAAAAGGTGTCGAACGATAGCACAGGAAACGTCCAGCACACAAACAATGTGCTGGAACCGAGGGAACACCGGCAGCACAAGGCATACACTGTCTAGGAACTAGGTGGAGATAAGGGAGAGCACAAAAACAGTAGGCCCTGGGAGGTCCAAAGATAGAGGCTGGGGCTCGAGAGGAGCCAGGGCAGAGAGAGGTGGGCAGCCATGTCAGACAGACTAACAGCTATGTGGTTATACTGAATAAGCAGTTCCCTACGTCATTATCATATGAAATCTCTTTATAGATGTAATTACATTTTCACAACTGCTTTATTACCCTTCTTGCTTTCTCTTTCTCAAATATTCTTGGAAAGGCACCATTTGCCCACTCTTTTTTCAAACTTTTCTCAGGAAAGACCCCCCCCCCCTCCCCCCTTCCCTCCTTATGAGGTTCAGGCTCGCGAGCTGCGCTCACCACTGGGCACTCATCACAATCTTTTACGCCCTACACTTTCAAATGTCCCCAGCGGCCACTGCTCCTGTGGAGTCCATGGCATGGCAAACTGTTTTTGTTTACGGGCTCCTGTCACCTCACCAGGGGCCAAGCTCGGGGGGGGGGGGGGGGGGTTATTTTGGGTAATGTTACCCAGGTGCCTCGAATATGCAAACGCAGGTATTTAAGTTTCACTCGGCACACAACAGATGCAGTGCAAGGTTCTCTCAACCTAATATAAACGTATTTTGACTTGTGCATGTTTTGGTTGATTGTTTACTTATGTAATATTGTGTGACCTCCTTTGATGTGTGTGTAAAATGTACCTTTTGTCCCAAATTTTTGTCCTGAATTCTGACCTTCTGTCCTGAATTTTTGTCCTGAATTTTGACCCTTTGTCCTGAATTTTTACACTCACTGTCCTGAATTTGCACCCATGCCAGTTGGTCAGCCAAGGTCTACTGGCGCCCGGGTGGGCGCCGTCCGCTGCCAATCACAATGCTGTCAAGCATTGGTATTGGCTTAGTGGAGCGGGCGGGAGGAAGGCTGCCTAGGTGCAGGCAGAAGGAGCAGGAGCCGAGGGCAGGCGGCGGCGTGTGACCCGGGGGAAGCAGTGGGAGGAAGCAAGGTAAGTTTTACATTTTATTTTAATTATTAGTATTACTGTCCCGCTTCCCCCCACCTGCGTGAACCCCCCCTTGCCCCTATCGTCTTGCCGGCTGCGAGTCAGTACCCCTGTTCAATCATGGCTTCTCAGTTAAATACATCTATTTCATGCATCATGTCAGTTTAAGGGTGTCAATTTAGAAACCCCCTCATTCCGCGGCCGGCAAGACGGACTAGGGGCGAGGCAGTTTGTTAGAGACAAACAAACACGAACTCACTTGTCGGGCCAAGTGCGCATTTCATAGGCTGCAAGTCTGATCGATTTGTGATTGCAGGCACCCTGGCAGGTGTGCTTGAAGCGTAAACAACAGACCCCAAGTCCTCGGCCAACTCCCGATTTCATCATCTAGCCCGGCCCCTCCTGAGCGGCCCGGGATTGCAGTCAGCACGGATGGACGCGGCCCCCGTGACAGAGTCCACCACGCGCACCTTCTAGCTCCAATAAGAAGAGCCCTGCGTGGCCCCTGTCATTATTGTGAAGACGCACTTTGTCTAAACGAGTGGAGGTGCAAACGTCAACTTTCCCTGACCAGCTTGCCCAAAAGGCCTTCTCTTCTCACCTCTGGCACGTGTCTACCAACGGGGGGGGGGGCTTTCTTCATTTAACTCTTGAGGCACCGTACCCCCATAATCTGTGCAGCATGCTGCAGCTCTATGGGCGCCGTTATAGGTGAGAGTGGTGTTACCTTCTGGAGATGTTGTTGATTAAACTGAGCCACGCGTAATGACTACATTGCAAGGTAGAGAGACTGACCTGGTCATATAAGAGTGAGCAAAATGCGGACACTGACCTCGGTTGTGTGTGTCATGACTTTTACATCCTCATAAATGCGGTGGTATAATTTAGTTGCAGGTTCGGGAAGTAATCTTAGTTATGCCTATTAGATAAACTATCAGAGCCAGCTCTTCTTAATTAAACAGGATCAAAAACTCTGAATACACAGGTGGATATCAATAAGCGGTACCGTACGTGTTGATGAACAGAAGGTTCCTGCGGAGATCGAGAACAGGTTAAGCATTAGTTGTCCGTAAGTAACAGCATATACGCGGCATTGTCAAAATGACTTCAAAATTCAACATACCACAGATTATATTTTCGAGCCCACACATTCCCCGTTATGTAGCACGCTCGCGCGTGGTACGACAATTGTTTTCCACCCTCACCGCTTTCAAATGTTACCAGCCGCCACTGTGGGACACACACTTAGAGGTCGCGCGGGGGACGGAGGTAAAGGTATCTGTTTGAGCAAAACTTCTTTGTGTAATGAGCGCCCTGCATGTAAATCGTAGGCAGTCAGTCTAGGGTTTATACAACGACAGGTGACACGTAGAGGGTGGATAAGAATGACTGAATGCCTGTCTGTGGCAGAGGAAAGGCTGCGCGTTGACGTCACAGTTTACCCACTCAGGAGTACTTCGAGAAGTAGAGGTCGGAGACTGGAAGGGGAGGGTCTGACGTCACGGCACGAGACTGGAGGTAACTCCCAGGAGTATAGTCTGACGACATGAGGGGAGATGAGTCGGGGGAGAGGCGGCAAGAAGAAACTGCAGGAGGTGAGGCGCAAGAGTAAAAGGTAACGGGATGTAACGGCACGGGAGGCTCGGGAGCCAGAGGTCACAGTGTGAAAGGTGAGTTTCAGGAGTCCGGTGCTATAATAAGAGACCGGAGGAGCAGGGGCTTAGCTAGTGTGGGGGAGAGAGGTTTGGGGCCTTACACACCACAAAAAATTTATTTTTTGCTAAATAGTTGAGTACAGGTGCTTTCAGTCGGGCATAATGAGACGTCTTTCGGATTTCACCAGGACTTTTAACATACACACAGAAACGCACATACACTTTCTCCCTCTCTCAGTTTGGAAAGTCTTCAAAAATATGGGTTCTTTTACAAAATATTGTGGTTTCTCACACTTAGTACCCCTATCAATGTACACTTCTCTCCCTTTTCACTGCCCTCTAAGCCTCCCTCATGCGCCCTGCTTGTATAGTTTAAAATTATATTGTTGGAAAACCTGAAGCTCACACACTGCCCATCCTTACTGACCAGGCACCAGAAGCAGGGCGTGAGAACGGGGGCTCAGGAGCAAGACTTTTAATGAGAGAGTTCTAGTACTTCTCAGAAGGAAAGATATACTCTGGGACAGCCAATTACCTGCACTCCTGTATATTTATTTCTAAAAATAGGGATAATCAACCGATAAGTGACACAGGGAGGAAGGGCAGGAGTAAAACTTGCAGTGTAAAACAAGCACTTGCAATGCAATTTGTCACGCATTTGTAAAAGTTAGAGCTATTGAAGTTCAACTTCTAAATGACAATGTTTTTGACTTTTTGTTTTTGTTTGCATCGGAGTGATCATGCAGAAAGTAAGCGCACGCTGGACCAAAAAAAAAGGAACATTCTGAAAAAAGTGGTTGTATAGGCTTCTGACTGTTCTACTGTGCCAGACACAAGGGAGTCTCAGACTCCCAGAAGTAGCATGATCAATAAAAAAAAATCAACGAAGCAGGGAAAGGGTGCAGCACCACAGGTGACTGGGTGTCCCTTTGGACCTGTCTCAAGGCGCTTGCTTTGGGAACCCGTCCTGGCTTTTCCCTGTAAGATAACCCCTACTGGGCATCCCCAAGGTGAAAGCCAGGCATCCCGCCGCGGGAGGCCGTAGTGGAGATTAAGCAAGCTATTGCACAGAGTTGCAGAGTGTGAACCCGTGATTCGAGTAGGCACCGAAGCGAGAATTATCGAGTCCGTGGACATTTGGGCTCAAGACCCTGCCGCGTCCGTGGACATTTGGGCTCAAGACCCTGCCGCGTCAGGAATTGAACCCTGGTCCCGGGTCTGACCTCTGCTTCAGGGTCTGCCTTCTCTAACCAGTGAGCCACACTTCTCCAAGATCAGAGTCTTATAAAAGGATGTATTGCAAGGATGCTAAAAAACTGCTGGTGCGCTCCCTTTCAAATAAAACCAAACAACTGGTACTCAGTACCTGACAGTACCTGCCTGTTTAAAGCACTGGGTAGATTCAAGAAGGCAACAAATTCTATGTACAGACTTTATCAATTCTTGTTATGTGCAGCAATTTAAATGAATAGGCACTCATAGGTAATGAATATCTGCATTTATTTGAATTTTAATGGGTAGTACCTGCACTTGTCTGCAGGGGTATACCACTTTTAATGGGGGAGTACTAGTCACTTCCCAGTAGCAAACAAGACCCTGGAATAGTGCACTTTTCTATTTCCATTTAAAGCACTGTTTATGTATCCTCAATAAGGTTGCCACCTAACCAGTATTTTAATGGCAAAATTCCCTAAAGCTGGTGTTTGTAGCATTAATTTGTAGAAACTTCAAAGCAGCAATGCTAAATAGAAATCACTTTTAAATGTGTTCTAGAGCAGCTTTAATGATCCTTGACTAATAGTAATTAAAGCAATCAAAGATAGAAAAAGTCATATTACAAATTAATACATATGATTCTGTTTAAAGGCCTACTTAGCATCACGTCAAGGCCTTTGCAGACTCGTTAAACAATACCAAATGGCCCTATTTTTCGCTTGGAAAGGTGGCAACCCCAATCTTCACTTAATAATACAATCTAGGTTACAACGCTGTTAGACACTTTAAAACGTTAATTCATTTCGACGTTTAAAAAGTTCATTCATTTCGACGTGGCAGCGTAGCCTTGGAACTGCTATGGGGTGCAGTAGGCATACAGCGACTCCTGCACCATTTCAGAGCAATTATATGACACGTGTTAAGGTAACCTCATTAGAATTTTGCCATGTTGCAGCACAACTTAAAGGCCAGGGTGTGTTGTAGCAGCAGGAACGAGAGGCTTGAATGCTCTATGTGACATAAGCACAAAACAAGCATTTCCAATGCAATAGGTCTTGCATTTGCGAGAATTTAAGCAATTGACATTGTAAATGACAATGCCTTTTATTTATCTGTTTTGATAATTAACACATTAAAAGGCAATGTCATTGGGGGCGTGGCCAAGACGGCGAACATGGCGGACGCAGCCTAACCGAGCTCCGTCCCGCCAGCCACATATCCTGCCTGCATCCTACGTCGCCCCGACCGCACTGCGCCCAAAAACCTGGTGGCAAGCGGCGGATCCGACGGCGACGCCTCGGCAGTGACTCCGGTGTCCCGGCGGTCTGCGGCTGGGGAGATACAGCCGCCGAGAATTCTGACGGCGAAGGGGCCTGCCTCTACAGCACGGCCGGGACCTTGATTTTGGGCTGATCCGCCCGGAAGTGTATGGCAGCCGGGGCGCGCCGGCCGGAAGGTGCCGCCTCAGTGGAAGTCCAGTGGCGGAGAGGCGACCGGGACTGATCGAGCCCCGCTGACGCCTGGACACTTGCTGCGGTGGCGGCTACACCGGCTGGGGAGGACGAAATCGACGCCCGTTCTCCAGCGGAGGTGGGGTAAGGAGAGGTGACTGGGTGTAAGGCCTAGTGGGGGAGGGGACGCCCTGAGGCTGTGCCTGGCCCCACTCGGCGGCGGGATCGAGCCGCGGGGCTCTGAGACACTGGCACACTAGGGGGGTAGCGGCCCCGCCGACCCCCTACTCGTCCCCCCCCCCCCCCCTCCCCCCTCCATATTCGGACTGCGACCCTGCCGGGCTCTTCCTGGGGCTGGAATACTGCTACACTCCTGCTCGGTGGCCGCCTCGGGCCACGGTGGGGGGAAGGTGCCTTGGACAGACCCCCGCAGTCTACTGGCACGATCCTGGGCATACAAGAGGCCCCCCAAATTGTTTTGCTACTACAGCTGGGAGGTGGGGCACGGATGTGGAGCTGATAGCTGCGGGCCCGCAGCGTAGTGAACGGTCTCGATACCGCGTGACACCATCCCCTGCCACCGCACGTATAGCACCTTGCGGGAGCTTCACGGGGGTGCGCTCCATCTCCACAGGCTCACGGCGGTCAGGGAGACGTCCATAATCAGAGGCCGTGCACGACGTGCGGAGCACATTGGACTGCTGGTCCCTCGTGGTCGGAACCATCACTCTATCCGCGCCATGACGAGAGGGAGCAACAGCAGCAATGCTTCGAAGCAGGGCCCAATGGACAAGTTTGCAGGACCCAGTGGGACGGCCGGAGCATCTGGGGGTCCCCAGGGCGCGGGACCCGACAACGCGGCGCTGATGGCGGCGATCACGCAGTCGAGGGACATGTTGGATGCGAAGATCGGGGCGGTCGGTGCCGACGTGACCTTGCTCCGACAGGACCTACGCAATGCGGTGGCCCGCATCACCGAAACGGAATCCAGGATCACGGAGGTCGAGGATGATGTGGCCGTCCTCAAGAAGAAAGTTGCCGCCATGGAGGGGATTCAGAAGGGACTTGCGCTGCGGGTGGAAGATGCGGAAGGGAGGGCCAGAAGGAACAACCTGCGCTTCGTTGGCTTCCCGGAGGACTGTGAGAAAGGAAATATGGTGGCCTTCCTGACCCAATGGCTTGAGGGATGGCTCCCCCCAGACACCCTATCGCGCTGCTTTGTGGTAGAGCGGGCGCACCGAGCACTCCTTCCAAAACCACCTCCTGGAGCTCGCCCCCGCTCGGTGATTGCCAAGTTGCTCAACTATCACGACAGGGATGTTATCCTGCGACAGGCCCGCGCCCTGGACCCTCTCATGTTTGAGAACCACAAAATCCTTGTGTTCCCGGACTACACAAAGCTGGTCCAACAGCAGAGGCAGTCGTTCACCGCGGCAAAAGCACGTTTGCGGGAGCTCAAAATTCCCTACGCTCTGCTCTTCCCGGCCCGCCTCCGAGTGGTCTTCCAGTCCCGCACCCAGTTCTTCAACTCTCCGGAGGAAGTATTTGAATGGACGGACGAGACTGTGCGTGTCAAGGTGCATACCCCTCCCAGGCGGAACTCGGACTCGTCGACCACCGGGAGACCTCCGAAACCACCCAGAAGGTCACGCAGCAGAAGCAACTGGAGGGCGCGCTCCCAGAAACGCCCTCCTCCCCGCGACGAGTCGGCCGAGGCTCCGGAGGAGACGGACTCTTCCCCATCGAAATCCTGACGCCCTTCTCTTCACACTGACTCCGGCGATGGATCTACAGGACTATTGAAGTGCTTGGCAGTATAGTATAGGCCAGGCGCTGCTCTCGGACATGCCACTCATTGATGGACTACACAATTTCGTACTCATGGGTGGACAGTGGGTCGGGTGACGCCTCTCCAAGGGCGGGCCTACTCCCGGAGTTCGTTCCCAGGTGTTGAGTGGGAAGTAGTTGGGCACTTTGTGGGTAGTTGGGTGGGATCCATTGGTGCGGTGGGTCTTGGGCCTCCCGTTGGAGGGCTGAGATTGCCTGCATCGCGACAGGTACTTCAATGTTGCTGAGGTATGGGGTGGGGGGTTGGAGGGGAGGTTGTTGGGGTGGTTGGGTTCTGGGGGAAGTTTGCAGGGGGAGGGACGGGAGTTTGGGGGTTCCGGGGATGGTGGGGAGGGAAGTTGGGAAGGGCCTTAGCACGGTGTACATGGGAACCTGGAGACGACTGAGCATGTGTGTGTGGCCTCAGTGGCCTGACGATTTCGGAATCTGGATGATTGATGGCGGCTGATGTACTGGGGGCGAGCCCCCCGCTGGCCTCCATGCGAATTTTGAGCTGGAATGTGCGAGGGATGCTCGACAAAATTAAACGGAGTGCAGTCCTACGTCTGGGGAAGACTGAAAGAGCGGATGTGTTGCTCCTTCAGGAGACTCACCTCTTGGGCACCAAGGTTCTGAGCCTACGCAGATACGGGTATGATCAGGTGTTCCATGCTGGGTTTACACGAGGGTCCAGAGGAGTTGCAATTCTCATACACCGTAGGGTCTCCTACACACATGAAACACAATGGCTGGACGTGCATGGTCGGTATGTCTTTGTTAAGGGGAGTCTGGGGAGTGAGCCGGTGGTTTTCGGGAGTGTGTATGCTCCACCCCCACTCCAAGATGCCCTGATTGAACGACTGTTCGAGGTATGGACGACTCTTCCGCATGTGTTGACAGTAGTGGGTGGTGATTGGAATGATGTGATGAATGGGAGACTGGACCGCTGTAGGCCTGGGGGTGGTCAATTGTCAGATGCCTCTACGAGGCTGAGTAGGATGGCGCAGGGGATGGGATGGATTGACGCTTGGCGCCACCAGCATGCATGTGATCGTGAATATACATTTGTCTCTGCGGTCCACAAATCCTTTTCGCGCTTGGACTACCTATTCGTCCCGCAACCCTGGTTGGGCAGAATTGACTCCACCTCCATACTTCAGAGGGGCCTGTCGGATCACTCCCCGGTCGCCCTGACGTTGAGCCTCGGTGTGCGGCGACAACCGTTTCGCTGGCGCCTCTCTGTGTGGCACTTGCAGCGCCGCGACTATCAATCGCACATGAGGGAGGCTATCTCGCACTACTGGTCAGAGAATGAGGACCCGAGTATAGATGCCATGACCCTGTGGGAGGCCCTCAAGCCAGTCCTTCGGGGCGTGGACATTGCGTGGTGCGCTGCGAATCGTAGGGCCCGCAGGCGGGAGGTGGAGGAGGCGGCCGACCGGGTGCGGAACCAGGAGACCAGATGTCTCACGGGGGAGGATGGAGTGGCCGTGGACCGGCTCCTGCACCTCCAGCAGTCATACACCTCGCTATTGTTAGACGAAGCCCGACAGGCCTGGCTCGCTACGCAGAGCAGAATCTATCAATGGGGGGACAAGTCTAGCACAATGCTATATAGGCTATGTCAAAGCACTTATCAAGCCCAGCCCTTGCCGGGTCTCCGAGATGCCGCGGGTGGCCCTGTCTCGGCCCCTGAGGTCCTGGCCCAGATGTTTGCTCAATACTACGAGACCCAGTATGCCCCCCGAGAATCTCTCCCAGCGGAGGAGATTGACAAATTTCTCGCAGACCTTCCTCCCCGGGCGCTCTCGGATGAGGCGAGGGCCCGCCTAGACCTCCCACTGTCGGCGGAGGAGCTTGGGGAAGCACTGGGTGGCCTGAACACGGGCAAGGCCCCTGGGCCCAATGGGTTCCCCTGCGAATTTATGAAGTTGTTTCATCTCCAATTGGGGATGCGCTATAGGAAGGCACTGGAGGCGGCTCGGGAGCTTGGCAGATTGCCAGCGGACTGGCGACACGCTGAGATCGTAGTTTTCTGCAAACCGGGAAGGCCCCAAGACAGCCCGGACTCTTATCGGCCGATCTCTTTGCTGAACTTTGAAGCGAAAATATTGGCTAAGGCGTTGGTGAACCGTCTTCTCCCTTACATCACGGACCTGATCCATGCCGACCAGGCAGGCTTCATGCCTCACAGGGCTACAAGACACAACATACGTCGCGCTCACCTGGTGGTGGAGGCGGCACGAGCAGCGGGCATCCCCGCGGCCCTCCTGCTGGCGGACATGGACCGGGCCTTCGATTCCCTGAGTTGGTCATACCTCCGAGCCCTCCTCCTCCGGCTCAATCTGGGCCCACGTTTCCTGTCGTACATTCATCTGCTCTATACGGACCTGACGGCGACGGTCAGAATAGCGGGAGCCACCTCTGACACATTCCTCATCGGTCGTGGCACCCGACAGGGATGCCCTCTCTCACCTTACCTGTTCGCCCTGGCTATGGAACCGCTTGCGGCCTGGGTGAGGATGGATGCCCAATTGCGTGGTGTGGAGTGGGTTGGGGGCCCATCTGACAGGATTGCGCTATATGCGGACGACGTCCTGTTCTTCCTTACAGACCTCAATAAATCGGGGCCGAGGGTCCTTGAAATAATGCGCATTTTCGGTGAAGTGTCGGGCCTCCGGCTCAATCCGCAGAAGTCGAAGCTGTGGGTCCTGGGCGACAGGGGGACTTTGGGTCCCTGGGCCTCGGCCCTTCAGGAGGCGGCGGGAGGCCTTAAATATCTTGGTGTCTTTCTAACCGATGTGCAGGGAGTGTCATGGTCCCGTAATGTAGTGCCTGTTTGGGACAGGATCCGCTCAGACATGCAGATGTGGTCCAGGATGCCTCTAAATGTCTATGGCCGTTCGGCCATTTTTAAGATGGTGGCCCTACCCCGAATCTTGTACCAATTGCAGAACTACCCGTACCCAATTCCGCAGCAATGGTTTCGTCAGGTGAACTCGGCTCTGGGTCGGTTCCTATGGGCCGGTGGAGCGATAAGAGTGGCGCTCCGCACCTGCTTCCTGTCGACCTACTGTGGGGGACTGGCCGCATCTGATGTCCAGTCCTACTATCAGGCATCGCACCTACTTGTTCTTAACGAATGGTGGTACGGGGATCGCACTGACCCGACCTATGCCCTAGAGAGGTATATGATGGACCCACACACGCTCCATACTATTTTATACTCGGCGACTATCCGGAAGAGACTTCCGAGGGCCACGCAAGTAATCTTCAAAGTGTGGCGCGATGCGCTCCGCCGCATGGGATGGTGGAACACGCTCACGGGCGAAACCCCTCTATGGCACAATGGGAGACTGCCCAGCCTGGCTGCGCTCCGGGGCTTTGAGGGCTGGGATGCCATAGGCATTTCGGCGCTGGGTCACATCCTGAAGGGCACAGTCCTCAAATCGTTCCAGATGTTGCAAGATGAATTCGATATGCACCGGTCCCAGTTCTTCAGGTACCTGCAGCTCCGCCACGCCCTGACCCCCGCACTAGCGGACTTATCGTCCTTGCCGGAGTTTAGTCCCCTGGAAGCAAAAGTCTTTATGGGGGAATTGGAATCAAAAAAAATCTCAACCATCTATCAAACGTTAGTTACGCATTGTTCCCCCTCTCTTGATAAATTGCGGGCGGTCTGGGAGGGCGATCTGGGAGACTTGGAGGAGGAGGACTGGAGAGAAGCCCTGGAGGCCCCTAGGGGAGCTGCGATAGCGGTGCGCCTGCGCTTTATTCAATTTAAATACCTGCACAGGGCATACTACACGAGGGAACGATTGTGGAAGGCGGGGCTGATAGCCTCCCCGGATTGTTTGAGGTGTGGCAGTGAGGTAGGCTCCTTCTTACATACAGTATGGGGATGTGCACGGCTGCAGAGGTTTTGGACCGGTGTATGGGAATGCTTGGAGGAAGTGTTGGCATGGGAGCTCCCTCGCACGCCGCAACTTGGCCTGCTCCACGTTATGGAAAAAGTGGGGGGTAATCTGTATAAACGACACTTGCTCCTTCTGGGTCTTACAATAGCCAAACGAGATATAGCCCAAGCCTGGAAAGCCCCCAAGGCTCCGCTGGTGGGGGTGTGGAAGCGGGGCATGGACTTTAGCATGGGTTTGGAACGCCCGATCTTTGAGGCCAGAGGCTGCCCCAAGAAACATTATAGGATTTGGAAGAAATGGGCTGATTATAGGGGCCTATTGCTGGACCCCCCAGCGCCACAAGCCTCTGATACAGATCACGTCTATACTACCCTCATGTGAACTGTCCACTTGTCGCTACCATGCTGCTTTGGCTCCTGTTTCTGGACAATATGAACACCGTGCAGGGAGGGGGGTGGGACCCGGGTGGGGATGCGGGGAGGGGGGTGTTGGATAATGTTGACTGAATTTCTTGAACGCTGTTGCTCTTCTATGCTCACTGTCTTTCTGCAATCTTGGGAGCAGTGTTTCTTTTGTATTCTGTCAACTGCCATAACACTAATAAAATTTGTTCTGAAAAAAAAAAAGGCAATGTCATTTAAAATGCCAATAGCTCAAACTCTTGTAGATGCAAGACCTATTTCATTTAAAAAAAGCTGCCGCCATTGTCCTGGGCTGCTTGAAAAGTAAATGTGTGCATGTCGCACTGAATGCTGCAGGAAAGCGTGTTGTGCCTGCAGTAGGAGAAACTCATTAAAGAAAATAGTGCTTACAAACTAAATAAGACGTATCGTAGAACAACAGAAGTAAAAGGGCCAGTCTACATGGGAGGTTACAAATGAAGACAAGGCGGTACTAAGGAGAGACTAACAATCCTGTTAACGAATGAGAAACTAGCATTTATGAAGGATAATGACACAAGCCAATGAAAAATATGGACGGGGAGTGGGCGGAGCTTCAAGTCCATAATCTAATACAGCATGCCTGGCCGAGCAGCACATGCGCTGCCCAGGCTCGGCCTGAAAAGAACGAGGGTCCAGTGTGAGGGAAAAAGCCCCTTCAGCTGGTTCAAGAATGTGCCATTACAATTGATAACAAATTGAACAATAGCATGTTCAGCTCATCTTTCCAGGTCAAAATACTTACTATTTGTTAACCGAGTAACAGTAACACCTCTGATTTATATCCTATCACGGCAAACTCCACTGAATTGAACGCTAAATACAGAAAGCTGTTATTACAAATTAATATAGAACCAACCATCCCTCGTCTGCAAACCACAAAGGTTAATGATGGGCCCCGTAGAATGCATAGAGGGGCCCGTGTCTCACAGATATTCATTAGCCTTGGGCTGCATGTTGCCCACTGAAGCGGTAGCCTCACCCCAATCCCTGAGCAGCATGGGGTGCAGGAACCTCACCATACTCCCCTGTGACATGGGGGGCAGGGCCCTGCCTTACGCCCCTGGCACTATGGTGATATGTTTACCAAATCCAGAGATTGGAATTTCAACATTAGGATTTTAGTATGCATCTTTTTGTTTGCAGTTTTAAATAGATCAAACTCGACCAGAAGGTATTGGAATGCTTTACATGAGCACCAGTTAAATTACACTTGGACACGTTAATTTTTTGTTTGCCTTTAGGCACAAGGAGATTAGGAGATTCATCTAGAATCAAAGGATGTTGAGCCGAGGCCAAGATTCGAATTCGAGGGTGTATCTCTTTAAATTTATGACACATAACTTGGCATATTCCATGTTGCACTGTTGTCATAAAAGGATCGGTAGAGCAGTGGCGTCTCCTCTGCTATGGCAGGAAAGCGTCGCCCCATTGCTTTTTTTTTTATTGATATCACAAGAGGCAGAGTAAAGTAAATACTTTTACAATTCATAACATAATTATACAAAATATGACAAAAATATACATAAGCATAATAAACACAAACAGAAATATAAACGCAGATGTAGAAAGAATAAGCAATGGCAGATCTACTTCTGAATGAGCCTCAATTTAGTATCTGAGGCCAGGTACGATCTTGTAAAATGAATCTCCCCCGAATAGAATGTCCCATACTCCCTCTTTTTTCCTCAGAGGGTTAGGGCCCCTTAGTCTTGCTAGTGCTATCTCCATAGTGTGTATTTCATTTACCAGAGCCCACCACTCCATAACGTGCGGTGGATCTGGAGATATCCATGCCCTAGCTATAATTAGTCTTGCGCAGGCATATAAGATAGAGTTCAAATCTTTGTTTGGACTATTTGATTTCTGCAGATCTAATAAAATCAGATGAGCTGAAAGGGGTGGTGATATAATATGTTTTTATCTAGTACTCCTACGACGCCCTTACAGAACTCTGATAACGCCGGACATGAGAAAAGCATATGGACAATATCAGCAGCTTCTAATTTACATTTGGGGCAACTTGTACGTTCATTTGAACGATTATCTAGTACCCAACTTTAAATTTTTTAAGGAGTGTAATATAATTGGCAAATGGTTCTGTAAGACTGCAATCTCATACTAGAAGACTGTACTACCCGGTTGAGTTGGGTAAAGGAAGCAGATATCTGCTTGGGAGTTATACTTAATCCTAGCCGGTCGGACCATTTGGATGCTAACTTAACACAATCATCTCCTTTTGCCTGGTTCAAAAGACAATAGCTTTTGCTGATAAGTGATTTAGTCCTATCTGAATATAAGCATTGTAGAATATCCGAGTGTCGGACTTCTTTAATTTTCATTCTCCGAACTAGAAAGTCTTGAATTTGCATGTATTTAAAATACATCCTATCATTCAAATTATATATTAATTTAAGTGATAAAAACCCTAATAAACCATCAGGTCCATAAAGGTCTCCCAAAGTTTTAATGCCATCGCTAGACCAGGCTGTCCCATCCCCACCTGAGAATATTTCAGGAAGTCCCGAGTTCCCCATAACCTTAGTTCAGCATTAAAAAAGGACGTCTTATCAAGAATCATAATTTGCTTCCAAATTTGTATGATATTCTTAGCAGTCTTAAACTTGACTCGTTTGTAATAGTTTGGGTCATTTGTTCGGGCCAAAAATTGTTTACTATTATGCCCTAACATGAAATGATGGAAAAATAAGGAGTTTTCATTTCTCAGTAGGCTACGTATTCGATGAGAAAAAGAAGCAAATAAATATAATCTAAAGTCGGGGAACGTTAATCCCCCTTTTTCAATTGGGAGCTTTAAAAGATTTATTGCTCTCCGAGCTTTTTTGTAGCCCCATACATAGTTGCCACAGACTCCATCGAGTTTTAAAAAAAAAAGGTTATTGGGGCGTAACGGAATCGATCTAAATAAATAGAAATCTTTATTAAGTTTATACGCCCAACCAGACTTAACGGTATCTTATGCCATTTTTTTAAAGATTTAGGGCCAGATGTAGGTGGCCATTTACCGGCCGGTAATGGCCGATTTCAGCCGTTACCGACCGGTAAATGGGTTTTTGGGATGTAGGGGGCCAATTTTACCAATTCGGTAAATTTACCGAATCGGTAAATTTACCGAATCGGTAAAATACCGATTCGGTATTTTTACCGATTCGGTAACTTCTAGATGTAGGTCGGACTCTTCTGAGTTCCAAAGGCCTTTCAGATTCGGTATTTTACCACCCAATCCAATTGGGTGGTAAAATACCGAATCCTGGTGTGCTTGCACATGTGTGCATGCACACCTATGCCATGTGACAGACAGACATGCCCTTAGGGCATGTCTGTGTGCCACATGGCACACATGCCTGTATTTGGGGTGCTAGAGGGTGTCAAAGTGACACCCCCTGCACCCTTGCTGGAATCGGTATTTACAGATTCTGTAATTACCGATTCGGTAATGCCCGTTGATTCCTATGGGCTTCAATGCCCATAGGAATCAATGGGCATTACCGAATCTGTATTTACAGATTCGGTAAATACCGATTCGGTATTTACCGAATCTGTAATACCTACATCCCCCCCCTCTATTTTACCACTTCTTAAATACCGAATCGGTAAAATTCAGTATTTAAGAAGTGGTAAAATAAAATTACCTACATCTAGGCCTTAGCCACTTCCTTCAAAAGTGGATCATAGTTAAGGGCTATTATTTCTTCAATCTTTGCAGATATTTTAACACCCAGATACACTGCGTTGGAGCACAAACCTGGTACCAGCCCTGATGGATTATAGTTAGTAATAACCTGAGTTTTATTTATATTTAATTTGTATCCAGATACATTTCCGAATTGTTTTGCCTGTTCTATTACTGCAGGTATAGCCTTAAGTACATCAGTAGTAAAGATCCCGACATCGTCAGCGTATGCTGTAATTTTTAAGCTATTCCCCATATGCTGGAATGGACTAATATCATCCTGTGCTAATAATGCATTAAGGAATGGTTCCAGTGATAATGCGAACAGCAGGGGTGAAAGAGGGCACCCCTGCCGGGTTCCTCTTCCAATTGGAAAACTGAGAGAGCTCCTTCCTGCATAGCTAATCCTTGCCATTGGTTGATGATATAGCGACCGAATCCATCCAAGGTATCTTCCCCCAATGCCGAAGGCCTCCAGGACAGCACACAAAAAATCCCACCCCACTCGATCAAAGGCTTTTTCAGCATCTAACATGACCATTCCGAGTGAGGTGGGATTAATCGATGCTACATCAAAAGCCGTGATAGCCATGTTAGTATTGGCAGTAGTATCACGTCCTGTGACAAATCCATGTTGTTGAGTGTTGACCAATTCGGGCATGAGAGGTGCGAGTCAATTTGTCAGTATTTTAGCAAAAGCCTTGGCGTTTGCGTTTATCAAAGATATCGGTCTATACGACCCGCACTCATCTGCAGGCTTTTGTTTTTTTTAAAAGAATACTATTTTAGCTGTTCTCCAAGAAGAGGGAGCCCTCCCAGTTCGCCAATTGAATCTATGACCATTTTAAATAAGGGGAGTAATTCCTGTAAGTATGTTTTATATAGCTCCATAGGGAGCAGGTCTTCTCTAGCTGCCTTGCCCGAGGGGAGAGATAAAAATGCAGTCTTAATCTCATCAGATGTAATCTCTGAGTTTAGCAGTCCAACAGCTTCCTTGTCTTGTTGTACCTTCATATAAGAGCTGAGATATAGTAGTATATCATCCTTGGTAGTAAGGGTTTCTGGAGTGTACAATTTACAATAATAATGAACAAACTGTTCTAGTATCTGATCTGGTTTGTTATAAGTGACCATGTCGCTGCCTTTAATTGTTTTAATATTAGTCCTGGCTTTCTTATCGGCTACTTTATAGGCAAGGACCTTTCCAATTCTGTGTCTGCTCTCTTACTGTGTCAAATGATACTTATGAAGCTTAAAACTGCTTTTCTCCCTCAAAGTCTTCTTAGTATCTGATTGTAGTTTCACCAAGTCCATTCTTAACTTGTCAGTATTAAACTTCCCATCCATCAAGACAGTTGCCAAACTCCGCTCCAGAGCTAAAATATTAGAAGTCATAAGTTTCATTTCATTCCTAGCCTCTGCATTTTTTTAAAATACATATTGTTGGGCAAAGCCCCTTATACTTGCTTTGCAAGTATCCCAGACAGTTATTATTGTGGCTGAATTTAGATTGATGTCTATAAATTCCCTTATATGTTCTCTAAGCTGTGAGATAAATGTTTGGTCAGATTTCAGTGATCTAGGAAATGTAAATTGTCGCACCTCTTGTTTTGTATTATAAATATTAAATTCCAGGAGTATAGGTTTGTGATCAGATGTTATCCTAGGGCACAATTCTATATTACATCCTTCCATAATTCTATCCGTGGCCCATACTAGATCAATTCGGGAACAGAGTCTGTGAGGTGCTGAGTAATAAGTGAACCCAGGTACATTAGGGTGCATAGATCGCCATACATCCTTCAGGTTATGTAAGCGGCTTATTTCCAATATCGCAGCCCTAACCTTACGCATGCGTTGTGACGTACCTTGCCTTGTAGTGTAGGAGAGTAGGGTCTGCTATCCTATGGTCACCCCAAATTTTTGCTTTTTGCTTCACTGGTTTATGACTTAATGTGGCTGTGGGCCTGCTAATCAGACCCACAGCCTGCTGTTCTCTCTCTAAATTGTTACCCATGTACTTTAGGTGCATAACGACATTGGAACTGGTTCACCTTATTGGCCCCTGTAACAGTGTACCCAGGTACCCAGGGCATAGGTGCTTCCAAGGCCTACCAGGGGCTGCAGCATGTATTATGCCACCCCTGGCCTGGCCTCCATATTTTGACACAACTGGCTGATCACTCAGCTGGGGTAAGTCGGTGTAACCACCCCTTACTTAGGTGTAGTATGCCTATACCTAACCTAAAATGGACACATATGTTCCTATCAGTCACTCCTATGGAAGGCCTCATCAATCCTGGAGGCAGAGTGCTTGGAAATATGTGAGATGGTGCTCTGGCATGAGCTGAGCCTGTCTGCAGCTTTCGGAACCATGTCCTTTAGCTGTTTCATGATACTGCCATACCATATACTCTTAAGTGCATTATGAACCTCGCGGTTAAATGCTATCTTGGGTTTGGCTTTATCAAAACATGTCGAGTAAGGTGTCATACGAATTGGAATACTACCCCCTCGCCAGTTCTGGCGACGGGGGTAGCATTCCACCCTTCTAGAGGGACACGACATGTACCTAGCCTGAACCCCGGTTAAAGTTAAACAGAGCCTCAGCATCACAAAATGGATGCTGCCACCACAGACACAAGTCTGACCTCCTGCTGCTGGGAGTCCTTCCAGCGAGGGCAGCTTGGACAAAGGGTTTCCTGCCTGGGGAGGTGCTAGCACCACCCCAGACAGGATTTTGTGTATTGGGTAGGACAGGGCTGAATAGAATCAGACATGCCTGGGGCACACAAGGTGTCCCTGTGCATAGGCCAGTTCAAACCGGTGCTGGGGCTTTCCAGCCCCAGTCCTGGCGCGAAACTGGACAAAGGAAAGGGGGTGTAACCACCCCCCTTCCTGGTTCCACCCAGAGGAGGGACCTAGTAGATGATCCGGCCCCCCAGATTCGAAAAAGAGTGGGAGCTGTGTCCTGAGACTTCAGATCATCCTGAATCAACTTGAAAAACAGAAGAAGACTGGACTTCGACATTCTGCTGCACAGAAGACGGAAGAGAATCTCCCTTGTGGCCAAGGAGTGACCACCCTGTGAACACAGGCACCAACCAGCAACTCGACGTCTGCTTTGCCGCCGCCTCCCGCCGGAGACCGAGCCCAGAGCCCGACAAGACCCAGACTCCCAGACATCTCACAGCCTGATCCACAGTCCCTGCAAAGAAGGGACCCGTGGAGGCATCGAGAGACGTGGGACCGGACCTCTTGGAAGACCCCTGAGAAGCTGACTGCGCAGCACCCGAGGCACCCTCGACGCTGTGCTTTGGGGTTTGAGAAGCCCCAACCGCAGCACTTGCACCGAAGATCAGCCCCCCAGCATCTCCACGATCTGCGTGGGGCCCTTTTGCACTGTGCCACTCGACGCGCCATCCCGTCCACTTGCCACGTGGCTAGCGGCCATCTTGGCCACGAAACCTTCAACTTACACTGCTGGTCTGGTTGCTCCAGACTTGCCCTCTCTCCTGTCAAAGGGAGCACCTGCTCTGACCTTGTTGGTAAGAGTAACAAGCCTTTTTCGATTCCTGCGTGGCTTGCATTAGTCAAGGCCTGTTTGCTCCAATCAAACTTTGAACATTGTCCCCTCTGCTTTCAGGTCTTCACCTCTTCAGATCCACCCTTGGATCCACTGGAACTCTTCACATCGAGCCGCCTGCAGCATCTTCAGCTCCAAGCACCATCGACCTGCGTGACGAAACCCGACACTACTTCGACCCTGTGCACCCGCTTACTGTGGGTGAGGTAACTCAGCAACGCCGGTGTTCCCACACTGGTACACACCTCTAGTGTCTGTGTCTAAAGTTTCATCCTTCTAGGTCACTCGGAAGGTTCCTTAATAACTAACTTTGTAACTTTTACGCACCATTGACATTGCATTGGTAAAGCGTGCACTTTCCGCACTGCACCCGAGTCCCGCGGGCCTTTCCCGACTTCTTCACTGCTAGTCCCGAACAGCTCCAGCGATTCCCCAGGCCCTAGGCCTCTTCACTTTCCCCATAGTGGTTCTTATACCACTATTTTAGTATATGGTTTAGGTGGCCCCTAGGGCTCATCCATAATTGGGCAACTTTTGTGTATTTAAACTGTGTTTTGTTTTAACGCATTTGCTTCTGTGCTCATAAAGAGTATCAGGGTTATTTGTAGAAATAAATCTATATATATTTTCAATATATATCTGTGTGGTGTCCTTTCATTTGGTATTCAAGGGATTGTGTATGGTAAAACAGCTTGCTTCACATGCCTTTACAGAGTTTAGCCTAAGACTGCTTAGTCCATGCTACCCCTAGGATAGCTTGTCTATAAGGTTGACTTTACAACCTGCACCATAAGGGTTGTTTGGCATGGTACAAGGTGATCACTAGAACTAGTGAGCATCATATACCAGGCCAACTTCTCACATTGGTGAGCAGCGGATTGGGATTTGAGCTCGCTGTTGTTTTACCATTACAATCTTTGAAAATATCATTTGAAAGATCATACAGGTACCTGATAGGTACACTAAAACAAGACTAGATATACTTAAGTTCTACTGAACTTAGTTGTTGTAGAGGATAGGGAGTAGCTCACCCTGACTACAACTACTAGATAGGTTTTGTAGGAAAACACAAGTGTAGGTAGATTGCAACACATCCACCACACTAGAGCAATGTCTGAAGCTGAGGGATCCACTGGACCCATCTCTGTTGAGAGTGACCCTCCAAGGGCACCATCCAAATTTGCTATCTTTCCATTTAAGGAACTGAGGCAACTGTGTTCCATGAGAGGAATCAAAACAGGTCCTACTCCTACAGCAGGACACCTCATAGAGCTGTTAGACCAGTCTGAAGCTCTAAAGAACTCCAAACCAGGCCCCTCAGGGACTGGTGAGGAAGGTTCTCCTTCTGAAGAAGAAAACACTGATGCCCCTGCCCCTGTTATCCACATAGATGAGGAAGCCCAGATCACTGGAGATACTCAGCCAGAGGATGAGGAAGAAGAGGAGGAGGAGGAAGAAAGTGGGTCTGATGATGAGAGAAATAGCCAGGTGTTAGTCAGCAGGCTTAACCAGGCTAACCTAAGCTTATTTGGGACTGAAGGTGGGTCCAACCCATTCAGACCCCCAAATGGACTTAACAAGGAGCATAGGAGGAGGAGGAATCACTCAGGTGAGTCCAATAATTCCCATGTTTCTAGAGGTTCTCATGGCAACTCCAGAAGGGAGTTGACTAGCCCTCAGAGAAGGGAACATGAGGCCAAAATGAGAGAGGCTGAACTTAGGATCCAGAGGCAAGAGTTAGAGGTTGCCCTGGCCAAAGAGAAACTTGCTAGAGCAAGGCAGCCTAGAGAGAGTGGATTAGAATCCACTGGTGGCAGCACTATCCCTAAGGATAAAGACAGGTCCTATGACAATAGAAACCTGAGTAAGATTGTGCCCCCCTACAAAGTTGGGGATGATATCCACAAATGGATAACTGCACTTGAGAGAGCTTGCAAAGTACAGCAGGTCCCTCAGGAGCAGTGGGCAGCAATCTTGTGGCTCTCCTTTGAAGGTAGAGGCCGAGACAGACTCCTCACAGTTAGTGATGGGGATTCTAGAAACTACCTGGTCCTGAAGAGTGCTCTGATTGATGGGTTAGGCTTAACCACTGAACAGTACATGTTAATGTTCAGAGACACCCAGAAGACACAGACTCAGGACTGGTCTGAATTTGTTGAATGTGCCACTAAGGCTCTGGAGGGCTGGTTGCTGGGAAGTAAGGTTACAGACTATGAAGGATTGTACAATTTGCTTATGAGAGAACAGATTTTAAATAACTGTCAGAACCAGCAGTTGCATCGACATTTGGTTGACTCAGATCTAATCTCTCCCCAAGAATTGGGAAAGAGGGCAGACAAATGGGTTAGAACCAGAGTTAAGCAAAAGAACCAGAACCAGGGTGGTGACCAAAAGAAAACAGACCAGAAGGGTGGGGAGCAGAAAGCTAAAGACCAGGAGTCTTCAACAGGGCCCCAAACTAATACTGAGGGTGGGTCCCAAACTTCCAAGAAGAAGAAGAAAGAAGGTCAAAGAAAACCCTGGTGTAGCTTTTGCAAAACCACCACTCACTGGACAAGCGATTGTAAAAAGGGTGGAGCCCCCAACACTGCAGCCCCTAAGGCACCTGCACCCACTAGTACAGTTGGCAGTGTTGGTCCACAGACTAAGGGGGTAGTGGGTATCACCTTGGGAACTGATGGAGATTCTGACCTAGTCAGAGTCCCCACACAGGCTGTTCTGATTTGTGATGGGGAGATTGATTTTTCCCCTACTGTCAGTCCCAATAATTTGGGCAAGTACAGACAGACACCTTTAATTAATGAAAAAGTGGCTCAAGCATACAGGAACACACGTGCCAGTGTCACTATGGTGACGCCTAGCTTTGTGGACCCTGGACAGTACATACCAGGTGATAATTACCTGGTGACCAATGCCAGCAATGTCACTACTACACATAGTGTGGCAATTGTTAACTTTTCCTGGGGAGGGGTAACTGGCCTAAAAAGAGTTGTGGTTAGTGCTGCTGATCTCCCAGTAGAATGTTTGTTGGGCAATGACCTGGAGAGCTCTCTATGGTCAGAAGTTGAGTACAGGACTCATGCAGAGATGTTAGGGTTATCATCACATGTCCTTGCTGTGACCAGGTCACAGGCCAAAAAGTACCTCTCTGAACCTCAGGTCTTGGATCCTGGAACAATGGACCAAGTACCTTCCAAGACAAGGAACAGGAGGGTAAAGGCTGTGCCTTCCCAAATGCCTACAAGTGAGGATCAGCCTTCACAGGAAGATGATTCTGAGACCCCTGAAGGAACTGTCCCTATAGAGCTTGAACTTGATCAGGTTGAGTTTCTGGGGACAGGGGGACCTTCTAGGGCAGACTTGGGGCAGGCTCAGTTATCCTGTCCTTCTCTTGAACCCCTCAGACAGCAGGCTGCTGCTGAGGCTGCTGGGAATGCTCAAGGTACCCATAAGGTTTATTGGGATGATGGGCTCCTTTATTCAGAGGGTAGAGACCCCAAGCCTGGTGCAACCAGGAGGTTGGTCATACCTCTGCAATTTAGGGGCTTCCTTCTTACCTTGGCACACGATATTCCCTTAGCAGGACACCTAGGCCAGAACAAAACATGGGACAGACTTGTCTGTCACTTTCACTGGCCTCACATGTCAGAAGATACAAAGGAGTTTTGTCGCTCCTCTGTAACCTGCCAAGCAAGTGGCAAAGCAGGTGGTACCACAAAGGCCCCCCTAATACCATTACCTGTGGTGGGGGTGCCCTTTGAAAGGGTAGGGATTGACATTGTTGGACCAATGGATCCCCCTACAGCATCTGGGCACAGATTCATACTGGTGGTGGTGGACCATGCCACCAGGTACCCAGAGGCAATTCCACTTAGGACCACAACAGCTCCTGTTGTGGCCAGGGCCTTACTTGGAGTTTTCTCCAGAGTGGGGTTTCCTAAGGAGGTAGTATCTGATAGAGGTGCAAACTTCATGTCAGGATACTTGACAGCTATGTGGAAGGAATGTGGTGTCAACTATAAGTTCACCACTCCCTATCATCCACAATGCAATGGGCTTGTTGAGAGATTCAACAAGACCCTAAAGGGCATGATCAAAGGATTACCTGAGAAGCTCAGGCGAAGATGGGATATCCTTCTGCCCTGCCTTCTGTTTGCTTACAGAGAGGTCCCACAAAAAGGTGTTGGCTTCAGCCCCTTTGAATTGTTGTTTGGGCACCCTGTAAGAGGACCCCTATGTCTGGTGAGGGAAGGATGGGAGTTACCTCTCAAAAAGCCCAAGCAAGACATAGTGGACTATGTACTTGGTCTCCGCTCCAGGATGGCTGAGTATATGGAGAAGGCATCCAAAAACCTTGAGGCTAGCCAGGAATTACAGAAAGCCTGGCATGACCAAAAGGCTGTCCTGACTGAGTATCAGCCTGGACAGAAGGTATGGGTGTTGGAGCCAGTGGCCCCAGCAGCACTCCAAGACAAATGGTCTGGACCCCATACAATCATTGAGAAAAAGGGAGAGGTTACCTACTTGATGGACCTAGGAACTCCCAGGAGCCCCCACAGGGTGCTCCATGTTAACAGGCTGAAAGCATATGTTGACAGGAGAGACATGGGCTTGCTCATGGCTACAGATGAGGGGCAGGAGGAAGAGAGTGACCCTCTCCCAGACCTGCTGACTCAGAATCCTGAGGATGGCTCAGTTGATGGTGTGGCCTTAGATGGCAGCCTCACTGAACATCAGCAACATGACTGTAGACAGGTTTTGCAGTCATATCGACATATGTTCTCCCTGACACCCAGTCAGACTAACTGGTGTACCCATGTGGTGGACACTGGTGATAGTCTTCCTGTAAAGAACAAAATTTACAGGCAGCCTGACCATGTCAGAGACTGTATCAAGGCTGAGGTGCAAAAGATGCTGGAGTTAGGTGTCATTGAGCCTTCAGAGAGCCCCTGGGCTAGCCCAGTGGTTCTGGTCCCCAAACCTCACACCAAAGATGGAAAGAGAGAGATGAGGTTCTGTGTGGATTACAGAGGACTCAATGCTGTCACCAGGACAGATGCACACCCAATTCCAAGGGCAGATGAGCTCATAGACAAATTGGCTTCTGCCAAGTATTTGAGCACATTTGACTTGACAGCTGGCTACTGGCAAATCAGGTTAGCTGAGGAGTCTAAGGCCAAGACAGCATTTTCTACCCCCAGTGGGCATTATCAGTTTGTGGTGATGCCCTTTGGTTTGAAAAATGCACCTGCCACCTTCCAAAGGTTGGTGAATCAAGTCCTTACTGGGTCGGATGACTTTTGTGCAGCATATCTGGACGATATTGCTGTCTTTAGCTCCACCTGGGAGGATCACCTGGTCCACCTGAAGGAAGTGCTAGAGGCTCTGCAAAAGGCAGGCCTCACTATCAAGGCAACCAAGTGCCAGATAGGGCAGAGTAAGGTTGTGTACTTGGGCCACCTTGTGGGTGGAGGCCAAGTTCAACCACTGGAGAGTAAGATTCAGACCATAAAGGACTGGACTCCTCCAACTACCCAGACTCAGGTCAGAGCTTTCTTGGGCCTGACTGGGAACTACAGGAAGTTTGTTAAGAACTATGGGTCCATTGTGACTCCTCTTAATGATCTGACATCCAAGAAGATGCCCAAAAAGGTTCAGTGGACAGAATACTGTTAAAAGGCATTTGATGACCTGAAGAAGGCCATGTGCCATGCACCTATCCTGAAGAGTCCTGACTACTCAAGAGAGTTTATTGTCCAAACAGATGCTTCTGAGTTGGGAGTGGGAGCTGTGCTTTCACAACTTAATGTAGATGGTCAAGACCAGCCCATTGCTTTTATTAGCAGAAGGCTGACCCCCAGAGAGAAACGTTGGTCAGCCATTGAGAGGGAGGCCTTTGCTGTGGTGTGGGCCCTGAAGAAGTTGAGACCATACTTGTTTGGCACTCACTTCAAGATTCAGACCGACCATAAGCCCCTCTTATGGCTTAATCAGATGAAGGGTGAAAACCCCAAACTGCTCAGGTGGTCCATTTCCCTACAGGGGATGGACTTTACAGTGGAGCACCGCCCAGGGACTGACCATGGTAATGCAGATGGTCTCTCCAGGTACTTCCACTTAGAACATGAAGACACAACTGGTCAAGGTTAGTCTAATGTCCCTGCGTTTGGGGGGGGTTGTGTAGGAGAGTAGGGTCTGCTATCCTATGGTCACCCCAAATTTTTGCTTTTTGCTTCACTGGTTTATGACTTAATGTGGCTGTGGGCCTGCTAATCAGACCCACAGCCTGCTGTTCTCTCTCTAAATTGTTACCCATGTACTTTAGGTGCATAACGACATTGGAACTGGTTCACCTTATTGGCCCCTGTAACAGTGTACCCAGGTACCCAGGGCATAGGTGCTTCCAAGGCCTACCAGGGGCTGCAGCATGTATTATGCCACCCCCGGCCTTGCCTCCATATTTTGACACAACTGGCTGATCACTCAGCTGGGGTAAGTCGGTGTAACCACCCCTTACTTAGGTGTAGTATGCCTATACCTAACCTAAAATGGACACATATGTTCCTATCAGTCACTCCTATGGAAGGCCTCATCAATCCTGGAGGCAGAGTGCTTGGAAATATGTCAGATGGTGCTCTGGCATGAGCTGAGCCTGTCTGCAGCTTTCGGAACCATGTCCTTTAGCTGTTTCATGATACTGCCATACCATATACTCTTAAGTGCATTATGAACCTCGCGGTTAAATGCTATCTTGGGTTTGGCTTTATCAAAACATGTCGAGTAAGGTGTCATACGAATTGGAATACTACCCCCTCGCCAGTTCTGTCGACGGGGGTAGCATTCCACCCTTCTAGAGGGACACGACATGTACCTAGCCTGAACCCCGGTTAAAGATAAACAGAGCCTCAGCATCACAAAATGGATGCTGCCACCACAGACACAAGTCTGACCTCCTGCTGCTGGGAGTCCTTCCAGCGAGGGCATCTTGGACAAAGGGTTTCCTGCCTGGGGAGGTGCTAGCACCACCCCAGACAGGATTTTGTGTATTGGGTAGGACAGGGCTGAATAGAATCAGACATGCCTGGGGTACACAAGGTGTCCCTGTGCATAGGCCAGTTCAAACCGGTGCTGGGGCTTTCCAGCCCCAGTCCTGGCGCGAAACTGGACAAAGGAAAGGGGGTGTAACCACCCCCCTTCCTGGTTCCACCCAGAGGAGGGACCTAGTAGGCGATCCGGCCCCCCAGATTCGAATAAGAGTGGGAGCTGTGTCCTGAGACTTCAGATCATCCTGAATCAACTTGAAAAACAGAAGAAGACTGGACTTCGACATTCTGCTGCACAGAAGACGGAAGAGAATCTCCCTTGTGGCCAAGGAGTGACCACCCTGTGAACACAGGCACCAACCACCAACTCGACGTCTGCTTTGCCACCGCCTCCCGCCGGAAACCGAGCCCAGAGCCCGACAAGACCCAGACTCCCAGACATCTCACAGCCCGATCCACAGTCCCTGCAAAGAAGGGATCCGTGGAGGCATCGAGAGACGTGGGACCGGACCTCTTGGAAGACCCCCGAGAAGCTGACTGCGCAGCACCCGAGGCACCCTCGACGCTGTGCTTTGGGGATTGAGAAGCCCCAACCTCGAGCAGCCCTTGCACCGAAGATCAGCCCCCCAGCATCTCCAGGATCTGCGTTGGGCCCTTTTGCACTGTGCCACTCGATGCGCCATCCCGTCCATTTGCCACGTGGCTAGCGGCCATCTTGGTGACGAAACCTTCAACTTACACTGCAGCTCTAGTTGCTCCAGACTTGCCCTCGCTCCTATAAAAGGGAGCACCTGCTTTGACCTTGCTGGTCCGAGTAAGAAGCCTTTTTTGATTCCTGCGTGGCTTGCATTAGCCAAGGCCTGTTCTCTCCAATCAAGTTGCCGATACCGCCAACAGCGAGAAGCCTGCGTGGGACAGCTTGTGATTGACTCCTGGACGTCCTCGACCCCTCGTGTCCACGTGGCTGCAGAGAGAAGCTACACCTCAACGCCTGTTTGCACCCGACATCGCCTGGTTCCAGTCTGGTTCCACGGTAGTCACTGGCTAGTGACTTTGAACATTGTCCCCTCTGCTTTCAGGTCTTCACCTCTTCAGATCCACCCTTGGATCCACCGGAATTCTTCACATCGAGCCACCTGCAGCATCTTCAGCTCCAAGCACCATCGACCTGCGTGACGAAACCCGACACTACTTTGACCCTGTGCACCCGCTTCCTGTGGGTGAGGTAACTCAGCAACGCCGGTGTTCCCACACTGGTACACACCTCTAGTGTCTGTGTCTAAAGTTTCATCCTTCTAGGTCACTCGGAAGGTTCCTTAATAACTAACTTTGTAACTTTTACGCACCATTGACATTGCATTGGTAAAGCGTGCACTTTCCGCACTGCACCCGAGTCCCGCGGGCCTTTCCCGACTTCTTCACTGCTAGTCCCGAACAGCTCCAGCGATTCCCCAGGCCCTAGGCCTCTTCACTTTCCCCATAGTGGTTCTTATACCACTATTTTAGTATATGGTTTAGGTGGCCCCTAGGGCTCATCCATAATTGTGCAACTTTTGTGTATTTAAACTGTGTTTTGCTTTAACGCATTTGCTTCTGTGCTCATAAAGAGTATCAGGGTTATTTGTAGAAATAAATCTATATATATTTTCAATATATATCTGTGTGGTGTCCTTTCATTTGGTATTCAAGGGATTGTGTATGGTAAAACAGCTTGCTTCACATGCCTTTACAGAGTTTAGCCTAAGACTGCTTAGTCCATGCTACCCCTAGGATAGCTTGTCTATAAGGTTGACTTTACAACCTGCACCATAAGGGTTGTTTGGCATGGTACAAGGTGATCACTAGAACTAGTGAGCATCATATACCAGGCCAACTTCTCACATGTAGAATCAGCCGCATCGCTCATAACACAATTAAAATCCCCCATGATCAATAATTCCCGCTCCCAGTCTAATAGCCCCATTGCTTTTAAGCAGTGAAAATAAAAGAAACATAAAATGATAATAACTTTGAGTGATTATCATTTCATGGTTCCGTGCTGCTTTACAGGCAGGCGGGGGGTCTACTTTGCTCTCGGAGTAGGACAGTGGAAGAGTGGTTTGCCTACTCCTAAGTACACATGACTGGCCGGGCCTCTAGAGCTGGGCAAACAGTCATGCACACTTTCCCTTTTCTCCGCGCAGGCTGCATTACAGCCTGAGGGAAGAACATGCCCAAGCCCCCATTCCCTGTCTGAGCGTCAACCCACGATGTTCAGACAAAATCACAACACTGCATTGCAGCATTGTGATTGGTCAGGGGAGCTGGGGTGCTTACCAATCACAAAGCTGAATTGCAGCGTTGCGATTGGTCAGGGCAGCCTAGCTGTGCTTCCTGTTCCTGGATTCCAATGGATGAGAGCTGGAGCAGAGACGTGGGACCCTGCAGCAAGGTAAGTGTGCATTTCCCCAAAAACTTTTTACATCGCTTTTAAACAAGCCTCATTCTTACCTGCTCTACCGCCTTCGTCAAGCGCGGCTGTGTGCCGATTGTTTGGAGGGTGTGGCAAAGCAGAGTGCAATTATCCACACCTGGTTTTCAAAGAGGAGGGGGTGGAGCGGAGGAGGAGTTTCACAGAGCAACACCCTACTTAACTCTAATGTGCCAGCGGACGCGCAGCAGATAACGAGAGGCTGCAGCTGAGAACCGGTCACATCCCACAGAGAGCTGGAAGAATTTTTCACCGCTGTGAACTGCTTTCAAAATCCTGTTTTAAACCATTTTGTTTTCTTTTAAACTAAACCTCACATAGCATTTTTTAATCGCTTTTCAACAAGCCTCATTCTTACCTGCTCTCCCGCCTTGGTCCAGTGCGGCTGTGTGCCGATTGTTTGAAGGGTGTGGTAAAGCAAAGTGCAATTACCCACACCTAGTTTTCAAAGAGGCGGGGGTGGAGCGGAGGAGGAGTTTCACTGAGCAACACCCTACTTAACTCTGATGTGCCAGCGGACGCGCGCAGAGGTTGCACTGCTGGCGCGCCGAAGGCGCGCCTAACGCAAGCACGTCAGCGCCCGTCCACGCCCGACCTGACCCAGGGGCCAGGATCCCTGGCTGTGGGTTACTCCATCACGATGTTAAATACATAGCGAATGAGCTAAAGAGCCTGATGCCACCCATTATGGAGGCATATAAACCCAATTTACATGGAGACAAGGAGGAACTCTCCTGTGGCAATTGCAACACGGTCTTCACCTCAACAATAATAAATGCTCAACAGAGAGGAGGACTGTCCTTCCTCCTGCTTAACTGTAGATCCCTAACTAAACATTAACATGAAATTCACAATGTACTGGAGGAAAAAAAAACTGACGCCATGTTTTTGACTGAAACCTGGCTCAATGGCAGCTCTACCCCTGATATCCTAGATGCCTTACCGGAAGGCTACGGGATAGCAAACAGGACTGGGTTGGACAAAGGGGGTGGGGGGAAATTGCTACACTCTATAAATCAACGATAAAATGCGACATTAAAAAATCAGACCTTGGCAAATGTGAGGGGATCTTTTTCACGCTTTTAATAGTAGGTAACAATACCATAGCTGGTTTCCTGATTTACCGTCCTCCAGGGCCAGAAACACAATTCATAACCAGCTTAGGTAAAAAAATCATACACACAGCCATATGTCACAACAAAGTCCTCATTCTAGGGGACCTTAATATACACTTTGATGAAACTACTAGACCAGAAGCACAAACTGTGTGTAAAGACCTCATGATGTTCAACCTTGCACAAAAAGTTAACGCACCTACACATCAAGCAAGACAAATTTTAGATCCTATTTTCACTACCATACCTGACATGGAAGTGGGAGCATCTTGGCCAATCCCATTGTCCGATCACCACATAATCCCGTTTCAGATCCCACACACAAACCCAAGAGTCAGCTTACACAAAAAGTCAGTAACCAGTAGGAAGAGGGACAAGTTTAATCCTTACTCGTTCACTCAGGCGCAACGAAAAAATTAGCCGGAGCTGGACAAGGATATTAACCTAGCCAACAGACATGTGGGATCATGGATAACCGAAGCACTGAATGAAATAGCGCCCGAGACGACCAAAAAAACAAGAAGGGGGAGCATCTTAGCTCCATGGTTCAATGATACCTTAATGAAGGCCAAACAAAAATGCAAACAGTTGAAACGCTGGTGGCGTAAGAAATACTGCACAAACATTAAAGGAGAATATAAACAACAACAAAAAAAATACTACGCTCTGATAAAGAAAACTTGCGAGTTCTACACTGGGAAAATTGAAATGGCCGAAAACTCCTCAAAAGAGATGTTTGCCATATTAAAACCCCTACAGTCAGCAGGTAGACTAACAGAGCTCCCCTCCACATTGGAGGAATCCTGCAATAGAATTTCCGACTTCTTTGTAGAGAAAGTGACAAAGATCTATGAAACGTTCCCTAGAGAAGCATGCCAGGCCACTAGCTCCAAAAGCACTACACCCACAGTAGTCCAAGTTGCAACCCTAGAGGAATTTATAATGCCAGAGCCAGCCAGAGCCAGATATAATAAGTAAACTAGCAAACTGAATCAAATCAGGTTCACCTATGGATCCAACCCGTCCCAAAATCTTACTACAAGGAGCAAAATGCATTGTACCTTTCATATCAGAACTTATCTCCCGCTCCTTCCAATTGGGAGAAGTTCCCTATGAATGGAAGCAAGCTATGGTCCACCCATTAAGGAAAAACTACATATAGATTATGAGGTACTAGATATTCTATGCTCCATCTCGTCCTTCCTTTCTTTGCTAAAATCGGAGAAAAATAGTTAGCACTCAGCACACAAAACACAGCGATAGTAATGACCCACTACACTGCTCACAATCAGGTTTCCGTGCCACACATTCCACTAAAACCGCCTTGCTCCTTGCCACAGAAACTCTAGGACAATGGGCGGACGAAGGACATACAGATGCACTGATCCTGTTGGACCTCAGTCTCCCATGGTCTTCCATGGCCTCCTCCTACAGAGATTAGAATCTTCAGGAATAAGGGGTATGGCTCTGAGCTGGATGAAATCCTTCCTGGCAGAAAGGGGTTTCCAGGTTACACAAGACACATTCACTTCCAAGAGATCTCCCCTATTACAAGGAGTTCCCCAGGGGTCAATACTGAGCCCCACATTGTTCAAACTTGCTAATATAGTGGAAGGCCACAAAGTGTCCAATGTATCTTACGCTGATGATACTCAGCTTATCGTCACACTATCTTAAAACCCAGAACATACTTCACATCAATTTTCCCAATGTATGGAGGAAGTAACAGCACAGATGGCAGACCACTGCTTAAAACTTTATGGCAGTAAGACAGAAGTGATGGTAATGGGAAGAGCGCCTTCTATCTGGACATCAGCTTGGTGGCCGTAAGCACTTGGCCAGCTCCCAACCCCTAAAACCGAATTCAAGAACCTTGGAGTATGGCTTGACCCCAACCTGACATATGAAAATCAAATCCGAAAAATAACATGCAAATGTTTCAGAATGCTGAAAACCCTACAGAAACTCATTGACCTACTACCGGTTCAAGCCAGAAAAACTATAAAACATGCAGTGGCCACCTCTCAGATTGACTACGGTAATGTTCTATAACTAGGTGTAGCAAAACAAAAGGCTGATGACGTTGCAATTAGTAAAAAACGCCGCTGCCCAGCTAGTGCTGAATCTGCCTAGAAGATCCTCCAACACAAAGGCCCTGGCCAAATTGCATTGGTTGCCTGTGGGCAAGAGGATCCTGTTCAAGGCAATGTGTTTCTGCCATCGTATCCTAGCAAATAAAGGCCCAAGTTTTCTACAAGACATGATTACACCCTACACCGCCATTGAAGCCTAAGATCTGAAGCAAAGTCATTGGTAATAGTACCCAGATTTAGGAAGGCCAGGCTAGGAGGTTGGTCTTTCAAATACCTGGTAGCAAAACATTGGAATTCATTACCAATGGATTTGAGAAAAGAGCCATGTGAAGCTGCCTTTAGGAAAAAGCTGAAAACATGTTTTTTTCCCACCTATAAACTTGAATAGACCGTGAAACGTCACAGCTAGGGCTCTCTTTCCTATCTCGTGTCATTTCTGAGTTTCTGCTCAGCGCGGGGACACACCGTTGGTGTAACCAGGCACTCTACAAATGCTGCTGCTGATGATGATTGCTCCCCGCATACCAGCCAGCACCCACCCTGCTACCCGCGAGATGTGCTGGCTGCCACTGCAGTAGAGGAATTCAGTCCATGCATATATTTTGAGAATGCATCAAGTTCTGGCATATCTTCTAATGAATAGGTATTCACAAACGTTTTCCCAGGGGCCAGAAATTTAGTATGGGATGTGACCGAGGGCTGCATTGATGTCAGCAAGGTGGCGGTCAGGGCTTTGGGAGGGGAGGGGTTTGTTGTGAGGTGGGTGTAAGGGTTGCTAGGCATATACATCTATTTGCACATTGTGAAACCAAAAACTTGGGATTAATCCTGGCTTCTCCATTTAACCAAATTGTGTGATCCTTGGCAATTATTTTATTTCACTTTCCCTCCTTTTTTTCATTATCACATAGGTGGACCTTAAAATACATGACTCCATGATTTGTGCTGCACAAAGCCTTCTCCAGTGTTTGATTTAATAAACTATTTGATGTTCATGTATAATAGAAACGCCAAAAGGTGCACATGACAACTGACTTGCTTCTTCGTACACTATTGGCATAGTTATCAGGGGGTAGGGAAGAATGACTGTTACTTCCTTTCTGTAATTTCAACTAACCTTTAAAAAAAAAAGCTTACTGGTATAACATATTCTTTATGTTAGTGCTGAGTCAAATAAACATTACCCCAGTGCTAATCTTGACAAAGGGAGCGCATGTAAAGGGCAGGAGAGCAGCTTGTGGCCCCGGGCCGTACTTTGAGTATCACTCTGCTAACGGGTGCCTGAGGTGTAAGGATTAGGTACGAAAAGCAGTTTAATGGCCAGGTATACCAATTTTAGTACTGGGTAGCCAGCTTCGAGTCTCAGCGTCTGTTGGTGATCGTGTGATTCTGGGCAAATCACTTAATCTGCCAGTGCCTTAAAGTAAAAAAAAGAATCTGAACTTGTTCTTGTGTATTGTAATTTGGTGCTCATGTAAAAGGGCTCCGGGTTCACTCTATATGAAAAAATGCAGGGAAAAAATGGGCCTTGAAGTAGGAGGATTGCAGGCTGCTGTGATCGGTTATGGCACTGCCCCAACCCATAAAATCATGAGGACAAAGGTGTCCGCTTTTGGGAAAAGGTTTGGCTGCCATGCAGGGCTGAACTGGAAGTGAAGGCACTGCTGCCTTGTACTTCCCATCTGTGCAGTGAGAGAATGGGAGAACTCATTCAGGAGATGTGGAGAAAGGGGGAGGAAAGTCCAGAAGTCAATACAGAAAATTGCCTATATGCCAAACCGGAGAAGGGAGAAGGCGGGGCCATCACACGCTGTTACATTAAAAGGGTAACAGTTTCCTTCAGGCTAACCTAACCCCGGAAGCTTTTTGAAATGCGTACACACCTTGATGCTAAAAGCGAGAAGGGTTGTGCATACCCCAAGGATTCTGTGGTGCTTATAATTAATTGTATTGTTTCTCAGCATGTTTTCAAAGAAGTCAGTGTTAGTATAAACCAGACGCCATAAGGGAGGAGGAGGAGGAAGGAGGGGGCATCACACACTGTAACAGGAGGAAGCGTGAAGGAAATTCATCGTAGTATGATGGTGATCCAGCACAGATACCAAAAACTGATCATGGGTCAATAATCACTAACATCATAACACAATGGCCCATACACATTCAACCAGAATCCCTGATGACTGGGGTCAATTTATACGTTCTCACAATTCTTTCCTTTTTATAGATTCAAATGAGACGTCTTTTAACCCCGTCGACGCTCATGACGAGCTCAGCTCGTCATGAGGTACGCATCTCGTACGCTCATGACGAGCTGAGCTCGTCATGAACCGCGGGTTTTTTAAAAAGTCAGCGCACAGCAGGAAAACCCGCAGCGCGCATGGTGTTAATAACTAATCTTTAATATCAACTTTCCTTCTACTTGGTCGATGGACCAATTAGTTGAATAGTTGATGGCAATGATAAATACTAACATACCAACCATTTAGTCAATAAAATGATCACAGACTCTCGATAAAATTAATAATGAATTTGTATCTCAAATATAAAGGGTTTAATGCTCAATTGCATTTGGTCACAGATTACAAACACTGAATCTCAAGAAAGAAGAAATTATATGTGAAATACAAATTCATCCAAATTAAGCAACGACGGAGTGGATAGAGTAAGAGACAAAGTTTCAGTAAATATCTATGCCAAACATAATATACCTAACGGAAGGCATAGTTTCATCTAAATAATACATATCAATATATAATTGACGGAGTGGATAGGTGAAGAGATAAAAGTTTCAGAGACAAATACATTAATATATAGATTCGGAAAACAATTAAGGCTAAATGCAAACCTATTGGTGCAGGAAAACAACTCCCTTGGCCTAGGAAATTGTGGGGGTTCCCAAAACACAATCGGGGAACAAAGGATATAAGGACAGGAACAGGACAGGTCAGGAACAGCTAGGCCTCTCTGCAAACCGACGGACAGCGACACATCTCCCCTCTTCTCTCCTGACAGCCTAATCTCCAACCACACCCCCAAAGGCACCCCAATTATACTCTAAAATTGACATGTCCATCCCAAAATTGTTGCAAACTATCATCAAACTCGCAACGGGATTGGTGGGTTTGGGAGGTGGTGTTGTTACACCACCACGATTTAACCTTTAATACAACAACTTCATTGGGTAAATTAGTTCCCAGGGTCTGAGTCTTAGTTCGTTGTCACGTTCCCTACATAAGATACAAATTTTAACTTTTTCCTTTATAATTTAACATCATCCGCAGTGTGCATCTCCGGTCCCACGCCAGGGTACAAGATGTGGCAGTCGTCTGACACTCTGGCCTTCACCCTTTTCATGTCATCTACGATGCACAGCGTGTCTTGTCTTGCCTCATGACAACGGATTCACTCCTTGAAGCTCTCCCTCCCACATTAGCTAATTTTACAAAGATGGCTGCTTCTTTCAGCACATTAAAGTAAATGAAAATGAACATTTATTAATTATATGATAATTAAACCTTCGCTGTTTACCACCCACCTTGCACTATTCCCCATTAATGTTACCTAACATAAGCTTAGTGCAAGAAGCAGCATTAATAATTACTTCAAAGCAGGATGCAACATGATAAACACTGATACACATGTGGCCTATTCATGCAACTTCTTCGTTTTCTTTCAAAGCATAAAAGTTATTACAATACTATTTATTTACGTGTTAGTTCAGGCATGCCCAAAGCAGTTCCCTTGTGTTCATGTTGAGGGTACATTCGTTTTTCTACAACTACTTATTGTTAGTGCATATTATGGGGGTATCAATTTGTGCACGTTTCATTTTTGAGAAACTCTGCTCCATCAATGGGCAACAAAAATGTTCTGTTAGCGAAATCGACGGGGAGGGAACTAAGTATACAAAGGAGGGACATTTAGAAAAGTGCTCCAATAAGACAAGCACAACAAAGAACTTATGGCAATACATAGGCATGCTTAAGCCCATAGACTGATTACTAGTTGTCTTGCAGATAGCGCAAGCACTGCCTAAGCTCGACCTAAAAAGGAAGGAGAGTTTCAAGACTGAGAGTCCTCAATATGACTTTAGGAAGTAGCCACACATGTAAAAGAACATGAGAAAATACTAGAAAAAGGAAGGTTCATCAGCAAAAGTGGAGACTGTAGGGTAGGGAGCTTGGAAGCAAGAGGTCACAATATGAGACTATGGAAGAGTGCGATGTCGCAGTATCAGAATGGAGGGTAGGGGGCTCTGAAGAGGACAACGTCTGGAACTTGAGCAGAGATGGAGGAACATAAGGGCACAGTATTAGAATGGAGGGCAGGGGCTTAGGTGTATAAGACCACACTATGAAAAAAGCATTGGCTTGGAGGCGTATGATGGCAGAGCATCAGACTGGAAGAAATAGGGGTTAGGAGTAAGAGGCCACAGTATGGGACCTGAACAAGGATAAAGGATTTTAAGGGCACAGGTTCAGACCGCAGTGCAAAGGACTGATTTAAGAGGCCATAATATGGCACTTGCCTGAGAATAGAGCAGTATGATGTCACGATATCACACTGGAGAGCAGAGGGCTTAGAGATCCTGGGAATGGAGGAATGTGACTGCACAGTATGACAAAGGAGGGTGGGGCACCCGGGAGTGTCTGGTGGTACAGGAGTGTGACTGCACAGTACGAGACTGGAGGGTTTGGGGCCCGGGAGTGCCTGGTGATGGAGGCATGTGACTGCACATTAAGACACTGGAGGGTGGGGGCCTGAGAGTGCCTCAGGATTGAAGAGTATGAGTGCACAATGTGAGACTAGAGGGTGGAGGCCTGTGACTGACTGCGGATTGAGAAGTGTGACTGCACAGTGTGGCACGGGAGTGTGGGGGGCTGTGAGTACCCGGGGACTGAGGAGTGTGACTGCACAGATTGGCACTGGAGTGTGGGAACTGTGAGTGCCGGGGGACTGAGGAGTGTGACTGCACAGATTGGCACTGGAGTGTGGGGGCTGTGAGTGTCTGGGGAAGGAGGAGTGTGACTGCATAGATTGGCATGGAGTGTGGGGGGCTGTGAGTGTCTGGGGAAGGAGGAGTGTGACGGCACAGATTGGCACTGGAGTGTGGGAGCTGTGAGTATCTGGGGAAGGAGAAGTGTGACTGCACAGTACGAGACTGGAGGGTGAGGGACCCGGGAGCAGTGCTTAATTTATGCCGGTGCTTTCTGGTGTTCAGCACCGGCACTTATTTTACAAGGCCGGGTCTATTAAATTTCATCGCACTGGTTGTGATTGCCAATGCTTGTTGGACGCCAAGGTGTGTGTTTTCATGGTCCTTTTCTATCTCTGCATCCCACAGTATTGTCTCCGCCTCGGAACGGAAGGGGAATCTGAGTGGTAACTTGGAGTTCGAATGAGAGGGAAAAGGAAGTACAGCTGCTCAGACACTGTGCATATTCAAGCCGAGCTGGTGGGGGGAGGGGGGGTGGGTGAAGAAAGCATTGCTCTGTTCTGTCAGCCAGGGCTGGACTGGCTGTGGCGGGCACTGGGCATTTCCCCGGTGGGCCGCCAGGGTGGGGGCCGTTTTTGTTACAGGGCTGTTTTTGCAGCATAGCTGCAATATCGGCCCTTGTAACAAAAACAGCCGAAACCGGCCCTGGCAAAGAGCTCGGCTGCGACCCCAACCCCCAGGGGGCGCCGGGCCGAGCACTTTGCCAGGGCTGGTTTTGGTTCCCAGTCCAGCCCTGCTGTCAGCATTTTCTGGATGCAGGGGCTTAACATAAGGCTCCACAGCCACGCAGTGCGCGGTGGGGGGGAAGGGGACAGGTCACCTAGAGGGGCATTCTCAGCCTGGATTATGTATTACAAAGTTAATATAAAAAACATTTCGCAACTGCTGGTGCCAGGCTGGACCCTGCCCTGGCAATGTAATTTTGGGAATAGAAATGTTTCTATTTCAACATTTTCGAGAGGCAGGAGATCCGGACTTTGGCTTCCAGGAGTGGCTGTGGCCTCCCTAGGTTCAGTGGATGAACTGAGGAGTGTGACTGCACAGATTGGCACTGGAGTGTGGGAACTGTGAGTGCCGGGGGACTGAGGAGTGTGACTGCACAGATTGGCACTGGAGTGTGGGGGCTGTGAGTGTCTGGGGAAGGAGGAGTGTGACTGCATAGATTGGCATGGAGTGTGGGGGGCTGTGAGTGTCTGGGGAAGGAGGAGTGTGACGGCACAGATTGGCACTGGAGTGTGGGAGCTGTGAGTATCTGGGGAAGGAGAAGTGTGACTGCACAGTACGAGACTGGAGGGTGAGGGACCCGGGAGCAGTGCTTAATTTATGCCGGTGCTTTCTGGTGTTCAGCACCGGCACTTATTTTACAAGGCCGGGTCTATTAAATTTCATCGCACTGGTTGTGATTGCCAATGCTTGTTGGACGCCAAGGTGTGTGTTTTCATGGTCCTTTTCTATCTCTGCATCCCACAGTATTGTCTCCGCCTCGGAACGGAAGGGGAATCTGAGTGGTAACTTGGAGTTCGAATGAGAGGGAAAAGGAAGTACAGCTGCTCAGACACTGTGCATATTCAAGCCGAGCTGGTGGGGGGAGGGGGGGTGGGTGAAGAAAGCATTGCTCTGTTCTGTCAGCCAGGGCTGGACTGGCTGTGGCGGGCACTGGGCATTTCCCCGGTGGGCCGCCAGGGTGGGGGCCGTTTTTGTTACAGGGCTGTTTTTGCAGCATAGCTGCAATATCGGCCCTTGTAACAAAAACAGCCGAAACCGGCCCTGGCAAAGAGCTCGGCTGCGACCCCAACCCCCAGGGGGCGCCGGGCCGAGCACTTTGCCAGGGCTGGTTTTGGTTCCCAGTCCAGCCCTGCTGTCAGCATTTTCTGGATGCAGGGGCTTAACATAAGGCTCCACAGCCACGCAGTGCGGGGTGGGGGGAAGGGGACAGGTCACCTAGAGGGGCATTCTCAGCCTGGATTATGTATTACAAAGTTAATATAAAAAACATTTCGCAACTGCTGGTGCCAGGCTGGACCATGCCCTGGCAGTGCCATTTTGGGAATAGAAATGTTTCTATTTCAACATTTTCGAGAGGCAGGAGGCCCGGACTTTGGCTTCCAGGAGTGGCTGTGGCCTCCCTAGGTTCAGTGGATGAACTGATGGGCCCCCGGGCCCTACCCCCTTGAAGCTACAACTTAGTTTCACGCACAGCCATCACTCCAAACTGAACAGCTGAGCTGTGCTGGAAAAGCATGTGGTCTGACCTTCAGACACCCTTTCCATCTGCACAGCACTCAGAGGTGCGGCAAGAGCCTGCGCCCCGCATTCCTGCTTTGAAATCAGGTAAATCAAAGTAGCGACAACTCTGTCCTGCTGCCCTCATTTTTATTTCATGTTTCATGACTCTGCAGACTGTTAAAACATGAACTGATGATCTTTACTTTTCTCTGGCAAAGGCCTGGACAGTATTCTTAGGAAAAACATAACATGAAAAGGTCTCTACTAATTTTAACATGGAATTTCTGTCTTTGAATACTTTAATTATCAGTCTGGTCAGTAGGGCAACTGCAGAACACGTTTCTGCATCTGGAGAAGTAGATCTTCAGGACACTATTGTTTCAACTTTTGGAGTGTGCAATACGTTTTCTTTATCACTATACTGACATTGAAATCAACAATGAAAGCTTGACATAGCACCTCAAAGATTAAGCTGTAGGCATTGTGAGCTGAAATGTACGCATGGATCACAGCAGCAAGCACATGAACCTTCTAAGCTATGAAGCTTGGATGATGGAGCGTGACATGATCTTTCACACCGCTCAGCAGCAGGCATGTTAACATTCCAGGGATTTTTTATGATGTAAACCTGAGATATTGCTGCTGTTTGAAAACTGAGCCTGTTATACTTTGTGTGTAACACTCTCTTCTGTCTAAAGAAATCTCTTGTGAGATCAGTGGAATCTTTGAGACAGCTCTGCTATCTAAAGCTAAAGTTGGAACATTCTGTAACTCTTTAGGTGCAGCTCTTCGGAGAGGCCTGCGCCTGCAACTTGTGTTGCCTTGGGAATATCTCTGCTGTCTAAAGACAAATTGTGAGTCAGTTGCATGTTGTGAGGCCTTTTCACTGTTAAATTATGTGGGGTGCTAGTGAACTTTAAATATGACAGGGGCCCCAATAGGATACCTTGCATGCCCCACCCCTAAGGATTTGTTACGCCACTGTTTGGATGGTATGGGAAGGGGAAGAGGCACAAATTGAGGCTGTGTGATTTTTTGCCACCTACTTGCCCTTTGAGCTCTCAGCAAACACTGCACTTCGTTTCTAAGGTAAGAAACCACCAATCTTTGATATGCAACGCTCCAATGTAGTGCTTTATGTGAGAGAGGTGGGTGTAGGACTCGGCCTCTCCTCTGTGAACTTAAAAAATTGTACCTGTATTCATGGAGAGGTAGAAATAACCCCCTTTGAATTAGAGTGCATGAATGGGGGGAGGGGGTCTTCATTAGAAAAAGTGGATTGCTACATTTTGAAGAGTAAAATACAGACCATTTGTTGCTGTTTTAAGAGCCTGCAAAAACCCAGACGAGATACTAAATAGAACTTTAGGTTAGAGGATGTAGCCTTGCTGCTAGAGCGGTCGACCTCGCAGCTGGGGAACCGGGTTCGAGTCTCAGCAACGACGCTCAACATCCTGTGATTCAGGGCAAATTACTCAATCTCCCCGTGCCTAACAAAAATGGATGTGTCCCTGTGTAACGAAACTGGTGCTCATGTAAATCGCTCTGATACCCGATATCTTCGGGTCTAGTGCGTGCTATATAAAACTAAAAAAAAAAGATTTTTTTAAACTTTACACTAAATTGTATTTATTCATTTGTAACCTGACTCTTTCCTTTTATTACTTCATTATTAGTCAAGGATCCTCAACTCTTAAAGAATGTACAGATAAGATCTAAAAATACTGGCTTTAGGCGATTTTGCTTATTTATGTGCCGGCCAGAACATTAAAATATCATTGGTGCTATTAGAAACCGATCCGGTGGCAACGCTAGAAAGTGCAGCTAATATGGCAATTACATTTGGGGTGGAGGTTTGAGGGGAGGGGGGTATATACTCACATCTCAACAACAGCAGGGCAGACTCCATTGAATTTTGTGCTTTACTAGTTCAAAAGTGCATGTGGAAGCCTCTCTAAATGGAGCTGAGTGTCTGACTTAATTTAGAAATAGGTGGCAGTGGGATGTTGTGACTTATAGCCTGATTGTGTAATACAACTATTTGTTTGAAGCATAAGAGCCTGATTCTCCATCAAAGCTTAACACTGATGGTATAACTGACACTTTATTATCTTTTATCAAGAATACCTATTGAGATGCCCAAAAATATTTTGATATCATAAAATAGTAACACAGTTAAAAAATCGCTATCGTGTGTCCTGGACAGCATAGCTATACATTGATGAGACAGGCCTAAGAATGATACAGCCCTGTCACCCCATAACTTTACAACATTATTTACTGTATATTTAATAAATCAGAGGTGTACTTTTTTCTTGTTCTCCCTCGGTATCTGCTTTTCTTCCTCCCCTACACATCTCACTCCTTTCCTTGTCTACATTCTCCCTTCATTTTCTGCACTATATCCGCATTCCTCTTAATTGCCGCCTCCCCAAACTAACTGCTTTTTATTTTCTACCTTCCCATCTTTCCTTTCCACTCTCCTTTCATGTGCTCCCAGCTGTCTGGTCTTCTTCCCTTCCCTTTCTCCTATTTCCACTTTTACTTCTCATCATGTTCCACTCTAAATCTCTGCTTCCCCCACTTCTCTTCACATTCCTTGTCTATCATATTTATCTTTGCATTCAGACCTCTCCTTCCACCTCACTCTACCTTTTATGTTTTTCCTTCTTGCACATATCTTTATATCCACTCCAGGAATCAATGTATGAGCTCTGGATCATAAATTTAAATCTTGGTGTGGCCACTCATTCTTTCATCTTTCTGAGGTCGATAAAATATGTGCCATTGAGTTGGATAACACAATTTGTAATTTGGTGACAAGATCCTCTATGGTAAATATGTGCTGTACAAACATACATTGTGTGTTTAGGACGCAGAAATGCATTTTAATCTTTTGTTTTTCAATTTCTTTGCAATATAACACTGTCATTATTCCCTCTGTCCCTCTTTGACCCAGTATCTCCATGCCTCCTTTCTTCCTTCCATTTGTTTCCTTCCATCTACATTCATTCTCCATTCTTCCTTGGTGCATTATTTCCTTCTTCCTTCATTAATTGTTTACTTTATTTTTTTTTTCCTGCTCCTTCCTTCACCCCTTTTTTCTTCCTCCATTCGTCTTTCTATTCATTCATCACACATCGTTCACTTCCTTTCTCCCTCTACCCCATCATTTCTTCCTTTCACATTCTTTTCTTATTTCCCCCTTTCTTCATCAATTACTTATTTCCTCACTCCAATACTCCCCTTCCTGACTGCATTTGTTGCTGACTTCTTTAATGTATTCCTTCCTTCATCCCTTCCTTTCTTTTAAACAGCACAGTACAAGCACATTTTCTTTAGTTTTCAAAGCTGCCTCAAGTCCTCAAATGACCTTTCCAAAAGCTGCATATTGAGATGTACACACATTCTCTAATATGAGTTAACATTTGAATTGCTGTCATTGGCTTTCCATGTTATATTATGAAATGTTATATTGATTTGTATATCGCACTAATCACCCGAGAGAGTATCCAAGTGCTTGGATAGGTGTGTAAGTGTGAGGTCCCGAGGTGCTCATTTGAAGAGCCATGTCTTCAGCTTCTTGCAGAACTCAAGAGGTGAGGAGGTGGCTCTGATGTGTTGAGGTTTGTGGATGTGGGTGGAGCCATTAAAGGAGATGGGTGGAGCCTGGGAAGTGGGTGTGGCCTCCTAAAAAACGTGAGCACCTGCACTTAAATTTTTACAAATTAAGCACTGACCGGGAGTGCCTGGGGATGGAAGCATGTGACTGTACATTAAGACACTGGAGGGTGGGGGCATGAGAGTGCCTCAGGATTGAAGAGTATGAGTGCACAATGTGAGACTAGAGGGTGGGGGCCTGTAAGTGACTGTGGATTGAGGAGTGTGACTGCACAGTATGGCACTGGAGTGTGGGGGGTTGTGGGTGTCTGGAGATTGAGGAGTGTGACTGCATAGATTGGCACTGGAGTGTGGGGGCTGTGAGTGTCTGGGGAAGGAGGAGTGTGACTGCATAGATTGTCACTGGAGTGTGGGGGGCTGTGAGTGTCTGGGGAGGGAGGAGCGTTACTTCTCAGTATGAGACTGGAGGGTGGGGGCCTGTGAGTGTCTGGGGAAGGAGGAGGGTGACTGCATAGATTGGCACTGGAGTGTGGGGGGCTGTGAGTGTCTGGGGAAGGAGGAGTGTGACTGCATAGATTGGCACTGGAGTGTGGGGGGCTGTGAGTGTCTGGGGAAGGAGGAGTGTGACTGCATAGATTGGCACTGGAGTGTGGGGGGCTGTGAGTGTCTGTGGAAAGAGGAGCGTTACTTCACAGTATGAGACTGATGGGTGGGGGCCTGTGAGTGTCTTGGGAAGGAGGAGTGTGACTGCATAGATTGGCACTGGAGTGTGGGGGGCTGTGAGTGTCTGGGGAGGGAGGAGCGTTACTTCTCAGTATGAGACTGGAGGGTGGGGGACTGTGAGTGTCTGGGGAAGGAGGAGGGTGAATTCATAGATTGGCACTGGAGTGTGGGGGGGCTGTGAGTGTCTGGGGAAGGAGGAGTGTGACTGCATAGATTGGCACCGGAGTGTGGGGGGCTGTGAGTGTCTGGGGAAGGAGGAGTGTGACTGCATAGATTGGCACTGGAGTGTGGGGGGCTGTGAGTGTCTGTGGAAAGAGGAGCGTTACTTCACAGTATGAGACTGGTGGGTGGGGGCCTGTGAGTGTCTTGGGAAGGAGGAGTGTGACTGCACAGATTGGCACTGGAGTGTGGGGGGCTGTGAGTGTTTGTGGAGAATGTATGTTGATACTTCGCACAATTTTAGTGCAATGTTTTTACTTAGCATAAACCATTACTTTGCATGTTTTAATTGCGCATGCATTTATAAAGCAAATGGTTTATGCTGATTAAAAAACACACTAAAATCACCCAAACACTCACACACTACAGTACCCTACACTACTCACACCCCACTAACCTACCCTAAACTCTAATACACTACCCCCTACACGACCTTACCCAGTCCCCCTGCCTTGACCCTACACTCTAAAACTACACTTCACGATCCCCCAACGCTACTCTAAACCCTAAAACACTACCCCCAGCACGACCCTTCCCCTACCCCCTGTCCTGATTCCTACACTGAAACACTACCCTGCGCGACCCCCGACACTACCCTAAACACTGAAACACTACCCTACACTACACTAACACCACAACACAACCCTAAAACACTATACCTTAAACCCTAAAACACTACCCTACACTACACAACCACCTCACCACTACCCTAAACCCCTAATCACTACCCCCTGCACGTCCTTCCCCTACTCTACACTACACAAACACAACCCTGCACGACCCTAAAAACTACACAGCCCCACTTACGACCCTCCCCCACTCTACACTACACAAATACAACCCTGCACGACCCTAAAAACTACACAGCCCCACTTACTACCCTCCCCCACCCTACACTACACCAACACAACCCTGCACAGCCCTAAAAATGACACAGCCCAACTTACCTCGCTCTCCTCGTGGTCCCTCTCTTCTCCGTCATGCCGGATTCCTGTAATCTCCGTCTTCCTGCATCGTCAGTGCTGCACCTCGTTGTTTGGAAACGGAAGCGCCTCCTTTACCAAACAACGATGTGGATTGCATACCATTACAACGCATGCGTTCTAACAATGCATGCGTAGTAATGGTACGCAATGTTACATCGCAAGCGTAGTAACGCTTGCGAAGTAACGGTATGCGGACAAAAATCTGCATACTAAAGGTAGATTACCGTTTGGGGAAGGAGGAGTGTTACTGCACAGAATGTGACTGGAGGGTGGGGAGCCTGTGAGTGCCTGGGGAAGGAGGCGCGTGAGTACACACTATGAGACTGGAGGGTGGGCCCTGTGAGTGCCTGGGGAAGGAGGGGCGTGAGTACACACTATGAGACTGGAGGGTGGGGCCCTGTGAGTGCCTGGGGAAGGAGGAGCATGAGTGCACAATATGAGACTGGAGGGTGGTGGCCTGTGAGTGCCTGGGGAAGGAGCAGCATGAGTGCACGATAAGAGACTGAAGGGTGTTGTTGCCTGTCCCCAGCCCCCCAACCTGAGTCCTAAAACCTACCCCTGCATTGTAATTAAACTACCCCAACCCCTTCCACTGCCCTGAGGCCTAAAACCGTGCCCCCATTTAAAAAACGTCCATGGACCCCCTACCATGGGCAGTAAAACCGCTCCCACTCCTAAACCCCCCCCAAGCCAAGCCCTTAAAACTACTCTTCCCCACTTCCCATGACCTGAGCCCTAAAACCCTGTCCCCTTCCAAAAAATATCCCATTTCCCCCTTCCAGTTAAAACTGCCCACCCCTAAAAACTACCACCCAAACCCAGCCCCCCCACTTACTTCTCCGCATCTGGAGCCTCCTGTTGCGACTCTTCCTGTTCCTCTCCCTGCCCATCCTGACACTAGACCTTTATCTGCTTCAAACACGCAAATGCGTGGTTAAGGCATATGCGTGGTTAAGGCATATGCGTGGTTAAGGCAAGCCTTGTGGGGAAACTATATGTGAAGCTCAGCCCGCACTGTAAAGGTCGCTTCCCTCAACCGCACAGTAGCCACCAAAGTGAACATTGTCGAGAATGCTATGGAGTTAAACTTTTGAACACTGCAAGATGCAATTTCGATTTGGACTCTTAGAAACCTATGCACATAACTAATTGTTGGACATTCTTCTCTGGAAAAGAAACAGAGTCAGAAAGGTCTTTGTTACCATTGTGGGCAGACAGGGCACTGCTGTCTTTGGCAGAGGGTTCTCCTCCGATTCTCTGATATGGTGGTAGAAGAGTACTCAGAGTGGAAATCCTAGTGTCCTTGGATCCCACCAGTCTTGACACGGTAATACAGTGTACCTCGGTTATCACTGACAAAGAGTTGAACATCGAGCCCATAGTGAGACAGAGAGTCATAGAATATAGAACAGTTTGGGGGTTAATACATGAACTCAGACAGTTTACCGGTCTTGTGAAGTGTTGCCCTATGACCGCTTTAATATTGGAATCTGTGGGTAGCGTTATTCAATCAGAAATCATTGCGAAGATTTCAGCAATCCCTAGGTCCCATTCACTCTAAACGTTTTTATGAGTTTCAAATGTCACAAGATGCGCAAGGGGGTAAGGTGGCAGCCATAGGGAAACAATGGAAAAATCAGTGCCTGTTGTTTGTCCTAGTTTTGCAGCCTGGGTTTTGGGTAAGTTGGCCAAATGGTATGAACCAATCTGCATCACCAATGTCCCAACCAAAACCTTCCGCCCAAAAAAGCAATGAAATGGGAGGTATTGGTTGGCACAGCAAAATGGACAAAGTTCTTAAGTCATAAGAAGTCTGGGGTACCCCATCGAATAGGCGATGGGGGTTACCAGACACAATTCAGGCATCACCCTAGAAGACCATGTTGCCACTGGTGATGAGAATTCTCCATCTTGTATGACATCCTGCAGCATTCTAGCTAGTAACACCATTCACCAGCATCAACACTCCATACACACCACAAAACACCATCAAACCACAGAGACTCCCTACATACCGCATATCACCATCACACAGCATACACTCAAGTGGTAATGAAGGACCCAGATAATGGAGTCTAAATACAATTTCCAAAGCCGCAGGAAGGAGAGTTGGCATTTGACATGCCTATCTGGTTCACGTGGTATATTACATTCTGCAGAGGCCTCCTACTGCTGCTGCTATCTAAAGAGTTTGTGATCTGAGGTGCACTGCTTGCACTTGTGGCAGGTGGGAAATTGAAGGGTTGATGGAACACTGTAAGGGTTGTGGACATCAGTGGGAATACAGGAGGTTGCACTGAAGCCCTGCAAGAGGTGTGAGTCAGAAGGCCACACCTGTGATGCTGGTAATGGATCCTGTGTACTAGAACCTGTTCTATGAATTGTAACTTTGTGGAGTGTGTTGTTTGTAAGGAGCACCTCAACAACGTTTTTATCATTGGACATGGTCACTGAAGCCCTATGTGGTAGATTTCTAGAAAATCTGGTAAAGGAAAAACTATCTCTACATATTTTTCAGTTTTCGAACTAACAATCATCTTTTGATATGGATATGCATGTACGTAAATACATAAAATTAACAACATCAGGAGTCATTACATTTTGCCCACTACATCAGGAGTCACTACTTAAGGAGTACCACTACTTGGACATGCTGGTATGTGGTGGCCAAACTCTTTCATTTTCTAAAATGAAAAGGTAGTATTTGGGTGGCAGAAAGTTATTTTTAGAAATGTGCAAGCTATTCTTTGTGAGAATTGAATTTATTTAGCCAAAATAAATTGCTTACCTTTTGGAAAATGTTTGATTTTTTCATAAATTGAGAGGCTGATGTTTTTACACAAAATAATAAAATGTTCCTGATATGTTTAGAAGTGAGCTTTCAGTGATGATTCATGTTGGGGACATGTAACACTGATTCTAATTCTATGGTGCCAATGGCACTTGCTGTTGTGGCCGTTATTTCATGAATAACCTAGGGCCTGATTCCGATCAGGTTAGGAATGCATTCCCACCTTTGGCCCGATTACGGTGCGGTTAGGAAGGCCTCCTAATGGCATTTGCTTCTTCCATATCGGCTCGGGAATGTGTCTTCCCGACCTGGGGCCAGATCACGATGTTGTTAGGAAGATAGGCTTCCACAGAAGTCAATGGGTGTCCAACCAAATCGTATCTGGAAGCACTCGGATGCATCATACTTGGCCGGTTGGACTCTCCCGATCCGAGTCGGTCGGGAACCATTTCCAAACCGATTAGATCAGGAAGATTTCCTAACCGCATCAGAATCAGGCCCTTAGAAGCACTTCTTCGTCTATATTATTAAACAGTTTTATAGCATTGTAATAATTTTTAAGTGTAAAGGCAGAGCATTTTAACCCTAGTGGAAGCTGTGGTTACTGAGCATGTTAGATCTGTCCAACTTGAAGGACAGAGCTGTTGTCTTTTCATTCGGCATAACTGTTTATTTGTTCATGTTGACATATGCAAGTACATTTTCCATAATAGTATATGACTGCAAAGCTGCTTGGGAGGTCATGGTGGGAAAATTAAAGGAGCAAACACAAGGAGATGATGGACGGAGCGCTGAAACTTTTCAGACACTCACCCCCAGTCACCGATCTGGGTTGAATCCATCATCGTTCTTTAGCTCACTTTGCCACCTCAGTTCAGACCCAGCCATATGCAAATCTTTGTTGACCCTGTGCCTCATGGGAACCGCCAGACAGAACTGTCAAGCCAGGAGACAGAAGAAACATGAAGGAAACTAAAAATTGTATCAGTGGCATCTTGAAAATGGTTGAAGGTCAGATCAAACTGCCTAACAGATTGTTTGAACGGCCTATACAACGGTAGGCGTTTAGACACTGCAAGTGAAACTGCATGAAAAGGGATCCATTTTGGTACCATTTCTTACCATGTTTGCTACGTGAGGAGTAGTGAAGTGGTGAAAACCGCTGTGGCGAATAATACTTGCCTTGCATCCCATAAAAGTATCAGAACATTGGGGAACCTTTCAAAAACATATGACTTTACGAACTACATAGCATGCAAATTGGGGTGTAAAATGCAGAATATGGCTCAATCTGTCACATTTTTCCTGGCAAGGAGTGACTCTTCCTCCCAATATGTCTGGGAAGGTCAACTTCAGGTGGAATTCTTGAAAAACATCTTGAAAAACTTGCTGGCTTATGCTCATATTCTTTGTGAATTGAACGGCAAAATGCACCATTTTCCTGTTCTTTTGAAAATTTTCGAAAGGGAGTGGCAGCCTCCCAAACCTTCCTAGGAAGTATTAGAAACGTTCCATCCCTCTACCGCTTAGTGATATTCAAGATATAGTTCAGTTTCAGGGGTACTCTATGGGGCTGATTCTGATGCGGGTTGGATAGCTTCCCGACCGAATCGGTTTGGAGATGGTTTCTGAACCACTCGGATCTGGAGAGTCCGACCGACGGAGTACGATACATCCAGATGCTTCCTGATACGATTTGGTTGGATTCCCATTGACTTCAATGGAAGCATATGTTCCTAACCGCATCATAATTGGGCCCTCGGTCGGTAAGACATGTTCCTGATCCGATTTGGAAGGTGCAAATGCCATTGGGAGGCCTTCCTAACCGCATCAGAATCAGGCCCTAGGTGGGAATACTTTCCTAACTGCATCAGAATCAGGCTCTTAGTGTCTGGAATTTATTCTCTTGCATAAGGAATAGTTCTTGAACCTTCCAACGCACACAAAATAGGAAAGTGAAGCCAGGAACACATGCACAGACTAAGCAGTGCAACAGAACAGCTGAGAACGTTTCCAGCAAAATGACACATTTAAGCCAATTTAACAAAACAGACGTGCGCTGCATTTGCATTCGGACACCTCAAAGGATTGCAGATCTGTTACTGAGCGCCCTTGCAAGGCAATTATTGAAATCAAGAACACATACAGAAATTATGATAGCAGGAACAGGTAAAGAAAATGCAATGCTCCAAACAGTGGGGTGATTGTTGTTCAATAAGCCCTTGTGGTGTAGAACACTGTCATTTTATAATCTTTACACAGGAAAGCAAATAGCCTTTGAAACACGACAGACACAGAGTATTAACGTGCATCTTTCGTGACTCTGTGCTCAATATGTTGGCATCTTTAATCACCATGACCAGTAGTCAGTATAGTCATGCTTGGTTCTATTAGCTACAAAGCTGTTTCTTTCCTGTAAAGTTGCTCTGCGTTGCATCTCCCATATTTATTTAGTACTACATACTAGAGTTTCTGCAATTTCTAGACAGATTTTCTTGAACATTTGACTGGATTAGCAAAATATAAGAACAAAATCCTCTACAAAGATTTAGTAATGGTCTTTCACCCAACACACATTCCTATCCGGCTTAAAAACATGGAGCCCGATTCACAAAGATAAACTAAGAGAAAAGTCTAACTTTACTACTCGTAAATGCCCTTTGTGAATACCGAAAGCCGTAAAGTTAGACTTTAGTATCAGGTAACCTTTGTGAATCGAGTCCATCTCTTTTAAAATAGGAAAGTATGTTCAGGCAACATCAATGCTTTCTGGCAGGCCTGGCAGCAGGAGATGACAGGTTCATGGACATATGTCAGCAGTGCCATGTCTGGAACCTCTAAAATAGTAGAATCCTGGGCAATTGCCCAGGTTGTTTATTCATTAAAACATATTGAGGTGCATATGGAAGTTAATGGACAGATTGAGGTGCAGTTAGTAGGGGAAACATGTGAAGGATCAGTGAGTAACATGCCTAGCATTCCTTTGGCCAGGTTGAAAGTAAGGAGACAGGAATCCATGCTACCAACAGTGGAGGGGTTTAGAGCAGCTGTGTTGGGTTGTTTGCTGAGTTAGTAACTTTGCAGTAGCTGCTTTTCAGCCAATTTAATGTGGTGCCTGAGTAATCCTATCACAGTGGCTGTCGCTACAAGGCATCTATGACAACAATGGATCTGAAGAGTAAAGAGCAGTTCACAGGCCTCACGGTTTCATGTACAAAGAGTTGTAGTATTCGCAAACCTTCTGGGGCATATTACCAAGGGCCATTATCGCCACCTTAGCGGGACTTTTTCACGCTAAAGCGGCGATAATTTTATCGCCCTATTACCTAGCTGTCGCTAACACCAGTTAGCGACATCTCGCAGGAGATAGCGATCATCTTGGGGCCCACTTTGCATGTCAGCGATATTTATCGCTAATGACATGCAAAGTGGGCGTGCCAAGATGTTAGCGACTGGAAACAGTCGCTAATATCGCTATCTCCAATTATCAACAAAGGCTTACTTTTGGAAATATTCGCGCTAAGCGCGAATATCTCCAATAGCTAACGCCTGCCCAGAGCAGTTCTTAGCCATGTTATCCAATGGAAGGTGGATAACATGGCTAAGAGCATTGTCACGATAATGCATGAATATCGCTGATTTTTCAGCGATATTCATGCATTTTGCAGGATTTTTACCGCTTTTGAGATAAACCTTGATAATATCAAGGTATCTCAGCGGTAAAAATCGTCGGAGCGCGGCGATATAATTTTAGCCGCTAACCATGCATAGCGATAATTATCGCTATTGCTTGGTAATATGCCCCCTGATTGGGTAAATCAGATGGTTTGCTAATGCGAAAACCCATTTTTTTAAATGTACTAAACCAATTTCACAATTTGGAAAGGGTTTTCCGAATCATTCGTGGGTTTAGGGAACTATTTGGAAAGAGCTTATTAAAGGCGTCTTATTTAAATCCAAACTTCTGTTATGTATTAATGACTTGCAACCAAAATCTGATTGCAAAACATTCATATTTTACTGTCAACTCAAAGGAGGTGGTAAGCCATTCGGAAACCAGAAGGGATCCCCAAGACCCCTTCCTCTTTGGGAAAGTTGACGAAAATGTTGCTCCGGAATAAGCAGTAGGACCACTGCCTACTCCTAAAAAAAGTTTGTATAACTTTTCATGTTTTTTACAGAAAATGAGCAGCTTCAACGATATAGTTCAAGTTCAAGTTCAAGTTAAGGCATTTATAAAGCGCACTACTCACCCAGAGGGTCTCAAGGCGCTAGAGGGAGGGGTTCACTGTTTGTCGAATAGCCATGTTTTCAGATCTTTTCTGAAGGAGATGTGGTTCTGAGAAAGGTGGAGGTGGGTGGGGAGTGAGTTCCAGGTCTTGGCAGCCAGGAAGGAGAAGGATCTGCCACCCATTGTGGTTTTTCGGATGCGCGGGACTGCGGCGAGGGCTTGATTGGATGATCTTAGTTGGCGGGTGGGATAGTAGAAGGACAGTCGGGTGTTGAGGCATTCGGGTCCTAGATTATAAAGGGCCTTGTGTGCGTGGGTAAGAAGGCGGAAAGTAATTCTTTTGTTGACGGGAAGCCAGTGGAGGTTTTTTAAGTGACCGGTAATGTGCTCTTGGCGCGGGATGTCTAATATGAGTCTCGCTGATGCGTTTTGGATGCGCTGGAGCTTTTTCTGCAATTTTGTTGTAATTCCGGCGTAGAGTGTGTTGCCATAGTCCAGTCGACTCGTGACCAGTGCATGGGTGACAGTCTTTCTTGTTTCGAGGGGGATCCAGCGGAAGATCTTTTTGAGAATGCGAAGGACGTTGAAACAGGATGACGATACTGCGTTGACTTGTCTGGACATTGAGAGAGAGGAGTCTAGAATGAAGCCAAGGTTACGTGCATGGTCTGTGGGTGTGGGCGCTGATCCCAAAGCGGAAGGCCACCAGGAGTCGTCCCAAGCTGAGGGGGAGGATCCTAGGATGAGCACCTCCATTTTGTCTGAGTTGAGTTTTAAGCGGCTCTGTTTCATCCATTCGGCTACTTCTTTCATACCTTCGTGAAGGTTGTTTTTGGTGGTGTTGGGGTCTTTGGTGAGGGAAAGGATTAGCTGGGTGTCGTCGGCGTAGGAGATGATGTTGAGGTTGTGTTGACGTGCGATGGAGGCGAGGGGACTCATGTAGACGTTGAAGAGGGTGGGACTGAGTGAGGAGCCTTGAGGGTACGCCGCAGATGACTTCGGTGGGCTCTGAGTAGAAAGGGGGGAGTCGGACTCTCTGGGTTCTCCCGGCTAGGAACGAAATGATCCAGTCCAAGGCTTTTCCTTGTATGCCGATGTTGTTGAGGCGTTGTATGAGGGTGTTGTGACAAACAGTGTCGAAGGCGGCGGAGAGGTCAAGTAGAATGAGGGCCACTGTTTCACCGTTGTCCAGGATATGGTGGTCTGAACCCAGCAGGCTAATCTTATGATTGCGTCCTATCGTATTGGGTCGCAATTTGTGACTTATCTCATGAATATTGTTAAGGCAAGTCAAATCGAAATCCACAGGTCGGTTAGCAAAATATTAAATATATTTGCTAGAAGTCGGTTGTTTTTATTTGGAATCTTTGTACATGATGCCCAATATGAGTTGAGGATAATTAGTGAGTGTGTAACATTTTCCTGCATGCTTAAAACCAGGTGTTTTGGGGAGTGGAGGCAATGTTGTACAGGATGCGAAGAAATTTCAGGTTTATAGCTGTCTTGCAGGACAAGAAAATGTGTTCAGAAAGATGGCCTGAGGCGTAGTTGAACAGCAAACCGGAAGGACTTGCATTTCCTAGAGCGGTTCACACCCTAGTAGCTTTGACGATTTGTGGTGATGGGTTGCCAAAGAAAATATTTTTTTCCATCAGATAGTTTTCCCCTTTTGCAGTGCTGACTTGTTTATAAGCAATGTAAAGTCAATGAGGGTGTTTTGAGCTGTCTGACTGTGAACATTTTATTCTCTGTAGAATGTGTTCAAGAATCTAAATTGGATGTTAATCTACTTTTTCAACCATGAAAGTAGGAAACCTCTCAGATGCCGCACAAAACCTGTTCCCCCTTCGACCTTAAGGACCCTTAAGAATTCAAAGAAATTCCTTTCTTTCACTTTATGCTTATGCGCTGTGTATTACAAATAGTACTCCTATAGTTTTATATGAAAAACATAATATTTATTTTTTTGAAATTACAAAAATATTCCTTTGAATTTATTTATTTTTATTTTAACATATTTATAGAGTGCACAGCTACTCAGATGAGTGCCCCGGTGCTAGCGAAGACAAAAGCGATAGGAGGGGGCGAAAGCATGGAGTGGAGCCCGAGTTACTGCTGAAACAACCATGTCCTCAGTATTTTCCTGAAGGTCAAAATATTTGGCGCTTGTCTGACTGTTATAGGAAGTTCATTCCAAAGGTGAGCGACCTGGACTTGGAAGGAGCGCCCTCCCAAGCGGGCACGATTGAATTTAGGCACACTCATCCGATGTTGGTGAGATGATCTGAGGGCTCTACCGGGTATATAGTAACTCACTCTTTTCCTAATATAGGTGGCCCCAAAGCCATGTAGGGCCTTAAAGGCGATGGACAGGGCCTTGAACCTGATTCTGTGGCGGATGGGAAGCCAGTGCACATTTCATAAACACACATATTAAAAATGATAAACTTTAAAATATAATTATTCCCAAATTGCAAGCAAATAATTACGAGTGGTTTAAACAATAATTTGTATCAAACATTCAATTCAAAGAATATCCAATTGGATATAAATTATTGTTGCAATGAGTTGTAATGAATTTTATATGAGATGGAAATAATTTATGACAGATTAGATATGGGAAAGAAAATCATGAGATACAGTGAGAAAGCAACCCATACACTGGCATTATTTGACAAGACATGGGAGCCATTCATCCGCTACCTTTCAGATGAATTTTAAGAACTGACATGTCCCACATATCTTCGAGTTTTGCACCTAAGACACACTGACAGCTTCCACATTCAGACGGATGGCAGATGATTACACACGATCGTGTTCTGACCCCCTTCCCATGCTTCCTTAACACGCCTTTGATGGCTTGTTTGATCTACCAGTCGCCACCACGTTCCTTCCGTCTCCTCTGTCCCCTTTCCTCTCCCTTTCCTCTACCTCACTCTCTCCCTTCTCAGTTACTCAGTTATTTAGTGACGCCCTACCGGCCATTGGATGTAGGTGGGATGATTGTTTTGTTGTTGAATATCTTGCTAATAAAATAGATCTTAAACCTAAAACAGGTCAGTAATGCAATTAATTACAGCACTCCCTTCTCCTGTTCTCACAACCCTAGTCCCTGGTTGCTGAAGTGAAGTGAGAATTGCTGTGAAATGGGGAACAAGGAGACAGGAACAAAGTCAGCTGCAACTGAGTATTATATAGTGTGCATATACACTAGTTATGTTAATAAATTTGTAGAGGGTGCTGTTACCCCAGGGATGCCCTGATGGTTGATACATCGCTTTGCTAATTATAATCTTCCTGTGCCTTTTCTCATTATGCTTAGCCTCATGTCAGTCTTCCTGGGAGAGGGCGTTGTTCTTTTAAAGGACAGCTTAGTTTACTCCTCAATACTTTCGTTTTCAAGAAATTGTAACTTTTGCTGGCCCTTGGTTTTACCCAGGTGGTATACATGCTAAGGTGGACTGCCCACTTTTTGGGTCACTTTAAGGGTTGATCCCTTCAATGTAATCCTCGTCAAGTTCCCTCGCCCCTGAGGGACCTGGTAGAGACCAGGAGCGTCAGATCCTGAAGCAGATATAGCATCTTGTGGAATTATGTTATTCTTAAAGGTAGCTATGCTACCCAACGGGTAAGTAACCACATTGTGCCAATGTTCCAAAGAACCACAGAGTAATTATCTTTTTCAGAGGGAAGCTACATCCTGTGTGGAATTCATTCTCAAAACAGTTTTCAACAGGCTTAGTAGGGTGGAACTGTGCATATGTTCACCCTCTGTTCGCTCCAAAGTCATGCTCAACACCTTTGATTTGTCTAGGTTGACATTAAGCACCATGACATTCCCAAAGCCCCCAGTTTCTGCCCCCAGTGGTCATGAACTTTTCAGAACTAGACATGGCACTCTTATGAGATTTGCAACAGCACTATCATTTCTAATGACCTACTGATGATGTAGTTAGCAAAAGTCAGCAATGAGAGTGTTGTAATACTAATAAGAGTACGATATTCTCTCAACCACAATATTATTAAGCATGGACTGAAAATTCGTTCCGCTCGCGAAATTTGCGGATTTTTGGAAATTTCGCTTGTTCGCGCATCAAAAAATACAATCTTGCGCGCGCTGCGTTGACTTACCTTGATTCTGAGTTTGCCAAGTTGTTTTCCTCCCGCGAACAAGGTGGTCGCACCCAAAAACGTCCGCATGCGTAAGTTCACGGTAGCCGCGCTGAAAAAAAAAACCCGCGAACATGCCAAAATAAATAAGTATGGGCGAAATGTGCGAATTCGCTTTCGCGCAAATTTGCGGAACGGGAATTCGCAAATTTCGCCCATACTTAAACATTATTCTTAATTGTGTGTGCGTGGGGATCTTCTTCTAAAGCAGAGGTTATGTTATGTTTCATTTGTATAGCACTTAAATCAGTAAATATTCCCTCAATGGTTTGAAAAATGGCATCTTGCCTAGTGCCCCTACACAAAACCACCAATTTGACAGGAAGTCACTCAGACTAACCCTCACACTTGGTTTTGTATGGAGTATAAAATGTCTTTATACATTTGGGATCCAGACCAAATCAGTTAGGCTGTCAGGAAAGAAGGGCCCATCAACATGGCTTAAAGGTTTTCCACATTGAAAGCAACCACCAATGCTGCAACTCATTACCTTCTGGCAACATCTATAAGTAGATCACTCTATCAATGTTGTCACAAGCTTACATCCGTTGATAATCCATGCCCAATCTACATTTATCAAGTGTGGGACATGCGTCTACTGCCTTGTAGCTTAATCTTTGGCATCGAGCTTCCCAACGATATCACGCTCAACATGTGGAAGTTTTACTTGCTTAGATGCATTATTCATGGGTAATCATGGCCTCCCAACATAGGGGCCGATTAGGATGGCGAACGGATTGCCCCACCGGGATGTCGGTAGGGGGGTCCGCCGCTTTTCCGCCTTGCGACCGTGGCGGAAAAGGTTAATATGGTGGCAGTGTCTATCAGACACCGCCAGCCATATTAGGATGGGCTTTGGGGAATGCCTTTCCGTTGCGGCAATGCCGCCACGGAAAGGCATACGGTCTTTGCTTTGGGGGCCAATGGGCACCCAGGGTGAAGGGGGGGTGGAGGGTGCACATGGGGGTATCTATGTTACTGTCGCAGGCATTCTGCTCTTACACAGAACTGTGCATAGAGACTTAAAACCTCAGTGAATTAGGGTGTACCAAACTCACCTCAGTATCCAAAATCCCCTACCAGACTAGCAATCAGTGTCTCATTGGTTCTTCCATACCCCGAATGATTAGACAACCCAGAACATGGGCTTAGAACACCTCAGGTAACGTGGAACACATGAACACTCTTTCGTTATACTAACATACCAATCCAAAATGAGGAGTAAATGAAGACACGTGCATGTTTGAAATGTTTATTTCTAATGCCGTGTTCTCAGGCGCAGTATCTTAGCTAATACAAGCAAACATATTATAAGCAACAAGGTTATCAGCATAGTTACTAGTACATAAAATACAAAGGGAGAAAGCATGTTAAAATGCTAAAGGGAAGAAGGCTAAATGGCACTTAAGTCTTACCGTCCCTTGCTAGTATATTATACTTTATCTAAAGAAGGTCTCTTTGGGTTTTAGAAGGGCGGCTCCATACCTCTGATCCTAGTGGAAAGGGATCACATCATCTTCCACCAGCTCTCTGCATGCGAATATTCATCAAGTGTGTGTGCAAGCTCTGCGCAGTGCATTATTAAACGCGCCTAAAGCCAGAGTTGGCCGCAGCTGCATATGTGTTATGTCTAGAACGTGCGCAGATCAGACCTCACAACAACCACTGTGTTGAAATAACCTTGAAGGCCTCGGCACTGTTCAGACATAGCTTACCAAGCAAAGCTGATACAATAGGAAAACATATTATTCTCGTGTGAAGCAAAATATTCTACTAGGCTCAAAGCTCTAATAACAATATGTGCCGTGTGCAGAAGCAGCAGAAAGGTAAAATGGCGTTTAAACTTCTAATAAGCTCATGCTAACTTAACACAGTGTGAAGGCAAAGCCTATCTATATGACACCCTCCCTTGATCTGAGCACGGATAAGATAAGATAAGATAAGATAAGGGGCAAATTTCAGGAATGCAGAGATCAAGAACGACAGTCAGCTCAAATTTGCGCAAGGTAAAAAAATAAAAAAGTTGTCTTTTAAAATTCTCATAGTCAAGTAAATTTAGTCATTGGCCGTAGCAAAGCCAATAGGCCTGGGGTAGAGAAATTTTTCATAGATGCTAGAAAAAAAATAATAATAACATTTTTTTTTCCGATGTCCAATAAATGACCTCGGTTATGGGAGAGCGAAGCGATGACACTGCTCATCCTAACATTGAATATGCAAAATATGCAGCAACAGCCTCCAATAGGAAGTCACTGTTCTCATCTGAAAACAGTTCAGCCATCCAATTTAACAGTGGGAAAGAACATACATGCTCTTCAATTACCAGAGCCTCTAGCACCATCAGAGGACAACTCGGTGGGTTCTCAATGAAGCTGGGTGCCAAGAAATCTTGCGCCGCTAAGAACACATTCCAACGACCCATTATTCCATGCATCGCTGCAAAGGCCATAATCCCTCCGTCAGAACAAAGCAATTCATGAGCAACTAAGGGGCTCATAAACTGATTATAATCCACGTCGGGAGACACAGTACTGCAGAGACACAAATCCAGAGCCCAGTCGAAATCGCAACTCAGGCAATGAAAGACAGGCTGGACACATGTAAAATAGAAAAATCGAAACGATAATCCATAGGCTGCACTCAAGGTTACAAGAGGCAGCGCTCCGGAGTACTCAAGCATTCGGTTGCGAAACAGCACCAGACGTGACAGCTCGTCTCGAAACATCCATTTTGAATTAAACAAAACAGCAAAAGAACGCCTGCAGCCAGAGCCAGTAGTAAGGGAAATCCACCAAATAGACTGGAAAAGATCGAATGAAAGGAAGAAGGGAAGACACCGAATATAGTTTGAAACGAAGGCACAAGGCCACTGCTAATAACTCTAAAAAAGTGCGCCAGCCCCGTTGTGGGTGATGCATTAAAGATTGTGTGAATCAATTCCCCAAAATGCAAAGGCAAGTCAGTATTTAATAAAGCATGCACCTCTGTGCGGGTGTTAGCCACGTGAAGGACGAATGTCTCACAAGCAGATGTGAGGGCAACTTCTTTCTGGGACAATAGAGCTGTTATGCGACTCATCTTGTTGAACTCTGCTTTCAAGGTCGGAATCGTGGGCCAGATGGAAACATCAAGCTTCCCATGCGGAGGTGGATACATTACATTCTTACAGCACACCACATGTTCACTGACGGTAACTACATAAGCAATTCCTTTTAATAGCCCACAGCAATCTTCATTGTTTAAAAGTAAATAACTCCCATTTGCCAGTAATGTGAATGTGGGCATGATTGCAGGCACAGGTGTACCTTTCAAAATACAGGCCAAATTTGGCTCATTCTGGTTTCAAGAGCCATGCAATTGGATATGTCTGCACATTAATGAATGATCTGGTGTCTCAGTGGGTATATGGTCAAAATATCGAGTCCAAAATATCGAGTAACACAAATATCGACTCCAAAATATAGAATGGACAAAATATCGAATGGACAGAATATAGACATCAAAAATATCGTTTTTAAGGTAAGTAATGTAATATCGATTTTAAAAATATAGAAAGTCAAAATATCAAAGTACATAATATAGGTTATTAAAAATATCGAATTTTTAATAATATCGATTATTTTAAAGTGTTTTGAATGTTGGTATGTGTGTGAAAAGTGTATATTTTTTGTAATTTATTTTAAGTATTTAATTTTATGTTATTTAATTTTTGCGTAATCTAATTCTGTAGTGGGTTGTGGGTTTATAGGGGAATAGGGTGGGAAGTAATTTAATTATAATTAATTAAATATGTTAATTAATTTATTGGTATTTTTTTAAATAAATTGTTAATACATTTTTAATTGGTAATTAATTAATTCCTAATTGATAGTTAATTTTTATTAATTGATAATTATGTGAATAATATTAATTTATTTTCTGTAGCGGGTTGTGGGTTTATAGGGGAATAGGGTGGGAAGTAATTTAATTATAATTTATTAAATATGTAAATTTATTTATTGGTATTTATTTTGAATAAATTGTTAATTAATTTTTAATTGGTAATTCATTCATTCTTAATTGATAATTATGTGAATAATATTAATTTATTTTCTGTAGCGGGTTGTGGGTTTAAAGGGGAATGGGGTGGGAAGTAATTTAATTATAATTAATTAAATATGTTAATTTATTTATTGATATTTTGAATAAATTGTTAATTAATTTTTAATGGGTAATTAATTAATTCTTAATTGGTAATTAAATTTTATTAACTGATTAATTGAAAATTATGTGAATTATATTAATTTATTTTCACTAGAGTGAGAATAGTAAAATGTACCCCTATGCTATCCAACGCTTTCCCTACTGTTGCACTCACTGGAGTGGGAATAGTAATTTTTACCCCTACGCTATCCAACGCTTTCCCTACTGTTGCACTCTCTGGAGTGGGAATAGTAATTTTTACCCCTACGCTATCCAACGCTTTCCATACTGTTGCACTCTCTGGAGTGGGAATAGTAATTTTTACCCCTACGCTATCCAACGTTTTCCCTACTGTCGCACTCTCTGGAGTGGGAATAGTCATTTTTACCCCTACGCTATCCAACGCTTTCCCTACTGTTGCACTCACTGGAGTGGGAATAGTAATTTTTACCCTTACGCTATCCAACGCTTTCCCTACTGTTGCACTCTCTGGAGTGGGAATAGCAATTTTTACCCCTACGCTATCCAACGCTTTCCCTACTGTTGCAATCTCAAGGAGTGGGAATAGTAATTTTTACCCCTACGCTATCCAACACTTTCCCTACTGTTGCACTCTCTGGAGTGGGAATAGTAATTTTTACCCCTACGCTATCCAACGCTTTCCCTACTGTTGCACTCTCTGGAGTGGGAATAGTAATTTTTACTCCTACGCTATCCAACACTATCCCTACTGTTGCACTCTTTGGAGTGGGAATAGTAATTGTTACCCCTACGCTATCCAACGCTTTCACTACTGTTGCACTTCCAGGAGTGGAAATAGTCATTTTTACACTCCCGCTATCCTACTGTAATAATATTGTGTATTTTTTATTAATATTATGTTAATATATATATATGTTTTAACATATATGATTGTATGTTTTTTTTTATAAGTTAAATTAATTATCTAATAATTTTAAGGTAATTTAAGTATTTTAAGTATATTTTAGCTATTTATTTTTAATATTTTTTTAATTTTACATTATTTTTAAGATATTCGATATTTTTACTATTTTAAACGATATTTTGGATTCGATATTTTGGTACTTACCTGTTTGTAGATAGGAATTCGATATTTTGTCTGTCGATATTTTGGCATCGATATTTTGGGTAGTCTATATTTTGGCCCTTGATATTTAGTCAGTGATCCGTTTCAGTGCAATCTTCACCGTTCAAATAAACTTATTTACCCTCCCTTAGGCATCTATAGGTAAATGGAAGTGACCAAGCTTCATGGAGATAAGCACTTCCAAGAGGTTCATATCTACCAATTGCAAAGTACTTCATACACCCTTCGAACTTGAACAGAGGGAACGGGAGAGTTATTAACCCGTGGATAAGCCACGTTGCCAAATTGGCCTCTGCCACAGAAAACGATAACGGTTCTAACCTTTCAATGTGCAACATAGAAAATGATGCATCTTTCATTGACAGTAAACGCTGCTTGTCAGTCAAATTAAACGGGGCAAACAATGATGACGTGTTCATGCAATGCCAAGGCACTTTGCCAGCTTATAAGGTTTGCAAAGTCCATGCAAACTGCATAATGGAACGCAATTGATTTTGACCATGGTACAAAACAGACACTTCATCCTGCACAATATCAACAACAGATGATACAATATTATCCAACGTTTAAATGTGAGAAGAAAGCGTATTAATGCTGTTATCTGCAACTGCTAGCACTTTCTCTAAATTAGCCTGATCTATAGCTCTAATGCGAGTAGCCGCCTCAATCTGGGACGTTTTCCAGACTTCGTTGTAAATAGCATATATCCATCTTTTAGATCTGCAGTTAGCCAGGCCCTTTATAAAATCATTCATATCAACATCGTCAGTCAGTTTAGATAAATGCAGATTAACTGATGCCAAGGTGGAATGTTTGAGCCAATTCTGACATAATTTGCCTACAGAATAGGTAGTAACAGAATGGCCACTTTCAAAACGGGGATCCACCCTGGCCTGTGTAAAGCCTTGGGCCAAACCCAGAAAACAATGCTGGCAAGAATCAACACTTCTGTGCCAGAGCAACCATTCCTTAGGATCCAAGGGCTAGATGTAGGTAATTCCCATTTACTGACTCTTAAATACCAAATTTTACCGATTCGGTATTTAAGAGTCTGTAAATGGGAAGGGGGCAGATGTAGGTAATTTTACAATCTGAATTACCGAATCTGTAAAATTCGGTATTTACCGATTCTTAAATACAGAATCTGTATTTCCAATTGATTCCTATGGGCTTTGAAGCCCATAGGAATCAATGGGAAATACCGATTCTGTATTTACAGATTCGGTAAATACAGAATCCTGCAAGGGTGCAGGGGGTGTCACTTTGACACCCTGTAGCACCCCAAGTACAGGCTTGTGTGCCATGTGGCACACATACATGCCCTAAGGGCATGTCTGTGTGTCACATTGCACAGGTGCGCATGCACAGATGTGCATGCACCCCTGAATTCGGTATTTTACCACACAATAGGATTGTGTGGTAAAATACCGACTCTTAAGGGCCTGTGGCACTGTAAAGTGTGCCACCTACATTTGTAATTACAGAATCGGTATATTTACCGATTCGGTAATTTTACCGAATCGGTAAATATACCGATTCTGTAATTTTAAGCCCCCTACATCTGAAAACCCTAATACCGGTCGGGAACGGCCGAAATCGGCCGTTTCCGACCGGTATTAGGGCTCCTACATCTGGCCCCAAACTGAATATGTTAAAGGAAGAATTTAGTAACAGAGTTTGTAACTCTCTGATCGAAAACTTAGTGGCATTATTCCAACCGGAATATTCTTCTAACTCAGGAAAAGAAGGAGCATTTAATTTTTTAGTAGTACCCAATCCAAAGCATGTTGTCTGTGAAATTGTAGAATTCAAAAACAACATATGGTTCGGGATGAGGCATGCTCGGTGCAAAGCCTCAGTGCCTTGCACTTGACAGCTTTTAGAACCCCAAACTGATTTACGGTCAAATGTATCCTTCCACAACTCGTAGCCACCTACAGCCAACTGATCGAGAAAGGACTTCGAATACAATAATTTAGTATCGGTAAGTCTAACTTTGGATGTGGACTTTTCGGTCATTTTAAAATAAAATGCATTGGGATTCGACTGATTAAAATCAGTAAAATAAGAGAACCTTTTCAAAAAGGAAGCAAAACTGCCCTATATAGGAGCTGGACAATGCTCCCATTGTGTATAATTTTTACAGTGTTCCTCCTGGTATTAGTTTTATGCAGGTAGTGATTGCCAAAATGTTGGTAATATTATAAATCACCGTAATTAGAAGATTCTAAATACAAATCTTCAGCATCAAAGGCAGCATAATACTGCAAATCAGAAAACAAAGCATCTTCGGCCTGAACATCCCAATCATCAGAACTTATATTTTGTTTAATTACATCCTCCATTGAAACTCTAAGCACATTAGGGACATTTATAACCTCAGTGGGCCCATGAATTTGAAAACGAACAGAGAGGGGTTGGCCTAACGGCTAAGGCGCTCGACCTCGGACCTGGGGATCTGGGTTCGAGTCTCGGTAACGACGCCAAAAAACCTCCTGTGATTCTGGGCAAATCACTTCATCTCCCCGTGCCTAAAAAATAAAATAAAGTGTGTCCTCATGTAACGTAACTGGTGCTATGTAAAGCGCTCTGATACCTGATTCGGTTCGGGTCTAGTTCGCGCTATATAAAACTCTGCAAAAAAATCCCCTACAATCCCATCTAAAACAGGCCAAGCCGTGATGTTAACAAAAGTGAAGTCTCTCTTCAATCTGTGTGATGAGGAATGGGGAGCCAATGTTCCATTGATATGTCGAATGCATGTTCTCTCCTCGACATATACACCACAAAGCCAACTGACATGAAAAGGTAAATTGAAAAAAGCACCAACCAAATGTAGTCCAAGGGGGAATCAAAAAATGTTTTCTAAACAATTTAGCCAAAACAGAGACCTTCGAAGGTTTCTTCGATGTTTGTGAATCAGTGTCAAATGAAAACCTGGATTCTGTAGCCAAGCGAGTTTGCAAGTTAGGCATCGATAAGTCAGTTGGGTAAGTGTAGTCAGTTTCATCAAGTTGAGCACCAGGCAGTGTACTTAATAAAGGACTAGAAATTGCAGGCATCTCGAGGGCAACATCAGGCACTGGATCAGAAGCCGGACCCAAAAACGAATTTCTCAAAATCGAAGGACATGAGACTGCCGGTGTCATACTAAGAAGAATCGGCCACTCTGTGTATCTTGACATTGTCAATGGAGATATACCTGTTTTCCTTATGACCTGGCAATGGTGGTAAAATGACTGTTCTTGTGCCCTTCACACCAAGCACTGGAACTGGAGCTTGATAAGGGGGACCAAATTCTTTCTTTTTTTCGATCTTCTCTCAAACCAGTTCTCCAACTTGAGGTAGCCAGCCATCTCCCGGGATCTGCAACGCATCATCCGAGGTGGAGGGCAAATATTCCTTTGCAAGACTGCCTCTCATCTCCTGTAGATTCTGTAAAACATTGCAATGTTCATCTACGTCAAAGGAGGCAGCAACAGCCGCCTGGTCTAGACTGTCAAGGTCCGGTACAAACATCTTTATACCAAAGAGCATTTCGTATGGGGTCCGCCCACCCAGAGACCTTCTAGGGAGAATATTTAGGGCATGCTGCACGCTATTGAGGTGGGCCAGCCAGTTCCTGCCAGTGCCTATAACTCTAGCTGTCAAAGACTGCTTTAAATCTCAGTTCATTCGTTCCACAACACTATTACCCTCAGGTCTGTATGGAGACGAAAACTTGACTTGGACCCCCAATGAAGTCATGGCAACCTTATACACCTTAGAGGCGAAAGCCGGACCCTGATCCGAATGGAAGGTACCACAGGCAAAAATCCCTACAAAGACACGCAAGTCTCTTATGACAGTTTGTGAATCAGCGCTGCGGTGAGGCCACACCCACACAAAGCGTGTGCATGAATCAACTGCTACTAACATATACTTATACGCAGTATCAGAAGAAAAAGTACCGCAGTGATCTAAATAAACACAACCAAGTGGTTTATTAGAAATGTACAACTGTGTCTGGGGCGGACACGCAGTAGTCAAAGGCTTAATCTGCTGGCAAATGTCACACTGAAGCACATAATCACGCGTCTGTTTGTACAGTCCCCGCCACCAAAAACGTTGTTGTAACTGAGCTACAGTAGCCGAAACGCCCGCATGAGCAGACGCCACACCTTCATGGGCAGCTGTAATCAGCGTGGGCCTGCGGTCCGCTTTGGGAATTAACCTCTCACCAACATCAGGTATTTTCACATAAGGAACCTTATCAGGACTTAAGTGGTATGAATACTTCAAAGGGAATCCCTTTGGATATTTACTTCCTTTCTCAGTTGCAGCGACAGCTGCCAAGATATCATCATCGATATTACTTTTGGAACGTGTAACTGCTGCAACCAAATATGTCGATACTGCTGATTTCGCGGCTTCATCAGCCAACGAATTGCCGACAACGTGGACTCCTACGCGCTGATGACCAAGAGTATGAATTTAAAAAATGAGTGGCAACTGCTCTTTAAGCTCAGCCACTCGAACCCAGATCATTTTATGTTTTATTGTGCTACCCTTGGAATCACGAAAATCATTCTGAATCCAAAAGAACAGGCTCTCATTGTAAGAATGAACACTGTGGTACGAATCACTCACAATAAGAGTCATCACACTAGGATCAGCGTACTCCAATGGAAGCAGCAGAGCACGGAGCTCAGCCAATTGTGCGGTGCAGTCCCCTAAAGTCTGCGTGTGCACAACTCTGGACTTGAACTCATTATTCACCATGGCACCTACCACAATGGCGCAAGCGGAAACTTATGCTTGTTTAGACCCATGCGCAACTTGCGCTGAACCATCAGTGTATATGATACAATGGAAATCTTCCAAAGGTCGCATAGCCAAAGGCGCAGGATGAACAAATTCATACTGCAAAAACTCCTGCGATTGTAAGGAGATGTCAATGACGCTGCCCATTGTATCCACCGAGGGTGCAAAGCTTTTGAATTTGGTACACTGGCTTTCGTCACTGCCTCTAGTGCAGGATAGGGGGTAACAACCAACATGCGTTTTCCCTGCGACAGTGCACGTTCCTTAAGAATCGCCATTTGCACTGCTGTGAAAACTTTTACCACAGAGGAAAACCGCATTTCTGCCGAAGTGTACACGTGTGACTTGTAAGCAATAGGTACTGCGTCTCCCGGGTTAAAATTAAGGTAAGTGAAACCCACCGCCCCAGGGATGATTCTTATCACCAGGTTGGTGTGGTTATCACGAGTCAGTAAGAATTTAGATTCTAAAAGATCAGCCTGCAAAGATTGCAAAATAGCTGAATGTTCTGGCAGCCAGCAAGATTTGGTAAAAGTAGGTTGTATCAAAGCATACAAAGGCTTGATACGCTGGGCAGGATGTATGACATTACAACGCGGGCTTTACCCCGCGTGCCATTACGACGCTGTTTTTACAACGCAAGTCGTTACAATGGCTTGCGCTGTAAGCGCTGGATAGTGGAATAGTTTAATTTTCTATTCCAACTCCAGCCAACGTTACAGTAGGGAAGGTGTTGGAATAGAAAATTTAACTATTCTTTTTTCAACAGCGCTCTCCAGCGCAAGTCGTTGAAACGACTTGCGTTGTATAAGTAGCGTGCTAATGGCAGCGTGTGGTAATGCCCGCGTTGTGATGGCTGCTCACCCGTTGGGCATATTCGTGAATATAAGTACTCCCGAAATTCAAAAATCCCAGCGACGACTGTAATTTTTTCAGAGTTGTAGGAGCGCGCAATTATGCGCATTTCTCCAAGAAGTGAGGAGCCAATCCTCGACCTACATTGTTGAGCTCGTAGCCCAGGAACAACACTGTGTACTCTGCAATGTGAGACTTTGCAAAGTTGAAATTGTAACCAAAGTCCGCAAAGTTACAAATTATGCGGTCAATGTGACACAAATGCGCCCAAATCTCATCGTCTGTGAGATATATGTCATCCACATACCAACACGCATCCGTGTCCACTCTCTCCAAGAGAGAGACAATACGGTCAGCAAACACGCCTGGACTATTCTTATAGCCCATCGCTAGGCGTTTAAATTGGCATTGTTTGCCGCCACAGGTAAAACTGGTCCATTGTGAACTTAGACCATCCAAATTGTGGGCAAAAAAAACGTTAGATACGTCAAGTGTGGTTTTAAACAGTTTTTGCACAAGACCATCCATTAAAGCAGAGCCGTGGGTATTCTGTACTGCACAGGTACGGCAATGCAAGTTCAAATGCCGGTAATCCAATACCAAACGATACGAGCCGTCTGGCTTGGACACAGTAAAAGAGGGTTATTCATCGGTGACACACAAGTTTCAATTACACCTTGATATTCCAATTGTTCAAGGATTTCCACAACGGAAGCCTTAGCTTTGCGTCGGATGGGATATTGAGGTTGAGGCTGTGGCATAGACCGTAAGGGAATCTCGTGGTGTGGGGAAAAGTTATCCCTACCACAGTGAGTACGGTATAGAGCCGGCGCAAGGGCTTTAGACCGCTCTTCTGCAAAATTCAGCGCATGCTCTTTCAAGACAGTGTGCGCGAAACTAGGGAGGATCACCTTCTCCCCTCTCGGAGCTGCGAGGACAAAAGGTGGGGGCCAGTCAGCCTCCGCTAACAAAATATCATAGGTAGTCATAAGATTTTGCCAAAGTACCCCTTTTATGGTACGTTGTATGTCACCTTCAATTAAAAGGACTATTTCATAAAGTCTAACAGGGGGAGCTACTCTGGTATCAGCTGTCTCCACAACAACATACTGGTCAGTCGCTGTCATCTTCAGTAGTGGACGCAGGGCCTCTCGCACTATGGTAATCTCCGCCACACTGCCCAGCAAGGTCAGAGCCCATGTCAGATTCTGCAGCCGCGTTCTCACTATCTGCTGCATATCTAGCTGTTAAAGCGGCAACTTTCTTTTTCTGAAACTGGGATCTTTTCGGTGTTGAATCGTCCTGCTTGCCTTTACCATCTTTCGGGCGGGCTGGTTGCGTCCCTGCTGGCCACCCCGACCTCTGCCGCCTCCTCCACCACCGGTCGATGAGGCCGACGAGTCCTGAAAAGAACGAGGAGAGCGTTGTTCCGAAACCTGAAAACGATCAGGTGATCGCGCAAGTCATAAACACGTTCTGTAGGCGCAGGCACTGGAGATGCAGGACGTGACTCCTGTTTCTGTTGCTGTTGTTTACCCTGTTTTTTATTTTTTGCCCAATTTTGCTTTTAAGCCTTGGGCTGTTCGTCAATTTCTGACTTCGGCCCTTGTGGTTGCTTTTTCTCCTTAACAGAGAATGGCTTGACACCTAAACTATTGCGGCCCACGGTTTTATAAGCCGCCACAATAATTCTTGGTAACTGACAGGGTTTATCGGCAACGGGAACAGCCAGCAAAGCATCAGACACCTGAAAGCTTACCGCATCTCCCTTGACATTAGCAAGTACGAGATCGGAAACTATGTCAAAACTGCCGCATAGGCGCATACCCAATTCAACCGCTGCCTCGGGTCCATGCTCATCTTGAACATGCTTAATGACCGTTGGAAGGACAGTCATTGACGGAGTGCCGAACCACCTCGTATACACTGCCGCAAAAATCTTACCCCAAGACTCACAGTCACCAGCTTCTGGTGTCAAGTCTTTTGGCATACTAATTGTTAGAATCCTGTGTTTTTTTCAACAGGAGTCGTGTTAGGAAATACTGCTTCCAGCTGGTCAAACTTTTCGGCAAGCCAGAAAGGAAAATCATCCTTATTCTGGGGGCGCTTGCCCATTACTGCTTTACCATCACAGGACGAAGCTTCATACCGCCCTGTCTGGCTGGAAGTGCCGCAGCACCCGGGGCCCCGTCCTGGAGGTTGCGGGTAATGTACTGCACTAACGACCGAATTACACTAATCGTGACTGTATGTAGCAGCCGTAAGTCTGCAACGGGAACCGCTCCATGTCTAGGATGTGGTGTAAATCCAGCCAAAACAGGCCAGGTAGCGCCTGGAATGGACAAAGGACCTAACCTTGAGCCTAACAAAGTGTGGGGTAGGGCGTCATTAAACCAAACTCGATGCTGCCAAGCATTAATCAGAACTTCCTGTGTTCGATAAAGAACATATTCCTGTGGCACGACAGTGGGAGTGTACGTGTCAAACACATTAGTATTTGCGTTCACAGCAGGGAAGGTCACCCATGAATAGAATGCCACAGGGATTCTGCTCTTACACAAAACTGTGCATAGAGACTTAGAACCTCAGTGAATTAGGGTGTACCAAAACTCACCTCAGTATCCAAAATCCCTTACCAGACTAGCAATCAGTGTCTCATTGGTTCTTCCATACCACCAATGATTAGACAACCCAGAACATGGACTTAGAACACCTCAGGTAACGTGGAACACATGAACACTCTTTTGTTATACTAACATATCAATCGAAAACGAGGAGTAAATGAAGACACATGCAAGTTTGAAATGTTTATTTCTAATGCTGTGTTCTCAGGCGCAGTATCTTAGCTAATACAAGCAAACATATTATAAGCAACAAGGTTATCAGCATAGTTACTAGTCCATAAAATACAAAGGAAGAAAGCATGTTAAAATGCTAAAGGGAAGAAAGCTAAATGGCACCTAAGTCTTACCCTCCCTTGCTAGTATATTATATTATATCTAAAGAAGGTCTCTTTGGGTTTTAGAAGGGCGGCCCCTATACCTCTGATCCTAGTGGAAAGGGATCACATCATCTTCCACCAGCTCTCTGCATGCGAATATTCATCAAGTGTATGTGCTTGCTCTGCGCAGTGCATTATTAAACGCGCCTAAATCCAGAGTTGTTCGCAGCTGCATATGTGTTATGTCTAGAATGTGCGCAGATCAGACCTCACAACAGCCACTGTGTTGAAATAACCTTGAAGGCCTCGGTACTCACTGTTCAGACATAGCTTACCAAGCAAAGCTGATACAATAGGAAAACATATTATTCTTGTGTGAAGCAAAATATTCTACTAGGCTCAAAGCTCTAATAACAATATGTGCAGTGTGAAGAAGCAGCAGAAAGGTAAAATGGCGTTTAAACTTCTAATAAGAGCATGCTAACTTAACACAGTGTGAAGGCAAAGCCTATCTATATGATAGTACCCCCCTGCGTTTCAAAGTACAACATGGCAGGCACGGCACGGTGCCTGTCATGTTGTGTTTTGAAACGCAGAACATGCATTTTTAGCATTGCGGCGGGCAAATGCGGGATGCACCCGCCACTGTGGCGGGTGCATCCTAATTCGAGGCAAGGGACCTCCGCCATTATGGCGGACGGTCCCTTGTCACAACTGGATGGCGGACGGACAAAGTCCGTCCGCCATCCTAATCAGCCCCATAGATGGCACCAACACATCTCTATCATTTCAGTAATTGAATAACTTGTATAAAGTTTCGATGAGGGGCTGCTAGAAGGCACTATCAATACCATAATCAGATTCTTCAAGCATATTGCTCTTGTTAGATTTTTGGGGTCTCTAGTTGGCACAGGTAGGTACTTGTAACAAATAGGGACCCAGGCCTCTAGTCAGGGTAAGGGGGATACACTCTCTAGATAACCCCTGCTCACCCCCTTGGTAGCTTGGCACGAACACACAGGCTTATCAAAGGCAATGTGTAAAGTATTGTACCAACACTCACAGTAACACAGTGAAAACACCACAAATGGTCTCCACACCAGTTTAGAAAAATAAACGTAATTAATCTAAACTAAACAAGACCAAAATGACAAAAATCCAACATACACATTTCAAGAATATGGTTTCAAAAGAGTTCTTAGGTTAGCGTTAAAATAATCCACAGTTGTGCCACGTTTTAGCCAAAAGTACATTTAGATGCGACAAAAGTTCCAAGTGAAAGCTGCAGCGTTGAAAAACAAGTGATGCGTCACTCCTGAGACTCTGGGGAGGCAATGAGTCAACCCCGTTGGACCCAGCGGGCGTGTTGCGGTGACTCCGGTCTGTATGGGGAGGGATGTGATACCTTGTATGGATTCCGGTGCGCAGGTTTCATAGGAAGCATCTTGCAAAGGTATGATGCGACGATCTTCGGGACGGTGACGTTCTCAGGGTGGCGGTGATGCACAGCGCAGCGTCGATCTTCTCCTCTCACGGCCCCTCGATGCGATGGCTCTGCGACGACTCTCGCAGCGACGTGATGCAGTCCGCAAGCAAGCGGTGCGACGATCTCACCTAGCGACGACAGGCTCTGCGATGATACTTGCAGCAATGGTAATCTTCCCACACCGGAGCGATGCGTTCCACAGTCAAAGGATGCGTCGGTTCTTGCAGCGGCACCAGGCGCTGCGACGATCTCGATCTTCGCGATGGCGGGAATTTCCTCGCACTGTTGGGGATGCGCTCTGTAAGCGGGCGATGCGTGAATCTTTGCAGATTGTCCTTAGTTTCTTCTTGTCCAGCTTCCCAACAACAGGTACAACTTCCAGAGGCACCACAACTGGCCCAAGCACTCTAGGAAGGACAGAACTCTCTCAGTAGAGTTCAGGGGGGAAGCTGGGAGTGAAGTCCTTTTGTTCCTGGGACTTCTTAACAGGAAGCCAGCTCTACTCAGGCCCTTGGAGATCTCTTCAAGCAAGGGGACCCAGCACAAAGCAAAGTCCTTCCCCTCTCCTTGGCAGCAAAGCAACTGAAGGTCAGCCCACAAACAGGCGCGGCCCGTGAAGGGAGTTGCGGTGGGGAGAAAGTTGGGGCGGGGGAGAGGCAGGGTGGGGGATGCTAAAAACCGGAGTATGGATAATTGGAGGTAAGTAAACAATGTAATCAATAAAAGAAATTTCGTAGCGCGCCCTGCATCGCAAAATGCGATGTATTTGTATTTGTATGTTGGATTTATATCGCGTCAATCACCTACAGGTCTCTAGGTGCTCAATGCAGGGCGCGCTACGAAATTCGTGGCATGGTTGTGTAATGAATCATTGGCTAACAAGAGCAGTGAAACAAGTGTCAGACATCTAACATTATATATCCTAAGGTCAACAACATAGTCACAACATACCATGGCAGACAAGGTGAAGGTTCCAACCACAAGCCCAGATCCAGAACTGGCTTCAGCCAAATTCATGCCATCAGCCCCATGTCCAAACTTGTAGATGTGAGCTAAACCTGTTCCATCTTCACTTTTCACATGCCTTCCATCCTCTCCATAACCCACATAATTGACTTGGCCATTAGTCCACCATCCACATCAAATGCATTCAATGTTACTATTCTGGACCAGTTAGCTCTACGTAAATTCACTCAGGCATGAACCTCAACTCAATGCTTTTGACCAGCATGTGCTTGTCATATAATGCCTTAGCTTCCCAGTTAAAATTTTGATATTTTGCCCAGTGTTATATCAGAGTGAAACTGCATAAGCCAAAATTACAAGCATGCCAGGGTCCAAAATATCTGAGGTGGAAAACTCCAGACCCATTAATTTCTTGCTTGGGAGAATTGCTGCAGGACACGTGCTGAGGATTGAATATCATTCCTTGACCCCTGCCCACCCACTGCAGCTGTCCGGGGGGAGATGAGGGGAATGCACTGCTCCCTTTGAACAGGCACCAGTGTGCCATGCACCTCTGCACCCACAGCTCATTCTCCACTAGCAGTCCCACATACACTCTGTCTGCTCAGAGCAGGTGGAAAATGCATTCCAGTTTTCACCGAAATCCTGAAAAACGATACTGTTAAATACTCAGTGAATGCAGGTCTGAGCAGCTATCATTCTCCATTTCAGGGGGGAAAGCTTGTTATGGCCGCACAGGACTTTGAATTAGAGATACCAACTGGTAAATTTAATTTATTTGGCCCCTATGGTTTTTCTGCTTCGAAGTCCGGCCAACTCGTAATGAGAGCCCGAGTCTTTTCTACCAGAGCAAAAGCATAGAAGACTGCACCTCAATTGACTCCTGCCATTCTACAACATCCCCTGATGGAAACTGGTGAGCTTTATTCTCTTCCTCCACATTCCCAATGGTGTCAAACATCTGCTGCTCTGAATAGTGTCAGGGTAAATCAAAAGTTTCAAAATGTTATTCTTGTGCTCCTCTCACTCCAATCTTAAGGATATTTGCATGACTCAGGTTTCTTTTAGGTGGTGCACCTTGTGTGATACCCCACATTCGTCCTTTTGCTTTTATCGCTAAACTGTTATGGTGTAAATGTTCCCCATATACCTTTAGCACTCTGTTGTGTGAAAATAAAATCTACTTTATTCAAATCACATGTCCTTTCGGATTAAATGTTTTGCATTTAATTAATTCAAACATATATGCTTCATGCAGCTATTTATTCCCAACTTCTTTGTTTTGTAAACCAAAATGAAGTTATGCTCAGCCCAGTTTTGTAAAATATCAAAATGGTATCCTGAAATACAGTGACTGCCTTCAGTTTTGTGAAACAAAACATGGATACATTATTGAAGATGAGGCAACTGATGAAAAAACAAAGGGGTTCTCGAGGACAATGGAAAGCTCTGTTCTGTGATAAAGATGTGGTCAGGAAACTGGACTAGGGAGTAGGTAATGTCTGGTGGTATGCAGCTAGGTTGGCGTGTTGAGAAAGTTTTTGCCCGTAGTTTCTTGTATTTTAGGAAAAGGATGAAATCAACTAAAGTATTTACATTGGTAGACCTTAGGTCTTTACAAAAATGTATATCCTCGGGTTTGTTTTTCTATCAATGCCTGGAGGAATCAATACTGATGCATCTGCTCTTTCAATTACTTTGTCCCTACACAACTACTTTCATAAATGTACCCAGAGATCATTTAGAAGGTTTTTCACCTAGTGTTTAACGGATATTGTGTTATTTTTCAAGACAGTTTTTAGCATGAAATTTAAGTGGCCCTGAGCAGCATCATCATAATCTTGCAAGGTGACGTTAATGCTCCTCTTCACGACATTGCTTAGTCTTTATTCAGAGAATGGGTGAAGCATAAACCTCTGACTTACTGATGAGGCCAACCCAAAATGGGTTGGCCTCTCTCTCCTTGAATCATAAATGTTATGAGTTAAATTGTGTTCCATAAAAGTAAGTTTTCTTAGGAGGGAACCAAAAGATTAATAGGATTGTGTCCATGAGCGCCTGGGGTGCATTAGTCTCTGTGGGGCACAACGTTAATTTGTACTAATTTTACTCACCCCAGGGCACTTTGGTATTAAATAAGGGCCCACAGATGCTTGTGCGGCTCGTCTGTAAAATGGATGGATCGGTGCACATTTTGTGCCTGACCGATCAAAAGGTGGCATTCCCTCATTTGTGTGCAGGTATAGTCCCATGCAAATGAGAGAACTCTCTGCACCCGCTCACTATCACAAACACAGGCAGAGTGGAAAACCGTTGTGAGAAGCACTGACAATGCTCAACATACAAAGTAGCAAGCAGCCACTGAGTAAACTGAGGACACCCCTAGTGGGTTCCAATACCCACAAAGCTTTCACAGTAGGCGCATGTGACACCCTATGCAAAGAATAGGTCGTTCTCCAAAGCGCCGCGCCACCTTTCAAAAATGCACTGTCTCACTGCAGGTACAAGATGGCTGGGACAGCAAATTGAATTTTCATCATACAACAGGCACATCTTTCTGGTGCAAACCAGGACCATGCACCATATTAATGTAATATTGGCTCCGGTGTTGCATCATAGCTTCCAGACACACTCCCACAATTTCCCAAAAGCCCGAACCTCCGACCCTGCTCGCAGGCAGTTCGCTCCCCACGCTGCTGCACGGCTCTGCCTGAATTGATTTTACCTAATCTTGTATTTTTCCCCTGTGCCTAACTTGCTTTCTTGCCCAGGCTTGTTTTTATTCCTCTGTGCCTGTACTTGCTTTCTTGCCCAGACTTGTTTTATTCCTCTGTGTCTGTACTTGCTTTTTTGCCTAAAATTGTTTTTCTTCCTCGGTGCCTAACTTGCTTTCTTGCCCAGACTTGTTTTTATTCCTCTGTGCCTAACGTGCTTTCTTGCCCAGGCTTGTTTTTATTCCTTTGTTCCTCTACTTGCTTTCTTGCCCAGACTTGTTTTTATTCCTCTGTGCCTGTACTTGCTTTCTTGCCCAGCCTTGTTTTTATTCCTCTGTGCCTGTACTTGTTTTCTTGCCTAAACTTGTTTTTCCTTCCTGTGCCCAGTTCTCCCGCGGCCCCTGCCTGTTTTTCCTGCCGCTGCGACCCTGCGGCCCCACCCCCCTCTAATCCCATTCGCCGACCGCTCCCACCTGCCAGCTGCACCTCCCTCCCATATTCCCTCATATGGAGGCCGCGCCGCAAGACTGTCTGCGCCTGTCCACGCATGGACCGCGCCCAGCGCCAGGACCCCTGGGCCCCGTGAACGCCATGACGCCCAACACCACTACGATGCCAGAATCCTCCACGCACTCAACACCGGAAGATCACACACCTGCTTCCTGGACGTCCCGAAGCGTACCCACAGAGATTTCACCTGCCGGAACTGTAGCTTCACAAGAATCCGACCCACCATGCAGCCGACCAGGAAAGCCCCCAACCACCTCAGATGCATCCTTCTCAACACCCGCTCCGCCCACAAACGCGTCGTTGAACTCTGGGACTTACTAGACTCAAACTCCCCAGACGTCGCCTTCCTGACAGAGACCTGGCTGAACCCCACCTCGGCACCCGACATAGCCATAGCCGTCCTGGAAGGCTACAAGAACACCTGCAGGAACCGCACCAATGGAGCAGGAGAAGGAATCGCCATCGTCCAGAGGAACACTCTCAGAGTCTCGACTAACACCGACAACACCCTCAGCACCGCCGAACACCTGCACTTCCAGATCCACACCGACCCCAACACCACCCTCAGAGGAACCCTCATCTACAGACCCCCTGGACCCAGACCACAGTTCATCGACTCCATCGCTGACTTCGTCAGCACACACGCCCTCGCCTCCATGGACTACATCCTCCTCGGGAACCTGAACTTCCACCTCGAGAACAACAACCACACCAACTCCACCACCCTGATCGACAACCTAGCCAACCTCGAACTCAGACAACTCGTCACAACACCCACCCACTCTGCCGGTCACACGCTTGACCCCATCTTCTCCGCAAGTCCCCACGTCTCCTTCAACCACACCACCTAACTCCACTGGACCGACCATCGCTACAGCCACTTCACCTTCAAGAAACCCACCACGCACACGGAGACTCTCCTCTGTTACCTCGGAACTGCCCCATACCCATAGTCTCGGACGGCTTCAAATACTTAGGCATATTTATCTCCCTTGACCCGCTGGTCAGGCATGCCCGTAACCTTGCCCCCCCTCTGCAAAGACTCAGAAGTGACATCACGCATTGGAAGACACTCCCGCTCTCACTGTTAGGCAAGGCGGCCCTTTTTAAAATGATGTCCCTACCCCGCTTTCTGTATGCCCTGCCAAACTCTGCTGACCCCGTCCCGAATACGTATTTTAAAGAGATCGAGGGGCTCCAGCGAGACCTTCTGTGGGGCGGACGACCACGCATTGCTATGCACAAACTCACGCTCGGTTGGTATGACGGCGGTATTGGGCTACCTGACATCAGGAGATACTATTGGGCTGCACACCTTACGGCTATTAATCATTGTACATATGGCCACCAAGATGATCCAGGTTTCAACATGGACCACTGGCTCCTCCCAAACGGGTCTTTTACCCGTGCACTATCTCTAAACCGAACAGGTACCCACTCACTGCCCCTACACAACACACAACCAAAATTTGGCACACTGCAACTAAATCCCTTGGCTGGAGCAATAAATTGACTCTTGCCACTCCATTATGGGACTCACAAAAACTAGGTTATTTGCGCAACTCAAGGGGCTTCGATAAATGGGACCTCATTGGTATCTCCCACATCAGAGGCCTTTGGAACTCTGAAGGAATGAAACCCTTCGCCACACTCCAAACCCAATACTCCCTCTCAGACTCGGAACACTTTCGCTACCTCCAAGTCTGCCACGCACTCCAGACGACGCTTCCCGTGATGTTACTCCCACGGACATCTCCCCATTAGAGGACAGACTGCTGGATGGACACCTACCTGAGAGGGCCATCTCCCTTACCTATCGGAAGCTGATTAACAATATAGGCGACCCACTACTGGCACTGCGTGAGAAGTGGACTGGGGATGGGTTCGAACTAGATGATGAGGACTGGCAGACGGCAGTCTCCTCCCCCAGGACTGTTGCTATCCCGACGCGGCTCCGCCTAGTGCAACTCAAAATCCTTCACAGAGTGTATTTGACTGGGCCTCAGTTAGCACTAATGGGTGGACTGGCAGATGAATCATGTAGACGGGGATGTACACAGACAGGCACATTCATGCATATTCTCTGGCACTGTGACTTAATCCAAGAATACTGGCGGGCAGTCCATGCAGTCATGAGCGAAACACAAGGGGTCTAAATCAAGCCAACAGCACCAAGATGCCTCCTTAATATCTGGGAACCAACTGACCTCACCACGCACGCATCACAATGGGTCACTCTCGCTTGCATGATCGACAAAAAGGAATATAGCGCAGCTCTGGGGGGCCACCAGCGCACCCACGGTTACTGATTGGGAAAGAGACCTTGATTGGAGTATGCTGCGAGAAAAAACAGTTTATGTGGCCAGCGGTTGCCCCCGGAAGTGGTCTAAGATATGGGTCCCTTGGAATGCATATCGTGGGGACATTTGTACTCCCCCCGCGATTTGGCTACGACGATCCACCCTCCCTGTGATTTCCACTGATACGCGCTATTGTACTCATATGCTCCTTCTCTTGTAACCTGCTGTATCCTACCTATTATTCAGTGTGACAATGTACCTTGATGTCGAGATTGTTTAATAAAAAAAAATTAAAAAAAATTGCGAAAAAAAGAAACCCACCACGCACCACAGCACTCAACAGATGCCTCACCGCTGCTGGAGCAAAGTCACCAGTCACCGAAGACCACCACCCTCACCCAGAGCCCACCCCCTGACACGACACAGCCGCCTGCAACCTCAGACAGTGGATCAACGATTGCGCCAACACCCTCGCCCAATCAAGAAACCCTCCAACAGTCACACCAACAAGAAAGCCAGCTGGTCCACTGAAGACCTCCGGGCCTCCAAGCAAACCTGCCGAAAGCTGGAGAAGATCTGGCTACGTGAACGAACAAAGGACAGCCACGCAGCCCACAAGAACGCCACCCGCAGAAACCATCACCTCATCAGATGCGCCAAAATGGCCTCCTTCAAAGACCGCCTAGACAACAACGCGCACAACAGCAAAGAGCTCTTCAACATCGTGAAGGAACTCTCAAACCCCAGCTCCAACACCAAGGACGTCCCACCCTCGTAAGACCTGTGCGACTCGCTGGCCACCTTCTTCCACCGCAAGATCGCAGACATCCATGACAGCTTCAACGCCACGACCACCACAACAACAACTGAGACCTCCGCCCCTACGACCACCATCCGCACCAACCGCCTGCTCTCCTGGATACAACATCAATAACGATGACACCATCAAGATAATGAACACTCCTACGAGACAGCAACCTTGCCGGAGAGCTGGAAGCACGCCGAGATCAATGTCTTACTCAAGAAACCCAAGGCAGACCCCAAGGACCTCAAGAACTTCCAGCCCATCCCCCTGCTACTGTTCCCGGCAAAGGTCATCGAGAAGACTGTCAACGAACAACTGACTCGCTACCTCGAGGAGAACAACATCCTGGACCCTTCCCAGTCTGGGTTCCGCAGCAACCACAGCACCGAGACTGCCCACATCGCCGCCACCGATGACATCAAGTCCCTGCTGGACAATGGAGAAATGGCGGCCCTCTTCCTCCTGGACCTGTCAGCCGCCTTCGACACGGTCTGCCACCACACACTACGAACACGCCTCCACAACGTCGGGATCCAAGAGAAGGCCCTGGACTGGACCACCTCCTTCCTCTCCGGCAGTACACAGAGCGTCCGCCTTCCCCCCTTCCGCTCTGAACTCACCGAGATCATCTGCGGCGTACCCCAGGGCTCATCCATCAGCTCAACTCTATTTACCCTCTACATGGCACTGCTCGCCCACGTCGCCCGTCGGCACCACCTTAACATCATCTCCTACGTCGATGACACCCAGCTGATCCTCTCCCTCACCAAGTACCCCCACACCGCCAAAACCAACCTTCACAAATTAATGAAGGCCGTCGCTGAATGGATGAGGAACAGCCGACTGAAGCTGAACTCGGACAAGACGGAGGTCCTCATCCTTGGATCCACCCCTTCGGCCTGGGACGACTCCTGGTGGCGGACAGCACTGGGAACCGCTCCAACACCCACCGACCACGCAGGCAACCTAGGGGTCATCCTCGACTCCACCCTCTCCATGACTAAACTGGTCAACGATGTCTTCTCCTCCTGCTTCAACACCCTCTGCATGCTCCGCAGGATCTACAAGTGGATCCCCACTGAAACGAGAAGAACGGTCACCCAGGCCCTCGTCAGCAGCAGGTTGGACTACGGAAACGCCCTCTACGCAGGAGCCTCGCCCAAATTCCTGAGACGGCTCCAACGCATCCAGAATGCCTCTGCACGCCTGATCCTCAACATCCTTCGCCGCATCCACATCACACCCCACCTGAGAGACCTGCACTGGCTCCCGGTCAACAAGAGGATAACCTTCAAGCTCCTCACCCATGCACACAAAGCACTCCACAACACCGGACCAACGTACCTCAACAGACGACTCAGCTTCTACACCCCCACTCACCAGCTCCGCTCTGCCGACCTCGCCCTCACCACAGTCCAACGCTTCTGAAGAGCAACCTCCGACGGCAGATCGTTCTCCCACCTGGCTGCCAAGACCTGGAACACCCTCCCCATCCACCTACTGCAGACCCAAAACCTGTTGACTGTCAGAAAACTCCTTAAGGCCTGGCTTTTCGAGCAGTAGCAGCATTCCCCACCCCAGCGCCTTGAGACCCTCACAGGTGAGTAGTGCGCTTTACGAATTATATGATATATATATATATATATATGTGATATGATATATACATGATTTATATGGTCCTTCTTCTACACAACTCTCAATACACCCGTCAAAACCAACTTACCAATGTGACATTGTTCTTCTACATTTAGTACTTGAAAAGTAGTGACTCTCCTGCTGGGATTGTGACACGTCTTGGCCTAGCGTCTGAGGTTTCCTCTACTAACTTTGGCAGCAAAGAATATAGACCCACATTTACAGACACTTAAAAATTGCTTGTCTTGACCACATTCCTCTTGTATGTACTCCTGTTTCCCTCTGGATTATTCATGACGTCATTGAAATTCTTCTGTAAGTAATCCCTCTGTACTACACACACGCTGCTGCCTGAATATTTCACCCTATATAGATTCTTGTTTAGAGGGTGGCGGTAATGACACATCTCCCTGAAATTGTGAGATGTTCCTTCTGTCATCCTCTCTGTTACCCAACCATATTCAGAATGTGCAGAAGAGCTGTTTTCATTATGGCAGAGCCACTGCCTCCTCCAGTATCAGGACAATCATTGTGGGCACCCAGCACATATGGAAAAGGAGTTAAGGCTTTTTTTCATCAAAAAATACAAACGACAGAGTGGACAAGTTTAAATGATCCCCTAAGTTCTATCAATACATTGTTTTTTTAAGTTGTGTTTCCAAAATATCCAGCAAGACCCGCTCAATCAACCACAAGCAGAAGGCAAAATATGCTTTGTTGGTCAATTTCAAGGCAATGGAATAAATAGGCCTTTTCACTCTCTGGGTCCAATCTTTTGCCATCAAAAGAAATGAGTCAGTTGGTAAATATTTGGCAACTATGTTTGATGGGTCTCTCAACCAAGAATGGCATGAACAAAGGTGGTCAGCTGAGCAAGGCTACTTTCTGTAAGAGTGGACTTTGGTGCCCAATATAAGTGGCCATGGCATGAACCACCAAGAGTTAATGGCCCACAATGGTGTAGAAAGCAAGAAGCAGCAAGTGTGCTAAAGACTACTTGCTGTGCCGGGTTCCCCAAGGCAGCGATCTTCTGAATCCCCTGGCATGGATCTCATTTCCAGGACCATTTTCCTGCTCGAGGCTCTCAGTGTGCACCAACGGGCATGCAGCCTGGGGAGTACACTTGCGAGGAGTGCCGATAGCTAAAGGAGGCTGTCTGTCATAGAAGAGGAAGTCCTGAGGCTCACTCTAGTGTACTCTGCAGATGGTGTTGATGCAGCTAATGGAGTTGGTGGTGCTTCAGTGGCTGCCAACTCCCAGAGTGAGGGGAAGGGAACAGACCAGAAAGCATAGGTGCATCTGTGTTCTGTGAAACAAGCATTGAGGGTCATATTATCTAAGACAATACAGCATTACAGGAGCTGTGGCATGTTCCAATGTTGATGGAGGAGGGCCTCAGACTGCTGGAAATGATCTGGAGGGGTGCAATAATTCCTCAATGTCTGGAGAACTGCGACCCATTCTTCATCTGGGCTGTGGAATTGTCCTTCATGGATCTCCACCCCGGTGGCAGACCCCTGGGACTGCACTATGGGAGCATTCCCTTGATTGCACCACTTGACTCATTTTCAAAGGAGGAAGTTTTTTTTTGCTGGTATAGGTGTAATTGTTTTGCCTCTTCTCTCTGCAGCTACGACCCAGCGGGAGTCATGTCTTGGAGGAGCATGGGTAAGAGGGATTGCTTTGCATCACAAGGAAAAACTTAGTGGCCTGGGGCAGGAAAACAGCTATAATGAACCCTTCATGCCATGGGAGATTTCTGTTTTCCAAAAAAACAAACTCCTGCTCTGGTAGTTTGTGTTTGAGAATCAAAAAAAGTTACAAGTTTGGTGAACATTCATCAAAACAAACAGACAACGACATCCACTAAACCTTTAGTGCATTGAAAGGAACAGCTGTGACACAGTGGCATACCGAAACGTGAGAGGCCCCCCTGCAAAGTACATTTAGGGGCCCCCTTCGGGCTCTCTGGCCAAGACATTATGCTGAGGGGGGCCCCTCCAGCTCCGGCCCTGGGCGGCTGGGGCTGCAGGGGGCCTTTCTTACGCCACTGTTGTGACAGTGGTTCCCTCCAGTGTACAGAGATGATTACTAGACCAGTGATCAGCTTTAAATTTGGCAGGTGACGACGGTCCGTAAGTGACAGAGGTAATCTCCTCCACTACCTGGACGGATAGTACCAAACTCTAAATCAGACCCTTAGGCCTTTGATATGTGCACATAACTGCTGAAGTCATGTTTTTTAAAGATTATGAACTCTAATTGTACTTATGACAATAAGTGGAAGAAGAAGGATCCTCAACTTGCACAGACTTGTTTATGTATTTTTAACTCATATAAGTGACTAAGTTGATGAACTTTTTTACTTTAAGCACTATTCAGAGTACAAACTTAATTTATGAATTCCAGCAGCTCTCGGAAGTCCCAGAGCTTTAAACACATGCAGAGAATCAGAAATACTCATAGGTTACATTAGGAATAGTGACGTGCAATTTAAATACTAAGCAAGTTATCTCTTGTTTTAGTTATCAGTGCATCTGTAGAGTAGGCTGGGCCCAGCTGTACAAAGAGGTAGAGTGAACATAGCAAAAATCTCCGTTTCTTTCACTTGTCCCATTCCTCTTATCTCAGTTCTCCAGCTGACTAAAACAGTATCCCATGGATGTATGACGTTACAACGCATACTTTTACCACGCCTACCATTACCACGCATTTTTTACAACGCAGGATCCATGACAACGCATACCATTACCACGCATGTATTTACAACGCATATACCTTTACAACGCATACAATTACAACGTAAGTATTGGTAAGTATATAATATTTTTTAATATTTAATTTAATAAAAATTAATATAATGTAATTTAATTTAATTTAATTAATTTAATTTAATTAATTTAAATTAATTTAATGTAATTTAATTTAATTAATTCAATTTAATTTAATCAATTTAATTTAATGTAATTTAAATTTAAACCCAAAACTGACCTTGAACCCAAAAAATACCCCTTTTACCCAAAAACTCAAAACTGACCCTGAACCCTAAAAATACCCCTTTACCCAAAAACCCAAAACTGACCCTGAACCCAAAAAATACCCCTTTTACCCAAAAACCCAAAACTGACCCTGAACCCTAAAAATACCCTTTTACCCAAAAACCCAAAACTGACCCTGAACCCTAAAAATACCCCTTTACCCAAAAACCCAAAACTGACCCTGAACCCTAAAAATACCCATTTACCCAAAAACCCAAAACTGACCCTGAACCCTAAAAATACCCCTTTACCCAAAAACTAAAAACTGACCCTGAACCCTAAAAATAACCTTTTACCCAAAAACTGAAAACTGACCCTGAACCCTTAAAATACCCCTTTACCCAAAAACTGAAAACTGACCCTGAACCCTAAAAATACCCCTTTACCCAAAAACTGAAAACTGACCCTAAACCCTAAAAATACCCCTTTACCCAAAAACTGAAAACTGACCCTGAACCCTAAAAATACCCCTTTACCCAAAAACTGAAAACTGACCCTGAACCCTAAAAATACCCCTTTACCCAAAAACTGAAAACTGACCCTGAACCCTAAAAATACCCGTTTACCCAAAAACTGAAAACTGACCCTAAACCCTAAAAATACCCCTTTACCCAAAAACTGAAAACTGACCCTAAACCCTAAAAATACCCCTTTACCCAAAAACTGAAAACTGACCCTAAACCCTAAAAATACCCCTTTACCCAAAAACTGAAAACTGACCCTGAACCCTAAAAATACCCCTTTACCCAAAAACCCAAAACTGACCCTGAACCCAAAAAATACCCATTTACAAAAAAAAACAAATAATATTTTTAATAAAATAATATACTTACCAATACTTACGTTGTAATGGTATGCGTTGTAAAAGTACCTGCGTTGTAAATACATGCGTGGTAATGCTATGCGTTGTCATGGATCCTGCGTTGTAAAAAATGCGTGTAATGGTAGGTCGTGGTAAAAGTTGCGTTGTAAAGGTTGTATACCGTATCCCATGCATGGTTGTCAGTCGGTTCAGGGAAGTGAAGAACTCAACTGATCTCAGTTTAAGATCTACAACCTCATTGCACGTTTCAAATTCCACACCATCCTGTGTGTAAAAGATCACACAGTTTACCTTACAGAGTAAATCCATGCCCAACAGGTTGGCTGGATTTGCGTCACATATTACAATTTAGTGGTTGTCTTCGATGGACCCTATTTTTACAGGAACCTTAGTTGATGCTGGTTTGTACTCTATTTGTTGGCTATGCCTACAACTTGGACTTGTTTTCTAGACAGGGGTAGCTGTGGAACCTCCACTGTTCTTACAGTAGAGCTGGTATGTCCTGTATTGATCAAAATAATACAGCAGCCATTCACCCCTCCATCTACATATGGTCCACTCTGGTCTACCACTATAACTGCACCAAGTTTCCAATCCTCCTCCCCTCTCAGGCAGAGTCATTCTGATTGATCTGAGTTCAGGTGAATGAGACTGTCAAAAACCAGAACTGTTGGAGATTACAGGTGGTTATGAAAGGGTTCTGCTGAACCTTTGGATTGGGGTTCAAGTTGTATCTTTCTGTTAGCCATGTTTTGTTGCTTCATTGGGCCTTGGCGCATTTTGGCATTATGTGACCTTTGAACATGCATATTCTGCATTGGAGTTGCATTCAAATTTGGCATTTGAACATCATTTTTGCATTTCTTTTGGGTTCCGTCCACTTTCTCGTTTCCAGTGTCTGGCCCTGTTGCAGTGCTCTTCTTTAACATCTAAATGTCCCTCCCTTCACTGGAGTCAGTAGCTAACTCTTGGTTCCTGCCTTGCAGGCCAAAAGTCTCTGCTTGTGTCATCTGACCATTGCCTTGAAAACCAACTCTGTGCATTACTGCAGTGCCACTAGAAGCAGAATTATACCCTGGTTCTGCATTATATGGGCGATTTTCATACCCTTTCTGTGCTTACTTGGTCTTGTCAACACATTTTTCTCCATAATCTTTTTCTACTTCACCCCTAAATTGTCACTGCAATACTTCGGGGAATAGAGAATTTCATCTAGGGAGTTCGGTGGCCAACAAATCTCATATGAGAGCTGCATATGAGAGCTATTTTCTTGATGCAAACCAAGAACAAATTGAGACTGGAACTAACTAAGATTCTCCCTTTCAGGATTTGTAACATCACTGCAGTCTGAAAACTTACATCAACATCTTATATAAAGCATGCACAGTCTCCTAAGACTCTAGTGTAGTTTTTGTTATTTTAAGCTTATCAAGCTCTTTCTCTGGGATGTTGTCTTCAAATAAGCAATCACATGGTTATAATTGTCCATAACAGTAACAGAAGGCGTGTTTGTTCTAGCATCTCTCTGTGGCTCAGTATTTGCCCAATCCACAACCATCTAACATTCTGCCCACAAATCCTTAGGAACCACAATGTCAAAAAAGATATTCTAGTCTTGCCAAAGTAATTTAAAAATGTTTTTACAGTTCTGTCCACCTCTATGTGCCATTTATCAGGTTCTCCCATAACTTTGGAAACTGATGTTTGAATTAAAAAAGAACACCACATCTCCAGGGCACATCAACATAACCTCCTCCATCCACCTCTCTCAATGGGAATGCTTCCACCTCTGTGTCACTCATGCTAGCACCTCCTGTAATCTCTTTCTTTTTCATCTTATCTCACTTTCACCATTGATCATTGTACTCTGTGTCCCCCACTACTCTCTAATGCAATCCACCAATTCTTTGACATGCATTTTCAGGCTTGGTGATCTCGTTTTTTAAAATGCATCCTCTGTCACGAACAATCTAAAGTTCTTCTTTAATGTTTTACTTTTATCTACCCCAAACTTGTCAACCAACCCTTCTAATCTTTCATGTGCCACACAGACATACTTTGCAGATTCCATACTCAGGAACTTAAGCTCAGCCCCACTGCACTGCACCGGGGTTCTCTATCTTCAGGCATGACAGACCACTCAAACATGGGGAGGGGGATTAGCCATAGTTAGCAGAACAAATCAGAAAATTGAGTGTAAGGCTATTTTATCTACACATTGTGAAGTGCTTATTTTTAAAATTTCTCTGACAAACACTTTCTCATTTACTGGAATTCTTTTATACTGCCTGCCCGGCCCTAGAGCCCCTTTTACACAGGAAATCTATAGTCTCTTAGAAGAACATATTCTTTCTGCACATTTCACTGTTTTCGGTGATTTTCATTTTTACTTAGAGGCTCCTCAAGATCTGGAAACAGCTAATCTTCTCCAATCCATGTCCAGTTTTGGCCTCCGACAAATGGTGAGTGGTCCTACACATTGTGCAGGGCATATACTAGAGCCCTAAATATTGTTAAAATTCTTCCACTAGCATTGTCTGACCATAATGTGATTCTTTTTAAGCTAACATACATTGTATCTCCCACTAGGCCCCTAATCAAACCAGGTTCACATATTTGTCGGGCTTGGCATACCATACAGCTAGATAGGATGCTGGAAGAGCTTAACAATTCTCTTCCTGATCTTTCAACCAATATCGACATTGCTGTCATTCAATAAACAGCATGGCTTGATGAAGCTACCCAGCTGGTAACAGCATCTAAGTTAAGTAAAGCCAAACAAAAGACTTTATCTGCTCCTAGGTTTACAGAAGAACTAAGAGCACAGAAATAAAACTGCCAAAGGCAGGAGAACATCTGGAGATGAAATCATGAAGAGACAGAGAAAACTAAATATAAGCAAGCTAAGTCTAGCAACCTACAAATCCCTTATTCTTAGAGAAAAATCGTGCTACTTTACAAAGAAGATAGAGGAAGCAAAAAAACTCATCAAAAGAACTTTTTCAAATAGTAACAAAGCTAACTTTGGTTGTATCTGATACATTTAGTCTATACAGTCAATCCTTTTGTAATAGTTTAGCAGATTCATTTCTGGAAAAGGTAGAATGAGTTTAAAATCTTTTTTCTTCCTCGATCTCCACTCCTGATAATATTGCAGCTTCTACTTTGACATGGTGGAACAGACTAAATTTCAGTACATTTATGCCACCTACCTTAGAACAGGTCACAAACTTATTGAGAGCAACCTCATCCGGCTCTCCACATAAACCATGCCCTCCTAAGACAGCAGGCTTAGTGATGGAGACTATTGCTCCCCCACTCATGGCTATTTTTTCAGCCATGACTGTGGCCGGCCAATTTCCATCCATCTGGAAGAAAACATCAATTCTTCTCCTTTTGAAAAAAGCTACCCTGACCCAAAAAATCCAGGTAGCTACCGTCCTACATCACACTTCCCCCTCCCTTTCAAGGTCAATGAGAAAATCATAAACATACAACTGATGGACCATATTGAGGTCAAAACCATCTTGACACCATGCTGTTCTGTTTTCTCAGTGGAGATAGCACCGAAACTGCCTTATTCAACGAAACAAAGCAATCAGGCAGTCACTCGATCAGAAACAAGGAGCAGCACTTATATTGCTTGATCTCTCGGCTGTTTTTGATACGGTGGATCACAAACTGCTGCTAAACCACCTATAAGAAATCAAAGTCAGCAGCACTGCTTGGAACCTATTAAAATCGTTTCTCTCTGAAAGAGAACAGTCCATCAGACTTGGCAAATATACATCTTAACCATTCTCTTTTCCTTGTGGAGTTCCCCAGGGCCCTTCACTCAGCCCTACCTTATATAATATTTATTTCCCACCGCTTGCCAACCCCATTAAAAGCTTTGGCTTCTCCTTAACATGCTATGCAGACTGCACCCAGATTGTCGTAGCACGGGCCAAAAAAGATCCAGGAGTCAGCGACAGATTTCATGACTGTATGCAGGCTGTAAACGGATGGGTAAATAAGAACTGTCTTAAATTAAAAGCGTAGAAAAACGAAAATATTCTCTTTGGAGCATAAACTTCCTTTTCGAGGCCGTCATGCTGGCCAGCCAAAATGGGCAACCTGCCCGCTCCCATTACCAAAGCTTTGAATCAGGGAATTTCATTTGACCACAAACTAAATTATACTAATCACGTCAATGCTCTCTCATCTTTGACTTTCTTTACTTTAAGGGTGCTAAAAAGATTTTTCCTTTCATTCTTTCACATTTGCAAAAACCCTTATCAAATCACTAGTTAAGTCTAAACTAAACTATTGTACTGGTCTGTTTCTCACTGTGCATCAATACACTCTTAAGAGGCTGCACATTATACAAAATTGGGTGGCAATGCTCTTGTTAAAGATACCAAAACACCAATGAGTAACCTCAACCATTAAAAACCTGCTCTGGCATCCTATCAGACAGAGGCACACTTTCAAGGCACTCTGTATAAGGCACTTCACGGTTTAGGCCTAACCTATCCAGTGGTACATCCCAGCTACAACCCTATGATCGGCTTCTGTAAAACTCACTGTCATACCCAGATTTAGACTGTCTACCTGGGGCGGCAGGAGCTTCTTTTTAGGTACATGTAAAGCCTGGAACGCTCTACCATTAGATATTAAAAATGCTCTCAACCTGCTGAACTTTAGAAAACATCTAAAAACTTGGCTCTTCAGCACTTGCTAACCAAGACTTATCTGCTTATATTTCCCTCCATTACTCTAAGCTAGCACAAAGACACCTTTGGGTAATCGTGCTCTTTATAAGACTTTTTAACATAACAAAACATAACATAACATAACATTGTATGCATTTTTTAAATCAGGCTCAAGAGTTCCCTTTACAAGCTCCTTGAATTCTACTTATAATGGTATGACATTCAACTGTTTAGGAGGGCAAAGGGTACCTTCTCCTGCGGTTGTGTTTCTGTCTCTGCTACAGTGGTGAGAACAGATGTATTTCTGAGGGGAACATCTTCTGTAGGGGTTTGTGCTCCAATATCTAGAATAGTAGCAACGGCACATGTTATTAGGGGTTGTCATGACAAATAGATACACTGGTGGTGGTAATGACAACAGATGTACTAACGATGGATCTGGAGAAGCCAAGTTTAAAAATCCTATGGGTGTAATGGAAAACCCCCCACAGCCCCCACGGTGCAGGGTCCCCCAGGGTTTCCTGTTTCAGAGGGGGCCCCCTCACCATCTAAGCCATGTCATTGCCATTGCATGCCTTGCAGATTGCGTGCAATGGCATGGAATAAGACATAGTTAAACGTTCAGAAAAGCCACAAGCAGGCCCTTGCAATTTAGGTGGCTCAGCCATTTAGGGGGCCACCATTGAGTCCATTCTGCAGGGAGGGCTCATCATTTTGCATTACGCCACTGAAACCTCCACTGGGGGACTATGCTCAGCAGGTCACTTGGACCCTCTCCCATGTCTGCTCCTCCTCCCATCACTACATAGGTTGGAGAATGCACTACAGGTGTAGTGGCAACATATGGAGGTGGTCAAAAATTTAGCAAAAACTCCAAAAACTCATCACCTAAATCACCTCCCTCTTCTGACTTTTCTTTACCACTGTCCCTTCCTTTACTTTTGCAGGATACAACCTAAACCCCTCAATCACATTCTCTCAGCACCCCTGCTATTTTGCATTCTATCTTGACTCCATCTAACTACAGACTGTATTTCTTGTTTGAGTTTTATATTTCTCCTTCTCATGTGAAGCATTTTCCCATGCATTGAACACTTCAAACTAAAGAGGTTTTAGTTGGGGGTTCATCTCATAGAACACTTGTCGTAAATTCTCAATTCTTCTCACATTCAATGTGCCATGTGGGGAAAATTGCAAGCACCCATCTTTTGCCTTTATCTTACACCATTGTGTGATCCAAACATGTGATCCCTTCATTAATACCCAGATTGGTAAAGGGGGTAACCTCTGGAGGATCTTCCTCACCCCCACAAACAGGCACTCACATCATTTCTCAACTTAGCTCTTATATTCTTAAAGAATTTCATATTCACTTTGCAAACAGAGGCCTTGTGTAAATGACCAGCAGCAGAGCCGTTGGTAGGCATGGGCAGTACGGGCAGCTGCCCAGGGCGTCACAGCTGCTCACAACTAAGGTGCCCACACCAGTACACCGCCTTTCAAAAACATTACTGTTAGGAGGGCCAGGAAGCAGCAGAGGTGTGTGCTGCAAAACCCAGGTAATGGAGGAAGGGGACCCATCTTTTGGGCCTCCCAGCCATGGGCTGTAAGGGCTTCGGAAATCTACTTGCTTTATTTACTTGATAACAGCGAGTAGATGGGTACTTAAAGCGCCCTTAGATGTGAAGAGAGGCATGCATGAATGAAAAGCAGGGTGTCCTGCAGGGCTCACAACAAAACAAAAGAATCATGTCCCATCACCAATGGGTATTACTGACCTAGGATGGAAGAAAGCAGAGCCTCCAGCATTTCGTGATCCACAAAATTATTGCAAAATCAGTTAAGGAGAACAAAGGAGGCAACATTCAATACATTGGTCGCAAAACCTAACGGCCAAGGCGCTCGACCTCGGACCTGGGGATCTGGTTTGGAGTCTCGGTAACGACGCCAAAAAAAAACCTCCTGTGATTCTGGGCAAATCACTTAATCTCCCCGTGCCTAAAAAAATGAAAGTGTGTCCTCATGTAACGTAACTGGTGCTATGTAAAGCGCTCTGATACCTGATTCGGTTCGGGTCTAGTTCGCGCTATATAAAACGCTGCAAAAAAAAAAAAAAATGATTTTGTCTCTCAGCAATGAAAGCAGAATGTTTCACGCTCTCAGGGAGTTTTGTGTACCTAAGTTTCTAAATGGCTCTTACAGAATTAGCTGATATAGTACAGCCCTGAATAGTAGCTGCTTCTTTTTGCAGATGACCCCAGGAGTGTGACAAGAGGCCTAATAACAGGAAGAAGATTTAAGAGCATTCAAAACTCCTCCCCGAGCACACTAAGGGTAAATTCAAGAGTCCATAAAGTATCAGGTGAGTCCAGTTGTATTCAAACCAATGTCCAAATAGATTATTTATTCCATTATTCTGATATCCAGATGAAAACTCTTCTAGACGCAGCTAGATCTTCAGATTACAAAACAACAGCAGCCAACAGGTGTAGCAAGTGCCAAAATAGTGCACATACGACTTCCTCAGGGCGGCAAACCCAGAAAAAAGGGAAACAAAATTAGTCTAGACACTCTGAAGTAAACCACAATATCAATATAAAGTGTATTTGAACAATTAGTAGTTATTAATTCCAAATATTGTAAGCACGGCCACCATCCATAGAGAGAAAAAAAGAAACTCCAGTGCCAAGGAGTAGAATTTATATATTTAAGAAACCAACCTCTATGTGAAAATCCAAGAGCAGAAAGCAAAAAGAAAAAGAAAAACAGAATTCCAATTCACCTGATACGTTTCTTCATTGGATGCGTTAATTCAATCCAAACCTTAGACTTCTATACTGTCAGAAATCTATAAAAGCAAGGGACACATTAGGAGAATCATCTCCATACTGGACCAGCTATATGTCTAGGCCAATCCTAGATTTAAAATAACCATATTCACCTAATATTATATCTCCTGTTTCCTATATCCAATGTTCTATAAGGAAAATTATCTGGAGACGGCGTATCCCAAAAACTGCAAAAAAATCATGATTTTAAATATGCACTTATATTGCTAACAACTGATCAATGTAAACTCACAAGTGCATGACATCCCATTCTCTTTTTTTAAAGTTGTTATTCATGGTTTTACATTTATTCCCCCCCCCGATCCACCGTATGACGGACAGTAAGTATACGCACATTAACATCATGAGCATTACATTGTTTTTTCCTTTTTGTTTAACCCATCGATACATAAACCAAGCTTAAAAAAAAAAATCATATATACATTACAGCCTTGTAGGTACATTAGATTAAATTATGTTTGTGAATCCCGCCATTGTGTAAGAGGGGTCCAGATTTTCATACCCCTTTTGCGCCGCTGATTACCTTTCCGTTGATAAATGGCTGTCTCAATATTATGTACCGCCAGTAGCCTAGCTAACCACTGCTGGAAAGAGGGTGCTAACGGGTCGAGCCAAGCGGAGGCTAGGCATAACCGTAGGACAGCCATCGCTACAAATATGAACTCTTGGTCACTTTCAATGCTATCTGATTCATCTGCCCCAAGTACCATTGCCTCTTTTGACAAAGTCACCTCTCTATGAAGAACGGCAGATAAGAACCTCTCTATGTCTTGCTTTAAAGGGATTAATCCGGGGCAAGAAGCAAAAATATGTATGGAATCGGCTATAGGTAAGTTGCATCTCGGGCAACAGGTCCCTTTGCCGGTTCCCCATTTTGCAATCTTGTCAGGTGTATAATAAAGAAAAAAGCAGGTTTTGTAGAATTGTGCCTGAAGTTTGGTGGAGATCAGAATAGTTTGAGCTAGCTGATAAGTGTGTAGAAAGCCTTTGTTTGAAATCTCAAGTTTGCCTTGCCACTTCAATGATGTTTTCTCTAAGTCGTCCGGGAGTATGGTCAACAGCAGCGCATAAACTCCACCTATAGTATGATTTTTAGAGTGTATGATCATCTCTACTAGAGTAGATTCTTCCCCCAATGTCCTGGCTCCAGGTTTGCGAGTTAAAAAATCCCTAATTTGGAGGTATTTAAAGAAATCCCGCCAGTCTAAACTGTATTCTTTTTTCAAAGCTTCAAAAGATTTAATCCCCTGTGTTGTAAACATGTCCCCTAATTGTGTAATTCCTATTCTATGCCATTTGCTTACACAATTGTCCTTGAAAACCATTAGTTGAAGAATTGGGTTATTCCATATCGGTGTATAGTGTGAGATTTGTCCTATTCCAAATGCTTCTCTTACGGCTTTCCATACTTTAAAACAGCTATAGAGAGTCTTAAATTTGACCTTTTTGTGATAGCTGTCATGAATATGCCTCCATAGATAGCCATTACTACAATTTCCAACTAGCAGTTGGAAGATTGATACTGTATGGTCTTCTGTGTTATCCCCCTCTTGTAGTAGTTCTTTACTATAAAGTAATACACATGACCAATAGTATCTTCTCAGATTAGGAAGGGCTAGCCCGCCTCTATCTTTAGGAAGAGTGAGATATTTATATGCTCGTCGGGGTTGTGCATATGCCCATATAAATCTTGAGAATGTACGTTCAATTGAGGTAAGCCACTGGTTAGAGAATTCTAAGCAAATTGCCCTAAATAAATATAATATTTTGGGAAAAAACACCATTTTGATTGCGTTTGCTCTCCCAATTATAGAAAGATGAAGGTTATCTAGGCGTCGTAAATCCTTATGCATTAAGTTCACATTCTCAATAATTTGTAAAATTCTCACCTAAAGTTGCGCACGAGTAAATCCTAACATTGTAATATCAACAAACACCTTCCCCGACACTCTGGTAAACCCAAGTGTGGGAAAAACAAAGGCAACACCGGACCTTGGTCTAAAAAGACACAATGTAGGGCCAAAAATCAAACCAAGAACACTACATTTTGCCTGTAAATCAATTCAATAAGTCCCAATCACTATATATTTCCATCAGGCCTGTAAGAGAATCCAACTTCCATGTCTTAGGGTCTCTTCTAATCGTAAATATCTATGTAAAGTAATGCGTTTAAAACAATTTTAGTGAAACTAATAATATCAATTTTATAGTTATAGATGTACATCAATCTAAAAACTACTGAGTCAAAATCCACCCATTAATACAGCGCACTCCATTATATTCATATGGGTGTAATACTCACACCTATGTATTGAGAGATTTTTTTAGTTGATGGCCAATATAGCAACGAACTATACTGTAATACTGTCGTCCGATACGAGTAATTCAATAGTACAGGAATCACGGTTTCGTGACCTGTAGACATGCAAAAATAAGAGCAAAAATAAAGAAAACGAACCACATGTCAGTAATCTCGCCATGAGAGTGAAAAAATAAAAAGAACCGTCTTATTCAGATCAAAACCACGGTCCCTGAATCACATACCTCTAAGGAATGCCGCGTCCTGGTAAACCTTTTCCCCGACGGCGTTCAGCACTAGCGCCATTTTGGTAGATGCTTATATACTAGGTCACTTTGAGCGCCATTAATAAGTGGTAAAAGTAAACCTAATATGCGATCATTCTATTAACTTTGGCTCTCTCACCCTACTCTAATATGGGAGTTGTAAAGTTCATATCTTAACAAACTACTAATACAGCAACACAAAGTCACTATTTAGATAAAAATATAAATAAGTAATGTAATGTATCAGAGGACGGCGTATCACCTCCTATTATTATAATGGTCCCAACGTGGTTCCGAGTACGCGTAATTTTGGTAAAGTCATGTGTATAGTTAATAGACTTGCGCTATCTCATAGTAGTAACGAAAAGTAAATACTCAATATCTCCACCATATTGTTGAAAGCAAACAAATATAAAACCATTAAATCAAAACCGAAAATTAACTATATCTCATAATACCAATACTAAATATTCAGGATGACAAATCCTTCCCTGCTGTATCGGACTCTTATTTCAATGTAACATCATTCAACCCATAAAGTTGAAAAACGATCATGTAGTTAAAGACCAATTCCATCAAAAAGCGGCAGTTCAACGCTACAACAGACATCAGGTGCCTTAGTTGAAATACTAGATTATTATAAAGACCATTATCTCGTCCTAAAAAACGATCAACAGGCGCCATCTTGAAGGTATTTCTTAACTATTAATTAATCCAAAATCAATACGTTATTTGTCAGTATCGAATGAAAGCCACTTATCTTGGGAAATAACACGTGAAATGTCTTAATCAAATTGATTCCATGCCAAACCAATATACAAAATTTGGCATGCAACTCAAATATAATGATCTTCACTATGTGTAAAAGAGCAGATCGGTTAGTTAGTGAACAGTATTTGAAAAAAGGAGTGGATAAAGAAGATTTGTATAAGAAGACAATATAGGGTATGCACAAGTTAATATGATACCATTCATTTACCAAATATATAAATGTTAGAGCAGCAAGCAAATTCATTGATAACCACACAATCATGGTAATTACATATCTTCGAACTTTTAGTTCATACAGTAGTAATAAGCTGTATATTGTTCAGTCATATGTCTTTCTAAATATAGAGTAGGCACAAGTTAATATGATAACACTCATTTACCATATATATAAATGTTTGAGCAGCTACAAATTCATTGATAACCAAACAATCATAGTAATTACGTATCTTCCAAATTTCGAGTTGTAAGCTCCCACAGTGGTAATGAACTGTATATTATTCCATCTTGTGTCTTTCTGAATTCGAAATGCATAATATATTTCAAAACGTTAAATAAGTCCTTACTGTACAATGTTTCTATTAATGGAACAAAAAGTACATTTTATGCACCTTCCCCCAAAAAATAAGAAAATATCATTAATACACAGTCTATTCCTGATGACATCTTGCTGTATTTCAGCAAGAGCAGCCATTAATGACATTTTCTGTTTCATTGCTAAAATATAAACAGTTCATTGTCCAAGGTAATATTGTAGTTCATTATTAATATTCATGCCAAGTTCTACTGCCCTCAATTTCATTATCCAGAGCGCTTCCTTGCATCTGAGTAGTAACTCTCTATTGCCACCACGAATATCCATTTTCACATGTTCGATTCCATGAAATTTAAACTTATGATTTTTTGTATCATCATGATTCTGAACAGCATGTGCTGCTATAGGATATCGGGTATCCACATTTTTCAGGCCTCTAAAATGTTCCATCATCCTGTCTAAAGTCACCTGATTGTACTTCCAATATATATCTTGTTACAAGTACAAATTATAACATAAACGACAAAAATGGTCTCACAATTGATAACAATGTTAATTTTATATGTACCTGTATTGTTATAGCTGAACTTAGTAAACGTATTAGTACATGAACCTACATGAACTACAACGTCCACATTTGTGAAATCCTTTCACTTGATTGCTCAACCAACTCACTTTCTGTGGTGGTCCAGGATAGCTAGGACTAACTATATTTGCTATTGTTAATCCCTTCCTAAATGTCAAACTAGTTTTTTTAGTCAAGAATGGCATAATTACTTTATCAGATCTCAACATAGGCCAATATTTGTTAAGTATTCTATATCTTTTATTACTCTCTTGGCTATAATTTGTTACTAGTCTGATCTTATCGCTGCCATAATCTTGTTTTTTCCTTATATTCGGTTTCAAGGTCTCTTCTCTCTGTAATTTATGAGCTTTTGTTGCTGCAATGTCAACTAGTCTGGCATTGTAACCCCTAGCTATAAATCTAGATTTAATGTCTTCAATATTATCCTCAAATTATGTCTGTTCTGAGCAATTCCAATGTACTCTTATCATCTCTCCATATGGAATTGCATTTATTTGGTAGCGAGGGTGACAACTCTCCGCATGTAATAAAGCATTACAACTTGTACTTTTACGATACATTTTACTGCATAATTTATTATCTTTAGAGTACAGTTCGACATCTAGAAAAACAATTCTCTGAGTGTCATAGTGTGTAGTAAATCTCAAATTCAAATTATTAGAGTTCAGATAACCAAAGCAGACTCCAGTTCAGGGACTGTCCCTCTCCATATTAGGAAACTATCGTCAATGAACCTTCCCCAGTAATAAATACTGTCAATCCAATCTCTGCCCCTGTGACCCCAAATCCACTCCGTCTCAAACCAACCCATGAATAGATTGGCAAAAGACTGAGTGAGTCTGGAGCCCATGGCAGTACCGAGTTTTTGTCTATACCACTTATTGTCAAATAGAAACACATTATTTTCCAATATTAATTTCAGCACCACCTAGATTTATTTGGATTAGTGTACTTACCCATGACAAAGGATGAGCGCCCTTCAGTTGTACCTGGTTACCTAAAGTGCCTAGTAGAAAATTTGAGAGGTTGCTGTCAGTACATAAAAAACATGAAGGTCTTGAGGTTGAGTGGGTCAGCACTGGTGGCAGCATAGTGCCATAGTGCCTAAGAGAAAACTGCACTTAACATTAACATGCAGACGCTTTGACATTGTTCCTTCATATTATAGCACTGCATTGCGTACTTATTAAACATGATAGTTTTTAAACATGAACTTAGAACTATGCCCTGCCCTCACCTTGGCAACTGTCCTAATGGTGAAGTAAGAGGCAAGACAAGACAGGCAAGACAGTTGTGTGAACCCTATATGTGGCTCAGATTCTTATAGAATGAGCAATGTTATAGTCAATTAAATCAAACACAATAGGTTTTTGTACAGCTGGCATTCTGAACCGATGTATTTGAAGGAGCTTTGATGTGTAAAAGTGAAGAAAAAGTAGGATTGGTAAAATAAAATATTTGCCTACGGTCACAAAATGTGGTCAAGCAGGGAAGCCTTAATTAATCCAGGTTTTCTTTGGATTAGTTTTGTTCAAACCAACTGCTAAATGTCTCTCTTTTTTATATCAAATATTAATGTTCTATTTTTATCCCTTGTTGTTCGAGGGTAGAGCGAGATTGGTAGGCAGAAGCCATATGAAAGCACACCTTGTAATGGACTCAAGATTTCAACATTACCTTGAACTGAGCCAGGCTTCAGGCTCGAGCCTAGCTCAAGCTTATTTGTCTCGCCCACCACTACACACAGGTATCAGTCTATTATGGGAGAGAATGTGTAGCAGGGGCAGGGAAGAACCCCTTGCCCCGAGGCAGGGACAGGGACAAGGGATGCTGCACCCATGTTATTTTCCTCTGCAGGGAGGCTGTGATAGCTGTTGGGAGAAGAGCTGGGGATGCAGGGTGTAGTTGAGTGCACCTTTACTTCTGCTCAGGAATGGGTTAGTGTACTGTGGATGACCCGTTGAAGTCCACCGCACTGTGAAGGTAGCATACTTTACATCAACGGGTCATAATTTGCCGAAAGCAGTTAAAATCCCCCAAATTCATGCAGCCTGATGTCATGTCCAGCATTTGACAACAAGCTGCAGGAATATGATGGCCACATTGCACTAACTTTTTCCACGATCATAGGGGACTTCTTCAGTTCTTCAGTTGTAGGAGGCCCCCAGGATGTTAGGCTTCTGGTACAAGAGTACAGTGGTCTAAGAAAGGTGCTGCTAATGGCGATTCACAGCCAGGAGAACGTTACCGTTGCCATACATGGCCTATGGATCAGACAACTAGTGAGAAAATGCATAATTTTAAGAGGTACAGAGAAGATAGAAGAGAAGATAGAGAGAAGAGGTTGTATAAAAGAAGAGATGATTGAGAGTAAATAGAAAAAGCAAGTGAGACAGCAGGAGAGACAGGAGTGGGAGGATAGATGTAGCAGCAAACAGAAAAGGGTAGTGGGGAAAAGGTTGAGAGAGTAATGGGGACAGAGATTAGGAGATGGGGAGAGAATAGAAAAAGTAAGAGAGAGCCTGAAGGAGTAAAAAGAGAGCTAGATACACATGGAAAAAATGAGATTGGCGATTTTACGTGGGATTTATAGCCTATTATAGTTTTAGACAATACACCTGATTCAATGTGTTTTCAATGCACTGTTTTGCACTTTATTTTCTATGGGGACCTTAATAATGTGAGACCTAAAAATCACTCTCTTAAGTGGTCTTTGAAGTCTTAATAAGATCTAACCATTGTTACTTCTACATTGAGTTTTTCAAATTACTTAACAATTTGCTAAACTAAATAACCCCTTGTTACTTGTAACTATATGCTCTTGGTGAGAAGTGCTGACTCCTTCCCTGTTAATGCATATCAGCATGTCTACGTTTGCTGGTATAGTCACAGGAAAGTATGACCTACTTGCTGAGAAGTGCAATTTCTATTAAGGACGTGATTCGGCTTTCTAGTGTACATTTAAATATGGTAGTCTCTTAACTGTTTTGTAACATGAAGCTTGACTTTTATCTGCACTTGTAGTAATCCTGAACAATCCCTCTGCAAGTGAATATTTTCCATTCCTAGTACACATGGCAGGCTTCCATGCTTTCTGCATTCACCCCTCTGAAAAATGCATGCATGTCCAAGCAGTGTTAGCCGCAAAGAGGGTACCTATGCAAAGAGTCTGCTGCATGTGAAAGAGTGGAGAATGTCCACAATTCTGGATGTGGACGACTCTGTAGCATCAGGATGGGAGATACCTTGCGAGCAGCATCAAAGAGAATATTATCTCAGAGCAGGATCCTAGATGCAAACAGTGAAGACACCACTCAGAGTTTTAGAGGCAGTGCTGCTGCCTGCCTATCTATGGCTTCTCTAACTGGAGATGGAACTAGTGTTTCCTGCCACGCCACAGGCCTCAAATGGACACGTCCCAGGCTCACACAATCACTTATCCTCTAACATGCAGGCTGTCTTGCTGGGTGATGCCTAAAGAAGGTCTCTTTTGTACAACACTTTTCACACAACCTGCCTGTAACTATAAGTGGAGTATGCCAATGTCAGAGCCTGCTTCAGTACCATGAAGTTTTGACTGGGCTTTAGATTAAATGTAATTGAATCATTCACAAACAAAAAGCCTGACAGTGGAACCCTCAGAACCACAGCACCTGAACTGCTATCCCTCTGATATTCTACCCCTCTATACTTCTTGGGGTTTGTGTGCAGACTGAAACACACCCCCATCACAGTGCAAATCCTCATAGGATTATAACAATTTAAAACGAAAGCACAGGTGCACCACACATAAATTACAAAAACTGAGAGAACAAATGTGTAATCTGTATCCAACGTAGATATTATTCAACATTTTCCTTTTATTCCAACTTTCTATTGCTTTAAAAACGTGGTCATAAACATCAATTTTCACAGTGATACAGCCGACGCGTTTCTTCCTACTAGAGGACTTCTTCAGGACAATGATAACTTAAAATGATCAATCACGGCAAAGCGGAAGAGTCAAACGAGTAATCAGAATAACTGCCTATGTGCCTATATGCCATTTCCCATCTAAGTCACTTGTATCCGGAATACTCAATAACAAATGTCTATGCAGCGTTCCTCAAAGTCATGGATATTAATAAGATACAAAAAACAAAGATGTTGATTGGGTCCAATGAAGGGGCACCGTCGGTTACGCAAAGTAATGCGAAAACAAGAGGGCATTACACCTGGATCGGTTGAAACTGGGTTTCAGTATCAGTCAGTTTGCAGGTTCCTTATAAAAGAGGGCAAAGGTATCAGTATGAACTTGGATCTTGCAAGCCTGCTTATACACGCCCAGTTGAATCAAACGCCAAACATCACGTCTTTCTTGCCATGATGTTTGGCATTTGAAGACTTGATGATCGTCTAATATCGGCTGTCGACATTTGGTCTTGCACATACAGCTTGCATTTGAACTGACAAAGATTGGGTCTGCTGCCTACGATATTGGGGCTAATGAGAAGGTGCTTATGGGATTCAACTGGGCGTGTATAAGCAGGTTTGCAAGATCTAAGTTCATACGTGCACTTTTTCCTTGGGGTGCTATCTGTAATATGCATGCCATCTGTATTCTGTATGTATGTATGATGCATGCCATCTGTATGCCATCTTATTCCATATGCTATCTGTATTATGTATGCCATTGCTAGTGCCAGAGGAGCCCAGAGGGGAAAGGAGGGGAAGGGAAAGAATAAAAGAGAAGGAACATCACCAAGCAGGCCCCTGGGAGCAGGCCTCTGGTCCCTGGAAGCGGTCAGGTAACAGCCTGCTGAGTTTGCTGACTGCTCCTTTTTTTGGTATTTGGCTATAGCCACAGCAGCAACTGTAATCCCTATAATCTCAACTGCCGTGTCTACAACTAATCTGGCTCGGTTGACTGGCAGTAGAAGCTGGCAGTAGGAGCTTGAGAGCAAAGAGAACAAAGAGTGGCAACGCCTTTGGTGTTGGTGATGGTGTTGGTGTACTCATGACCCCATACCCCTGATCCAGCTGCCAGTTGCTTGTACACCCATGCTACCTTACAGACAGCACCATGGACCTTTGCCTGACAGTTCATCGCCACTCCCTTTCTTTCCAGCTGCACACTTGATCCCTCTGTTAAATGTGCTGCTACAGATCCCACCCGGTGGCAGCCGGGCAGCAGCATTTTAACTTTTAACTTTGTATTTACCTTTGCATGCTCCTGCAACCTTTGGTCAGCTCTACTCATAAATACAGAAAGAACATAGCTGTGGGGTGCTTTCTTGTTGGCATTTGGCTCTGGTCTTGGCTCCCGTTAGTGGCGCTGAAACAGCAAGCGGTATACCATCTCTGTGACTCTGTGTAAGACCCTGTGATTTTCAGCCATCCACAACCAACACATTGTGTCTTCCTGGAGTCCTTTTGTATTGCTTAGTGTGGCAGGAGAGGAGGTCAACTTGTCACTGCCTAACTTGAATTTCTGCAGCTCGGAGGGAACTGGTGGGCTATTATACTAAGAGGTCAGGTCGTCTAAGAAGGTTTCTACAGTCATAGTCACAAAAAAGGCAGAAGACTGTCATGAAAGCCAAAGCCCAAAAAGCTACATCACCGGGCAATTAGATGGATTTGAAGGGAACACAAGTCTATATTGAGGTATCATCAAGTATGGAACATGTGAAAATGGCCCCTGATCAAGCATCTAAGACTGTTATCGACATTGGGGCTCAGCTCTCCCAGTCCTGTATTAGGGCTATTTCAAACCGTCAGATAAAGTTCAATTTAAGGGTGGGATCTCTTTACCCATACTAGCCCCAGCAACTCTATGCTCACCAGCAATACTTTTGGCAGTGTGTGATGGTGTGTTGTTTCAGGGAGATGTGACGGGTGTTTGTTTGCTACAGTCTGCTGATAATGTTGTCTCCTGTTTAAAAAACTACTGCCGCAAAACATATCCCATCCAAAAAAGGGGACCCCATGTAACAGTACTTAAGGCCCTAGTACATTTGGGGCCTGATTTTGAAGTTTTTCAATCACACATAACATCAGATCAAACAATGTTGCCTGTTCAACAGATCCGTCCCCTACAGATAGATGGCAAAGCTCAGGTTGTAATGGATTGTTATAGTGATCTAAGTGAGTGTGATGTCTCTGTCATATGTTTAGACGATATGCAATCAAATCATAGTTTTTCCAAAATCACGTATACCTAAGAATGTAAGGGTCTGTGAGAATTTAGGTGAGTCTATAAATGGGTCACAAAATAAAAAAATAACTAGTATCAATCCATTCAGCCCCGTAATACGGGAATGTGACCAATACTCTGACTCACACCTAACTTTAATCCCTCAAAGATTTTATTTTAGAGGCTCTGACCAGGGGCTTAAGAAGACTGATCAAATAGATAACTCATTGAATTCTGCAGATCCTTCATTCTTGGATAAATATGATGTACCCTACTAGTGGATGAGATCCCCCCAAACATAAACGTTTTTCGGATAATGGAGTATGGCGAAATTTGCGGAGTACAATGGATGCAATAACAACAGCATTGCGTTTTCATTCCAACAAACTTGATATCTCGGTGGAGTTATTAAATACCTTAGCATTATATGTGGTGGGGATAGAAACCAAGTTGCACAAGCTAACTAACCTGGTGGTAAGAGCCCAGTCTGTTGTTATTAACCAACTAATTAAATGTACATGTTCATATATTTTAGATAATGTGTTGGAACTTCCGAATATAGTAGAGTCTCTTATTGATGAAGTTAAGAAATTAGCCATACAACCAAAGTTAGAACTACCTTTACCTCCCCATATTGGCTTAGGGTTAGAGATAACCAGTATGAGTGCAAAGCTCCAAAATGTTCAGTGTGATGTCCTCACGCATATCTCTAGTGGTTTAGCTGGGGATGGTTGGAAGTTGGAGGGTGGTTTGGGGGCTAGACATTGACACAGACAAAAGTCCTATTGTAGCAGGAATTGCTTATATAGAGAAGTCACGTTTTAAATTCCGCTGCCTTAGGTGAGGGTTCTAATGGTGACTCCCCTTTAACAAAAAGGGCTAATAAAAGGTTGCAGAAGGCCCAGAATAAAGCTGGGAAAACTATAGATAACTATACGCAGGGATTGTTATGGTATCTTCAATACGACTGGTCAGAAAATACAAAGGCAGGACCAAACTCTATAGGGTGCAGATATTCCCTCTGATTTTATCTAGACAAACCATCTAAACTCCCTATCGAAGACACAGGTACAGAGCCTTTGAATAGGCAGTAAACAAGAGTCTGCAAGCATTAGTGACGTCCCAGTTACTACTAATGGGATTGTGTCTGTGCAAATTGATAGTGCTACTCAGAGTAAGCAAGAGAGAAAGCAGGTTCTCGGAAATAGCCTTGGAGAAATAGCTTGTCATTTACAAATGCTGACTGAACCAATTATAAAGAAAGAGGCTATGTCGTTGTCACTGGGTCGTGTTTTTCAGAGAATCCCTGGGGTGTTTTTGGTTGATGGGAACAGGTTTGGTGTTACCCAGAGATCATCATCTTCTAGAGGACATTGGAATAACTATTTAGCCAATGACACTGAACCAGGCCTAGCTATTCCTACAGGGGTCATGCAAGAAAATCAATCTTCTAATGCTCTGAAATTAGTATTCCACCACTTATACGAATCTAGGGGCACACACAATAGTTTGAATCCAAGCTCAATCCTAAAACTTATTTCAACAATTTCTAAATTAACACTTATTAAATCTATGGATCTTCTTTTGTCCAATTTAAACAAATATAACCAAATTCAGCTCGTGAGTCCACTGTTTCTACTTGCACTACCAATGAAATAGCAAACAAAATTCTTGTTCAAGTTTATATTTCATGGAATGGGGCATTGAGATTAAGAAATGTACCCTTTCAAAATATACTTCTATTTTAGAAGTAGTAGTTCCAAAAGCTGAAAAAAAAGGTTGATTGTACAATGTCAAATCCATTACTCAGAGATGCGAATGGTCCAATAAATAAACCAGTTGGCATCACAGGTCTGTTATCTACAAACACATCAAAAGGAGTACACTCCAGTGAATTGGAAAGCAAAAATAAAATGCCTTTTGATTATTAGACATGGCTCCCAGCGACCCTTGCAAATGCTTCTTAAGGAGATTAGGATTGAACCTTGGCTTTTGCTAGCCACAATGATATACAATTGAGAATATATTCTTGTAATGTCCATGGGTTAGCATATTTGCTGGCTGACCCAGATACACTCTCGTTTTTAAACGCCTTTGAAATTTTAATGTTTCAAGAAACATGGATAGAGCAGACTTGGCTTTAATGAATTTACAGCCAAATTCATGTAGCCAAAATCGGCTCGCAAAGGGCCAGATTCTGCGAATCTGGCCCTTTGCGAGCGCATTTTTTGCATTTGGGATTCATCATCCCAAATGCAAAAATCGCAAAATTTGAAATCGCTAAATTGTGAAGAATTGCATTTAAGGAATCTTTATTTGAGATTTCTTAAATGCAATTCATGAACCAATTTAGAATTGCGAATTTGCAATATTGGGCCGCTATTTACAGCGAAGTCTGACTTCGTGGTAAATAGCGAAAACTTAGAAAAATGCACTTTAGTGCATTTTTCTAAGTTGGATGTTACACACACACATGTCCTTTGGACATGTGTGTGCGCAACAACAGTGTAAATCACCATTTTAGGGTTGCTAGAGGGTGTCCTTTGGACACCCTGCACCCTTGAAATTGTTTCCTTATTTGCGATTCGCTATTTGCTAATCGCAAATGGGAGTCATTCCTTATTTGCGATTAGCAATTAGTGAATCACAAATAAGGAAGCAGTAGAAATCGCTATAAATTTTGCGATTTCTACATGCATCCCGTTTTGCGAGTCTTTAATAGCGATTCCTTAATAATCGCTATTAATGACTCGCAAAAGAGGAGCATGATGAATCTGGGGGTTAATCTCCCAGCCACACACACTAATAAACAAGGCTGAGCAAAAGGTGGTCTCTCATTTTAAATTGCAACCTAATTAAGAGTAACAGTAGAAGCAATTGATTTGCAGTTGGCATGGATACAATGTGTCCTATTACAGTATTACTGATGTATGATGATAATATTGAATGATTATCTAAGTACGAGGAAAAATATGATGACCCAGCTGTTTACCTTGTGGGACATCATAAGAACATTAGCACTTCGGTATCCAAATGCCAGTTTGATCATCCCTCGAGACTTTAATATACATCTGGTCAAACTTAATTCTTTAGATAGCACGAGTAAAGCTATTGCTAACATGTGTCACGACAATCTGCAACAGCTTAGGCTAACTTTGTTAAATGAATCATACTTGTGCAAATCAAGGCACTGGCATAACGAAAAGTGAGGGGGCCTCCCTGCACGGTACTTAAGGGGGCCCCCTCTGGGCTCAATCAGGAGCTCTCCTGGCCAGAGTTCAGTGCCGAGGGGGCTTCTTGGAGCTAGGGGCCCCCCGCACCGCGTGGGCTGCGGGGGCTTGTGTTACGCCCCTGAATCAAGGATAGTTCCATCTTTTGAACAGCCCAAGCTTGGTTCAATTATTGATTACACTTTTGTTTCAGATAAATTGGGTTAAAAAATTGTTGAATATAAGGTGACTCCTCAACTCTAAAGTGACCATTACCCTCAGATATTAACTCTAGAACTGGCAAGAAACTGTAATCCCAAGTCCAATGAGCTCCAAAATATTGTCCAATCTTCCTATAATTTGAAAAGGCTGGTATGGAACTCGGAAAAATAAGTTGAAATAATGACGTTTGCGGAAGTTTTAATAAAGGATAGTGATCAGGGTCTAGTGGGAGTAGGATCAATAATGGATAATGGAACTATGTCACCCCATCATTGGTTGGAAAAATTGTCAGCACAAATCAAGCAAAAGTGAATCCATCACTAACCACCCATAATAAATGGTATTTATCGAATTTACTCAAATTAAAACAGTCACTTAATAGAGCTTCATGGGAAGTTTTTATTCATAGATATCGGCAATCTTGCCATGTTCTTAAGGATAAATTGAGGTCACTGCGAACGTCCTATAGTCACGAAGTGTATTCGACGAAATCACGTTACCAAATAGGGCTATGGCACAGATTATTAAATGCCTCTAGGCTAAATAATGTCAAACTTTTTGGGATACAATTAATGAACTCGAAAGAGGAGGCAATAGGGCCTATGGTATTAATATTATGGAGGATGATTGGGTAAGGCTTATTATCAACCTATATGGTGCGTGAGCTTCAGATACAAATAGGCCAGAATTGAGCCACCATTGTGTGAATAACAGTAAGTCATTTACAGAGCAATTGAGCAGTTCTAATCTGGAGAAAGACTTGGATTTTATAAGCAGTATTGAAGTAGCCACTCTTTTGCGCCGGCTTAGATCACATGGGGCTCCTGGCCCAAACGGGCTCCCTAATGCTATATTCGAAGACAATGCTGATATGTGGGCCGAAGTGTTGACTCCAGTGTTTAATGAGGTATTGGCATTGAATATTGCCCCCGTGTCAGAAAGCTAGCATTATACAGCGAATATTCGAAAGCAGCCCAGTGGATAATCCTGCCAATTATCTTTTAATTGCCTTAACTGATGTAGAAGCTAAGGTTTTTGCTCCTTGATATCTTAGTGATTTTAAAATTGGGCAGCATTGCATGAAATAATCCCAATTAACCTGACAGGAGTTTGCAAGGGCCAATCTACAATTACTAATTTGTTGGCTCTCACTTTACTAGCTGATCAGGCTGTTTAAAAAAAATCTATACATCTGTTTTATAGATTTAAAAGCTGCCTTTGATTCAGTTCTACTAGTATTACCATGGCAAAAAGTTGCAGGATGCGGTATTCCCTGTAAGTTATTGGATGCTATAATACTCCTGTATAACAATACTTGGGTTCAGGTCAAGTTAAGTGACGGTTTTATTTTGTCTCAAAAAATTGAAACTTGTAATGGCCTTAAACAATGCTATATCCTTGCACCTTGTCTTTTTAAGCTTTTTATGTCAGACCTACTACAGCACATTGAGCCTATCAATGCCCATCCTCCGGAACTTGCTGAGGTGCATTTTAGCTATTTACTGACTCCTAAGCAAATAATCGTTGGTGTGAAATAATTCATGCTGTCTACACAGACGACTGGAGTGCCCATATTTTAACAAGCCTTCAGAGTTTTGATCTGCAGCCAGGAACCGTTTCCAGGAATGACAATGCCCAGTTTAAAAAAAAAAAAAATTAAAATGCATTTACTTAAAGCGGGCAAGGCAGCTTTAGTTTCAAAAACAGATGCTTGGTCAGTAATTAACTCTCATCAGTCCTTGAAAATTCAGCCCTCAACTCGAATGTAGGAAACATTTTTTTAAATGAAGACTTGGCATATCCCCAACTAAGGAGGGCACGCCGACCTGGATACAACAATGGTCAATTACTGAATGTAGATTGTGCGGGTGGCCGTGTGAAACCTGATTAAATATGGTGTTAGTGTGTCCTAAATTGCTTAAAACACGTTGTGCATTGCTAAAACCTTTATTCCTTAAGGCTGGGGTAAGATCAGCACGCCAAGCCCTTATTTTATGTTGATCAGGTGCGTCGATTCCATAGATATGTCAAATGATAACACTTTTAACTATTGCTGAAAAACTGATGATGTCTGTAGTTTAACTTAACTTGTTTATAACTATTGTTAAGGGATATTTTAATGGTTCAGAAAATATAAGGTTACTGTTTTTAGCCTAATGGTACTTTGAATGTCTGCAATAGTTTGACCCAATGGTTCTGTTTTTCAGCAACTTTTTTACTCAAGCTCTAAAGAATATTTGAAAGCATAGGGGCACTTTATTGTTCATTTGCATGATGGCACAAAATGTTTACAGCTCTCGCACCTAGGCACTTTATAGCTCATTTGCACTATGTCACATAATGTTTCCAGTTTTTGTTGTATATTTTGGTGAACTTGATCATTGTATGTTATTTGTTTTATGACTAATGAACGACTGTGATAAAACATTTGAATATGTGGTATCAATATTCCAGTATGGCATGTAACCATAGAATAATTTTTTGGGTGTGTACAGTTGTATGTCAATTAGCGAATTAGGGAAACGAAAACGAAAATAGACCATAGTTAATAAACAGATCAAAAATTTTAAATTATCTAGGAACTGTTTTTATTCATGATACTAATGTTTTAATTGCAATGATTTTTATTAATCAAGCAATAAAGATATACTTGACCTTTTAATGTTTAACAAGAAGAAACAATAGCAAATTATTTCTTTGTAGCTTCTTTTCGACGTTACTAATTTGAAGGTTTCAGTTGAGGAGTGTGAGGGTGTGCAGGTGGCGCACAACCTGGTATTAGCATAACATTTTTTAAATCATATTTTTATTGTTTTATAAAACAAGAGCAAATTTTTACAGGTAATCATGTACAGTCATGTAATAGCTCATAGGTGTCATTAGCCAACCTATGGGCAGATATATCCCTCTCCTATCATGGTTAGGTGTGAAAAGGCCTAACATATGCAATAACTTGAATGTACTCCAGCAGCTATCTTATTCGATTTGTCTAAACAAGAGGTCATCAATATCCAAGGTGCTAGTCAACATTGTAGGAAATAAATCTCTCCCGCCCTCCCCCATCCCCTTGGGTGTGCTATGACTGAGTCAGTCTATAAATATTAATGTAGGAAATGGTACATGTTAATGATGAAAGGTATCGACCCATGATGATATATATTGTCGAAGCTTTTAGGACTCCCTCTGGTGTCCCAGCTCCAGGGAATCCGTCTGGGTCGAGAGATGGACTCACCACATCAGATGGAAGTGTCACATGCAATTTCAGGGGGTATCTGGTGTCTCCTCAGTGGATGGGGTATCTGGCTGTTTCAGCTCAGTCACACATTGCTTCCCATGCCCTGGCAGCCTCAATGGATCCTCAACCTTTTCTAGTGCCTCTCAATTGTATAGCTCCTTCACAATCCGCCCAATGTATGACCTCTCTTTTTAACCTCTCTACTGAGGCCCCCCTTTGGGATTGCCATTGTTTGGCAATCTCCCTCTTAGCTAAAAAGAGTGCTATGTCCTGAAATTTGCTAGTCACTTTGGTCTTAGATGTGTGTGGGAATCAATCCCTTAAACCATGTCCCAGGGTATAGGGGCCCTCCTTCTCAGTCAACTCTGCTAGGGTATCCATCACTGTCCTCCAAAAAAATCCCAGTTTTGGGCAACTCCAAAACATATGTAGAAAGCCAGCCCCAATCTCTTCACAGCGTAGGTATTTAGCAGTGTCTGCCTGAAAATATTTGTTTATCCTGTCAGGTGCAAGGTACGCCCTGTGGAGGGGAACATCCTTTACCACGCAACTTTTACAACGCAGTACCTTTACCACGCAGGTATTACAACGCAAGTCGTTACAACAACTTGCATTAGGGGGTGCTGTAGGATAGGGAATAGTTTAATTTACTATCCAAAACCTTCCCTACTATCCACTGGGACTGAAGTTGGAATAGTAAATTAAACTATTCCACTATCCAGCACCCCCCAACGCAAGTCGTTGTAACGACTTGCGTTGTAAAACCTGCGTGGTAAAAGCATGCGTTGTAACGACATACATCCCCCTGTGGAGTATGTAGAAGTTTATTAACCGTGCATTTCTGTAGACTTTAGGGTATCGCTCCACCACCTCATTCCATGCTTTCTCTACAATAGGGACTCCTAGGTCCTCCTCCCATCGGAGTCGCAGAGTATTAAGTGGGGGTAATGCCTCATCTCGAAGACGGCGATATAGACACAGAACTGCTTTATAAGTCCCAGAAGAGGCAACCAGGTATTGACATTACCCCCCGAAAGTGGAGGTTCAGCAAGGTCTGCCCTCCAGTGGTCTTGAACTGCCATAGCTAGGGCTCTATGTAACTAAAAATGACCCTGTGGCAAATCATAAGGTTCTCAAAAGTCTTTGAATTGTAGCAGGGAGCCGTCTCCATAGAGCACACCGATGGTTGTCACTCCGGCCTCCCTCCAGACTCTCATCCCACCACATTCTCCCCCATGAGGAAGTTCCAGTAGAAATTCCAACAGAATTTCGGGGCGTATAGGCACTTAGTTTTCAGCTTCTGTAGGCTTCTGATCCAGCACTTGTGAAGCACTCTAAATTTTAAGCTATCCCCTGTCCCGGGTAACAGTGGCACAATGCTGGAAAGCCACCGAAGGCTCGGCACTGCAGGGCCCAAGTGATCCATCCTGCGGACCCTCCCAGTCATCCACTGGGTGAGACACTGCAGCTGCACTGCCAAATAGTATCCCTCAAAGTCTGTGAGTGCCAGGCGGCTTGCCGTCCTAAGTCTTTGAAAGGTGGTTAACGCCACTCTACTCCTACCGGAACTCCAAATAAAGGTTGTTATCAATGATTGTAGGGTGCAAAACTTTCTAGCCAGAATACATACCAAGAGAATTCCCAAAAATATAGTAACCTTGGTAAGGCCACCATTTTCAGGAGGGCGACTCTACTAATCACCCCTAGGGGGACTGTCGCCCAGAACTCCATGTTCATCTTCACACCCCATATAGCCCTCCAGCATTCCCCTCTAACAGGTCCACCGTGTCATGGTAGATATTTACCCCTAAATATAGGAGACATCTAGATTCCCACATTACGTCTCTCACCTCGGCCGGTTTATCTCTGCCTGCCGCCGTGGGGAATATACAGGACTTTTTCCAGTTAACTGATAATCCCGAAACTCATCCAAGATGTGCAAGAAGCTGTCTTGCCCCTTCAAAATCCTCCCCAACGGATTGGAGAAACAGTAGTAGATCGTCAACATATAATACAATGTGATGGCGCCTACCCATTAACTCCAAACCCCGGGTCAAGTAGTAACATAACATATATGTGAAGTGTAAGTCTGGAGTAAGACAACACACTCACAGGAAAAGCTTTGTGAATTAGGCCTGGATATTCATGAGTAATTCAGATCCAAGACAGATATAAGACACATCTACTCACAAAAAACGCATTGGTGGGCCTCCACGATGCACTGCCCTATGGGACTACGGTCAGTGGCTGGCTCACTGGCAAAGTGTAGATAGTTCTGAAACACTGCAGGCATCAGCAGTTGGAGCGGTGGTGATAAACAGTGGGTTTTGAAGGTGGTTTGTTGCCAATCACACTACATTACCGTTTACTGAAGTCTGGGACCACAACCTAAAGATGGTGTAGCCGAAGTCAGGAATATACCAACTAGTGCAGGGCAGGTTGGTAGATGTTGTCCCCAATACCAACAGATTACTGCGAAGAAAAATGGTGGACTTACACTTGCAGGGTGAGTGGTCAGACTACCACAAGAGACGTTATTAGGCAATGGAGAGATGGGGCAACAAGAGGAAAAGGAATTCCCAAATTTAGCAGCCTAAAATAATCAAGGAGTCTCGAAAGGGAAAGGATCCCACAGGACAGACAGGGAGTTTGCTCACAGAGACCTTTTCTGTTCTTCAGGCTGAATCATGGACACTCACCTGACCAAGCACAGGACCACAGAAACAAAATAACCCTTAGAATATGTGCAGCACCTCTCTGGATATTGATTGGGCAGTGCGTAACCTAAAAAAATTATGTATTAGTCCTCTCTACATCATATGCATGTAGTAATATTCCCACTACTTCCTTGAAATAAACTGTGTACTACAGCATATAATTCTGTGACACCCTATTGTTCTTAAGACTTTCTGTAATTAAGTGCCACTGCAGCTAATCCAATTACTTCAGTCTGATACTTCAGGTTCAGGGAACAATAGTAACTTATACATAGAAATAAATTATTAGGGCCTCATTTCCAAGGTAATTTGAGCATGCAACCTCCACTTGCAGTTGCATTTGCAAACGGCTTGATTTAACAGTGCAAAGTATGCACACAAGAAGCCTACAATGTACATCCATTTGCTCATGTGCATTGTCACCTAATGATGGTGAACTATTGTGCATTGGTGAATGCTACGTCTACAGTAGCGACTGTGCCTTCCTGGGTGGAAATTCCCTAGAACGTTTGAGAACATCCACAAACTTAAAAGTTTCCTCCTGTTTCCACCATGGAAATTTTAGAAGATCCATTTCCAGGCTGGGACGAGACATGCAACACCCTCAAAATGAGTGCGAATGTAGAGGAATGGTTTTCAATGGGGAAAATATGTACAACTGCATTAATGCCTCTACATAGTCACAAGTGTGAATTCACAAACGTTTTCCAGAAATATACTTGGAAAGCTCTGACTCTTTCAGATGGCTGCTTGTGTTCTAGGAAAGCTTTGTGAATTCCTTCTATTGGGAATTCTGCCCTCCCACAAGGTCATAAGCCAGTAGGTGCAGATTTCGAGTTTTTACTTTCACTCTACCATGAAGCTCCAAATGTTCAGACTGCAGACCTTTTGCCACCTAAAGAAGTACAGGAAAAAGTTTAAGGTAAGTTTTTATTAGTGCCCTAAGTTTAGCCATGAGGCCTAGATATGTCCCTAATGGACTCTCCAGTTGACTAATTAGATATGGCTTGTATTGGCGGCTCCAGTTGATGGCATATTTAGTGCCAGGTCCAAAAACACATATGTCTCAAATGAATGCAGTAGAAACATTTGTAACTACTCAACACAACAGACATTTAAACCCATAAGGGGTCCTTTTCAAAATATTGGATATAAAAAATGCATTTGTGTCAGCATCTGATGATGCTTCACCTGAGGCTGTGCCCTGGATCACTCAGTTTGGGCAAACAGGTAGGTGAGAAATGCATCTTAGGTTGCCACGTTTCACAGTAAGCAATGTTGCTACCAGACTATATTAGGTTTGTGTTTCCAAATTAACATCACATTTGAACTTTCTTACTGAGGTTACTAACTATATCTCACCTCTCTCCCTCTCTCTCAGACTTATCGCATATCAATAATCAAAGGAAAAGGATTTCCAAACAGTGACGCAATTTACAGAGGATGAAATGCAATATTACCCAGACTGAAACACCATTTTTTTAAAAGCTCAGCATGCTGTACTGGAGCAAGCGTCTTTGCTCAATCCCAATAAGGAACTGGAGGCCTAGAACTCTGTTACAAACCTTTCTCACGGTGCTTGTGTTTCTGATATTATTATTCATCTGGTTTCTAACATTTCTTAATTATGATCAGCTGTTAGGTACAGCAATGCTGATTAAAAAGCAAGCAATGTATGTAGTTGAAGAATTTATGCCAGGAAATGAGACCAGCTTCCTTAACAAATTAGGGAATCTTGCACCTCCAGAGGATGCTGGAGTGGGGAACAGCTCTGGGACCCATCCCAGCAGAGACACAGGGAACCAAATGGAACCCCATTTCAAGTACATCATCAAGGAAATTGACAAGTGTCAGGACAGCCATCCATTGCTGGTATTCTTGGTGTTCTCTGCTCCTGGTCATACTGAAGCCAGACAGGCTGTTCGGGAAACATGGGGAAATGAAACCTTGGTGCCTGGCATCCGAATTGTCCGCATCTTTTTGTTGGGTGTTCCACATGAGTCCAAAAGTGAGCTCCAGCAAGCGATCATGGCAGAGAGCAGGCAGTATCATGATATCGTCCAGCAAGAATATCGAGACACCTACATGAACTTGACTAATAAGACCATGATGGGCATGAAATGGGTGGCAGCATACTGTCCGCATACCTCCTATGTCATGAAAGCTGATTGCGATGTGTTTATCAACACTGAATATTTAGTCCATCATCTTTTAAAGCCAGACATGCCTCCCAGGCAGGGTTACTTCACAGGTTATTTGATGAGAGACGAAAAACCACAGCGCAATAAGAATAGCAAATGGTACATGTCGGTGGATCTCTATCCGGACTACCAATATCCACTGTTTTGTTCTGGCACTGGTTATGTCCTCTCTGGAGATCTGGCAAAGAAAATTTTTGACATCTCACTTAGCATTAGACAGCTGCACTTGGAGGACGTCTATGTGGGCATGTGTCTGTCTGCTTTAGGGATTGCCCCAGTTGCCCCCCCAAAACGAAAAGACTTTAATATGATGCGGGCGCCTTTTTCTATCTGTGGCTACCGTCACCTAGTTACGTCACATGGATTCATGCCTGCTGAGCTCATTAAATACTGGGTCCTGCTCCAAGAGAACAAGCACCATGCATGTTGAGGCAACAAATAAAACACAGACTGAAGTCAATGCATTCTTTGGAAAACTGAAGCCATCAAAACACACCTACTGTGTTGTTATGTGAATTTTAAACTCTTATTGAAATAATAAAGTACCTGAAAACCCCTATATCCCCAGATTTCCAGCCAAAAGGCCATCCTAAAATGCTGATTCCATTTAGAATGTAAGGTTTTGAATTACCATGGCGGGTGGTCTTTAAGAAACTCTTTTCTTAATAAGAAATTATTTTTCTAGAAAAAAAGGAGAAAGCCTGGCTAACCAATACGTATGTTGTAATAATACAGTAAGAAAAACACTAAGAGTCTCTAATGCACATTGAGCCTGTAGTTGTATTTTGACACACACACCCCCCAAGTAACGACATCCGATTTGTGCAAAGTTGTCGATTCATAACATCACAGCTCTAAGACACTGAAGGTATAAACTTGCCACAGAAACTAAATCAAGGCATTCCGAGAGATATAAGTAGGCACCTGCCCGTGAGCATTTTGTTTGACAGAAAGAAACGAGACAAAGAATGTCACTTAAATGTGGGAATAATATTTCCATAACATGGCATTTCACCTGGCTTTTCAAATAGGGAAATATCAGTGCTACCTCTGTTTTTCTGCTTAAATCATGAATTGAAATACTAAAGCAAAAAGAGTGCCACCTTATAAAAAGTTTAGATGTGAACCTTTGACTGCTAGACTGATGTTTGATTAAACCTGCAGTAAATCATAAAAAACATTCAAAGTGACCAATTAGATTTTTTCAAAATTGCAATTGTTAAAGAAAAAGTTCAACTGGTTTTAAAAGGTTGGTTTTAAGTTGTCATAATTACATTTAAAAATATATATTGTTTTATTGCATTTCGTACAATAATATTAACATTAACAATCTCCATCAATGTTTGGCTTGTACATATCATACATCACGGTAGGCACATCGATTGCATTATAGCTTAACAGAATACAGTACATCATTTGACGTTAATCCCTTACCCTTCCTCCCATTGTCAGCACCCTTTAGCTACGTCGTCTTTCAATCATTCGCTGTCAGTGTTCACGGGCTGGTTTCAGGGGTTGAGTCAATTTGCGGCGGTTTGTATATATTCCCCCTGAATCCGTTTCACTTTCCCCAGATTCTGGACCCTTTCTAAGGGCATTCTCTATGGGTGTATACCGCCCTTTCAGACACGATAGTGACATCCATGTCTCCTCCCCGTTACTGGTATGTGGGGAGCACTACAGAGCCCCAGTTCCTGGCTATGTTTCTTTTTGCAATTGTCATCCCAAGCGTGGCCCAGTTTTGCAGTGCCAAGTTTAAATCTGTAGGCTCCCAAGCGTTCAGGAGGCATCCCTTGGGATCCAGCAGAACCTCTGCCCCCCACCCCTACCTCCAAGATCACACTCATCACCCGTTCCCAGTAGGATTGTATATGTGGGCAGTCCCATATTAGGTGGTAAAATGTTCCCATGCGTCCACAGTTTCTCAGACATAATGAGTCAGGCGCGTGACCAAGGTTATGTAGTGTAGTGCGTGAATAATATATGAGGTGAAGCACCTTGAGTTGTATTAGTTTGAGCCTAGAAGGGATCGCTGCTTCTCGGGCCGATGCTAGCGCGTCCTGCCAGTCTGAATCTTCCATGTCTCCTAAGTCTGCCTGCCACCACTCCCTCAATGTTATCGTGGGGTCTAGTTGGTTGTTTACTAACTTACGATACGTCTGGGAAATGGCCTTTGTTTCCATATAGTCGGTGAGAAGTCTGTCCTCCAAGGGCGAGGCCTCTGCCAGTTGGGTGTCTGGGGGGATAGCACTTTTGAGCGCGTGTCTGATTTGTATATAGCGGTAGAGTTCTGTCTCTGCCATTCCGTACGTGTCTCGCAATTTTGCGAAGGGCAGGACCTCCCCTTTTACCCATAGATCTCCTATTTTAGTAATACCAATGAGGTCCCATTGCCTGAATCATAATTACTTTAAGTGGATGATTATTAGAGAATTTGGAAATATTGGAATTAGTAATTTTAAAGTTTCACCTTTACTTATGAATTTTAAATAGATCATATTCTAACTTAACATGTCTGGGATGGACTGAAGATGTACCCGGGGGCCTGCAACACTGAGGCTGCAGTAGCCATGGAGCGAGAGAGGCGGTGCCTCGCCCTCGGTTCCTGCAAGATCACTGGGATAGAGGCAGCACTGGTCGAGTGAGCGGCTTTTAGGGGCAAGCGATCCGAGCTATTGCAGGCAGAGGGCCAAACGTTTGAGTGGTGGCAGAGTAAGGGGCCCACCTGATGCAGAGAAGGACCTCCTAAACTCCCCTCTTACCCCCTATCCAGCCCAGGGGTCTCGCCTTTCTTCTCTCCCCTGAGCTGGGCCACAGAGGATTGGGCACCTGCCTCGGATTGAGAGGCAGATGACTCGGCGGCTGCTCCGTCAAGCCTGTGGAGGGTAGAGTGATTGAGAGACATCTACTGGTGGGTCAGGGGGCGGGAAACCAAACAGGCCGCCATGCGGGCCTTGGCTGGCCTGGGAAGGTGGCAGAGAGGACTGCTTCTAAAGCTCCTCATCACCTCCACCGCGGCGCCCTAAGGGACAGCAAAACCTTCATGATGACGGGGAAAAGGCCCCCGCAGCTCACAAAAAAACTAAACTAGACAAATACACCATGTTAACTGGATCCGAAATGATGGCGGCGGGCCTGTCTCCTGGGGCTGCATACTCCACTGCGGCTCCTCAACCCAAGTTGCAAGATGTCATGTGGCTATTCAGGGGGTCACGATGGACTTCGCTGGGAGAAATGACACTGTGATCACGGAAGTCTCCCTACTGAGGGTGGATTTGAGGAACATGGCCTAGTGTTGGACACAAAAACTCTTTAGCAACAGGTCAGTGAGCTGACAGTGGCAACTTGGGCAGTTGAGGCCAACCTGGAAGACCAGGAGGGGCCGCTCGTGCCGCAACAACGTCCACATAATTGGAGTGCCGGGAAAAACAGAAGGGCCAGCGGTGGACCTATTTTTGGAGGACCTTATAATGACAATGCTCCAGCTCGCGGGGCTATCCAAATACTTCTCTGTGGGGTGAACTCATTGAGTCCCAGGCACTCACCCGAGGCTGGGAGCCCTGCTGAACCCCATAATCGCAAGAATATTTAACTACTGCGACCTGAACGTAATCCTTCAGGCTGCCCGGAGTGCCCCACTACTAAAATACAATAATGCCATTATCACCTTTTTCTCCGACTTTACCCTGAAGGTACAGCAGAAGTGGCGGAGCTTCCTAGAAGTAAAGAAGGTCCTAAGGACAAAGGACATCAAATAGTCCATGCTCTTTCCTGCAAAACTCAGAATAGCAGCTGATGGCAAGGTCTGGCTCTTTTCTACTCTGGAGGATGCCTGGGACTGGCTCGACAGATGAAAGACAGCCTGAAAATCTCGACACAAGCAGAGGAACACTGAAGCATCGGATAACACCGCAAAAGGACCAGCCCCAGATATGAAAGGACTTCCTCATGCTACAGATCATTCTACAGCTCTGAGAGAAAGACTAAATGGACTGGGTCACCACTAGATTATTAGGTGGCCGCTGAACCAGAAGGTCAGCAGTATGGATCTGCAATGTAGGGGTCGGATCGTCCGGTGGCTTGGCATATTGGAGCCAATATACAGCTAAGATCTAACTTTATTGCCCTGAAATTTGCATAGGTTTACATGCTTGATCTTTACATTTGTCAATGTTGAAATTGCAAACTAATGAGAGATGGAACTCGCACAGCCCAAATAATAATCCTGGATGTATTATAAGTTCAATTCTGTTGTGTGCATCGGAGAACAACGCTGCCTGGCCTGACAGCGTGAATTCACAAGAACTAATACGATGCCCACCCCCTAGCCTGGGGGGAGCGTCTCCGAGCACAACGTGTGTAGACCAAAAGGTCTAATTCACTGAATCAATTTAATCCGATTAAATTGATTCAGTGAATTAGACCTTTTGGTCTACACACGTTGTGCTCGGAGACGCTCCCCCCAGGCTAGGGGGTGGGCATCGTATTAATGTTGAAATTGCACCTGTGTTATGCATAAGGGGGGTTGAGGGGGTGGCTGGAGGACCTTCATGTGGTTTACACCCACCTGCCTTACAGTGTTGTTGTAATGGGGCGAAAGGCACTCCGCAAATTGGGATGGTGGGAGGTTCTGAGCACACAGTGCAGGGTAGCAGGGAGGGGCAGTTATGATTTTGGGGATTAAGTTGCCACCTTCAAGATGGTTTGATTCTAGGGTTATGTATGATGTTTAGCTTAGCAAGTGTAGGACACTGTATAGATCTGTTAGGGGGTGGGGGTGTTGAGATACCTAACATTGCAGAGAAAGATGGGCACTGCTCGAGAATATAACAAACCAACTTTGGTTCATGGGATGAGCTCCCTGGACTTGTTTCTGGGGTGCTCGCATGCAGGCACCACTGTGAGAATCATGACTTGGAAAGTCAATGACCTCCGCCACAAAATAAAACACACAATGGTGCTCCAATATCTTCACAGACATACCCCTGATATGGTTTCGCTTCAGGAGACACATCTCAAGGGCAACAATTGTAAAGCACTAAATAGATAAGTCTATAAATTCATTGCGTATGCAGGGTTCACGTTGGGGTCAAGAGGAGTAGGGATAATGGCAAGATGGGCAGATAGGAGGCACTAACAGGGGTATGGGAGGGTAGGGTCATAAACATGTGTTCTGTATACACAACCACCAAGACTACATGCAGACACCCTGCCAGCGCTAAGTGCATTGCTATTGGACCTCCAGATGAGGACCCTGGTTACGGGTGGGTACATGAATGACACAAAGGACCTTGAAAGGGATACTGTTTCGAACTCGGATAGGGGACTGGGAACTGAACCTCTGCAAGCCTTTGCGGAGGTTCTCAGATTGGTGGATCTATGGAGGGAACACAACCCAGAGGTTAGGCAGTACATGTTTTACTGGGCACCACATGGGGATACTCCTACCTGGACTATCTAATGACACACTCCACTGGTGCGTGTTGGTTCAGAGGGGCGATCCACAAGGCGCGGGGTATATAGGACCATTCACCTGTAGAGGTACAACTGAAGGGTCCCACTAGAGACAGTACGTTACCACCCCAACTGGACCCACCGCTTTTTAGAGATAAGCAGGTCAGAGACAAATTGAGAGACAGGACAGAACAGTATTCCCAAAACAATGTAGGCACTGTGGACTCAGCATGCATGTTGTGGGGAGCATACAAGATAGTCATGTGAGGGTATGTACAGCCCTTGGCTGGGGGGAAGAGGAAAGAACAGTGTCTCCACTACAGAACCCTAGAGAAAGAAATTATCAGGCTCGAAACAATGGCTGCAAAGTCTGGGGGGCCAGATGCACATGTTAGACAGTTAATCTGGGTTAAACAGCAAGAAATTAGTGATTTAGCAGAGGAGAAAGCCTGGGCACAACCCAGGGCAACCCAGAGAATACTGTACGAGGTAGGGGACAAAGCCAATAAATTGATACCCTGGCTGGACAAAAGAGATAAAGAAAGAAACTGGGTGCTAGAGGTTAGTATCCCGCAAGGGGAGATCCATAGGACAGCTGTATGACAGAATCCTGCATGCGTTTAGCATGCATGCCTTCATCACGCCGTCATTAGAACAAACGCATCATTTGTACGCATTCATTCAGCACGCAAGTTGTAGTAACAACTTGCCTTAGAGGGGAGCTGGACTTTGGAAAAGGAACATTTACTATGCCACCCCCAGTCTGAGAACAGTAGGGAAGGTGTTAGACTTTAAATCCACCATTCCACTAACTTGCCCCCTCTAAAGCAGGTCATTGTAACGACTTGGGGCGCTGAATGAATGCATGGTAACGATTCATTTCTTCTATTGCCGGTGCTGTGAAAGCACATCGTGATTCAGGCTTTGTCCTAATGGACGTTTCCCACGTAGGACGGGAGAAGAAATAGCATCAGCATTTTCTGACCTTTACGAGACACTGTACATGTTCACCTCAAGTAGAATGGGATGAGACTGTACTGAACTTCTTTCACTAGAAGAAAGTAAGGCGTTAGACAAGGATTTCCCCGTCGAGGATGTAGGGCGTGCCATTAGAGACCTACAGCCAGGTAAGGCGGCCGGACCTTATGACATACTGGCTGAATTTAATTAAAGAGTGGCATCAGTGGTGGTGCCATATGCTTAATATGTTCCAGGAGGCGTTAGAACAGGGCAGCCTCCAGGAAGATCAATGGTCGGCCACTATTGTGTTCATTCCGAAGAAGGGCAAGCCCCCAGATGATTGTAATTTCTATTGCCCAATTTCATTGTTAAACATGGAAGCGAAAGTGTTGGCAAAGGTGCTGGCGACCAAACTCAGTGGCGTCATAACATCCATAGTCCACCCCGACCAATCGGGCTTCAGGCCCCACTGAAGTACCTGGCTTAATTTAAGACATCTATATGGAGTAATTCATATTACGAAGATGAAGCAGGAAGAAAATACTGTGTTACTGTAGCTGGATGCCAGCATGTCATTTAACAGCATCCAATGGCCATATTTGTTTGCGGCGCTGGAACGGTTTGGATTTGGTAAAACTGTTTTTGGCTGGGTTTGACTCCTGTATATGAACCCGCTAGCTAGAGTGAGACTGAATGGGGTGGTGTTGCTGAGGCCCGTAGCTTTAAAAAACGGTACGAAGCATGGATGCCCACTCTCGCCTATGCTTTTTGCTCTGCCACTGGAGCCACTGGCGGTGTGGGTCAGTGGTGACCTGTTATTCCGGGGAATAGCTGGAGGAGATGGAGTGGAGAAGGAAATATCACTGTATGCTGATGACATACTACTGTATGCCACAAACCTGGGGTCCTCGATAGGTCGAACATTCAATATATTCCAAGTATTTGGTAGCTACTCTGGATATCGGATAAGTTGGGACAAATCCCTTCTCTATCTGGTGGCCGGGGGTGTACCGACCCTGCGTCCATCGCACGAACCCTAGTGATTAAAGATACATTTAAGTGCCTGGCATTTTAACATTGAGGACAGTCAATGAGCTCTTGGAGGATTACTTATTCCCTCGGCCAGATACTTTGCGTAGGGATGTGTTATACTGGCAACAGTTGCCATTGTCTTTGATGGAGTGAGCTGCTTTGTTTAAAATTATGGTGCTGACAAGATTACTATATGTCTGGGGCGCTAGGTGGGGAACGACCGAGATGGCCGCACGCCTGTGAGGCTCCAGCCCTGCCAAGCTGGAATATATCTGTCAGACCTATCCTACATCAGCTACAAACATATTTGTCCTCACCGCGAGCTTTCTAAGGTGATGTGGACTCTGGAGATATCAACTTTATGCAGCAGGTCCGATGTGAGGCTGTGAACGGGGCCGCTGAAATACTGGGTGGGCTGCTCAGTCCTCCTCTGGAGCCTGCAGAGCGGGTGCGCTCACTGGGACAGTCTGAGGCCGCGGAGGAACTGTCGCTGCTGACCCGGGGCGCAGACTGCGGCGAGATGCCCCTGCCGGCCCTTTCTGCTCACGGCTGACTTGCGAGGTGGGTCCTCACACTGGAGCATTAGACACTAGCTGCACTGGGCCTGGCGTACTGGAGCCGTCTGCAGGACCATCAGAGCTGGCGGTCATGGCTTCGGAGCAGATTGTGCTGCAAGGCGAGAAGCAGTTGGTGAGCCTTGGTTGCGGGGACGGGCGTAGTGAGCCGATATTGTACACAACAGCGCATAGTATTACTGCCTCTTAGTGACTCTTGAAACGGCGCCTTCCTTTAATCACAGGCGCTGAGAGGGTCGGCCGCCATTTTGTCTGGCCGCATCGCCCCCGCCCGAGGCTGGTGTACCGGGACTGTGGGAGGTATTGAGATCATTGCTGCCTGCGGAGAATGCCATTCCGTGACCAGATCATTGCATACTCTGCAGCAGGAGGGGAGGAGTGACCCCAGTGTTGTTTATAGTAGCACAAAATATGGCTCCTGCATATGCCTGGACTTAGGAAACGTTCCTTGTAGCGGGGCAATTTTACAATCACAGGCATTTAGGGGGATACCTGCCAACTTAGTTAACTGAATGGATGCCGCCTGAAGCTGACACACAGCTCCTTTGGGATTATCGTAGCTGCTGTGGACTGAGGGGATTCTCACTCCGTGGCCAGGCCATAGTATCCTTCAGCACCGGAGGTACATACGGGCCATTCGCTCCGCCCTGTACCAACTTTGGACACTGGTACCAGTAGTCAGTTTGCGATATAATAGAGGCTGGTGACTGGCAGGCACAGTTTCGTGGATGTGAAGGTGGGACCTGGCACTTACGCTTGGATCAACTGCTTTCCCAGAGTTGTCTGGTGATATTTGTCCCTCCCTTAGAGAGTCTTGGTTGCCTGCTACCCCCTCTCTGATCATTCTTGCGACTAGCCTGGGGAAACACTTAGCCTGCTATCGATTGTATTACACCTTGGGTACAGCCCTGTTAACACGTATTACTCTAATCCACTGCGGAGACTGAAACTCCTGGATATCCCTGGCCATTGATTTGCATCTGGACTGGCGGCTCTGTTTGTGGGCCAGCGACATGGGGCGTACAGACGCCAGACAAGCTAAACTTCCATTTGAGACGTGCAAAACGACTAGGTCGAACTCGTCGGATCATGTGGACTCGGAGGCCACGGACGTGCCTGAGGATGACTGGAAGGCTCTCCTGCTGGGCATGAAGCAAAGCCTCACATCAATAGATGCCAAAAAGGACACAATGAATAGAAGGATGGAAACTATGGTCAACAAACTGGACCAACATGACCAACGCTTGAAGGAGGCTGAGACCAGAGTGTCAGTTCTTGAAGATGGGGCCGCTGCGAGTAAGGGGCAGTTATCGCAGATAGATAAACTGCTCAACTTATCGCTGACAAGAATGAGGACCTGGAAGCGCGCTCCAGGAGAAATAATGTCTGCATTCTTGGCCTGGCAGAGTCAACAAAGGTGGGCCGTATGGAGGACTCCATCGAAAGGCTGCTTGTGGACCTCTTTGGTAGAGTATCATTTTCAGCGCACCTCACGGTGGAAAGGGCGCACAGATCTCTGGCAGCCCATCCACCCCCGGGAGCGCCGCCAAGGCCGGTTATAGCCAGTTTTCTGAATTATCGTGATAGGGATGCGGTCTTACGCTTGGCCCGAGAGAAGAAACAGGTCCACTATGAGAACACTACATTGGCGTTTTTTCCGGACTTTACGCAATCCGTTCAAGAGGCCCGGCGCAAATATGCTGCGGTCAAGAAGAAGCTACAACAGGCAGACATTCCGTATGCTATGCTGTATCCGGCAAAGTTCAAGATAACTCATCTTGGTAAACAGCACTACTTCCAAACTCCGCAGTAGGCCGAAGAATGTCTCAGGAGGCACCGCCGAGCTGCGTCCAAGGAGTTGGGAGTGCAGGGCAGCTCCAGATCCCAGTCTCAATTGTCGGACCCACACTGACGTGCAAAATGAACACTTTCTCTCCAGAGACTCATACGAACTCTCTACTACTGACAAATCGCTTGTTACTGGTGATGTATAATCATATTTGTTGAAAATTAGTACGGTTTGGTGAACATTATCTGCGCCATCTTGCCTCTTCCCCTGATGCCACACTTTTGTCGTGCGCACCCGCCATTTTAAGATGCCTTGATCAGAGCGAACCCTTTTGCATGCCGCTGGCCCCTGATATAGCCCTTCGCCCTCACTAAGCCTGCACGCTGACCAACCCCCTGCTTGCACCTGCCTTGAATCATAAACCCCTCTTCGGCGCTGCTCTGCCCCAGGCCCTCATCCTGTTCCCAGCGCGACACCTCCCTTCTTCCCTTTCACGATCCCCGGCCCTTAGATGCAAACCCCCCTTTTTTTCCGTGTGCCCGTTTGTCTTCCCCGTTCCCAGGCCGACACCCAGCACTGCCGATACCATTCCTTGCCCCTCCCCATACAATAGAAAGCTTCCCCCACCAAAGGATCCCCGGGTTGATCAAAGCCCCCACTCCATGAGATCCGATCAAACCCCCCACATTCCGTGAATCGGCGGAATATCCAGCTGCGCGATACTCATCACCTGTTGTGACTAGGGTGGGGACTTCAACTGTAAATGTGTGTGGGAACGGGCCCAAAGGGGAGTTCCGGGAATGTCTTTTCCATACATCAAAGCTTTAACATGAATATGTAATCTGCAATAAAGTCATAAAACAGTGTATAAGAGGCCAGGCCTCAGAAATGTAGCTAGAGCACCTCAGAACGATATCTTCTGCCCGTTTTGTTGTGTTCTCCTCCGGAGAGAATAAAAAACCTTGTTTCCTGCCTTCCAGTCTCCAGCGCCTGCCTCTTCATTGATTAAATAACTAGAGGGTCACAGAGGCAATACCGCCGGGCAAATACCGATTGTCCCCGACCCGTCCCAGGTTTAACAATTGGCGTCCCAAGCGTGGGGCCCATCAGCGACTCGTGGATCCAGTGGGAGAGGTCCCGACGACAGAGTGAACGACTGCAACGATCGGGAGAGCTCTTGCCCAATAGACCCTCGTCTGGCAGCCGATCATCCAAACTTCACTAGTTCCGAACAGACCTCTCTCGAGTGATCTACGGTCCTGACTGGGAACCATTAGGAGTGCCGTGAGAAATACGAGAAAAAGAGGACGAACGGGCGCTGGATTCGGAAGACAAGAAACTGTCCACATGGTCCGGGTAAGGTCGTGTAATCACGACAAGTTGCGAAATGATTGCTTGATTGTTTGATTGCTTGATTATTTATAAAATACTAGTATTACTCTTTGTTTGACCTATTTGGAGATTCACTGTCTGCACACGGAGAAACAGTAGGCTCCTTCTCTTTTGCAAACGGTGAAGGATAGGTAACGTAACCGTCGCGCCTATCTTTCTCCCCCACTGACTCTATTATTTCTTAACGGTTTTTGGGAGACTCCCCTCTCCCTCACTGATTAAACTGGGTTCTTTAACCCCGAACTACTGTTCACAGATTGTCTTCTGGAGATTCTCTGTCTGCAAACCGGAAACAACAGCTTCCTCTTTGCGGTTAGTGAAAGGGTAGAGGACGCAGACTTTTGCGCCCTACTTACTCTCCCCATTGTCCTTTTTCTATCCTATTTATTTATTTATTAATTGCTTGATTGTTCCGCGCTCTTGGTTACTCTTTTTTATTTTTTGTTCATGAGGTATTCACTGCCTGCAAACAACGTAGAATAGGAATATTCTGTCTAGTCTTTGCACCTAGTGATAAGATAGGCACTGCTGACTTATTAGTCCCTCGTTACGAGCCGTCATGTCTGTCTTCTCCCCATTGATTGATAATTGGTTCAGCCCGGACCGTGTATTAGAGGTGGACCATATAGCTCCACTAGAAGGCACCCCTAATAAGGACATGTTCATAAACTATGGATTAGTTACCATAGCCTATAATAAATTGTGGCACAGGTATACCAAAGAAAGTCAAGACAAACAGTGGCCACTGGCAGGATCCTTTGACCTTGATAAAATAGAAATGTTAGAAATAGCCCTTCGAAATAATAAGACAACGCCTATTATGCTCGACAGTCTCGGTATGTGGCGCAGAGAGGCTATGCAACGACAGAGAAAAGACGAGGACAAACCAAGTAGAGAAATATACCGACAGGACAACCCCAGGACACCGCTACCCACAAGTTATCCCCCGACACTACGCAAAAGACGACCAGACTTAGGGCCAGACCAATGCGCTTTTTGTAGATATGTCGGACACTGGAAAGCCCAATGCCCGACTCTACTGAGCGTGAGTAAAGGCAAAGGGCCGACAGGAACGACAGATCGGCAGTATGAGAAAAAGCGCGAGACAAAGAAGAACCCGACTTACATAGACAGACCAGATAGAACCACCACGTTTGATTATGCCCGATGGCACAGATTTCGCCAGGACAATTTCAGCGGCATGCTCAAGTTCTCCTAGGTCGGGCAACGTCAAGACGGGAACCCAGCCACGCTTTAAGATTCACAAACGGAAAGAGATAATTATGACCAATAACTGTTTTATATTCGTCTTGGGTCTTTGTATGTCGTACTTGTACTGCCCCCCCCCCGTCTGAGTTTGTGTGTATGTAATGTACGAATCTGCGTCATCCCTCTACACGTGTTTCCGTGTTACTCAACCTCTGTTAAGCAGAAACTTAGCATAAAAGCAACCTGGAAAGAAAGAAATGGTACAACAAAATCCGTAGACCATTGATGAACTTGAACTTTTAATTTAACACAGCAAACAAGAAATAATAACGGTAAACTGTAGAAAATGAAAGTCAAACGGAACATTCGCCCCCCCCCATTCTGGAACCTTCCAAAGTAGGGCAGGGTTACGGCTACGCCCAACCAGCGGCAACCCATATAAGGCGGGCCCCGCTGCCAACTCTTGGTCAGGAAATCTTAACATATGGGGAAGCCGGAGGAGAGGCAGGGGCCAGCGGAGTCCAGCCGCAACGGCCCTAGGTAGTTGCCGGTAGTCCCGCCACATGCCTCCTCGGCCCAGCCGCAACGGGCCTGGATAGACTTGAGTAGTCCCGCCACATGTCCAGAGAAGAGCGAGGCACCTCTTCCTTTTCTCCTCCGCAACAGCCGCAGCAGCTCTGGGCGGCGGATGCCCTGTCCATACCCCTGCAGGAATGCGTCCAGGTCGGGCCGGGAGGGAGAGGCGACGCGGACGAGCCTCTCCCACCTCCACCGATAGGAGGTCTCCCAGCCCCCGGCCCAACGCCGAACACCCCCAGTCGGGCGATGGTGCCCATACTTGCACAGCACCGAACACACCATGGTGGCACCCCAGTATTTGCGCAGCACCGAACGTGCAATGGTGGCCATATTTTCGGAACACCGAACCTGCAATGACTGCACCGATACTCGTGCCGCGCCGAATGCGCGCCACAGGTGGCCATACTCCCACAGCACTGAGCACAAGACTTGGGGAACACCGGATGTGGAGAGACCTTCATGCGGGGCGATGAAAAAGAGCAGCATGGAGTGCACCGGGAGAAGGAGACGGCGCGAACGAGTCTCCCTCGCCCCCCCCAGGTGGGGGCATCACAGCTGCACCCCAGCTGAACGTCCCGCTTTCACACAACAGGGACCTCTTCCTTTCACTCCGAAGGATCTCTTCCACTCTTGCAAACTCGACGAGAGTGGCCCCTGTAGGGCCTCAAAATGGCGTCTGGGTCCGCTGGAAGGCGGGCCCCGGCCACTAGAGTAACTTTGACCAGCAATATAACTCGGACATTTGCCCACTGGGGCACGAGCCCCCATCTCCGACAGCATCTCCGCAGCCTTGAAGACCCTACAAAAGTCCCCGGCGGAACCTTCGGCCTCTGCAGGTTTCCGGTAAGGGACGGCTGCCTTGACCGCCAACGAAATAAACATGACATTGCCACTCCTTCTGTTAGCATGAATTCTAGAACTGCCGAAAAGGACTCTGGTCCAAACTGCCAGTAATGGGAAACATTTCCCCCTGATGCTACTTCCGGACTGAGCCGGCCCTGCCCAAAATGGCGCCGGTATCAAGAGGGACTTGCAAACACCTCGTGGTGTTCCTTCGCACTAATATAAACTTGATGTTCTGAGACTTTATATGATCCTTTGTACACTTGGCTAGAAAAGACAAGGAGAGCTCACTCGACGAACAGTATGAAAGGATCCCGTTAAAAATGTTGATTACAAATGTACAATGTATTATATTTTTATAGCTGATGTATAACCTCATCTACGACGCACACATACAGTATGCATATAGGAAATCTGATTGCAACTATTATGATTATGCTTCTAAATTATGAAATAAATGCCCCCGAACCCCCAGCCAATTAATAGACGTTTTAGTTTCCTGCAAATGAATGAATAAAACTTTCCAATGTATTTATTTCCGCAAGACGACACTCCCACTGTACGCGCTTTAACCATTGCCATGTCCGACCAAATACGACTGCACCCTCATCATCCACGTACTGAAATGATTCCGAGAAATAAAGGTTTTCGAAACTATGGACGGGTATTGCATGCTTTATTTTTAAAAAATGTGGGATCGGTGGGAAAGTTCTTTTCTGTGCACCCTACTCTGCTCTCTCTTTAAGGTTGAAAGAAGATGGTTGCCCAGCCCTGGAGGACGGATCGGATCGACAACACGACACTCTGCCTTCAAAGTACGCGACTGACTCATGAACTCTCGCGTGGAGGAAGACCTTGACTTCCAAGGATGGGTAAAACGAACGGTGTAAATGAGGGAATGTAAAAGGAGGGTGAAATGAAATGATGTAAACGTTATAAAGTACAACGTTCCAAGGTATCAGGGAACGGAGCTGACCCAAGAACCGAAGAACCTTAGAACGCCACAGCGTTGAAGGAGGTTTAAGGATCCCGATAGTGAGATACGTCCTTTGACTAGATACCTCGCACTAGGCACCTCTGGTTTCCTTTTCACGTTCCCCGCACACGACCTATATGGACACACTGCCCCCCCCCCGACTCCAGAAACCATATCCCCGGGGACTCTGCCCCGAGGAGGGAAGACGAGTAAGAGGTGAGTAAAGGACTCTTGAATACATGTATTTAAATATGCGCGAATGCTGTTCCCTCCCCTCCCCCCTTTTTTCCTCCCTCTGCAGGTTACATCAGAAATTACAGCCGAGGTGTGGCGAAGATCTGAAGCCTTGCCATGTCTAATACACGAAGCAGACTAGCGCCGCAAGGTGGTGCCTAAGCACGCCTGCAAACTACTCACGTATCGAACAAACCCGAAAAATTAGCACGACCTGATAAAAAGTGATCACCCTTAAACCAGACCGGACGAATGAACCCATGTCACGTATGATGCGAAACTGAGAGAATGTGTGTGTGTGACCGAGGCGCTGACCCAACTGGTCGAAGGACCGAGAATGCGAGAAAATGCGACAAAATGGTACCTCCTCTCTTCTTTCCTTTTCTCAAGGCACGTCCCCTCTACCCTGTCTAATACTCAAACTGCATGATTACAAGATCCTAACGCAGACCCGTGAATGTCCTTTACTGTGTAATGCACTAAATAGCCTTTCTTGACTACACTGCCACCCTCTCTGTTGCACGTGTACTATTTAGCCTGCCGTTGCACTCTCTCTCTCTCTCTCTCTCTCTCTCTCTCTCTCTCTCTCTCTCTCTCTCCTTCTATTTTTTTTTGCACTCCCACTCTTCCGAGCGATTAGCCCCGAAATTGGCAGACTGCCACCCCTAGCGCACCACCTAATTGGCTTCAAATACCGTCAGTATTTGCACAAAAACTTGTCTTTAATACAATCACCCTGAGACCGTGTCATTACCTCTCCTTTTCCGCTAGAAGTCAATGAACCGAGGTTGGGCCGTAAGGGAAAGGACAGGTAAGACGACAGAGGTTCCCTAATCTGGCCCGTAATAAGGGAACTACATGTCAACGGCTCCTATGGTATAAAACAAGGACCTCAGAATACGCGACCCTCCCCGCCCCGAATTGTCGCAATACCCAAACAGGAAAAATGATCACTCCTGTTACATCCCCTGTATCAGCCGCTCCAAACTGGAGTTATGAAACTACCCCTCATTCCCGGTTGGGAGGAATGGGTCGATTTACGCCCTTACCACAAGTTTCTATGTCCCTAGTTGTCTCCCATAAAACCCCTGTCTTTTCTGATTAAGTACTCAGGCCGTAGGAAGCTACGTAGGAACCAGAATGATGTTTTACAAGGTTAAAAGACTAGACCAAAGTGAAGAAGTCGTTGAAATGAACCCTGCCGAAAGTAAAAAAAAAAAAAAAAAAAAAATGTTTAGTTGAAAAACAGGACGCATTGATAAAAAGAACTGTTTAGCCTATGTTCGTCCCTCAGCAAAATATCTGTTTAGTACCATGTCGATAGCACACAGTACCCTTGGTAAATATAAAGCCCTAGAGAACGGCATAACTTTGTCAAGCCCGTCTTACGAAGGTGGGTCTCCATCAGATAAACTGTCGAAACTGTAATAAATAATTATGAAGGAAAGCCATAATACCTCCAACAGGCCCGTCATCGGTCATTTATATGTTAGTTGTGAACCCTAAAATAACGGACGTTTTCATTTCTATCTGAAGCTGGGAGAGAAATAGACTTTTGTGATTTCCTTCCTCTGCAAATTCTCTAAAGACTGTCTTTTCAAACTCGTTTAAGGGTACGGCTGTCAGGAGAGAGAAGGACCGGATGTGGGAGCACGAGGCCTGACTGCAGACTATGGAACACCTACGACATGGGCCAAGGCGAGACCGCGACAGAACAGAGCTACAGGACGAGGCACTACCTCCAGCAAAGTGAGAAGAAAGGGCTAAACTGATGCCCCCGCTCTATGTTCGAATGTGTGCCGAAAGGTCCCCGCTCTCCAGACTCGGTCTTGAGCCCGCCCATCTGAAGTCTCTTGTTCCCCTAGTTTGTTCCTAATTTGGCCTTGCTCCATCCCCCTTTTTCTCCGACCTACCCTATGGACTGTTTTGTATGCTCTTCTTCCATCTGAACTTTCTGACAATCACCTCAAAGGACACAGGGCGAAAAGGACCTTTCCGACCAGAAACGCGAGGAAAGGGTCGTGCCCTGCAACGCAGAACTTAGAATAGAGCTGGACTTGTAGCTCCACCGCCGGTGCTCCACAGCGCCAACGAAAGACAACAAAGAATAATGAGAACTCGTTAACTTCGAACATTTGACATCCTCAATCACCGTTTCTGCTATGCCTCATTTCTCTCCCAGCCGCCATTGTATTGATCATGCTCCAATCCGAATCTGATATATGTAATAACCTACCAGTTCACGTTATGAAATGTACTTGCTGCTCTCGCTACAGAATCGTTTTTTGTATTACATTTCTATGACTTTCCTGCTAAAACAAATTGATCAAAGTCTATCAAATAGGTCCACCTCCTAAAACTAGAAATGTTAAAATGTATTGTTTACAACTCTTTTCATCTAGGGTTCCTACCGTTTTCTTTCTCATGCCCACCACAATAGAACCGAGTAGAAAATGAACCAGCAAGATGTCTTGAATATGTTAAAGGGAGGACTGTTGAAAATTAGTACGGTTTGGTGAACATTATCTGCGCCATCTTGCCTCTTCCCCTGATGCCACACTTTTGTCGTGCGCACCCGCCATTTTAAGATGCCTTGATCAGAGCGAACCCTTTTGCATGCCGCTGGCCCCTGATATAGCCCTTCGCCCTCACTAAGCCTGCACGCTGACCAACCCCCTGCTTGCACCTGCCTTGAATCATAAACCCCTCTTCGGCGCTGCTCTGCCCCAGGCCCTCATCCTGTTCCCAGCGCGACACCTCCCTTCTTCCCTTTCACGATCCCCGGCCCTTAGATGCAAACCCCCCTTTTTTTCCGTGTGCCCGTTTGTCTTCCCCGTTCCCAGGCCGACACCCAGCACTGCCGATACCATTCCTTGCCCCTCCCCGTACAATAGAAAGCTTCCCCCACCAAAGGATCCCCGGGTTGATCAAAGCCCCCACTCCATGAGATCCGATCAAACCCCCCACATTCCGTGAATCGGCGGAATATCCAGCTGCGCGATACTCATCACCTGTTGTGACTAGGGTGGGGACTTCAACTGTAAATGTGTGTGGGAACGGGCCCAAAGGGGCGTTCCGGGAATGTCTTTTCCATACATCAAAGCTTTAACATGAATATGTAATCTGCAATAAAGTCATAAAACAGTGTATAAGAGGCCAGGCCTCAGAAATGTAGCTAGAGCACCTCAGAACGATATCTTCTGCCCGTTTTGTTGTGTTCTCCTCCGGAGAGAATAAAAAACCTTGTTTCCTGCCTTCCAGTCTCCAGCGCCTGCCTCTTCATTGATTAAATAACTAGAGGGTCACAGAGGCAATACCGCCGGGCAAATACCGATTGTCCCCGACCCGTCCCAGGTTTAACATATTTCATACTCTTTGTAACCTGCCCAGCTTGGCAACTCGCCTCCGTCCCACCGTAACTGTCTGCCGAAATGCGGAGCAGGAGGTGGGTGTGAGTATGGAGGAAGGGGCGGGTCCTGAACCCCTGGTGGTTTCCACACGTGGACGTACCCCTACTTTTGCATTATGGGAAGAGAGTAACTGTTGTATATCGATGGGTTTTTGGATGGGGGAGGTTCATGTACCCGGCAAGTTGGGGGAGCCGGTGTGGGTGGGAGGTGGGAGTTTTGAGTTTGCAAAGTTCCAGTTTCTATGCCCAACTATGGTCAAAGATGTCAGGTTAAGTGCAGTTTTTCACAGTAGAAGTAATGGCGGAGGACACATGTAATATATGCAACCTTAAGGTGGCTTCATGGAATGTGCGAGGCCTGAACAACCCCAGGAAGAAGAGGCAAATACTGGGATACTTAGATAGGCATCACATCGCAGTGGCAATGTTACAGGAAACTCACTTGAGCGCTGGTATTGATCCCCAGTTTGCCTCGCGCTAGGCCTCGCACCGCTGTTTTGCATCTTACTCTAATTATTCCCGTGGGGTGGCTATATTGTGTAAAAGGGGAGTGTCATTTGTACTGAGTGGGACTGAGACGGATGTGGGTGGTAGGTACTGCCTGATATGGGGGAGACTTCACTCTTATGATGTGACTTTTGCCAACTACTACGGCCCCAACACACCACACCACACTCCGGCTAAACTTTTCATATTTCGACTCAGAGATGATGATAAATGTGTGAGGTGTGGTCGAGAGGGGGCAGACTTCATTCCCCATGGCGTGGAGTTGCCCCCCGGTGGCAGATTTCTGGACAAAGGTGTTCGATGGGATTTCGGCCATGATAGGAGTTCAAAAGACACCATGCCCATTACTAGCTCTTTTGGGACTAATTCAGGACATCACTACTGTACATAAAAAGTTCTTGGTTATGGGCCTATTATTGGCAAAGCGGCCGGTAGCGTGCCGCTGGGGTAGAGGCTGAGCTCCCAAGTTTAAGGACTGGATCCACACAATGTCTACTTGGCAAGAGCACATGCATCATTATGCAGATTTGTTACCCACTAAGTCACGCCCGGAAGATATCTGGGGCCCACTAATTGTCTATCTGCTGGCGCGGGCGGAGGAGGGCAATGAGGGAGAAGGAAGATATGCGTTGGAAACAGGGTGTGCTGCTGGATCTGGAACCCAGTCCTCAACCTCATCAGAGGGTTTACCTGGGATGTAACTATGTGCCATGATAATACTGGGAGATCTGGGTTGTGGTGAAAGTGCGATGGGACCTTCTCTCTGGGCGCAATGGGACAGAAAGCAAAATTCCGAGCCTGGACTGTGTTGGAACAGTGTCACCTTAGTGATTTGTGCTGCCTGGACTATGCACTTGCTAATGTTGGCAATTGCTAGCGTTGTATACTGACATACTGTATTGACAACTGTAGGGATGTTTTATGAGAACTTTTGACCTGCATCGGGGTTGCTTGGGGGAGGGGGGAGTATGTGTTCAATCTATACTAGTACGGAAAGGTGTCATTTACATGTAAAATAATGTGACAAATGATACTGTGCTATATATTACACTGATGTACCGTACAATTTCATAAATAAAATGTTTTATAGAGACAAAAAAAAAAGATTACTATATGTCCGATAGAACACGCCCTGTAAAGTACCACCTGTCTTTTTTCGGAGAGTTGACAGCAAAATACGACAGCTTTTGTGGGATGGGGAAGCCCTAGAATAGTCCTGCACAAACTACAAAGGGACCTGACAATTCCCAACATCAGAAAGTATTAATGGGCTGGACAACTAGTCACAATTAATGCGTGGGCATTTATGGGATGCGACGAACCTGCATACAAGGTTGACCACCACTCAATGGGACGTAGGGGATACCCAGCGCACTCTATCGTAGATGAATGAGGAATCAGTTACCACCACACACACAAACAGCAATATGTATATGGGGGAAGCAACAACATTTTTGGGCTGGGAAGTGAAACTGAGGGAAGGACTCCTCTGTTGAACAGCGACCACCGACGGGAGGTTTGTGGATTGAAGGGTTTTCGCAAATGGGGATTGCTGGGGATTGACTACTTAGGAGACGTATGGAAGGGGCAAAAGGTGAATGACTTCAAAGATTTAAAGAAAGAGTAACAGATGACTGACTCTGAACAGTTCCGATACATACAACTGAAACATGCACTCAGGAGCCATATCCCAGAAGGTGAAACAATAGCAGAATACACGCCACTTGAAGATAGGGTTTTACTAGATCCTATGATTGACAAGTCCACTTTCCTGATACACAAAAAATTAATTAAACAATACGCTGGAATCCCTAGGGGCTCTCCTAGAAGCGATGGAGGCCATGCTGGGCAAACTAGAAGATGATGATTGGGCAGAGGTGATACAAAGCCCTTGGGTGGTGGCAGTCAGGGCATGGTTTTGCCATATACAGTTATGTATACTACACAGATCATACACATCAAGGGCAGTGTTACAACAAATGGGCTGCAGCCACCGCAAACTTTGCGCACGAGGCTGCACGTTCTTCCACACATTATAGGCATGCCCCCAAATTCAGCAACATTGGCGAGAGGTATCACGGGTAATGTCCGAGGTAGTGGAACAAGAGGTGACATTGGAGGCTTTTTGCACATACTGTGTGTGAAGGGAGAGGACTGGTGGCCCAGACACTCAAAAATATGGCTAATGATAGCAGATATAGTGGCCAAAAATAAATATAGCAAAGGCGTGGGGAGCACACTAACCTCCGAGTGTTGCAGAATGGAAGGAGGACCTAGATTGCTGCTGCGCAGCCAAAAAAGTTGTGTTCGAAAGCAGAGGGTGCCCAAGAAAGTGGGGCATGGTCCGGGGTAAGTGGTTGGAATATAGAGGATTCTGAAGATACCACATTTATAGAGGCATGATGGGAGCGTTTGTGCTGTGGGACTCCGAAAATGCTTTGGAATATTAATAAGGTTAGATTGCTCACTGTTATATTGCAATGAAAATAATACTGTGCACGGATTATATCCCTGGCACTCTCATGGAGACTGTATAGAAAACGCTGTGCCAGTGATTGTATTGCTAACCTTTTGTTCAATAAAAGGAATACAAAATAAAAAATAAAGATCCTATCCCTTGTGGAATTCCCCAGCTGGGAATCACTTTGCAAATCAGAAAAGTAGCAGCTGATTTAGCATCACAGTGGACGCACGGTCCTGCTTGAATCTATCGGGAAAAAGAACAAGCTACAACTAGAAGATACCGATAGTTGTCAATATGCTTCCTTCGCAGCGTTATGTTTTAAACATTTTGGGTCTCTGTCCCATGACCATGGTATGCGATTTAGAGATGTTAACACTTAAATCAAGGGATCTCATGAAATCCGCAAAAGAATCCAGGAGACTCTGGAGCCCCACTGGTGTGCGTGCTAGTAGAACCGCATCATCTGCATATAAAAGAGCACTGATTAACCAAACCTCTTCTCAAGGGATATCTTGGCTGGCTGTGCACAGGGAGATTTCAAGATTATTTATGTATAAAATAAAAAAAATGAGGAGCTAAAATGCAGCCCAGTCTTACGCCTCTTCCGATACTAAAGTGCTTAGTGCAATTACCCCTCTGGTCAAATCTGATCCTCGCAGACAGGTCCCTATGCAGGTCCGCCAAAAAGTTAACTACACAACGGTCCATTCCAATGTTCGTTAATAAAACCCATAATCTCGATCTGTTGACTCAATCGAATGCCGAGGACAGGCCCATAAAGGCCAAATGTAGTGTCCCGGACTTGGCCGCTGTGTATTTGCCAGCTATCAACTGCAGGTTTAAGCACTGATTGATTGTGCTCCTTCCCTTCCTCAAACCATACTGCAGATTTGACAGTGCACCACTCTCTTCCTGCCAATCTGTTAATTTGCTGATAATTACTCTCCCCAGTACCTTCACAGTGGAATCAATCAGGGATATAGGCCTGTAACATCACGGATTACCTCCCTGCCCCTTTTTACATACCAGTACAATAGTCGATTGCGGCCATGACTTCGGGAAACCATGTTGGCTTACCCCATTAAAAACTTTGGTTAAACTTTTTACCAAAAATGTCTCATTCATTTTATATAGATCAGCTGGTACTTCATCCGGTCCAGGGGCCTTGTTGCTAGACATCTGCATGATTACAACCCAGCTTCCTCTTCGTTAAAAACAAGACTGTATGTACCCATACTTGGTGACTTCCTGATCATCATATGTTAATTTAAAATGAGTAAACCATTCATCCCCAGTTATATTACATTCCAACGAGGAGTTCCTAATTCCAGTAAAAAAAGGTTTATTTATAATCTCCAAAACCTGGCACTGTTCGTAAAAATATCCACCAAATGTAAATCGTTTCAAGCTTTCAGTTTTGCAGATTTCTAGGACACACATATGTCTTTCTAAGTGCCGCTATTTGGCGTTTATCTTGTGGTACTTGTTTTAAGGCAGAGATGAGCTTTTGGTGGGCTTAGGTGCATCGCTAAAGTGTGATAATAGGAAACCATGGGCCAGATGTAGGTGGGAGATTTTGGCCATTTACCGGCCGGTAACAGCCGAATTCGGCCGATACCGACCGGTAAATGGCCATGGAGATGTAGGGGGATAAAAAACATGCATTTTCGGTAATTTTACCGAATCGGTAATTTTACCGATTCGGTAAAATTACAGAATCGGTAAAATTACAGATTCTGTATATTTTACCGAATCGGTAAATATACCGGTCGATAAAATTACCGAAAATGTATGTTTGGTATGTAGATGCCAATTTTAACATTGACACAGGGCTTTGAAAATCGGTATTTTACCATGCAATACAATTGCATGGTAAAATACCGATTCAGGTATGTACACCTGTACACCATGTACACCTGTGCCATGTGGCACACATACATGCCCTAAGGGGGCCCCCTGCACCCTTGCAAAATTCGGTATTTACCGATTCGGTAAATACCGAATCGGTATTTGATATTGAATCCAATTTACCGAATTGGTACCTACATTAGAAATACCTACTCTTAATTACCGAATCGGTAAAATTCGGTAATTAAGAGTCGGTGGGCCCGATGTAGGTCGGTCGGTAACGGTCGAAAATCGGTATTTTCGGCCGTTACCGACCGGTATTGATGTTTCGGGATGTAGGAGTCCCAAAAACGCCCGAATCGGTTACAATTCCGAATCGGAAAAGTTACCGTGTCGGAACTATAGCGAATCGGAAATTAAACCGAATCGGAAAACATACCGAATCGGTAACCAAACAGAATCTTCAAAAAATTACTGAATCGGAAAAATCACCGATTCGGTACAATACCGATTCGGAAAAAACAGAAATCGGGAAAATTTCCGATTCGGTAATGTTATCGAATCGTTAACATTACCGATTCGGTAGAATACCGATTCTACTGAAGATTGAGATGTAGGAAAGCTCTGAAATACCGATTTTGCGTCTAAATCGGTCTTTAAGATTCAGTATTTAACATAGATTTGAATCAGGTGGTAACCAGGTGCAACCTATAAAAAAGGACCCAAAATGCATTGCTGCTTGCACCATGGCAGCTTTCTATGTCATAGCAAGACGGCTACAGCAGGATGGAGAGAGGGAATGGCTGAGACAGGAGCAGGTGTATAGAGAGCGTATCACCCTGTCCATGCAGACAGATGCAGAGATCCTACAGAGGTACAGGCTGGACCCAGAGACCATCTCAGAGCTCATTAGGGACCTCACACCCCTGTTGCAGCACCCCACCCCAAGGGCACACGCAATCCCAGTGCACGTGCAGGTGCTATGCAGCATACACCTGCTTGCGTCTCTTTCAAAGTGCAGTAGCTACGGTAGGAGGGGTGAGCCAGAGCTGCCTGTCCCGGTTCTTCCACAAGTTCCTAGACGCCATGATCGAAAGGATGGACCAATACATTTCCTTCCCTGCAACCAAAGCAGAACTGGTACAGACAAAAGCAGACTTCTACCAGATGGCAGGATTCCCCCACATCATTGGCTGCATAGATGGCACACACATTCCGATTTGTCCCCCTGCTGACACGGAATACATATACCGTAATCGGAAGTCAACGCACACCATAAATGTGCAGGTGATTTGTAATGCCAAGTGTGTCATCACTGATGTGGTAGCAAAATTTCCAGGGAGTACCCATGACTCCTATATCTTTCAGAATAGCGGCATTTATGCACGGCTGACGGCAAGGGAATTCGGTGAAGGATACCTCCTAGGTAAGACACAGTGTCAGACCCCCATAACCTAAATAGCAGTGTGAAGTACATGTATGCATGTGAGTAATGTTACCCCATTCTCTTCTAGGCGACAGTGCATATGCCCTCCGCTCATTCATTCTCACCCCCTACCTCAACCCCTCAACACCCAGCCAAAGGAGGTATAACCGTGCGCACAAAAGCACAAGGAATATAGTTGAACGGACCTTCGGCATCTGGAAAAGCAGGTTCAGATGCCTGCACAAGACCGGAGGTGCCAGACAATATACCCCCATCACCTGCTGCAAGATAATTGCTGTATCTGCAATGTTGCACAACCTTGCGGTCAAGAAGGGCACAGAGGTACAGTTGTCTGACTACGAGGACCCAGACGATGACATAGCTGTGCCACTAACACAACCTGCTGGAGTGTCTACACCAAGTGACGGGAGGTACAGACGTGAGGAGATAACAGACAACTATTTCTGAGTGAGTACAGATGCACAGACACGTGTATGGATGTTGACATTAGAACATTTTACTAATGTTGGCACAACGTAACTGCACTGATGTGCAACACATTTAACAAAAACAGAATATGTGGGGATTGTAAATAGTCCGGTTTGCCTCACCCACCCTGGCAGTCTTACTTCTTGCTGCGCTTAGCTGACCCACTTGGATGTGGCTCACCCCCTTCTGTGTGTCCTGCTGCCTCAGCGGAGCGCCTGCTGCTCCTGCGCGGCTCAGATACAGCGCTGGCCGGGCTGCTGCGGCTGCTGCTGTCCCCAGCCTCGCCCACGTCCAGGGCAGGGTTCACCACCGTGTTTGATATAATTAGTGCCTCCATGGCAGTGGTGATGCGGGACATGCCCCTGGTCACCTCAGCAGTGTTCTTGGTGAGGCAGTCCTCCATGTTAGCCCCTCGGCGGCATAGCTGGGCGGTAGCTACAGCAAGGCGGTTGAGTGACCGGTTTTGCAGGCGGGCATCCCTGCGCCTACAGTGCTCGTGCTCCTCCATCTTACTGCATAGCTGGCTAATGGCAGTAGTCATGCGCCCCAGTCCAGTAGCAATTTCCTTGTTGCTCTCAACAAAACTATTAAACCCCTTTGTCATCTCCCCCATGTGCAGGTTGTGCTCCCGCAATTGGCAATAGCAAGCCAGGATCGACTTGGCCTGCATCCTTTGGATCCGGACCATACTCCCCTCCAGCCCTTGGAATACACTGCCCTCCCGTGCTGGTAAAGCAGGGCTGGATGTGCGTGGCCTGCGCCGATTGCTGCTGGCCTGCTCTGTGGGCTGTTGTGCCACGGGTGTTGCAGGGGTGGGTGCTGGAGCCTGAGCCGCTGCTCCCTCCATGATGGTCAAAGGTGCAACGGTGATCCTCCTGGCAGGAGATGTGGCAGGTGGTGGGTGGGTCTGTGTTGGTGAATTTTCCGGTGAAAACTGCAATGTGGGCGTTAGTGACAGTAGGGGGGAGTGGGGAAATGAGAGGGTATGTCCTGTGTCATCCTCATTGCACACGGCACTGCTGTTCTCCTCTTCCTCCTCCTCCTCCTGTGATGGTACAATGCTGCTTTGCCCTGCCACCGCACTGTCTGATGCTGCTGGAGCTGGAGCTTGTGTAGCTGAAGAGGCTGAAATGCCAGAAACCGGTCCCCGGTAGCTTGTCTCCTTTCTGGTGAAGAATTGGCTTGGTAGTTTGGTCTGCCCTGTTCCCATGATGCACTGGGCCAGGGACAGACTAATTTGCATATAGCCAGGTTCTGAGCTGGGATGGGGCAGTGAGATAAATAACGGTGATGGATCAAGCCCTGATCTTTGGACTGGGTAAGAGTGGTCTGCTTAATTCAGACACTCTGTTCATCACCACCCCCTTTTCTGAATCGTTTTTGGCCACTATAGGTGTGGCAGGGTATACTCAGACATGAGTCCCTTTCTCACTGCTCCATCAGGATTCAAGCAAGCCGGGCCGAAGAGGCTGAAATGCCAGAAACCGGTCCCCGGTAGCTTGTCTCCTTTCTGGTGAAGAATTGGCTTGGTAGTTTGGTCTGCCCTGTTCCCATGATGCACTGGGCCAGGGACAGACTAATTTGCATATAGCCAGGTTCTGAGCTGGGATGGGGCAGTGAGATAAATAACGGTGATGGATCAAGCCCTGATCTTTGGACTGGGTAAGAGTGGTCTGCTTAATTCAGACACTCTGTTCATCACCACCCCCTTTTCTGAATCGTTTTTGGCCACTATAGGTGTGGCAGGGTATACTCAGACATGAGTCCCTTTCTCACTGCTCCATCAGGATTCAAGCAAGCCGGGCCGAAGAGGCTGAAATGCCAGAAACCGGTCCCCGGTAGCTTGTCTCCTTTCTGGTGAAGAATTGGCTTGGTAGTTTGGTCTGCCCTGTTCCCATGATGCACTGGGCCAGGGACAGACTAATTTGCATATAGCCAGGTTCTGAGCTGGGATGGGGCAGTGAGATAAATAACGGTGATGGATCAAGCCCTGATCTTTGGACTGGGTAAGAGTGGTCTGCTTAATTCAGACACTCTGTTCATCACCACCCCCTTTTCTGAATCGTTTTTGGCCACTATAGGTGTGGCAGGGTATACTCAGACATGAGTCCCTTTCTCACTGCTCCATCAGGATTCAAGCAAGCCGGGCCGAAGAGGCTGAAATGCCAGAAACCGGTCCCCGGTAGCTTGTCTCCTTTCTGGTGAAGAATTGGCTTGGTAGTTTGGTCTGCCCTGTTCCCATGATGCACTGGGCCAGGGACAGACTAATTTGCATATAGCCAGGTTCTGAGCTGGGATGGGGCAGTGAGATAAATAACGGTGATGGATCAAGCCCTGATCTTTGGACTGGGTAAGAGTGGTCTGCTTAATTCAGACACTCTGTTCATCACCACCCCCTTTTCTGAATCCCTAGGTATAAAGAAGCATTTGTGAACTGAGTGCTAATGTCTTACAGTCACTACAATAAAAACATTGCACATCTCATTTTCAATACTCTGATTCATTTTCTAGGTGCATTTCATTAGAATGTGCACTGGCATTTGTTACTACATAAAGCTGACTACATTTTCCATGATGCATTGCTCATGTATGTTGCAAGCAGTACTGGGCTGGGGTTTGGCTGTGCATTGGGGCTAAAGGGGAGGTGTCTGGTAGGGTGTGTCATGCTGCGCATGCTTCTTACATTTAGCTGTGGCTCTGGATGAGCTGTCGAGGTCCCCAACTCCCACCACACTCTCTCTCTCAATTGTCGTGGACACAAGTTCCTCAAGGTCAGTGAGGGGTGGCGCCGGGTTCCTGCCTCCACCTGTTAGTCCTGCCTGCTTGTGCAGCTCGGCCAGTTTCCTCTTTGTGAGGCTGCGAATGTCATAAAACCTCTTCTTGAGGTCGTCCAGGCTCCTGTGGGTGACACCAACTGCGTTCACCCTCCCAGCAATTGCAATCCACAGGTTTCTCTTGATGCTCTCTGGGACTGTGAGGGACAGCCTCCCAAACAGCTGCCTGTGCAGCCTCACCACCTCCTCCACCAACACTTGCAGCTCCTTGGTGCTGAACTTGGCCTTGCGCTTGCGCTCAGCCTTCTGGCTCTCAGAGCTGCTTTCCATTTCCACACAGTTCAGGATACTGCTACCACTGCTGCTCACTCTGAATGCTCAGCTCAGGCTGCCTCTCCAGAAAGTTCTGATGAGTTGCACCTGCCTGGGTGGCCACTCCCTGCTAGGGTGGGGGAGGGTGCTTCCACCTCATTGGCTGTTGTCATTAGTTTCACTTTTACTCTCTCGCCGATTCCGTGTTTGCCGATTCGGTATTTACCAATTCGGTATTTTCCGAATCGGCTTATACCGATTCGGCAAATACCGATTCGATATTTACAATGCATTCCTATGGGCCTTTTGGCCCATGGGGGTATATTGCAATTCCCGATTCGGTACTTGCCGAGTCGGTAATCGCCGAATCGGTAATAACCGATTCGGCAACTATCGATTCGGGAGTTATGGTACCCCGATACCGATTGTTACCGAATCGGTAATTTCCCGATTTTTTTTACCTACATTTCATTTACCGATTTCAAAATACCGATTCGGTATGATTCGGTATTTTAAAATCGGTAAATGCGTTTTACCTACATCGGGCCCGGTATTTCTGATTTTGCTACATCTGGCCCCATATGTGTTAGCAAGACTGGGGAAATAAGAATGAAGTCAATTATAGAGGTTGATCCTCTCACCTTAAAGGTAGGGATCATGAGGTCTCCTGGGTTTATACATGGTTGTACGAGATCATATTCAGCCAGTAAATTCTCAAGGAACCCCCCTTGCTGAGTGTGCTCAAAATGGAAGCGAAAATAGTTTTCCGGACACAGAAAATCTGCAACGTGACAATTCATTAAGCAGAAATGTATTTTAAAATCACCTAAGATCACAATTAAATAAAAAGTAGTTTGCTTCTCCTTATATACCTCTAAAAAACGTTTTAAGTTGCATTAATATTCATTCATAAATCTACTTTCAGAGGAATTATAAAAATTGACTTTCGGTGCATGGGCAGGCGTTATTTCTATCGCTAAACAATTACATGAACCAGAGTCCACCATACAATGTGCACCCAGCAGTTTAAGTAAAATGATAGTTATTAAACCCCCTTAGCTCTACCTGCTGGGGATGGCCATGCAGGTTCCCAATAGCTCTTATAGCCATCCAACCAAAAGTTGTTATCCTTGTCCCAAGTTTCTAATAGGCCCACCACGTCATACTCCCTCAGATAGTCAGACCACCTACGATCATTTATTTTGTGTCTCAGGCCCGCCATATTCCAGCTAAGAATTCTTAGGTGTGAATTATCTGTCTAGCACTTCCTGTGAAAAGGACGGTAAATGGCAGTACATGGGTGATCCAAACTGTGGTTCCGCTGTGAAGGGAATGACGCCAGTCAGTCATTATGTCCAGCTAGCTCAAAGGGAGGAATCTGTTTGTAACTACTATTTGTTCTCCTCTACATTCTTCCTAATTAGTTATCTTGCATTAGGGGGTGGTATAAGAGCAATAGGATTGGATAACTGAGGCCGGCAATCCCTAGTTCTTAAACTATGCATCGGTCGGGCACTTACTGTCTCCGGTGCAAAGTTCGCCAACTCACTCAGTCTGTGATCCTGAGGGCCCTCTAATGGTGGGTAAAAAAAGCCAAGCAACATAACCTTGATGCCCCTGCCCCCTCAGGAACAGCATCCCCGCCATACCGAACCGTCAAAATTTATGATAATACAATTGCCCTCTTCCTGTTTTGGCCTTCCTCCCACTCATCCCACCCGTCTAGCCATGTTGATATGGGTGGACGCTAGGGCCCCATTACCTGAAAGTTGTTTACACCAGAATTTAGTTTTATGTATAAGGTCCTCAGTTGATTCAGTAATTTTATCTTTGAGCGGGGGGACCCCTGTTAAAACTGCTATCAGGGGGGTGGCTTCATGGGGCAGATGTAGCCTACAACTGTTTGCGTTCCCACTTACACTCCTGTTTATGGTTATCTTGCATCGTTCATCAGGGGGTTGATTATTTGGGGAGATACGTTTACCCATGTACTTACTATTCTTATCTGACACACTAACACCTACAATGTCACTAGGTTTGGCTTTTCCTTGGGTGCCGACACCGATCTGTGGGTTGCTCTCCCCCTCTTACTGCATAAAGCCATATTAGGCAAAGAAAGTACATCAGGCTTGTTAAAAGTCACATCCCTGTTATTCATGTCCCTCAATAGAGTCTCGATTCATGCCATCCCCCCCCCCAACCCATCTACCATTGTTTTAAGAGAATAATGTTCCCAGGTGCGATTGAATTAAGTCATACAGAATGTGACTCACTGCTGGAACAGCTAAGTGTTCAGTGTCTATGCACCTTCCCCAGTCATGGGACAAAGGGGGATCTACCGGCACCGTGCTGGATTTTATACCTCTCTTCCATCCATTCTTTTTTGCTGCGGCCACAATCAAATGTGGTAGAGGTAATGCAGCCACGTCCAGATTTCCTCCCTCCTGACTGGGACCCCCGTAGAGGATCCTGTGATCCCTGCACCATAACCATTTGCTTCAAGGGGTACGGGAGCCTCAGATCGGATTAAGATCGGAGGAAGGTCAAGGTCAGCTGGTGGTACACTCAACGCTGAATGCTCAGCCCTCAGTCCCAACTGTTCCTATGCATTTTTTATTTCCTGTGTTAATTCACCGACTGTTGTAGTAAAATACGAGATGATAGAGGCAGAGTTTCGGGGAATTTTAGCTTTGGATTAGTCCAGATCAGAACTACAGAGTTGTTTGCGCTTACCCATGCTGATTGCTGTAGGGTGGACGAAAGAGGGGGGCCCAGCCCAGCCTCTGCCAGTCGTTGATGGATGCAGACGGGCCCGCCCTTGGCCTGGGCATGGCCCGGGCACGCCTGTGCGCATACCGCACTGCAGGCCCAGCCGTAGGTTTTATGCGCCTCCGGGCGCAGGACGCAGGACTATGGCGGCAACGGCCGCAAAGACTGCCGGGCCTTGAAGTCCTGGCTGCCCCCTCTGAAATTAAGGGCTCCCGCGCTGTGGGCCAAGCCATAGGTTTTATGGGCCTCTGGGTACATGACTCAGGACGATGGTGGCAACGGCCGCAAAGACTGCCAGGGCTTGTAGTCCTGGCTGCCCTCTCCCAAATTACGGCCTCCCGTGCTGGAGGGCCCGGCCGTAGATTTTATGCATTGCAAGACGCAGTACGATGGCGGCAACAGCCGCAAAGACTGCCGGGGCTTGTAGTCCTGGCTGCCCACTCCGAAATTATGGGCTCCCGCACTGCAGGGCCTGGCCGTAGGTTTTATGCGCCTTCGGGCGCAGGGCTCAGGACGCAGGACGATGGTGGGAATGGCCGCAAAGCCTGCAGGGGCTTGAAGTCCTGGCTGCTCCCTCTGAAATTACAGGCTCCTCAGCACATTCAGGGCACACCTAAACTCCCTTTGTGTGAGCGTCTAGAGTAAATGCACGAACAAGCCCCTGTCAGTCTAAACCAGACGTTGATCGCACAGGCAGGCAGAGACACAGGATGGTTAAACAAGAAAATGCACACTTTCTAAAAGTGGCCTTTTCAAACACACAATTTAAAAACGACCTTTACTAAAAGGTATTTTATTCTAGGGAGCACAAACTCCAAAACTCTAGCTGATCCCATTTGAAAGTTACTCTTGTGAAATTTTACAAGGTAGATCCTATGATAACCTTTGGGAGAACTAGTCCTTGCAATAGTGAAAAACGAAATTGGTTGTATTTCACTATCAGGACACGTAAAACACACATGTACATGTCCTACATTTCTCGCAAACTGCACCCTGCACATGGGTGTACATTGGACCTACCTTAGAGATGACTTGCTTGTATGAAAAGGGAAGTTTAGGGCCTGGCAAGTGGGTGCACTTGCCAGGTCGATATGGCAGTTAAAACCTGCATGCACAGACACTGCAGTGGCAGGTCTGAGACAAGTTTGCAGTGCTATGCATGTGCATGGCACAACGAGTGCCTGCCGGCCCACTAGTAGCATTTGCTTTACAGGCCCTGGGCAAACATAACGCACTTTATAGGGGACTTACCAGCAAATCAAATATGCCAATCATGGAAAACCAATCCTAATCACAATTCACACAGAGAGCATATGCACTTTAGCACTGATCAGTAGTGGTAAAGTGTTCAGAGTCCTAAAGCCAACAAAAGCTGGTCAGAAAGATAGAATGCAAACAGCAAAGAGTTTAGTGATAAAACTGCAAAAAAGGGTCAGGTCCAACACGGTTGGATTCTGTTCTTGTTCCATTTGCTCGCTGATCATGTGTTTTTGACTGACAAAGAATGACATCAGACCCTGGATGTCGATTCACCGAAATGCCAGGGGTAGCGGAAGTGACATCATGTTCCTTTTGCCCCTACACAACATCACAGGAAGAGACACCACTTGACCCCTGATGATGTTACAAGAAGTGACACAACGCAAACAATTACAACGCATGCATTTATAAAGCATTTTTGCATCGCAACTACCATTACATTGCATGATTTTATAACGCATTTTTATTAATTACCATTACAACCCATTCCATTACAATGCATGCCATTACAATGCATAATACTTTTAGGGCAACACTGGGGTAAGTGTTGGATAGTGTAGGGGTAAAAATGACTATGCCGACTCCAGTAAGTGCAGCAGTAGGGTAAGTGTTGGATAGTGTAGGGGTAAAAATTACTATTCCCACTCCAGTGAGTGCAACAGTAGGGAAAGTGTTGGATAGTGTAGGGTTAAAAATTACTATTCCCATGTACCCCAAAACCCATACCCACACTAACACTAAAGAATCTCCATCACTACCTTATAATGCGTTGTAATGGCATGCAATGTAATGGTATGCGTTGTAATGGCATGCGTTGTAGTGACATGCATTGTAATGGCATGCGTTGTAATGGCATGCGTTGTAATGGCATGCGTTGTAATGGCATGCGTTGTAATGACATGCGATGTAAAGGCAGTTGCGTTGTAACAGCTGCGTTGTAAAGGTAGTGCATTGTAATGACTGCATTGTAATGATTGTTTCCCCCAAAGAGTTAACGGGGATCACAGAATGGGGCTGTAGATGCATGTGTCAGAATATGTAAAATTTAAACCCTGCAAAAAATGTTCTGGTGTATTTATAATCTTGCTTTGAAAGTTTTTTCTTTGTGTCATTTTGCAGTGCACTTCCTCTAGCCCTAGCGTAGGCTGGATATAAATGAATAGTCTGCCATGTGCAAAAACAAAGATGTGTGTTTTACTCATTGAATTGAGTGAGTCATAAATGGACAGTGTGGCCAAATGACTCTGTCGTCATGGACACTATGTTCTAGGCAGGCCTTTCCTGCAACAATCTATTACATTCTGGAACTTGTAGTCCTGGTTCATGTCACCAAGTCCAATTGGACTCACACACCTGAAACCAGAACTGAAATATGGTCTCCCTGATGGGTGGCTTTTGGGTAACTTTGAACCCATCCCAGGGGCCTCATTTATGAAAAGTGACGCATCGCTGCGTGAAAACAGCGATGCGTCACTTTTCATTGCGCCCTCCTTGCGACATCAATGATGCCTCATATTTACATTATGACGCATCATTGCGCAAGGAGTTACAGATACGTCAGTATTTCTGACATATCTGTAGGCGAAAAAGTGACGCATTGCTGGAGTGTGTCACAAAAGTGACGCAACTCCAGCAATGCGTCCTTTCACATGGGGCAAGCCCCATGTGAAAGGGCCTGCGTCAGTCTTACGCCTGCTGTGAGGCAGGCGCAAGATTTTGACGCAACGGCGTCCTAGAAGTGACGCAGTGAAATCTCATAGGTTTCACTGCGTCACTTCTACGACCCTTTCTTGCGTCAATATGCTAGAGATCGCGGGTCACCCGACCAATAATTTCGCCACTTCCGGCTTCGGGCCCATATATTTCAAATCACCATATACATTGATCGGATGACGTCACAATCTTCTACCAATAATTGTGAGTTCCTTTCTATTTTCTAGTGTACCCGACTTACCATCCACTGTTACGGGTACCTATGACCACAATGGATCAGGGAGCTAGCTGTAAAGGGAAAGGCAGCGAAATACAAACCCAACATGTGAACCTGTGATTTATTTCATGAAATGACCACGGACAACTGGGAAGTTTAAAAGCTTTATCTCAGATTTAAATTTCTTTAGAACATACACTCCACTAGAAGGAGACAATCTAAAATCCAATTTGCAAAGAGTACATAGCTGCATAGATGAACTATAAGGGTAATCATTTATGTTAAAATGCTAATGCGACAGGAAAACAGACTAAGAGAGCTACTGGGCTAAATTCAGAGTTTCTTTAGTGATATTTATGGGAGAAAATTAGAGACCATAACAGGAAGTTGCAAACTGAAATGGCGAAAATGATTTCTAAAAGGTAGGGTAACATAGGAACACGCTATGAAAATGAATGCATATGCTTCATGAGATGCAATGAGTTGCGGAAAGCATGGAAAACTTATCATGTGCAAAGATATGTCTTTATTGAAGCAAAGACAGAAAATAGAAAGGTGCAGTTTAAGAGCTTCAGAGCGATATTTACCTAGACTGGTGTGGAAACCAACCCTGGCCACGGGTCAGTTTAAGGACAGGAAACCCTCAAGGAAGGATACCCCTCAATGGACAGCAGGTGCAGAATGGACACCCAGGACAGGACAGGAAACCCTCAGATTAGGATCAGGACAGGACTACCAGGACACGACCAGCACCCGCAGTTTGGAAGCAACGCCTGCGCTCCACCCTCTCTGCAGCTATCGATCAGAACCCCGATTGGGTCAGCGAACTCCCAGCAAAGTGCTCCGCCAGCACTTTTAAGGTTTAGTAAAACCTTAGTCTATGGTCAAATTTCGGACAGAGTGCTCCGCAGCGCTCTGTATCTTCAGTCACCTATTGAGTGAGTTGGGTCAGTGACAGGTCAGCTATTCAGACAAGTCAGACAATTTCTCTAGGTGAACCCAGGGTAGATATACTGTTTTGGGACAGCGTACCACCCCCCAAATGTTGCAAAGTGTCAGAATCCCCAATTTGGATTGGTCCTAAGGTAGGATTTGGTTAACACACCAATCGGAACAGACTATTGTAAGGCCTAATTTGCATCCTAAGGTGCCGCCTAGCAAGATTGGGGTTCCCACGAGAAGTCTCAGGGAATACAATGGAAAGAAATACAATGTATTCAAATATGGTACAAGTTAGACTTTCTCGCTGGGTGAAGGTGCATCTTCCCATGCAGGCTCTGGCAGCAACCTTCTTTGGCTTGGTTTCAATGCCACCGCGCCACGACTGATTCTGCGCAGTTTTGCCCTCCAAGATGGACTCCCCAGCCCCATCACCCCTCAGCGACGAGGATACATGAAAAGTAAGCGAAAACAAATTAGTACATAAAAATAAATGAATGTATTACATGTCATGATTTCATAATCCAGTTTTATCATTATAAAAATATACTATGCATTAATGGTAAGTGCAACGAACAATATCACAGGAGCAGCAGCACAAGGCTTCACCACTTTATCAGAAGCACAGCCATCTTATTGCTATTACGCATGCGCACCCTTTCCCTCTCAAACTCTGACTGCGTCATATCACATGACTATGACCCACGCATGCGCAGAAACAGAAATGCAAGCAGCGGCCATTTTAGACACAATTATTATTTATATCAGTAAAACACATAGGCAAGCTTCGCTACTATACATGCATATCCAAAATAAAGAGATTAGTAAAACGTACGTTTGTTATGAGGTTATGACAGATTTGAGGTTCATGAATCGAGCAAGTCGCGATGTGAAATCTTGCTCTATCAATCCCCTCTTTGATGATATTTACTATCATCACACATAAATGGAACCAGATGCCAACTTTCTTTCACACTTTGTACAACTCTATCTCTTCCAACATGCGATTCAATTTTTCCTTCTCATTTTTGGTAGGGTGAGAATTTTTCACCCTTTTGTAAATCTGATTATTTATTCCCTCCAATTCAAGCTCATCCGCATTCCGTTTCACTCCTCTTGCATTCACCTGATACTTCTTAGTATGCCTTCGGCATTTGCAACAGACGAATATGAAAAATAGGATAAGACCTATAATTCCAATTGGCATCAGTACTTTGAACAATAAGCTTCTACCTAAGTTAGCAAACCAGTGACCTACGTTTGAGAGACCATCAACTAGTCTCTTCCAGGCACTGTCAACCTCGAGTGGTTTGAGTTCCTTTTCCAAATTAGTAATGTTTTTCACATATCTTTTGAGCTGCACGCTTTTGTCCGGAATGTAAGTGCAACAATGTTGCGCCTTCAACATCCGGCAGACTCCGCCCTCCTTTGCTAATAAGGTGTCAAGAGCAAGTCGGTCCTGCAAAACCATTGCTCTGATCGCAACCATTTCGGTATTGACCAGCAGAAATCCATGAGCTGTGTCAGTAGACAGCACATCCACTATTGTGGACAATTTGCAAATTCTGTGAGTGTTCAGAACCACTCCCACTCCAAGTATCAGTGCACTAAAAATACTACCCATTATTTCACCTACGCTTTCTCTTTTACTACGCACTAAGCCATTAGTGTTTTCATTGCTTCCAGCAATTTCATTCACATGGTATATTTTCGGGAAGACAATGCCAAAGTAGCAGCTTCCATACCAGTGATCCGGCAATTTGAAATAAGCCTTGTCTCCACATATATAATAAATTCCAGGAAACACAGGCTCTGACCCATTTTTGCATCCCCAACCTCCAATTACCTTGTAATTGTGCTCACATTGACTGGAACCAATCAAAATGTTATTATAATAATCAGTCTTCTCGCGGTGAAGACAGAGTTTCCCTTTCTTCTCGAAATCCAGCAACAGAGCAGGTCCCGCCCCGCCAGTTGAGGTGCTTTCCATGTTCTCAGCCCATTTAGGGGTTTTCTGCCTTTTGTCATTTGCCTTTCTTTGGAAACTCTCCCTTCTTTTCTCTGCCATGTTTAAAAATACCTTTTCTTGTTCATGTAATGAACAGGTCAAGTTGTCTCTGTGTGCTTCATTTAAGTCTATAGTACCTATAGTCAGAAAGTATTCTCCCAAATAATGTGTAACGTCACTTTTGGTATGTACAGGATTCAGATTTCCACGTATGGGAAGTTCCGAAAAAATCACGTCACTGTTAGAGTAATAATACTATAACGGTCCTCTTTTGTAAAATAAGCTTGCTAAAACACTACAGGAAATTCCATATGTCAGGGGCAAGTGATGGTATGTCACGCCTTCAGCCACCGAAGTAGGTAGCTTCATGCAGACATAGCAATCCTCTATTTCCATAGTCTCTACATAGTGTACCAACAAGTTTGCGAAAACATTTAAGTGTGTCTGGTTCTTAACTCCGTGGTAATGTAGTCCTTCCTCATCTGATGCTTCTAAGTCTCGTCTTGTTTGTCTGAGTGCTTTCTCACGTCTTTCTACACTTCGTGTTGTCAGTTCTTCAGTGTCTGTAGTCTGTGTAGGGTCAACATTAGTATTTTTACTAACCATGAAGGGAATGAAAACTGTTAGTCCTATCCAAAATAATATAACTATAACTATACTACATATACATACTTTGCAGCATGTTTTGCAACAACTGCGACTAGGCCTTCCATTCGTTCTTGACTCAGACATTTTGGCTCAGAAGAAAGTTTACTCTGTGCAACTTCAGGTGAGCTCGTCTTCCTCTTCGGTAGAGTACTCAGCAACCTGTTCTCCGTCGCTTTCGTCAGTGATATCAAGTTCCTTAAAATTTTCCAAGATTAAGTAGGTCCACTCCGGATCCTGATATTTTTCGTTTTGTCTTTTTATTCGCTCACTCCTTCTCTTGGAGCTATCTTCAGGTATTTCTGCAATTCGGGGACTTCTTATATCTGCAAGTTTCTCTTGGACTGTTTTTAGTCTTAATTTCAGTCTCTTAACATACCTTGGCTCAATGTGCTTCTTTTTCTTTAGTCTTTTTGCTGGCACTATGATTGAGCTTTCTTCTAATGCTCTTTTATTTTCACTTGTCTGTTGCGCTTCGGTTTCTGTTTCTTCCCTTCCTGTCTGACTAGTCCCAGGTCTTGTATATATTTCTTCTGCCTGGTTACTAAGCTGGCCTGGTTCAGGTGTAATTTTGTTTTTGCTTCTGAATGTCTCTATTTCTTTGTCCTGAACACGTTCTTCTAATTCTAACTGATCCTGTTCAAGCACTTCGATCCCTTGATTTTCTTCTGCTCGAACTATCACACTATTTCTAGTCTGTCCCTTTTCGATTTCAGGAGTTAATGGAGGTGTGTCAATCACCTGATCTGTCCCTGTCTGACCTTCTTCTTCGTCCTCAGACTTGATGTGAATCTCAATGATCTGATGGTCTTCGCCTGTGCCTTGCTCGTCCTCTCTATTCCACTCTCTGTCTTCTCTTATTCGCTCTCTTGTTCTGAGTGGGTCTCCAGGGAGATCGACTATGGGTATCCAATCATCCGGCCAGATTCTCGGCAGCTCGTCATCAGCTACTTCTGGACCAACATCCGTAGGATTTTCAGCAGTACTGGTACTTGGCCATGCGTCATCAGCTACCTCCGGGCCAACGTCTGTAGGACCCTCAGCTGGGCTGGTCCTCGGTCGTCTGTCGTCAGCTACTTCAGGACCAACGTCTGCAGACCCCTCAGCTGGACAACCTTCTGCTCCAGGCTCCTCGTCAGGTATCACCTTCTGGGTATGGCTGGCATGGATCCACTTGGGAACGCCGGCGCACTTCACAGCGGTCGTCGTTACCAGGATTACTTGCCGCTTTTTCCCCCACCTCGGGGCTAGGCAACTCGAACGAGTGTGCTTCTTTATTTTAACCCAGTCACCAGGAACCAATTTGTGAACTGGGGTTGTCGGGTTGGCGACGGCGTCTGCCGCAATCTGGCGAGAGATAGAACGCACTTGGTCACCCAATTGCTTGCAGTATTCAAGTACCAAATCATCAGAAATGCTTAACAGTTTGTATCCTGGTACCCATGCTTGTCTCATCACTCTTCCCATCAATATCTCAAGGGGCCTCAGGCCTGTTCTTCGATCTGGAATGCTTCTAAGTCCCATCAGAACAAGAGGCAAGGCAGCTATCCAGTTCATTCCAGTAGAATCACATATTTTTGCCAATCTATTCTTTATTGTGCCATTTATTTGTTCTACCACTCCAGAAGCCTCTGGATGATATGCACAGTGTAGCTTTTGTGTGATCCCAAATGCTTGACAGAGTTGAGCCAAAATTTCATTCTGAAAATGTCCGCCTCTATCTGAGTCAATAAAGACTGGAACCCCGAACCTCGGTATAAATTCTCTTAGCAACATTTTAGCTACCGATATGGCATCACATTGAGAGGTCGGGTAAGCTTCTACCCATTTTGAAAACAGGCAGACGATGACAAGGACATACCGTTTTCCCTCACAACGAGGCATGGTAATGAAATCAATTTGTATTCTCACAAAGGGACCCCCTGATCTCCCAATTTTCATCAGTTCAACTACTGTTCTCTTGCCAGCCTTGAACTGCTGACATGTCAAGCACCTCTGGCAAAGGGACTCTGCTACCTTCCTGAACTTTTTGTTGTACCAAGTCTGTTGAAACACCAGAACCATGGCGTCCCTACCAATGTGTGATCCCTCATGTATCAATCTGGCCATTGGGGCAAGCAGGTGTCGTGGTAACACAGGCATACCATTCGGACCCACAATGACACCGTCCTCACGTCTTGGTCTACAACCTTGTTCCTTCCACTTCTCTTTCTCCTCCCAGGGCGTCACATGCTGCCATTCTCTCACTTCATCCCATGTAGGCACTTCTTCAAACATTCTAAGTTGGCAGCTGTTTCCAGCCCCACCCCGTTTCGGATTTATTCGCATCTGATCCATGGCGCATTGTTTTGCCACCCGGTCAGCAAAATCATTTCCCAAAGATACAGGGTCAAGGCCCCTTTTATGAGCAATACACTTGACCACTGCCAATTCCTTTGGTAACTGGATTGCCTCTAAAAGGTCTTGAACAACTTTTCCATTTCGAATGGGGGTACCTGATGAAGTCAGGAATTCTCTTTGTAGCCATAACTGGCCAAAGTCATGCACCACCCCATAACAGTACTGACTGTCAGTATACACTGTTATTCTCTTGTCTTTTCCCAATTTGCAAGCTCTTATCAGGGCGATCAATTCGGCTACTTGTGCAGACTTTACTCCAAATAAATAAGATGCTTCCTCAATTTTGTTTAATGTGACCACAGCATAGGCAGCACTTAGACCTCCGAGCTCATGCCTCAGGCATGAACCATCTATGAACCATTCCTCATCATGTACAGGCAAAGGAGTTTCTTTAATGTCTGGCCGAGGTTTAGTACTGAATTCGGTTAGATCAATGCAGTCATGCTCATTATCTCCCTTATCTTCCATCACCATTGAGTCAGGGAGTAGAGTGGCAGGGTTTAAAATATTACATCGGGTGATGACTATATTCGCAGCACCCATGAGAATCCTCTCATATTTAGTCAGCCGACTAGGGGTGAGATACTGAGTTTTGGTACGAGTCAATAGGATCACAACTGCATGTGGAACATACACAGTTACCGGATGTCCCATGATAATAGATTCACTTTGTTCCAAACTGGTGCAAGTTGCAGCTACTGCTTTCAGACATCCAGGTAATCCAGCAGCCACTGGATCCAAAGTGGCAGAGAAATATGCCACAGGCCTTCTGGTCAATCCATGCTCTTGAGTCAGGACTGACAGTGCACAATTGTCACGAGTGTCACAGAATAGGCCAAACTCCTTGGAGTAGTCAGGCATCCCCAAAGCAGGGGCTGTACACAGACAATTACGCAATTTTGTGAAAGCGGTCAAGCTCTCGTCATTCCATTCCACTGGGTCCTTTGCTCCTTTCTTTGTCATTTGAATCAAAGGCTTTGCAAGGACTGCGAATCCCACAATCCATTGCCTGCAGTAACCTACAACTCCGAGGAACATTCTGATTTCTTTCTGAGTACGGGGTAACTGCATATTTTGAATTATTCTAACTCTCTCCGAGGTAACTTTTCTGATGCCTTTTTCTATCTGGTGTCCCAGATATTTCACTGATTTCGAACAGAACTGTAACTTCTCAGGGGCCACTTTATGTCCCTTTTCACTCAGGTGATTTAGTAGGGCAATTGTGTCAACCACGCAGTCCCTATGACTTTTAGACGCCACCAATAGGTCGTCAATGTACTGGACCAAAACAGACTTTCCAGGTAAGACTAAAGATTCAAGGCATTTTTTCAAGATCTGATTAAAGATAGAGGGGCTTTCTGTGTACCCCTGGGGGACCCTGTTCCAGACATACACGTTACTGTTGAAAGCAAATGAGAAAAGAAATTTGCTGTCTGGATGCAATGGAATCGAAAAAAATGCATGACATAGGTCTATCACAGTAAACCATTCAGCATCCTAGGGGATCTGATACAGAATCACTGCTGGGTTCGGGACAATAGGGCAGCAAGGAACCACTATCTTGTTTACCTTTCTTAGGTCCTGCACTAATCTGTACTTGCCATTAGGCTTTTTGATGCCCATAATGGGTGAGTTACACGGGCTACTCATCACTTCCTGTATTATGTTTGCTTCTAGTAATTTTTGTATTTCAATGGCAACACCTGCTCTCACTTCTGCACTCATTCTGTAAGGCTTGGTATTGGGGTAAACTGCATTTTCTTTCATGGCTATTTGTATGGGGTCTACGTTTTTCATTAATCCTACATCCTTTCCTGTAAAGTCCCACACTTCTGATTTCACTGTCTGCTGGAGTTCTTCAGGTAAGTCCTGTATAGTCATTCGTTTTATTTCTGAGTCAGGTCTAATTAACATTAGCTTGTAGATACCGTCTTCATCTGGGGTTTGAATTTCGACGCCCTTTGGGGTGCAAATGATGGTACAATTCATTTTGCACAGCAAATCACGTCCCAGTAAGTTTACCGGACTGGTATCACAGACAACAAATCTGTGCATTTGTTTAAAATTTCCAATTGAGATCTCCATGGGCTCTGTAACAGGTGTACTAATCAGTTGATTAGATACACCCACTACTTGGATTGCTTCTCCCGAGAGGGGTAGGTTTGGAACGTCCACTGTTCTTGCAGTAGAACGGGTAGCACCAGTGTCCAACAGAAAGGTGACATCATTTCCATCAACCTTTCCTTCAATGTATGGTCCCGACTGGTCCACCGGCAAGGAGGCGCCAAGTACGCACTCCTCGTTCTCCCCTCTCAGGCCCGTCAGTACTGGTCGTCACAGAAGAAAGTGTCATTCAGTAGATACTGCGAAATTGCTGTATTTCTATTCTCATTGCCTCCCCAGATTTCTACGTCATCAACCTGTGGTGATTTTCCTTTAAAAATAGGTTTTGGCGCTCTGGGCACTTGGATCGTTTTTACCTGCTGCTGGGTTTTTCTTTGTTTCTCATTCTGCGTCTGTGGAATTAAATCAGGGGTTTCGGCATTATCAGTTTGTAAATAGGGACACTCGTCTCTCCAGTGTCCAATTTCCCCGCACTGATGGCAAGGAAATTTCTTTTTTGCTTCCTCTCTACTCATTTTCGCTCTGGGCTTTCCTCCGCCCCCACCCCCAGGGCTTTGGTTCGGGGTAGTTTTGTTCATCTTGCTCAACTGCTTTTCCTGCTGTTCTGCGAGCTTTACTTGAGCCCACATCACCTTCTCCTTGAGAGCCTTTTTCTTTTCTGCCAACTCGTCCTCACAGTACTTTGCGTACCGTAGGACCTCATCCATCTTTTTAGTATGCCAACAGATTTTATTATCTTTTATCCATTGACAAATTTCGGGTCTTAAACCGTTTACAAACCTGTAAATGAAGTGGGTCATGTCCTTCATCTCGATGTTATCTATACCACTATATGTTTTGAACACCTGTAGCAGCCTTTCATAAAAGGAGTGCACTGTCTCATCTCTTTCTTGCGTGGTTCTATCTATCTTGGTCCAATCAGTTTCTTTTGCGGGCACTTTTAGCTTCAGATGCTGAATTACCTGATCATATTTTCTCATCACTTCCTTCGATGGTTCCCCTGTTTTTTCATCTCTCGCGTATTGCTCACTGGGCCAAGCTATGGCTATTTTACACTCGGTCCACAGATCTACAGGGACCACTATGTCGAAGAACCCATCCAGGTCCTTCCACAGGCATTTTTGTACTTTTACAAACCTTTCTACCTGTCGGTACCAATCCACGGGCTTCTCGCGTAATTTTGGGAAGTCATTAGTAAAGGACACAATATCCTGTCTGGACCAGGGAACGTGCACATATTTTCCCCCTGGCACTTCGCGCATAGGGCATAACTGTTCTGGTTTGTCAGCTTCCTTTAGAACAAATTCCGGGGTCGCCTGTCTGGATCTAGCCTCATCTTTCTTTCTGGCCCACCTGGCTTTCCATCTTTCTACATCTCCCCATTTCTGCAACACTGTCAATAGTTCCTTGACCTGCGCCTTTTTCCCTGACATATTCAGGTTTTCTAAATCTTTGTCTGAGAAATCTGCTCTGTACGGTTATTGCAACGGTTTCGATTTAGAAATATCTATTCCCATGCTAGCAGCAGTGTCTGTCAATTTCTCATGAAGTACTCGGGCATTTCGGGTAAGACTTTTGCAAATGAACAACAGCTCTTCTTCAGAGTAAGTATTTAATCGGTCTAATCCTACGTTTCCTGCCATTAGTTCTTCTATTTCTACTCTCAATTTGTAGAGATTTAAAGGTTTCGTCTGCGGAATTTGTTTTTCTAATTCTTCACCTCATCTTTCGATTTCCTCCGGAGTCATTGGTGTGACACTCTTAGTACCCGAAGTCGATTCCATTTGAATCTCCCTCGTATTGAAAGGATTATGTCTTTTCTGCATCCTTTTCCCTGTATTCCTAATGGGCAGATCCAATAGTGAGACTTCAGACTCGCACTCGCTCGTCTGTTCATCTACGATTAAGGGTTCTGGTCTGGGCTGTGCTATGACGGGAGTAATGACTGGAGTTTTCGGACTCCCTTGACGGTCCCCATACAACGGAACCACCGGTCCGATAGTTACTGGGATTGTCAAGGCTTCAGGACTGGTATTCAACTGGGAGATTTTCTGAATGATCTCAGCTCTCTGTTTTGCTAGAACCTCCCGCTCCTTTTCTTCCAATATTCTCTCTAAGGTTTTGTCATGTAACACCTGCGGGGTCAGAGTGGGAGCATAACTTGGGGCAGTGGGATGTGTCTCACTGGGTCCTTCGCCATAATTAGGCCTTGGGAACAAACTTCCTGTACCTAGGGATCTTGGTTCCTTTTCATATAGAGGCTGTAAGAATGGAACTCCTGAACCTGATGGTCTGGCCTCACCTTCGTAGGGAGGTCTCGAGAAAAAGTCGCTTTCACGGGAGTATCTTACATCCCCACTAGCTGGTATTCTTGGATAAAGATCTCTTGTATCTACAGGACCTAAACTCTCGGTATAGGGAGGTATGAGGCAACCCCCTCCTACACTGACAGATCTGGCCTCATCCTGGAGATGAGGTCTTCGAGAATTATCCCCTTCACTGCAAGGTCTATTTTTTTCCATTGTAAGGAGGCGGACTTCTCATAAACATATCGTCTAACAATTCATCATCCGACTCTCCAATAGGCACCCAATGTTTGCCCTTCTCTGTCTTCTTTTCCCCCCCAGGAGGATCATTCACTGGCATCATTGGAAACAGTCCTTCTACAATAATATTTTGTCTCCACTGTTTCATCTTTTTGGCTCGGGCTTCCTGCTTCAAATTTGGATAAAACTTAGTTAACCCTTTATCCATTCGGGGCTTGTCCCTCTCAAAAGCCTCAATCTCCCATTCCTCCAGCGCTTCATACTGCGTTAACCTAGGTCTGGGATGCAAATCATTCATTCGGGTTCTCAAATTAAATAGAATCCTGCTGTTAAAGGTACCTTCTAACGGAAAAGCCAATACTCCGTCATCTTTCGTGTATTCTGCCCAATTTTCCAACCATACACAGGTATTGTACCGTTTATCGAACATCATGAAAGATGCGGGAGTATTCGGTGGTGGAATGACAACACCTTCTCTAGTTTTAATCAGCTTGTCCTTTTTGAAATAATTCTTCACCTTGTTTACAAGGGACAATTTTCTCTTATTTCCGTACATAATGTCGGTTTTAACACCTTTCCACTGATCGTTTTCAAATCCCATATGCCGTGGATCGGGTCGAGTATGCGGTCTATATGAATGCCACATACGATTTTTACGAGTGACTTGGTTTACAAAATCACTTCCAATCCAAATGCGTTTTTTTTATTTTCGTGCGCCCAATGAAATGCACGAATTCAGATAATTTCGACCAATGGGTGCGCTGCCTTTTCGTGAGGCAGTTCTCACGCTTTGGCACTCACCCCTCCTTTACAATTCCAGCTCCGCTACACACCCGCTGCGTCTACCAATCCCAGCGCGGCACAGAGTGACGTCAGAGCCGCTTCGCGACTGACTCCCTCCTTTACAAGGTAACGGAAACTTTCTTTCTAAAGTGCTAGTGCTTGGTTATTTTACAACGAATACACATTCGCCACTGTGCTCAAGTGTCTAGACAGGAAAGAAATTTTCACTGCAAGTAAACTACTTCCATTTACTTTTCATACACTACGGGTAGATCTTCTCTGCCTACCCTTCACGCTAGCATTGAAGAACCTGCTACTCCCCCAGACTCATCCACTTTTCCGGGATATATCCGAGTCTAAGGTTTCCCCAGCGGACCCCTTTGCCTTCACCCAAGCTCCGATGAACCTGCTACTCTTCCGATGTGACCCTTACTAGGTTACGCCACAATAGGAATTTTGCCAATGAACCTCATTGCTAACATTTATTCAAACATGCATTCAGAAAAGTCCCTAGTCAGTGCTTCCAGTTCTGCCTAACCTGCACCAACTTTCCTTAGAGCAAATGACCTCAAACGAATGGATTCTATTCACCACTCGCTATTCAATTCCCCGGGGATTCCCAACAAACATTTAACAGTAACTAACGAATGGGTTAATACATATATCAATACAAATAATAAGAACAATGATTTTAAAACATTTCATAATTTTTCAAAGCAAACATTTCAAGTGAGTGATCAGTTCTCCCGAAGTGCCTACTTTTGTAGCAGCATCAATATACTAGCAGCTTCCGACTTAGCTAGCCTAACTATTCCTACCTAACCTTTAACTATTCCCTAACCATCCTCTGCGCTACCAGAAAATTACTGCTAGAGATCGCGGGTCACCCGACCAATAATTTCGCCACTTCCGGCTTCGGGCCCATATATTTCAAATCACCATATACATTGATCGGATGACGTCACAAACTTCTACCAATAATTGTGAGTTCCTTTCTATTTTCTAGTGTACCTGCCTTACCATCCACTGTTACGGGTACCTATGACCACAATGGATCAGGGAGCTAGCTGTAAAGGGAAAGGCAGCGAAATACAAACCCAACATGTGAACCTGTGATTTATTTCATGAAATGACCACGGACAACTGGGAAGTTTAAAAGCTTTATCTCAGATTTAAATTTCTTTAGAACATACACTCCACTACAAGGAGACAATCTAAAATCCAATTTACAAAGAGTACATAGCTGCATAGATGAACTATAAGGGTAATCATTTATGTTAAAATGCTAATGCGACAGGAAAACAGACTAAGAGAGCTACTGGGCTAAATTCAGAGTTTCTTTAGTGATATTTATGGGAGAAAATTAGAGACCATAACAGGAAGTTGCAAACTGAAATGGCGAAAATGATTTCTAAAAGGTAGGGTAACATAGGAACACGCTATGAAAATGAATGCATATGCTTCATGAGATGCAATGAGTTGCGGAAAGCATGGAAAACTTATCATGTGCAAAGATATGTCTTTATTGAAGCAAAGACAGAAAATAGAAAGGTGCAGTTTAAGAGCTTCAGAGCGATATTTACCTAGACTGGTGTGGAAACCAACCCTGGCCACGGGTCAGTTTAAGGACAGGAAACCCTCAAGGAAGGATACCCCTCAATAGACAGCAGGTGCAGAATGGACACCCAGGACAGGACAGGAAACCCTCAGATTAGGATCAGGACAGGACTACCAGGACACGACCAGCACCCGCAGTTTGGAAGCAACGCCTGCGCTCCACCCTCTCTGCAGCTATCGATCAGAACCCCGATTGGGTCAGCGAACTCCCAGCAAAGTGCTCCGCCAGCACTTTTAAGGTTTAGTAAAACCTTAGTCTATGGTCAAATTTCGGACAGAGTGCTCCGCAGCGCTCTGTATCTTCAGTCACCTATTGAGTGCGTTGGGTCAGTGACAGGTCAGCTATTCAGACAAGTCGGACAATTTCCCTAGGTGAACCCAGGGTAGATATACTGTTTTGGGACAGCGTACCACCCCCCAAATGTTGCAAAGTGTCAGAATCCCCAATTTGGATTGGTCCTAAGGTAGGATTTGGTTAACACACCAATCAGAACAGACTATTGTAAGGCCTAATTTGCATCCTAAGGTGCCGCCTAGCAAGATTGGGGTTCCCACGAGAAGTCGCAGGGAATACAATGGAAAGAAATACAATGCATTCAAATATGGTACAAGTTAGACTTTCTCGCTGGGTGAAGGTGCATCTTCCCATGCAGGCTCTGGCAGCAACCTTCTTTGGCTTGGTTTCAATGCCACCGCGCCACGACTGATTCTGCGCAGTTTTGCCCTCCAAGATGGACTCCCCAACCCCATCACCCCTCAGCGACGAGGATACATGAAAAGTAAGCGAAAACAAATTAGTACATAAAAATAAATGAATGTATTACATGTCATGATTTCATAATCCAGTTTTATCATTATAAAAATATACTATGCATTAATGGTAAGTGCAACGAACAATATCACAGGAGCAGCAGCACAAGGCTTCACCACGTTATCAGAAGCACAGCCATCTTATTGCTATTACGCATGTGCACCCTTTCCCTCTCAAACTCTGACTGCGTCATATCACATGACTATGACCCACGCATGCGCAGAAACAGAAATGCAAGCAGCGGCCATTTTAGACACAATTATTATTTATATCAGTAAAACACATAGCAAGCTTCGCTACTATACATGCATATCCAAAATAAAGAGATTAGTAAAACGTACGTTTGTTATGAGGTTATGACAGATTTGAGGTTCATGAATCGAGCAAGTCGCGATGCGAAATCTTGCTCTATCAAATACGCCCCCTATGCATACATTATACCTGGCGCAGGTATAATGTGGCGCAGGGGTTTACAAAGTGACACATCTACTTAGATGCGTCACTTTGTAAACATGGCGCAACAAGGCGCATTTTTACGCCACTGTTGCGTCACAAAAAGTGACGCACCGGCGGCGTAAAAGTTACGCAAGGGCTCATAAATGAGGCCCCAGTTGTGTGGCAGAGGATGCAAAACATGTCATTCCTCTACCAGCTATCCAGCCAGATGTGTACTAGTGGCCTTAGAATAGGAGGACAAACTTGTAGCCCTCACCTGCCACTGCCATCTTTTGCACACCTCACAGCACCTCTGCAGGGCTTGTGCTTCTAGTCCAATACAAGTCAGCAGCAATACCACACGTCTCAACATTTTAAATCTGGAAAGTGGAAGATTTTGAAATGAAAATCAGAGGAATGTGCTATGCATTAGAGGCGTCTAAAATAATTCACAAACCGGGAGTCCCCCGCCTGAATCGGATGTTTTGGCATATATGCAATACCCAGAGACTGCAGCCCACCTCTCTTCATACTTGGAGTGGCCATGGAGGATTACAAAGTAGGTCATTTGGCGACCTCTTTCCTGCTCAGGGCAAGCTGCAACAGTTACAAGTTGTACTGTGCAGGGTCTTGCATGGCAGCTACAAGCAGCTGCTGTCTTTGCAGGGAAAATAAAACAACCTGCGATAACTGTTGAAATAAAAATCTTCTAATTCCCCTTTCCGTGGTGCTGCCTTTGTGACCTCCAAGGACAGGGGTCTGAAAGGCACCTGCAGGAGTCGCAAGGGGCAAGTCAAGGACGCAGATGCGAACCCTGACGATCCCTAAATGACACCCGTGAGTGCTAAGAAAATTATATTTTGAAGTTTACGCTGCAGTTTTTTGATTCATTTTAGTTGAGTTTACTATGACACTTTAGTTCTGGAACTTTGGTGCCCTCTCTTGGACATATATTTTGTAACCTTTTTTGGGTAGTCTTTTTTGGTTGTGATTCGACAAACATAAACGATGTAATACTGATTTCATTGAAGAAATTGAACTTTATTTTGGACTAAATAGTTTCATAGCCATGTGCTTTGTAGCATTTCTCTTTAACACACGCCTATGAATACCTCAGACATATGGAGTAGAAATATTAATAACCTCTCATTTTCAACATGACGTGAGCATTTTATGCAGAGCAAAAAGCCAAGATTAATCGCAGGTATAACAAGGTGTGTATTGAGGGTGTGTCCTTGTTCATGTTTATATTTCACAGTCAACAAGGATAAGTAGCATTATTGAAAAAAAATGTAGGGAAAAATGCACAAAATAACAGTACAGAAGTTCTTCTGAGCTCCATTGCTTTTCTCTCTCCCGTCCCTTTCTCCCAGAAAGCCCTTCCTGCCCATACAATAAGTAGAGGACGAGTTTTGGGATGACAAGGTCTGCCCAGTCCTATGCCTCCATGGTGTTCCTGCGGTACACATTGATAATAAGGTGTCAATCAATGTAATACTTTATTTCGGCTTTGACAACCATAAAAGTTCATAAGAACAAAACAAGCATTTTGATGCCACATTAAAATGAGATTAACTTTTTAAAGTGCATGGGCGCCATATAATAAAGCACAATACAAAATATGGACATTCCATAACACGTCACAGTTAACAAATTAAGCTGATTCTCCATGTCCATAGCAACAATCTACGACAAAAGAACAAAAAAATGGTCCACAGAGTCCTCCATCTGCAAACAAAAGGGATAGTTGTGGATTAGAGAGTTGTTTCTGTCCCATGTGCAAGGAAAGGCATTTAATGGCAGAATACCAAGTCTACACTTTGTGTACAAAGTTTTGGCCTGAGCTGAGCATCGTCAATACAAAAATGTATCAAAGCACAGGCCACTTTTATGGTTCAAAAATGTCTCGGTAATACTCCCCATTTTTTGATCTTTAGAGACCAGTTCAAACATACATTCCCAGCAAGCTAGTTTCAATTTTACAATAACACCATTTTATCAGGAGCCATACCTCCTCCATCTTAACAAGCTTGCACAGTGATTTTATCTTCCTTAACCAGGGGCTACAAACTCTCTTGTCCAAACTGAGAATCTCCACTAGAGCTTTTCTGTAGATATCAAGCTCCGGAGTATTCCAAATTCGTACCCAATATGTTCAAAGTTTTATTGGGATCACGAAGTGGAGTAAGAGGGGCACTTACTGGTAGGTTGAAAAGAGCCCTAATAAATTGGTGTCCAGCTACATTGAGAGTAGACACATCTGTCCATCCCCAAAACACTACACAATAAACTACCCCTGACATGGCTGTGACACTGTATACCTCCAGAGCTGGGGTAACTGCTCCACTCGAGGTAGCCTTATATTTCTTCTCTATGGCCCTCAGAGCAGAATCATTCTCCTTTATCTTAACTATGGTGCCCTGGACATATTGTCAGTCTACCTTACACCGAAAGAGTCAAAAGACTTTGGGGCATATTACCAACAAGTAGCGATAATTATCGCTAAATAGGCTTAGCAACGATTTTTTTATCGCTGCCTATCGCTGGATATGTTAGCGGAGAAAACATGCTATTACCAACGTTTTTCTCCATTGTGCTAAAATATCCAGCGATAGCGGCGAAATGCGTGAATATCGCTGAAAATACAGCGATATTCACGCATTAGCGACGAAATGCTCTTAGCCATGTTATCCACCTCCCATTGGATAACATGGCTAAGAACTGGTCTGAGCAGGCCTTAGTTTTTGGCGATAGCGGGAATATTTCCATCGCTACGCCTGCCTTGCTAATAGGCGATAGCGACGTTAGCGACTGCTTTCAGTCGCTAACAGGTTGGGTACACCAACTTTGCATGTCATTAGCGATAAATATCGTTGACATGCAAAGCGGGCCCCAAACCACTCGCTATCGCCTAAAATCTGTCGCTAACATCAGTTAGCGACAGCTTGCTAATAGAGCGATAGGATTATCGCCGCTTTAGCGGCCGAAAACGGACGCTAAACCGGCGATAATTGCCTATCGCCACTCTTGGTAATATGCCCCTAAATTTGCTCCAGGGGTGCCCCCTCTATCCTCATTTTTCCTCTAAAGGAGCGATGGGGGTTCAGAGTCATACATTTTTACTTTGCCACGTTTATCTCAAGTCCCCTTGCACTCAAAAGATGAAAAGTGGTCTAGCAGCCACTGCAATCCACATGGTATTTGAGATATTAAAAGCGTTTCATCAGTAAACCTTAAAATAGGGACTCCCATGCTCACAGATTTTGATGCATCATGATTACATTTTTCTAGCCATTCTACCACTCCCTTTATATATAAACTAAAGAGCATGGGGCCAGCACGCACCCTTGCCTGACACCACGATTAATATGAATCCTAGATTTGAGGTCCCCAGCCGCATTCCACCTGGCCTGGGCATATGATTCCTTGTGTAGGATTTTCAAAATTCCAAAGAGGTCCTCCGTGATGCTGTATGACTCCAGCATGGCTTACAGGTTCTCTTTTGGAACCAGGGCAAATGCTGCCCTCAGGACTATACAGGTAACATAAGGATGATCCCTCTTCAGGACGACATTCTACCAGCATAGTTCCTGAAGTAACGTATCTGGTCCAAGGTACTAACCTTTGCCCTACACTCTGCTCGGTCAGCGCTAGAATATGATGTTCTGTTATCCAGGTTCTGATTAAAATGTGCCTAGCAAAAAATATTTTGACTGATGTCAATTGAGCTAATGGGTCTATAGTGGGATGCAACATCCCTCTTCCCCTTCTTGTAAATAGGAACAATAATTTCTCTGTGCAAGAAGGGGGGGGTATCCTAAACTCTCAGGATGGCATAACTGAGGGCATTTAAATAAGGTACCATATGTCAGGGTGAGATAGATATATATCTCCCAGAATGCCATTGGGACCCAGTGACTTCTCCCTTTTCAATAGGTTCAATGCCTGTGCAGTTTCTGTCTTCCAAAGTGCTATGGCGCTCTTGCCACTATCCTGAGCGGATGTATGACGTTACAACGCATACTTTTACATCGCATGCCTTTACAACGTGGTTTTTACATCGCATACCTTTACAACGCATAGTGCTTTGGGGTGCTGGATAGTGAATAGTTTAATTTACTATTCCAACTCCAGTCCCCGTGGACACTAGGGAAGGTGTTGGACAGTAAATTAAACGTATTCCCTATCCTAGAGCGCCCCCCAGCGCAATGCGTTGTAATGGTTTGCGTTGTAAAAGTTGCGTCGTAAAGGCACTGCGTGGTAAAAGTTGCGTTGTAAAGGATGTTTCCCTCCTGATCTTTTGCCCTGTCAAAGCTATAAAACCACCCTCAGGATTTTGAGCATCGTTGTTTGACCACGTCTTACATAGCTCAGTGAAATGGGCTTTCCATATAGCAGATTGAACCACCTTATCCAGATGATTTTCTATAGTGCAGGTCCCAAATGCTGTGAGTTCCCAGAAAGTTTTGGTGTACCTATTTTACAGGGAACAAGTTATTGCCAGGGAGAATGGAACAAGGTACTGACCAAACTGGGCAGTGTTTACTTGGTCAGTGTTTACCCAGGAGTGAATAATCACCCCTTTAGCATAGTTAATACTTTAGTGAGTTCCTCCAAAGAGGGTCTGCATGGCCACTGGATGATCAGCACATGCCAGGGCCATGAACAACATGACCCCTTCCTTTATTGGTTCCAAATTGTTTAGAGCTTGATGCACATTTGGGCCCGGACAGCAAGTCAAATCCTTTGTGAGGCAAGTCAGGCAGGAAAAAGAAGCAGTCAGTGCTCTGGCAGGAGAACTGCAGACCAATGTTGCCCCAAGATATCAGAATTAAAATCTCAGCTTAGAGACATAGTAAAACAATAATACTGACTGCCAACATATAGTCACTGCTGAGTTAAGAATAATGAAGCTGCACTTACTTTGACAATATTTTGGAGCTGTTATTATGGTAACAATATATCTGTAGGTCGATATTTTGGTGAATGGACAGGATGCTGCAACCCATCATGGAGGAAAGCTGTAGTGGGTAAGCAATTGACAGGTCAGAGGAGACTTGGGTAGCGAGGGATGGATTGGGGAACCAAAAGTAGCACTGACACAATACGCTCAAACCAGCCTGCTCCCTTCATCTTCTTTAGCAAACTCTCTCTTGCTATTCATTCTCGCTCTTTCCTTCTCTCTTCTCTCGCTTCTCCCTCTTTGATAATTTTCTTTCTACCTTCCTCCGCCCCCCTCTCTTTCTTGAAGACTCAACGTACCTGCTGCATTTAACCTCAGGGAGATGGGTAAGTGATATGGGCAACAAGAGCAGCCCTGGGCTTGGGCTCCAGCACACTGAGGAAATGCCTGGTGGAATAAAAAGCTTGTATCACCCTTGGTCGCCTTGCACCGTAGCCCAGCTCCATTTACTATTGCCATATACACTAGGGGCCAGATGTATCAAGATACCCTTTTTCGATTCTCAAATAGCGATTTTTAAGGAATCGCTATTTGAGAATTGCAAAATGGTATGTATGTAATAATTAGCTATTTTTTAGCGATTTCTTAAAATTCCTTAATTGCGGTTAGCAAATTGCTAATCGCAATTAAGGAATAATTTCCCATTCGTTTCTATGAGCCAGGAGGCCCATAGGAATGAATGTGAAATTATTCTCAATTTGCGATTCGCAATTTGCTAATCGCAAATTGAGAATAATTTCAAGGGTGCAAGGGTGCCTTAAGGACACCCTGCTGCACCCCCTGAAATTGACATGTGTGTGCATATGGCGTATGAGCGTCACATGCCACCTTTACAAATTGCAAAAAGTGCATTTGTAAAAGAATTCGCAAATTACCAGAGTGAAATTGCAAAACTTTCTTCTTTCTTACATACCATTTAAGGAATCGCTTTTTGCGATTCCTTAAATGGTAGCGCAAAATTAAGGAATCGCTAATTTTGCGATTCCTTAATTTTGCGATGCGATTTTTTTAATACATCGCATTTCCCGCTTTTTTGTCGCAAACGCTGCTATTTAGCGATTAGCAGTGTTTGCGACAAAAAAAACGCTTGATACATCTGCCCAAAAGTGAGGACAAAATGGATATAAGGCTGCACCCAGCCAAACATCCATTAAGGCCCCACACTTGTGACCTAAGAGTGTGAATACCTTTCACTCATGACCCTCAAAAATTGAAGTCAAAGGCCCAGAGGAATAAAAAATGACATAACTCTTGGAACAGGGGAGGCCAATATGCATCTCTCTCAAAGAGGCAGGTTAAAGTTATTTTTGTTCACTATGAATTTCAATGCCACCCTACAGTCCCAAGAAAATAACGTAGAAATGGCAGTACCAACATTCTCAAAAAGAGTGGGCACCTTGGGTGCTGTACATGGCCCCTCAAAGAATATACCTTGTAATTTTTAGCTCGTTATATCTGATAGGTTTTTATATCTTTTAATAAGTATATTCAAAATAACTTGCAGATCCGAGGTTGACATTTGATTTCACCATTTTGTGTATTCTAAATCTTACTCTGAAGACTTCCAATATCATTGTCGATTTGGCCCATAATGACATTAAAGACTGTAGAGACACTACTATTCATTTTTGTGCTTAATCATCACTTTCTTTAAATGTAACCAAATACTATGGAATCCTTTTGACCTATAAAGTAAGCCACAGCAAGGACCAAATTTTGCAGTGTTCAGTTAGCATTTTCCAGCATGCCCTTAAAAAGCTTTGATATTCCATATATTTAAGAGACTGCTCTTATGCTTTTGCTTCTTGTACTGCTGACAATATAATTGTGTACTCTGGAAACACTGCTTTGTAATCTGAATTCTTCTCATCCCTAAGAATCCCTAAAATACACTCTGAAAAGCAATTGCAGCAACAGCATCACTCAGACAGAGGGCCTGATCTAGAGTTTGGCGTATGGAGTAGTGTTTGTTGGGATGGTGGAGGACATTCCTTCTGCCAACCCGAGGGTTCTCCGCCCACCAAATTTAAAGATATCTGCCAGCCCAAAGTCATCACTGTTCATTGAAAGGAACTGCTGTCATGGTGGTTCTTTTCAGTTTAAAAGTATGGTGTATGGTAGCCATCCTATTTGATGGTCATCTGCTAAAGAACTTTTGGGGAAAAAAATCCCGAAACAAACTTCCAATGTGAGAGTTTGTTTTTGAAAGACAAAAAACAAATGGCCCCCATACCTTGGGAGTTTTCAGTCAGGGTGTAAGGGTCATTATTGTTTTTTTCCTGTCTGCCACATCAGTTTGTCCATGTGATGACAGTCAGGAAAGAAAAGGCATTACGCCACCCGCTCTACATAGGGCAGACTGTGTAAAGTCCTTTCTCTGACAACCTCTACTCTGTCAGGCCACCATAGAAAGTATTCCATCGACAGAGTCAACGGGGGCGCCGTCGAGGAAATACTTATGGCCTGTCTGTCTCTAAATAAGGTGGATGGACCAACCGTTTGTAGGGTAAAGTTACTTCTTCTTCTTTGTGTTGGAGTCCCTTGTCTGTCAAACTCTAAATCAGAGCCAAAGTAAGCTAATAAAACAAGTAATCTGATAATCACTAAAAAATAATTATTTAAATAATTATAACAAATAACTAAAATGATGCTATATATTGGTCTCCCCACAATACATGTATCTCCACTACAAGAAACAAAACAAAAAACAAAAAACAAAAATCAAGGCACAAGCAACTGAAAATCCTAAGGACAAGAAAGACAAACAAAAAAAATAAGTATTATAAATAAAGCATGAAGCTAACGTATAACAGAAAAAAATGTATAGATAATTTAAAAATAAGCAAAAACTAATAAACTAAAAAAATAATCAAATAAAAAACCAACACAATTAACATACCTGTTCCTCTCAACAAATTGCAACAAATATTAACAGTCACCAAAATTAGAACAAACAGCCCTGCAAAACAGAAAAATTAGCAACTGTAATGTAAAAATGTTAAATAAAAATTAAAACACGTAGCATATTTAAAATAATTAATTTATATTTTCTATATTCTAAAATCCATAGATAAAATGTTGTAAACATACAGCAAGTTTAAAAAAAGGAAGCGGCTATTAAGTTATACAGGATAAACGTATAGCAAAGACTGCACCACTAGTGAGAATACATGCTGGATATGTACAAATTACTATTCAAATGCACATTATGGCAGTGCTACAAATAAAACCAACATCATAGAAAATGTTAAAGGAGCATAATAATACCCCCTAATATTACAGAACTAGAAGTGAGGTATGTCCGACAGGACCAGAAAGAAGCCAGTACAAGCTCACATGAGCCAACAGGAACACTAGTACAAAATATATTTCTAAGTGTTCTAAAACAGGGAACAGGCCAACTCCCTGGCATGCTGAACCTAAAAAAATGAATTGCCAGAACGTAGATAACCTAAAGGGAAATACCTGTCTGTCTGCAAGAAGTGAGGGAAGAGAGCGAGAGTGGCAGTGCACAGGCACAGGTGAAAAGAACAAAGCCAGCCCGGCAGCACTGCAGAGGCTGAGAAGACCCCTGCCAGGCAGCACAACCAACCCCGCTGAGACAATGAGCAGGCAGGCACGCAACGCCAAGCAAACACCTGCCAAGGAGTCTTAGCGTGCAGGCCACTACAGCCAGAAGTAAAGAGGATGACCATCTTCGGTGCATGGGGGTACTGGGACTCCCCAAGCTCTGGTGGCTATCGGGATCGCAGGAAGGATGGGCGAATCTACGTAGGCAACCTGTCGGCTGCCATGCATGAGAAAGATATGGAGGACCTGTTCTATAAATATGGGTGCATCCGTGACATTGAGCTAAAAAAACAATGAAGTCTGGTTCCCTTACCCTCCATGCACGTTAAAGACCCCAGAGACGCAGAAGATGCGGGGCAGATTTACAAGTCCCATGCACCACATTTACGCCGCCATTGCATCACTTCTGTGATGCAGCAGCGGCGTAAACCATGTGCCACGTTTTGCCTTATTTACAACGTGACACATCTAGGGAGATGCCTCACGTTGTAAAGCCCTGCGCCATATGAACCCTGCGCTAGGTTTCATGTGGGCGTTCCGGCGCAGGGTGGGCGTTCTGTCAGAGGAACGCCTCGTAAAAGTGACGCAGTGAAATCTACAAGATTTCACTGAGTCACTTTTGCGTCCATGCTATGTCAAAACCATGCGCCTGCTTGAAGCAGGCATAAGGAGTGATGCAGCATGTTAGTCATAGGGTGCCCCTGAGCATTGCTGGAGCAGTCTCGTGCTTGCGACATGGCTCCAGCAATGCGCCGCCCTTATTCCACAGGATGCGACACGCATCACCCTATCCTTGCGTCACGGTGCTCCGCATTGTAAATGCAACGCATTTGTGGTGGCGCAGGGAGGGAATTGCGTGTCGCATCTTTTCTGTCGCATCCTTGCTAATTTGCAGGGATGCGCCAGAACTCGTAAATATGCCCCACAGTGTATGGAAGAATGGCTATGATTACAGTCAGTGCATCGAGTATCCTCGGGCCACCCAAGGCTGTGGTGGATCAGTGAATGTGTTCCCCGCAACAGGAATGAACCGCATTCCTGACCAACTGAGGGCAGAGTTCTTGTTTCAGGACTTCCTCCTTCTTGGAGCTGGCTGGATCTAAAGGGTCATGTGCGCGAAGCTGGGGATGCCAGATATGCTGATGTGCAGAAAGATGAAATGGAAGTAGATGAACTTCTTAGCAAGGAAGATATGGAATATGCACTGTGTATGTTAGATGACTCAAAATGTCAATTTCATGAGGATGAAACTGCCTATATCTGGGTTTGTCCTGAGAGAAACAGCAGCTATGGCTACTCAAGGTTGCCATCTGGCACAAGGAGTCGCAACTCTCCTCCATACCAACGGCATGACTCCCTGCTACTCTTCTCACGCTGACTTAACTTTTCTTTTACAGGTGACATGAGTGCCTGATTGGAATTTACACTTCTGACATGGTGAAGTAAAAGTGTCTGAGACTTCCTTTACCTTTTTGAATTAAATTCTTATTTAATGCATTAGTTTTTGTGGGAGAGGAGGATGGAGGCTAAAAAGGATTGTCCATTGATTACTGCATTGTTGCTTGGGGGTGCCAAGTTAGTGTTTGTTCTTTTTGCTTGATGTACCTTGAGAAGTGAGAAATGTTTTCTAGGTCTTCATTTGAAGTAATTGTTGGCTCAGCTAAATGTTTGGTTTCGAAATATATACCAGTAGCACCTAAAAGATATGAAAAATAGCCATATCCAACACTTACCAAGCACACATAAAAATACACCTTCTCACAATAACGATAGAAGAATTATAAGTTATGCTACTAACAACAATTTACTGATTTTAAAACAATGCAACATCAGATTATGAATGAAACATTTAAGATGTGCACTTCACCATTCAGTCAAATACACACAATAAAGGGTAAGTACCATAATACAAACATCTCATTAGTGTATTCACTGATCCATTATTAAGAAAGTGCAAATTATAATGAAATGCTAAAACATTGATAAGAAAACAAACTAATAACTGTAATCCACAATAAATTATCATAGATTTTGAACAATCAACAATTTCCACTATACTAAAAACCTACCAACAGTGCAGTTCAAGGGTGTCAGTATCACTTCAACCAGAGCACATAGATTCACCTACAAAAATCAACCTTGAGTACAGGATACACAACTAACCTGGACTTCACACATTAAATTAAAACAAAATTGGTTTAGCAGACATTCCAATCACAGACACAGTAAAGCAGTAAACATTGCGACATTATATTGAATTACCCTTTTACCAAAATCATGAAACAAAACTAGCCCTGCTTATGAATCATTTTGAAGAGACTTGGCTTGGTCATTTGCACTGATCAGGATACATAGGCCAATCATGATGGAATGTCTATGACAACACTATGTCCCGAGAAGCAAAGACAGATAATGCAGAGCAAGAGTGGCACAATAGCTTCCAAGGAACACTTGAAAGAAATCAATCCATATTCCACTGTACGAAATTGTGGATATTTGTTAAGGGGTGTGTTAGAAATGGGGGTGTCTAGTTGGAAGGGTCTTAACGTGTCTAAATGCAGACCCTTCTTCCTAGTCAGGATTAGGGGGATACACTTCTAAAATAACTCCTACGCACCCCCTTAGTAGCTTGGCACGAGCAGTCAGGCTTATCTCAGAGGCAGTGTGTAAAGCATTTGCACACAATAAACGTTAATACGGTGAAAACACTATAAAAGGACAGCAGACCAGTTTTAGAAAAATATTCAATATTTTATGTGTGCAAAAGACAAAGTGACGAAGACTTTGGTAGTTCCCAAGTTTAGGTGGAGAGCTTATATATATTGAAGGTGAAACAAGTCAGCTGTCTGTCCCTTTATTGCACTGTTGGTGAATAAATAAAATTGCATTCATTCCATTAGCACGTGGTGCCACTTTTTCTCTTTTTTAATTGCAAAAGAAGCTAGGGAATTCATTTATATGTATGCTCTTTTATTTAACAAAATTAATATTTTAACATGATAATAAATATCTAGTAGAAATTAAACCCAAAATAAAATAAAATCCTCAAAACACAATAATATATCCAACATAATTACAATACACATCAAACATTTATTTTACAAACATATGTAAAATTTTCAAAACATATATTTTTCAAAAATTACAAAAATCATATAGCACACAAAATTGAATTTTTTTAAATTTGAAATTAGCCCACACTATTCTGTTTGACCTCGACATCCCACTCCTAAAATTAAATTGGAAAATATAGCATACATTACAAAAATTAAAACAAATTTTAAAACAAAAAACAAATACCAAATACACAAAAAACACCAATATACATACAGCAATATCTAAAGCACCAATATTGTTTACATTGATAGTAAAAAAAATTGTAAAACAAAACTGCTATTCTATGCTACAGTATTCTATCCCACAATATTTTGACATAATGATATTTTTGACACAATATTTGTGTCTAAGCAAATATTTGAAAGAATATTTTGCTGGAATGGCTGAAAAAGTGCATCTGTAATTTTTATGAACTAGAAAGAACATTCCTGAGATTCATAAATCCTACTCCAAAACAGTTCCTGCTTGCTTGAAAAACTTTATTTCGATCAGTGCGACCATAAAAGTATACTAACAATAAACAATGCATTACAATTCATAACAGTTTAAATTTGTTTTAGAAACAATGACCAGTCCTCTTTACAGAAATATAATTACATCACCTCTATAATTCAAATAAAAAGAGGAATCTGCACTGATACATGTCTAAATCCAATAGGATCGCTAAAATACATGTGCGGTGCAAAACAAGAGTCAAGAACTTGGAAAGACCAGCCCCTGCTGAAACCCATCAATAGTGGCAATAAGGAGACAATTAGTGTAAAACAATTCATAAATTAGTCATAGTGGAGAAGTGTGGGTCACCGGTTAGAGGCGGCAGACCCAGAAGCAGAGGTCAGTCCGGGACCAGGGTTCAATTCCCGACGCGGGAGGGTACGGAACCAATGTCAGCCGGCTCGATAAATCTCGCCTTGGTGCCTCTCTAACCATGGGTCCCACGCTGCAACTCTGGGCAATAGCTAGCTTAATCTCCACAACGGCCCCCTCACTGCTGGGGATGCCTGGCTTCACCTTGGGGATGCCCAACAGGGACCATCTCACAGGGAAAGCCAGGACGGGTTCCCCAGCGGCACACAGCGCCAAGAAACCATGCGGTGAACGTGCACTCTACAAATTCAGACTAACATAACATAACATACAATGGTAATTCATTATAGTTACATTATAGCCAATGTAAGAAAAAAGAAAATGACACATATTGACCAGTGAGAACTTGATTGGTTTTAAATTTAAAACTTAGAACAAGTTTTAAAGGTGAGTTAAATAAAACCCTAGAGGATCAGGAACAATGCTCTATTTGTTACTAGACAGACACACATACATAAGTCCAGCACCTACTCAACTTTGAGGTCAAGAATCGCGATACAGCAAAGACAATGGACTTGCAGGTGTCACACTTTAAAACTCTAAGGGCCCCCGTGCGTCACTTTTACGCCGCCGGTGTATCACTTTTTGTGACGCACCAGCAGCGTAAAAAATGTGCTGTGTTGCACCATATTTACAAAGTGATGCATCTAGGTAGATGCGTCACTTTGTAAACCCCTGAGCAACATTATACCTGCGCCAGGTATAATGTTTGCAGGGGGGGGGCGTTCTGACGCAAGAAAGGGTCATAGAAGTGACGCAGTGAAATCTATAAGATTTCGCTGCGCCACTTCTATAATAATAATAATAATATCCACATTTGTAAAGCGCACAATCACCCGTTAGGGTCTCTAGGCGCTGGGGGCTGTCGGGAAGATTAAGCAAGCTATTACCCAGAGTCACATGGTGCTGGGCTAATCTGCCGCCGGTGCCGGGGATCGAACCGTGATCCCCATATTCCGGAGTCAGTCGCCCTGGCCGCGGCGCCACACCTCTTCCCTTCAGTTTCTTACGCCTGCCTCACAGCAGGCGTAAGATTGTAGCAGGTCCTTTCACATGGGGCTTGCCCCATGTGAAAGGACACATTTCTGGAGTTGCGTCACTTTTGTGACACACTCCAGCAATGCGTCACTTTTGCGCCATACAGATACGTCAGAAATACTGACGTATCTGTAACTCCTTGCGCAATGATGCGTCATACTGTAAATATGACGCATCATTGGTGTCACATGGAGGGCGCAATGAAAAGTGACGCATTGCTGTTTTCACGCAGCGATGCGTCACTTTTCATAAATGAGGCCCTAAATGCCTCTGTGCAATGTACGAACCCTAGATTCTTACACAGTAGGATGAGCCAGTGGTTCCTTGCTAGTTTATAAGCAGCGCAGAAAAAGATGATATGAAGGTCTGACTCTTCCTCCCAATTGCAGGCTGGAAACTCTCGCCGGCCCGCCCTTGACCATTTGCAGGAAAAAGCATGGAGCGACAGGGTGCCCAGTCTGAACTGAACATACAATTTTCTTGCCAGGAATGGATAAATATGATCTAAAAATGGTTCGAACAGATACTCGTCCTTCAAGGATAAAAATGAAACTGTCAGATGTCCTGTGGATGAGCTCCCTTGCACCTCTGGTAGCTTACTCATTCAGTAGGCTTTTACTAATTCGGAATGGGAAACTGCAAGACGCGCTTCCTCTGGGTTACTCCACAGGCTTGGTTTTCCCAGCCTGTTACATTCTTCTTTTATGTGGGTAAACCAAGGGATTTTTGCTGTTCCTGGAAAGCTCAATATCTCTTTTGATTCTACTCTGTAAACTGCCAGTTCTGGTGCCACCCATAGTCTGCGCCAAAAGGTTAGGGGTCTGACACCTATCTCCTCTCCAATGGGTCTAATTCCTAGGTCCAGCCGTATAGGGATGAGCGGGGTACTGGAGGGGAGACCCAAAATAAGTCTCATGAAACTGTTTTCTACTTTGCTCACATCTCCACAGCAACAGTACCCACATAATTCAGCCCCATACATTGTCACACCCCTGGCTTGCACTTTGTTTATCTCCACTAAAGGCCCAGCGGGTTTTGGAGGAAGAGTTTCTCAATAGTTTAATGATTCCTCCAGTAGTCTGGGCTAACTTAAGCTTGGTCTTAGCAATTTGTGGGCCCCACTCCATGTTTTCTGGCAGGGTGACTCCCAACTACTCAAAAAAGCTTACCCTGTCCAACATGATCTAGACTAGGGTTGGGACGCAGTGTTTTAGGTGGATTGAAGACCATAAACTTTGTCTTCTGGGTATTGCTCTCCAATCCTCTACTGTTGCAGAAGATGGCAAAGCTGTCCAAGACTCTCTGGATGCCCATAGGGGATTTCGACATTAGGAGGGTATCATCAGCAAACATCATTGCTGGGACCTTGGTACCTGCTAGTTTTGGGGCATCACTATCCCTGACCTCAGTAACTTGGGCTATAAATGCATTGACAAAGAGGCAAAACAGGGTCGGTGCAAGCACACAGCCCTGCCTTACTCCTCTGTCGACTGGGAATGGTGCGGTCAGCTCACCTCTTTTCCCTCACCTTACCTGGGCAATATTGCCTTCATGCAGTCTTGTAAGTATGCTCAACAGGTATGGGGGGATTCCCATTCCTCTGAGTACCTCCCATAACTTTGCCCTGGGCACCAGATCAAAGGCCATCTTAAGATCCATGAAGATCAAATAGAGGCTGCCACCCTCTATTTTCACAGTTTTCCAAAGTAGAAGTTGGAGTCTGTATATTTGGTCAACGGTGGAAGTGTTCTTCCTGAATTCGGCCTGATATGGGCTTAATATCTATGATCGTCCATCCACCCCTGAAGGCGACCAAAGAGTTCTTGTGTTACGTTGAACAGACTAATTGGTCTGTAGTTAGCAGGCAGGAGAGGTGACACTTTTTTAAAATTTAAACTATTTCTGCCTCTGCCCAGGTTTCGGGGATTGGCAAACCCTTCAAGATTGCATTAAACAGAACCTGTAGATAGGGCCCCCAGATTTTTGGTTCATGCCGGAAGAGATCTCCTGGAATCTTGTCCAATCCCGGTGCTTTGCTGGGGGGAGCTTATTTATCGAGTTTACCACCTCTAGCAGAGTAAACTCTATGGCTTCCTCATGATTGTCCCTAAGCAAAATTACTGGTGGATCAACATAGGGGCCGGGAATTTTATTTGTAGTGTACAGGGCCTGAAAGTGCAATTCCCACGCCTCTACTGCTATGTTGGGTTCTACTACTGGCTTCCCCTCGCTACTGCCTGTACTAACTATGGACCAAAACTCCTTTAGGTCTCTAGTGGATAGGGCAGTTTTTAGGGCATCCCATTTATTTGTTTCCCACGTCTCTTTCGCTGAGCATGCGGTCTCTTTATACAGCGTACTCATTTGTATAATTAGTGGCTTGTCTTTGGCTTTGATGGCCTCTGATAGAACCCGTTTGGCTTTACAGCAACTATTGTTAAACCATGATTGAGTGGCCATTTTTTTCCCCTTAGTGTGCATCTCTGGGTAAAATACACCAGCCAGCTTGAATATCAAGCCTGCATGCAAATCTGCGATTTTGATAATAGGAACATCGGTGCCCACCGATACTGCCACTTCTCCTAGTTCTATTAGGGCCGGGACTACTGCTGCATATAGTGCGGACAGCGTTCCTGGTGACTGCTGTATTGCCCCCCATTTTATTATTTTCCTATTGTTTGAGAGTGTTTATCTATTGTCTACAGGGGTACTGATGGTCATAGGACTTCCTAGGTTCGGCAATTCCAGTACCAGAGATAGGGCATTATGATCACTGTCATGTCGTGAGAGGACAGCAAAGTCAAGAACTCTATGCCATAACCTTGCCTCCACTAGAATATAGTCAAGGAGGGAGTCTTGGCCAACTTTGTTAAATGTTAGGTTCCCTGGTGTGTCCGAAACCGTGCAACCATTACATGCTCTCAAGGAGTGGGTCAGTGTGAATGCATTAATCTGGGTTACCAGCGGGGACCAGGTCGCTTTTAGAGGAATTTGTGGCACGGGAATTAGCCAGTATGCATCCTCCTCACTAGGGATTGTGTCATTCATATCTGGTCGAGGCTCAAATTGGGAATTAAAGTCTCACCCCACCATCATCCACATATTTGGGGGGATGGTGGTAATGAAAGAACTCAATTGATCAAAAGTTGGAGATACCTTGCTCAGACTAACAGGGCAAGAGTAGATGTTAATAAGAGCCAGTTCCAGCTTGGTGGGGAAGCTGAGTTCTACACATTGGATATCATTAGACCGGGAGTCCAACTGCCTAGCTGTGCAGCCAATGTGTGAGCCTACCCAAGTACATACTACCCGCACGGTCTGCCCTTTCCTCCTCAGGTGGCTGGGATGATGAATGACGAAAACCCCTACCCTGGAGGAATCTTGCCCTGCTCATATTTCCTGATACAAACAAATATCAAACTGATCCACAAAAAGTCCCCAGTCAGGACAAGCCAATTCATTTTTCAGACCGGCAACATTCCAGGATAGGAGCTTTAGCTTCCTACCTAAATTCTGTTTATCAATAGAGTGGTCATCGGCATGGCTTCGTGATGTTTGTGTGCCCCCTGTTACAACCACGGGGAAATTGCCCTGTATCCTGGTAGGTTGTTTGTCACCATGTCACTCAGTTTTGAAGAATCGTGGATTGGAAAGGCTGATAGACCTAGGGGCTTTACCCTTGGCCTTATCATGTCACCATCTGCTTGCTATGTTATCATGGCCACAGCCCGTGTATCTGTCCCTACCCCATAACTACTGGACTGACCTGATTGGTCCCAGCTGGGCTCTTCTGATTCACCATTAAACCCCATAGTTCTCGTACCCAGACCCATTCCCGTCCTCTCTGTATGTCAATCCACCTCTTCAAGACTCTCAAAACTATTCCTTACAGGTACGTTGAAGAGCAAGGGTCTAAAAGGGGGATACCTGTAACCGTTATTGTGATGGTTCAGTGGTCGTCTGGCCAGGTCTAGAGAAGTATTAGCCCCATCTGGTGTATGCCAGCATGGATAAAAGTAGGCTAGTGCTAACGCTTGAATCTCAGTGTGGGACTCTTTGGGATTATGCTCCTGGTTTAATAGCCAGCGTATCATCTCGGGGTTTCTGAAATTTAGGACTACACAGTCTCCCTGCTTCGACTTGTGGCTCTTTCCCACCCAACCCACTCTACGGACCAATACAATTTCTCCTCCCCTATCATAGAAAAAACTGTCTGTGCCTTGCCAGCCAGAACAGGCGTTTATTCTTTAGATCCAGATATAACTCTCGCAGACCAATTTTGAGCACTAGTACCCCTGTCAACACGATCACATAAGGAGATGCTGCTGGGGGTACATTTATAATGGGTTGATTTGTTACTACTGTACTACCCACTGTGCCCTCTCCCCCCCCCCCCCTGCACCCTTCTCTGGACTCTTTAGATCCTGGTAAGGTGGTAACATTTTTGCTTTCACTCTGCCTAGTATTAGCTAAAATATCGCTCCTGGCCTCTGGATTGGAATTCCTATTTATTGTTTGGGTCATGTGAGCTTGTACCTGCAATTGGCCTAATCTTGGTGAAGGCGACTTGACCGTTTTGTCTCTCCTGTTAGCTTGATTGTTTGTGCAACTAGGGCCTTGTGAACTAGTGGAGACCTGGCTCCTTTGGATCCCTGAATTATCTGTGGGTGTGAGGTCTAAAGTGTCTGCCTGGCAGCTAAAATTAGTCCCCCTTAGCAATGGTTATTACCCATGTTAGCTATCCTGATATCCCCCAGCGTTTCTAGTTTATGTATACGATCTACTGGTGGGGCAACCTCTTCCTTTACGATGGTTTTGTATTGGGCCAGTAAATCTCCAACCATGTTCTGTACACAAAATGGATAAACCAAATCAGTTTGGGTATTAACAGTACGATTTCCTATTGGATTAGAGTTATCCATGCTAGTTGTAGGCCCTCCTTTAACTTTCTTGCTCTTTGGTGTCCCTCCACATGTTTGCTTGCGCTTCCCATTTTTATGTAAAGTAAGAGTAGCACCCCCTTGCGATTTTCTGTTTCAGGGACAGCTTCTTGTCGTGGCGATGACCGGGGCACATCTTGTAAAGGGGATGAAGCTGGATTGGGGGTTTTAGAAGAGGGTTGATCAATCAATGGAGGGCAAAGACAGGCGCCTTTGGGTAAATTCGATTTCTGAGGTTACTACCCCTATTGCCCTCTGTAACATTCTATCAATAGAGGTCGGTGGTAGCCGGGAAGGGGTGGTGGTTTGTGGGTGGGATGTTTGGCAGTGCAAGTACGTTTCCCCATTGTTGGACTAGGGCAGGCTTAAAGTGTCCCTCTTGCTGCGACCCACAACACTCACACTTAAGCCTAGTCTGCCGCCGATCTATTAAAGCATGCAGGAATTCAGTTATTAATTAGGTGGCTATAAACCTAAACACGGAAAAATCATTAAAGAGTTTATCGAGGGGGGGGGAAAGAGATCCACCCAGTCCGTATTCAAATAGAAGTTGTTATAGAGGGCTCCCCAGGTACTGGTTAAAACAATCATCCCGGTTTGCTTCCAAGAAACTCACAGGATTAGGTCACAGAGTTAGGTACAAAGCGGGCATTAGATCGTAGGAAATGATCAGCAGTGTCTTACCCGAAAGTGGGCCTGGGAGTCAAAACCAAGAGAGGTGGCCCTGCCCTGCCCTGCCCTGCCCTGCCCTGCCCTGCCCTGCCTCTTCCTGGCAATGATAGGCAAGGGCGGGCCTGCCCTTGGCCTGGGAGCTGCCTGCGCGTGGCATGCGCCGCGGGAGAAGTGGCAGCACTTTTGAGCGCGTGTTGGGCTCCTCCCCCACACCTGTGTCAGCAACGAGGCCACGCAGGGCACCCTGGGACTTGGAGTCCCACCAGGGTTCGTGCGGCCCTAGGGGAGTGGCAATTGGGCTGGTGTAGCACCCTGGGATAGAAATCCCACCAGGGTGTTGCTGGTTGTACATAGTGCCTCCGACAAGCAGAAGAAACTGCAGCCTGTTTCCCCAAAAAAGAACTGATTGAACTACAAAAACATGCCTTATCACAAAAAATGTAATGGGACAAGACAAGTGAATATACTTATGGTATATGTGAGATTAACTACCAAGAGCTAGATACATTGGCATCCGTTACAAAGAGGAGTGAAATCAGAAGGTTGTGGGACACCCCCGCGCCGCACGGCCACCAGCTGATGCGTGTGCCCCTCCGCTGTGCGCTGCCTCGCTGCCTGTTTTGCCTGCATTGTGCTTGATTTCTCTTGTCTTTTCCCTTGTTTTGCGCCACCTGTAATTTGTGCTTGTTTTTTTATCCCCCAGTCTTTTTTGGCCCGTGTTTAGCGTGTTTTGTGAAGAATTTGTGCCTGTTTCGCCGTCCCCTGTCCTGTTTCCCGCCTCCCTCGCCGCCCCCGCTTCCCGCCACCACTTGCGACCCCGCCCCTTTTTTCCTTGTGTTCCCTCCCCGCTCCCGCCTCCCAGCTGACCCGCCCACCCGCGCACTTGGCCTTAAAAGGCGACCGTGCGGCACAGGTAAGTGTGACCCACTTGTGGGACACCCCCGCGCCGCACGGCCACCAGCTGATGCGTGTGCCCCTCCGCTGTGCGCTGCCTCGCTGCCTGTTTTGCCTGCATTGTGCTTGATTTCTCTTGTCTTTTCCCTTGTTTTGCGCCACCTGTAATTTGTGCTTGTTTTTTTATCCCCCAGTCTTTTTTGGCCCGTGTTTAGCGTGTTTTGTGAAGAATTTGTGCCTGTTTCGCCGTCCCCTGTCCTGTTTCCCGCCTCCCTCGCCGCCCCCGCTTCCCGCCACCACTTGCGACCCCGCCCCTTTTTTCCTTGTGTTCCCTCCCCGCTCCCGCCTCCCAGCTGACCCGCCCACCCGCGCACTTGGCCTTAAAAGGCGACCGTGCGGCACAGGTAAGTGTGACCCACTTGTGGGACACCCCCGCGCCGCACGGCCACCAGCTGATGCGTGTGCCCCTCCGCTGTGCGCTGCCTCGCTGCCTGTTTTGCCTGCATTGTGCTTGATTTCTCTTGTCTTTTCCCTTGTTTTGCGCCACCTGTAATTTGTGCTTGTTTTTTTATCCCCCAGTCTTTTTTGGCCCGTGTTTAGCGTGTTTTGTGAAGAATTTGTGCCTGTTTCGCCGTCCCCTGTCCTGTTTCCCGCCTCCCTCGCCGCCCCCGCTTCCCGCCACCACTTGCGACCCCGCCCCTTTTTTCCTTGTGTTCCCTCCCCGCTCCCGCCTCCCAGCTGACCCGCCCACCCGCGCACTTGGCCTTAAAAGGCGACCGTGCGGCACAGGTAAGTGTGACCCACTTGTGGGACACCCCCGCGCCGCACGGCCACCAGCTGATGCGTGTGCCCCTCCGCTGTGCGCTGCCTCGCTGCCTGTTTTGCCTGCATTGTGCTTGATTTCTCTTGTCTTTTCCCTTGTTTTGCGCCACCTGTAATTTGTGCTTGTTTTTTTATCCCCCAGTCTTTTTTGGCCCGTGTTTAGCGTGTTTTGTGAAGAATTTGTGCCTGTTTCGCCGTCCCCTGTCCTGTTTCCCGCCTCCCTCGCCGCCCCCGCTTCCCGCCACCACTTGCGACCCCGCCCCTTTTTTCCTTGTGTTCCCTCCCCGCTCCCGCCTCCCAGCTGACCCGCCCACCCGCGCACTTCGCCTTAAATGGCGACCGTGCGAACGCGCAGCGGTCACGCGCAGCGGGCGCGCCGATTGTGCGCCGAAGGCGCGCCAAAGGTAAGCCCGTCTGCGCCCGTCCGCGACCGGATCGCGACCAGCGCCAGGACCCCTGGCCCCCACCGACGGAAGCCGACCCGACGAACCTACAGCGCCGCCGACCTCATCGCACTCAACACCGGCCGAATCCCAGGATGTCACCGAGCCGCCCCAAAGCACACCCACGGACCCTTCAGCTGCCACGCCTGCAAGTTCACCTGCATCCGGACCTTCCCTGAACCCGCCAAGCCGAACTCCAGCAGCACCCACCTCAAGTGTATCCTGCTCAACACCCGCTCCGTCCACAGACACGCCGTAGAACTCTGGAACCTGCTCGACACCACCACCCCCGACGTTGCCTTCATCACCGAGACCTGGATGAACGCCTCCTCAGCCCCAGACATCGCCATCGCCATCCCAGAGGGCTACAAGATCACCCGGAGGGACCGAAACGCCAACCAGACGGGAGGAGGCATCGCCATCATCCACAGAGACACCATCCGCATCACTACCAACACCGATGACACCCTCACCACCGCTGAACACCTGCACTTCCAGATCCACACCAACCCGAAGACCACCCTCAGAGGCACCCTGATCTACCGACCCCCGGGACCACGCACACGATTCAGCGAGGACATCGCCGACTTCATCAGCCCGCACGCTCTCCCCTCCGCCGACTACATCCTCCTGGGGGACCTCAACTTCCACCTGGAGAACAACAACGACCGCAACACCATCAGCCTGCTCGACAACCTCGACAACCTCGGACTCAAGCAACTGGTGACCACCCCCACCCACCTCGCCGGACACACACTCGACGCCGTCTTCTCATCCAGCAAAGACGTCACCTTCAGCCACGCAACAGGACTCCACTGGACGGACCACAGCTGCGTCCACTTCACCTTCAGAAGAACGACGATCCACCACCACCAGCAACAGGTTGCTCGAAGAAGCTGGAACAAGATCACAGCCGACCAGCTCACTGCTTCCCTGAGCCAGCACCCTCCCGCCAACTCAGCGAACCCCAGCCAGGCCGCCGACAACCTCACGAAATGGATCAACGACTGCGCGGACGAACTCGCCCCTCTGAGAACCCCACCCAGCCGATCCTGCAGCAGAAAAACACCATGGTTCACCGACGAACTCAAGAGCTCCAAGAAGAACTGTCGAGCCCTCGAGAAAGCCTGGAGAAGGGAACCAACGACGGACAACATGAACACCCTCAAGCTCGCCACCCGGAAACACCACCAACTGATCCGCGCCACCAAGAAAAATGCATACAAGAACCGGCTGGACAACAACGCACACAACTGCAAGGAACTCTTCAACATCGTGAAAGAGCTATCCAACCCCAACGCCGGAAACAACGACATCACCCCGTCGCAAGAACTCTGCAACTCCCTCGCGTCCTACTTCCACAACAAGATCACGGACATACACAACAGCTTCAACAACCAACCAACGCAAGCCACAACCGCAACGACGCCACCCACCACCACCCTCCGCACCTGGACCCCGATCAGCACCGAAGACACCATCCGCACCATGAACTCCATCCATTCCGGATCTCCGACTGACCCCTGCCCTCACCACGCCTTCAACAAAGCCGACGCTGTCCTCGCACCCCACCTGCGGGACATCATCAACACCTCCTTCGACTCCGCCACCTTCCCTGAGAGCTGGAAGCACGCCGAACTCAGCGCTCTCCTCAAGAAACCCACAGCAGACCCCACCGACCTCAAGAACTACCGTCCCATCTCGCTCCTCCCGTTCCCGGCCAAAGTCATCGAGAAGACCGTCAACAAACAGCTGGCCGCCTTCCTCGAGACGAATGGATCCCTCGACCCCTCACAGTCCGGCTTCCGAGCAAACCACAGCACCGAGACCGCCCTCATCGCCGCCACCGACGACCTTCGAACCCTGATGGACAACGGAGAAACAGCGGCCCTCATCCTCCTGGACCTCTCCGCGGCTTTCGACACTGTCTGCCACCGCACCCTAATACAGCGCCTCAGCAACATCGGAATCCAGGAGAAGGCACTGGAATGGATCACCTCCTTCCTCGACGGAAGAACACAAAGAGTCCGCCTACCACCGTACAAATCAGAGGCCACCGAAGTCATCTGCGGCGTCCCTCAAGGATCCTCACTGAGCCCCACCCTCTTCAACGTCTACATGAGCCCCCTCGCGGCCATCGCACGCCAACACAACCTCAACATAATCTCCTACGCCGACGACACCCAGCTGATCCTCTCCCTGACCAACGACCCCGCCACCGCCAGAGCCAACCTGCACGAAGGGATGAGAGACGTGGCCGAATGGATGACGACCAGCCGCCTGAAACTGAACTCAGACAAGACGGAGGTCCTCATCCTGGGCTCCACGCCCTCCGCCTGGGACGACTCCTGGTGGCCCCCCGCCCTGGGCACCGCACCCAAACCGACAGACCACGCACGCAACCTGGGCTTCATCCTGGACTCCTCCCTCTCCATGACCAGACAAGTCAACGCCGTCTCCTCGTCATGCTTCAACATCCTGCGCATGCTACGTAAGATCTTCCAGTGGATCCCCACCGAGACGAGGAAGACGGTCACCCAAGCCCTCGTCACCAGCCGTCTGGACTACGGCAACGCCCTCTACGCCGGAACCACTGCAAAACTCCAGAAGAGACTCCAGCGGATCCAGAACGCCTCGGCGAGACTCATCCTCGACATCCCCCGACGCAGCCACATCTCCGGACACCTGAGAGACCTGCACTGGCTCCCGGTCAACAAGAGAATCACCTTCCGACTCCTCACCCACGCACACAAAGCCCTACACGACCAAGGCCCGAGCTACCTCAACAACCGGATCAACTTCTACACTCCCAAGCGCCTCCTCAGATCAACCAACCACGCCCTCGCCGCCGTCCCCCGCATCCGAAGAGCGACAGCAGGAGGAAGATCCTTCTCCCACCTGGCCGCCAAGACCTGGAACTCACTTCCGACCAACCTGCGCCTGACCCAAGACCACCTCTCCTTCAGGAAGAAGCTCAAGACCTGGCTGTTCGAGCAGTAGCGGCACCCCCCCCCCCCCAGCGCCTTGAGACCCTACGGGTGAGTAGTGCGCTCTACAAATGACCTGATTGATTGATTGATTGATTGAAGGTGTAATTCCCAATTCCACTGAATTAAATACAGGATACATTCAAGACATGATTGCGAGATGGAAAGGGAAGCTGAGTGCGGAACAAAGTACTCAATACCACCAATCCTGTGGTGAAGGGGTCCCATATGGATTTGACAAGATTTTTTGATCTAACAGACAATAGATAATTGCTCGTGAGTCTCTGCCATCTGCAAATTTTTGAGCAAGTCATCGTGAGTTGGAGGGGCCTGTAGTATCCATCATCACTGGATACAAATCGTGGCGATCGGCAGGGCCACGTTGATCCATCTCTCCCAGTGGAGAGTGATGCAAAGAATTTCCAGGATGGCAAGTTACAGTAGCAGTGAGGTTGAAACTTTAAGATTAGTCTCACTTGTCTTCTTCATTGCCACTACATCTGTATGTCGGAGCAAGACCAAACCAGGTGCATCTTGCCTCCATTCAGATCTCTGCATCTCCAGTGGGAGGCAAGGTTCAATCTGGCTTTTTGCAGTTCATGAGGACAGTGGCGGCCGGCATGGCTCACAGGTGGTGAGACAGGCACGGGTGCAATGTAAAAAGAAATGTTGTAAAAATAAATACTTACGTTGCTGCCGGTCACGCATCTCTGCTCCTGCTCTTCTCCGTCGGACTCAAGGAACAGGAAGCACAGCATGCAATGCAGCGTTGTGATTGGTAACCACCCAGGCTCCCCGGACCAATCACAATGCTGCGATGCAGCGTTGTGATTGGTCTGAGCATTGTGGTTTGACGCTCTCCCAGGAAATGGGGCCCTGGGGATGTTCTCCATGCAGGCTGTAATGAAGCCTGCATGGAGAACAGGGAAAGTGCACATGGCTGTTTGTCCAGTCCCAGAGGGATGGCCACACAGTCATGTGCACTTAGGAGTAGGAAAACCACTCCTCACCTGCCCTGCTCCGAGAGCAGAGCAGCCTGCCTGCCTGCAAAGCAGCACGGAAACAACATAAAATGATAATAAAACAAAGTTATTCCCGTTTAATGTTTCCTTTACATTGCACTGCTTAAAAGCAGTAGGCTGCCACTGTATGTGGATACCAGTGACAATCATGTAACAATTTGAAGAAGCCGGACGTAAGCCTTGCGTCAAGAAGGCCACTGTCATGAGTCTGATTTAAAATAAAGTAGCCCAGTTTTCAGCTTTGTAACTCCTTCAACTGATGCTTCTTTTAAGGGATAGATATAACAGGGAATCGAGCAAGGCACCAAATATGTTATGTAGTTTGGACTGAAACTGTGTTTCAATTGTACATATCGCCACCTTTCATCCTGGCCAATATGGTACTCAACTTGCAATGCTTCAGAGGGCTTGAACATTCCTTCAGGTAGTAGATGGTGAAGCATAAGTAGATCTTTCATCGACCACTGTCTTCAGTGGATTCAGTGTCCATTATCTAAAAGTGTACGCTATCCCAGATCAGGGCTTGTTTGTGGGTGTGTGGAACCATGTATCTGTAGGAACTTGAACGTGGATCCATTCCAAGATCAGTTGCACTGACTTCTAAGTTTCATGGGTCATGTAATAACTTCACACCAAAGTATATTAACACCAGGCCTGACAAATCAAGTCAAGTCAAGTCAAAAAGGCTTTATTTCGATAAAAATTATCATAAAAGCTTCACAATAAAAATACATAACTTCATTTGGTTAAAAAGAATAGAAGAGAATTACAACAATTTAATTGCGTTAGACTTTAAAAATCATGATTTTCAGATAAAAGAAGCGTATCATAGAAATTTGGTTAAAAAAGAATTAAACATTTTCTTTAAGCCTTTTACTTCTGATGCACCAAGCCCATGATACAAATTTTGAAAGGGTACAAACATACAGTGGGCGAGAGTCTGACATTAAGATGCGTAATGCCTCAACATGATGCCTAGTCCCCAGCATGCGGCACAAATGCTTAAGCCATTTTCTTCTTGGTCGGGCATACTCCTGGCATTCAAACATGAAATGTGCCACTGTCTCTTGTTTAAGTGAACATGAAGGGCAAAACTCTGTAGTATGTACTGGTGGTTTCCACCGAGATGTAAAGGCATACAGGGGAAGAGTTCCAATTCTGAATTTAAAGTAAAGGGTCCTATCGAATGGTTTCTCGATAATATCGAGATAGAGTTCCCGAATTGGTAGATCCTTGAATCTCAAAAAGTCCTCCGTCAATCTGCCCAATGAACGGTTTGTGGTCCGTTCAATCAGAATCCAATTCCAGTACAAAGTCTTGAGTGTTGCCTTCGGTGGAGATGCCTTATTTGCCCAAGCTTCACTTAGGCCCAAATTGCACAGAAGGGACTTCATGTCTCTTAACCATTTAATTCTGTGCCATCCTGGTAATGACATCATCTCAGAGAGCCCTTTCGCATATTTGGCGAGCTCCGGGACACGCCACAACTGGGCCCATAGGAGATGGGGCCGGAACTTTGCTAGATCTTCAATAGGTTTGCAACCTAAATCGAGCATTAATGGGGTCGTGGGGGTGCCTTGGGGAAGTGACATAATGGCCCTACAGAATTTCCTCTCAGATTTTGACAGATCATTAATATTGCATGAGCCCCATAGCTCTGCCCCATAGAGAGTAGAGCTAACTCCCCTTGCTGTATAGATATCGATAACAGGGGCTATAGGTCTTATAGCGTATGAGCGTTGCTCCTTCAGGAGAGCCCCAGTTACCCTCTTATGGGCTAGCAGCATTTTATCTAAATGGGGGGCCCACTGCATATTGTGCGACAAGCGGATGCCCAGGTAATCGAATACGTCTACCCTCCCCAAAAGTACACCATTCAACTTGGGGGGGCGTACAGGTTTTTTGGGGGGATTCATCACAAAATATTTTGTTTTGTCGGTATTGATTACCAGGCCCCGTTCCTCACAAAAAGACTGAAAGTTGTTAAGGAGTTTTTGAAGACCCATTGGGGATTTAGACAGGAGGAGCGTATCGTCGGCAAAGAGAAGGGTGGGGATGCGTTCTCCTGCCAGGGATGGTTCGTCTGAAGGATCTTTCAGCAGGTGCTCAACCACTCCGTTGATATACAGGGAGAAAAGGGTGGGAGCTAAAACACAGCCCTGGCGAACCCCTCTCTCTACCGGGATACTGCTGGTTTTTTCTCCTCCTGCACCCCATCTTATCTGGGCAAAGCTATTCTCGTGGAGCCTTACAAGTAAGGATAGGATGTAATATGGTATCTCCATATCAGTAAGGACTTTCCAAAGGGTCTCCCTAGGTACAAGGTCAAAGGCAGTCTTTAAATCGATAAATGCGAGATAAAGACTGCCTTTGCCTATGACCACCACCTTCCAGTACACTAGCATCAATCTAAAGGCTTGTTCTATTGTGCCAGTGCCTACTCTGAATCCTGCCTGGTAGTCAGAGAGGATGTTATTCTCATTAATCCAGTCCAGTATTCTAGCCAGCAGTACCTTTCCAACTACCTTTTGGCTTATGTCCAACAAGCTTATAGGTCTGTAGTTGGATGGGTCGTCCCTGGCACCTTTTTTAATAATAGGGACGACCTCCGCCCCTTTCCAGGATGTGTGAATCGGTGCGCCCCTACCGATGGCAGTAAGCAGGCAATGGATACGTTTCCCCCATTTCTGGACATCTAAGCGCAATAGGTCCCCGGGAATACCATCCGGACCAGCCGCCTTTTGTGGCTTGATGGTACTAATAGCATACTCTACTTCTTTTATTGTGAAGTCTGAGTCTACTAGATTTTCCTCCCGGTCCATTTGGGTCATAATTGGGGCCACTACCCATCCCTGATCTTCATTGGGTATGTCTAAGATGTTATGCCCGGATTGACGGGTGTATAATTTGGAGAAGTGGTTGGCCCACACTTGGCTAGTGATGTTACATGTTATGAGGTCACTATCTGGTCTGTTTCTGGTTCTGATTGTGTCCCAGAAACACCTTGGATCTTTCTTGGCACTTGTCTCTTTTAAAGTACACCAGAACTCTTCTTCCCACTCCTGTTTTGCTCTTACCAGTGTTCAGTTGCACTCCTTCCTAGCTTCCTGTATCTTGGGTTGTGATTTGTCTTTGACAGCCTCAATCAGAAGGGATTTGGCATGTCCACATGCAGATGTATACCAGTCATGCTTACCCCTAGAGCTCTGGGATTCCATATTCCTCCCCACACACCCCTTTTTCAGGAATATGTCCCCTATGGACCTAAGTGTATCCTCCAAAATAGGTGTCACCCTCCCTGTTGGCAAGGCTGGATTAATGGTATCCAGTTCCATTTTTGAGGTCATAAGCAAATCATTGATTGTTTTAAGTTTGGCTTCGTCAGCAGAGATTTTATTCCACTTTAAGCGTCTCCCACAAGAGGAGACGGAGATTTTTTGAGTATGTTTAGGGGACTTTTCAGCTGATTTATCGGGCCAGGGATTTGTTAAAGATAGGGAAAGTGAATTATGATCACTTTCTACCGTGGGTAAAACTACCATGTCCTGCACTAATCCCCATAACATAAAATCCAACAAAATATAGTCGATCCTCGAGGTGTGATTAGCTCTATTATATGTAACAGCACCCAAGGGGTCTGATGATGTACGACCATTTGCGGCTCTTAGGCCAAACTCCAATGTAAGAGCATTTAGCTGGATCGCACAAGGAGACCATCTTTTAATCGGGGGAATGGTTAGAGCCGGGATACCCCCTCTCAGAGTCATCCTCACCCAGGTCAAGAATGTCCTCTGAGGAGAGTGGCTCATAGGTGCAATTAAAGTAGCCCGCAACTAGGATTTGGGCACCCTCAACATTTTCTCGTAGTTCTAGTTCAAGGGTGGTTACAATCGGGGACATAGACCCATGTTTGGTACCTCTAACATATATATTAAACAAATCAAAGGTTAATCCCCTGCAAGGCCCTATCAGAGAAAGTCCTAAAATGTCTGGACTATTGATATTCTTGGGTTTTATACGACAATTAAGGGAGATGCTTACCCAAGTAATCAAACCCCCCGAAGGGCGTCCCATCCCATTTTTATGATTTTCCGCAGGCACAAAATATGTGACATAGCCAACATGGTGGAGTGGTTCCAGGCTCCAAGTCTCCTGGAACAGACAGATCTTGTGCGCCTCCAACAGAGTATTCCACTCGGGTGAGCCCAGTTTCCGATGGATACCTGCTAGGTTCCAACTAAGAATCATTAGTGGGCCCTTGGGATCATAACCATTACTATTTTGAGGTCCCAAACACTTGCTTGGAGGTGTAGTCACTGTTAGAGGTGTAACCTGAACATTACTAGGGACTGATATAGAAGTAGGGCGGGGACATAGAGTTGAGGTTTCCATCATTGTGTTCCCTTGCTCATCTAAGTTCATGTCTAGTGACAGAGCGTTGATTTCCTCAGAATTGAGTCAGTCTACCTCATCCAGTGCACAAAACCTGTTCCAGTGTGCATACTGGGATAAAAAAGGATCAAAATCAAGGGTACCTTGCCAGGGAGATTGCCATTGTTGGAATCTTTGCTGGGGTACTCGCTGGTATGCCCTGCTCATAGGTATTCTATTATTCTGTATTTGCCTTTGGGGTACAGTCGGGTAGAAATATGAAAGATGTAAGGGGTGGATTAGTGTATTGGTTCCACTAGGGGGTGCATTACATATGTAGTCCACTGCAGCCATATCTCTAAAATTAATGGTTATAATGTCCCCAGCTATTGTTTTAATACTACTACCTATCCATTCCCCTCGTCTAACCGTTAATATTTCTCCAGAAATGTTAGGAGGTAGAGGTCTATTTAGCTGTAACCATTGTATACATTTATTTTTTAATTCAATTTGTGTTTCCTTTTTTCCCTCCTTCATGGGTGGCACTCCTGTCAGTATGACCACAAAGGGAAGGGCTTCAGGCGGAAGATTAATTCTCTTAAAGTGTGCCAACCTTGCCTTTTCTGCTTGGTTTTTAGATTGGGCAGTGACAGTGCTTGGGCTTTTTTTTTGAATTTTGACCAGTTTTGTCATCTAAGGTTGGAGGGTTTCCACTTCCTTGTCCTTCCTTCGGTTGAACTTGTGGGATAATACTAGGTACACTAGGGTTCAAGGATGCAGAAGCTTTATTCCCAACCGGAGTGGTATTTTTTGTTGCAACCTTAGATTTAGTGGATAAAGGTTGGTTAACTGTTGTGACCGTGTCTTTTGGTATATTATTAGTAGTACCTTCTTTTGTCCCCCCTTTAGATAATATACCATCATTTGCCACTTGCCTAGTGGGACCCGTCCCTTTGTTGTTTATTAGGGACGTCAGTCTGTCAATTTTTGACATAAGTGGTTTGATATGGGCAATGATCGTGTCTTCAAGGTCTGCCTTAAGATCAGCTACCATATTTGCTACCCAACAAGGTATTCCTGGTGTGGAATTAGAAATTGGGGCGACTAGATTATGGTTTAATGTAGTGTTATGTCCCTTTTTTTTCTTATCATGTACACGAACATCACTAACTTTTTTTGGCACTGTGTTACTTGGGTTCGACTTCTCCCCACCCCGTGAGGTACTTAAGTTTGGCTTGGAAACTTCTATATCCCCTGTTGACTCAGTAGGGGCCTGAGCACACGGAAGCTCGGCGAAGGAAGAGGTGACACCAAGACTTAAATCTAAATCATCAGTGGCATCTATAGTGGCTACCAGGGGGTCAATTGCAGCATCTTGTGAGTCATGGACAAATATTGTTGGCGGTAAGGACATCCTCCTTTCTGTGTTAGCTATTGCAGTTGATACTGCCTCTATGGTCTGTTGCAACATTATGTCGATTGCTGTAAGTGTAGGAACTGGTTGAGGAACAACCACCTTCTGTTTCGTGTTTGACCTTAGAGTGGGCATCCTAGAGGGTTTTGTGGTCTTCCTCATACTACTCAAAGTCAAAAAGGGATAAGTAACACTTGAAAATTAGCTGGTCTTAAGCTGGTACTAGGAATGGTTCACCCACATACAGTAATGGGAAATAGAGACGTCAAATAAATTTGGAGAAATATGAGTACCTTCTTCAGCGTGGTAGTGAGGTTGGGGGGGTGGCCCAGCCCAGTCTCTTCTAGCCTCGGAGGGCCGTAGAGGGCCCGCCCTTTGCCCGGGCTTAGCCCCGGGCGCTCCCGCGACGCGGGGGTGACGCTGCCTTTATGCACCGCCTGGTGCGATCTTCCTTGCGTCTCCCGCCGCTGTGCAGGGCGGGAAACGTAGTCCAGGGCCCCCCTCCGCTCGGCGGCCGCTATCGGTGTAGGTTGCGGCGGCGGGAGGGGGACTAAGGCAGGCACCAGGTTCCAGGGGCAAGGAAGGTAGACGTCAATCCAAGCGGTAGCTGTTGACCTGGGAATTGCAGCAGGGGTTTTAACAAAGGCGTCACCCGCTCCACCGGGGTGACGCTGCCTTTATGCGCCACCTGGCGCGATCTTCCTTGCGTCTCCCGCCGCTGTGCAGGGCGGGAAACGTAGTCCAGGGCCCCCCTCCGCTCGGCGGCCGCTATCGGTGTAGGTTGCGGCGGCGGGAGGGGGACTAAGGCAGGCACCAGGTTCCAGGGGCAAAGAAGGTAGACGTCAATCCAAGCGGTAGCTGTTGACCTGGGAATTGCAGCAGGGGTTTTAACAAAGGCGTCACCTGGGCTTCTTTGGGAATTTACAAGGGCATATTATCAAGCCCATTATCAACGCTTTAGCGGCAGTTTCCTGCCGATAAAAGAGGCGATAATGTATCGCTTACTTATTTCCATACATTGTGTAAGGAATTTTAACCTAGCCAACATCTCATTTCTCATCATTAAAAAAGTTGAATTCGTTACTTCCCTTCCCTCACCCATTTCCTTTATAGTTTGCTTATTCCGAATGGGATACGTGGCTTTCTTGCATCAGAGCTAAACCTGTGTTTTTTTCGAGGCCAGGTAAATTGAGTACTTTCTTACACTTGATACACCTAGACAGCCATCAACATTACTGGACAGATGCAATTCATAATCAATACCACAATTGTAAAGAACGCGGAAGTAGATGGTCGCGTGGGAAGATATAATTGTACCCTGGTATATTATTGTAAGGGTCATTCATGGCAGTGGGAACCCTTAATACAAGTTTTGTTTGTGGTTATATTCCACCAATGAAGAAGTAAAAGGAAGCGCGATGGATAGAAATAATATGGTACTGAATAATCACAAGGAGTATTATGGCTATGAATTCCTATCTCTATGTTAGGAACACAAAAATAATCAATACACCATTGAGAACTGCGCCTGGACTCATAAAACACTGGGGCAGATAATCCGCTCTACCAGACAACCTGGGCGAAAAGTACCCAAACATTGTGTTCAGTTACACAATAATTGCTGTGCTGAGAGCAGGAGCCTCGTACAGTGAGTTATCAATCCATAATAATGCAGGGAGCCAGGGTTCAGGAGGGTGCAGTTCTTTTTGGAGGCACTAGATGACGCTGTTTACTGAGAGCGAATTATCAGGTTTCCAAGCAGCCATCAGACACATGGAAATATGGGTATCCTCCTTTGCCGTGAACGACTGAAGTTAGATTCCTGGATGTTGCTCAGGCCAAGATGCTGACTCGAGCACGTGCAAACAGAGAGAGCAAGAAGAGCCAAATCAGTATCTCTGAACTTGGCGGTGTCTGCTCTTGAGGAGGTCTTCTGTAAGTGTACCTTTAGCGTGATCTGTTGCCAACTAGTCAGTCTGGCACCTTCCTCCACGCTCATTACTCGAAGCTGGCAAGCGTAGTCGTGGGATGGGCTTATCACAGGTCACCTGAGACTGCGATAGCACTGGCACACTTCTCGGTGAGAAGTGGAGTCAGTCAAGGCAGCCCATGTCAACATGATGGATCCTGTGTCTTGGAGCACTTCATAGCAATAGAGCAGTCAGGAGGGGACGAGTCCTCAAATGTGTGAGGTTCCACATTGGGGAGTGCTTAATTTAAGCCGGTGGTGTCCGATGCTCAGCACCAGGGCCGGTCCTAGAACTTCTGGGGCCCCGGGCGAAAGAGAAGATGTGAGGCCCCTCTAATTTGCATGTAACATCCAGTCGCGGCCTGCATGATGCGCGGGTCTCGTAGCGGTGCGCGCGTGGAGGGGTAATTAAAAAAATAAAATAAACTTAACTTCCCAGGTCTCGCGTCGGCTTCGCTCCTGACCTACTCTCCTGCTTTCCTGCCTCTGGCAGGAACAGGAAGCAGGCAGCCTCCCTCCCCTAAGCCACTCACAAGGCTGCAATGTCAGCATTGTGATTGGTCGGTACGCTGACCAGCCAGGCACCTAAGGGGAGGCCATTTTCTCCATGCAGCCTACATGGAGAAAGGCCAGCGTGCCCATGACTGGCCGACCAAACAGTCAGCACCCTTAGCAGTGGGCAAGGCACTCCTCCCCTGCCCTAAAGCAGACCCGCCAGCCTGCCCCCAATCAAACACTTCTGCTTTCTCGCAGTGCGACAAGCAAAAACATAAAATGGTAGTAGAATTTTGTGTTTCTGCTTCTCGCATTGTGAGAAAGCAGTGGGGCGACGCTCCTCCGCCCTAGTGGAGGAGCCGCCGTTGGTAACATCACAAGAAGTGACATTACAGAAATTGACATCGCAGGACAATTGATCTTATTTGGCATCCCCGAAGAGACCTAACGTGGATATCAGTAACAAGGACAAAAAGATAAATATACAAATAAAATAAGTCTATATATTTTAAAACTATATTAAATGGATTACATTTGTCACATTGGATGGAAAAGCTAGGTGAAGGTCTCACAAAAATGTATATTATTTATTCCTCGTTAACTGATTGTTTCCAGATGAGTGCATGATTCAATTTCCAGTTCTGCCTCATAAAGGGGGGAGATCCTGTTGAGATAATGAGGGGCAGGATCATTCAAAATATAAAATGACACAAGAGAAAATCGCTCACACCATGGATATAATTGCAAATTTGAAAAGGCTCCCTTATCATATTATCATATTATCATATTATGGGAATCATATGAGATGCTTTATAGACAGGTAGTTCCTTTCATCTACTACTTACGGTCTTTTGGAATCTAAGCGCCAAGATACTCTTTGGAGTGGTAGTGCGCTATACAAGCTCCTTGTCACATCACATCACATTATCTTTCTGTGCCATTATTATGCTACCTTAGGATGACATTAATACTTCGTAATTTGTTTTAACATAAATCCTCCCACCAGTATCCCACATACACATGCTAAGAGACGTAGGACAATCTTTTTTGTGTGTGGGCTCTTTACTCGCCAGAATTATGTTAAGTGCAAAAACACAACACATAGTACAAAATTACAAGACACCATTGCAAACAAATAAAGATTGTACATCAATAAAAAAAGACTTGAAACAACCATGCCCACTGCTAAATCATACATTGACTTGAAGGTACACTTCAGATTCAAGGGGTTTTCAAATCAACGTTTTTGATTTGGTGTTAGAACTGTAGGAAGTAGAAGTGGCCGCCTTTAGCGTTGGTGGATCCCTGTGCGACAATGGCCCCCCCAATGGCTCGCTCTGCCACGGATTCCATCACTACCACACTTTGACAGTTCCTCTCAAGTCTCCATAACCACATTCTCGCTCAGATGCATTTAATTTGATTTACAGCACCACTGATACCAGTGTAGGGTGTCAGAGAACTTTATTTCACACATTACACGAGACAATCAATCCTATGTGTGTAAATCACAATAGGTAATGTTACATAAGAAAGCACTAGGAGTCACATTACAACCATACTAGTAGGCAGGATAGTTTATTAGTGATTGATCTGGAAAAACACGAACTCTGAATTTAGAATGTAATACCATGGTTGGGGGTTCTATTTAATAACCAGAATTGATTTCTGTCCAAATTAACTCTTTTTGTAACATTGGGATAATCAACGACTGGGGAAACAACCATAACGCTGTAATTTATACCTTGCAGTTTGCATGCAGCTCTTAGATGACAGTTAATAGCTCATTGTTCTACGTTAGGATTTTGACTTATAAACTGCAAGTAACAATAGGATCTCTCTGACAAAAGCAGTCACCGATTGGCCTATTTAAATTATGTGGACTTAGGGATCTGCATGGTACATGTTCTTTGCAGCAGGCACATTAAGCCTCGGCGCTACCTTTAAAGAAGTCAAAACTTCCACTTGACAAAACCCCATCTCTCTCTAGGAAGAACATTAATCACCAGAGTATTCATGAAATTTTTATTGTTGCCAAAATTGCTGGAGGCCAGGAAGTAAGCAACAAGTGTTTTTATAAACATAATATACTCGCAAACATGACGCCCCCACCCGAAGTCAGCACTCAGTGCGAACTCATAGGTCGAACCGCCCTAGAGCCTTCCTGCTCAAGGGTCCTGTGACTTCAATGACAGAGTCACTAGGGTGTGCTGCTTCGAAGGCCTGCCCAAAAGACTCAAGTTGAGCTTCAATAGGGGTTGTAGTGGACAGGCCTTCAAGGTTAACCCACACTTGCCACAGCTATGGTCTACCTGCTGGTGCTCAGACACCATTCTTCTAAGCTCTTTCGGGGCCTTCTAAGGTCTAGCATGGAAATGCGCTCTCTTAGGAGAGTGGTCTGGTGGACTGGTCATGAAGGCTGAACCTGGTTCCCCAGTTCCAAATTCGGCAGCTCTGACCATAGTGCCGCATCCTCTCCCCCACTGAACACCATACTGCCCCACTGGGAGAAACTCGCACTGCCTTCAACTACAACCCAATTGAGCCCCGCTATAAAAACCTGGAGGCAACTCAATTCAAATTATGCACTACACAAGAGCAATATGCTTCCTAAAAAAAGTGACAACATCCTGGAAAAAGCAAACACTCATAAAGAATGTAAGATTAATTAATAGCATGTGAAAAGTTAAACAGGAACAACATGGTTACCTTAACGCTCTTGCACTTATTATTCAGAAATCAATGAGTGCTTTTGCATGAAAAGTTAAGGCCATGACTACAGGGCTGGAAGGGGCCAGTTTCAATGTCCATTGCTTATATCCTTATAAAAAGTAAGCAATATAGTTTAAAAAGACCACATTTGTGAATACAGAGCCTCGAAATGCATTTTGTTTTCCAACCCCCCCCATCAAACAGGTATTGCAGTACATCCAGGAATGGTGCACTTCCATACCCGGGGAAAACAATGCTGTTCAGAGAAAGACAAGAAAACAAAAGTAGCCCTTTACTGGCAAACTCTGTAAAGTGGCACTAATGTGTTTTGGGTGTGAATAAAATCAATCTGGCCCCTTTTCGACCCACTCGGTCTTGCTTTAGTTATTTTTTACATTTTGAACTTTTTATTTCTCTCCATCCCAAGGCTGCATGATGGAAGTGAAAAATGTCAGAAAAAAGACGACCTTTCCAGCAAAGGTTTTCTGGATTCATTTCACTGGAGAACAAATAAAGGAAAGGAAAGAGGGAGTAGTGGCTACAAGGCCCAGGGAAGGGGGCCTCCCACACCTGGACCTTGCAGCTTTCTATAGTGCTTCGAGGCCCAGGGAAAGGGGCCCACTCCCCTAGGCCTTTGAAGCAGTGAGGCTTTTCGTAAAACACTGCCCTAGCACTGGCAGTTCTACATACATTAAGTTAACAAAAGCCAGTTGATCTGGCTGCTCCCTCCTCCCCTCACCCACCTCCCTTACCTGTGTCCGGCTGGTCCTGGAAACAAAGGGGCCGTCTGTCACCTGGCAACAAAATGCAGAACGGGAATGGCCGGTACTTAACAGAGGTGCTGCCCCTCATCTGACACTGTGAGCCATAATTGATGGCCCCACTGCTGTGCCTCCCCCCCACCCCTGCACCCCCAGGAATGCCAGCACGCTCTGATCAGCAAGGTCGACTCAGGCTGCCTTGCATGTGTATTGTGTGGGGAGGGGGCCCTGGAGGAGCAGGTGGGCAATCTGTGAAAGTGTGGCCTTTCACAGTGAAGCTGTGGGGGCCCCTTGTCTTTCAGCCGAGTGCGAGGCCCTGGGCAGCTGCCCACACTGCCCATGCCTAGCATCGGCCCTGCTCAGCACACGCACATTTGTCAGCTCCAGCCAGTGTCCTAGGAAGGGGGCGCAGTGGGTGCGGGCCGCCCCGGGTGTCATCACTGAGGGGCGTGACAAAATGGAAAAAATATGTACGTATTGAAACTTTTTAGTTCAGTCAACAAATACAATGAAACGCGGCCTCACTTGACGTGGGGGTGACAAGAAATGTTCTGCACCGGGTACTACCTGACCTGTTGAAATTGGCAATGTATATACACATAAGCGGCGTTCATTTGTGTTCACTGTACCTCTTGTCGTAAGCAGAATGGATATTGTAAAACACTGACTGTGTTATCCCGCCAGCATAGACCCATGCACACATATATACAACAGCCATTTTAGGTACCGTGGTCTCTCTGTTTGCGATCGATCACCAGCGCCCTTCCCTGACCCTGCAAGCTTCCCCCATGCACCCTGACCGCCCCGCTCTCACATGCACAAGTCATGAGCCCTCCCCTCCCGCATGACTCTGTCTCTGAGAATCGCACCCCGCTCCTGACCAACACCTCCTTTCCCTCCATGAATACCCCTCCTTTGATGACCTCTTCCTCTGAACCTAATTGTCTACATGGACCGCTGGTCATCCCTTAGCCTGAGGATACAGTTTATTGCCCACTACTGTAAGCACTCGCCTCTCTTGAAAGGAGCCACTATTGATCATGACCTCCCCACCCCCTGAGATTCGATCCGGCGCACACATTCTAAAGGAATCAGCAGAACACTCAGCTGCGTGACAGCCCCCTCCTATTGTATGGAGGATAAGGGCCCCTACTGTAGCCACGTGTTGGAATATCTTCGTACTTCACAATGTCTTGATTGTAATAAAGGATGCCTGTGTGCCACAAACCTGTGTATAAAAGACGAAGCCCCAGAGAAACTTGTTAGAGCACCTCCTGAAGACACTATACGAGTGTCCGAAATGACAGGCTCTCCTCATGAGAAATAAACTCTGTTCTTGTTTTCCTGCCTTCAGCGCCCGTCTCTTTATTTGGTAATTATTTAAGATGGGAACTAAGAGTCGCCCTGCACCAGCAGCCTGGGCATCAGGTGCGATATGGGCTGACTTTTCCACAGACCTTGCTACACCACTGGATCCAGTGACAGTCCACCCCAAGGTGGTGCTATCTGTCTAATTTTGGGATGAACACAACAACAGTGTTAAATAAATCAATATACATTAAACAAGAATAATACCTGCCACTCACACCCTTATTATAGATTTGAGTGGCCTTGAATAGTTTGAATTGTCATACTTGTAGGAGTGAGATGGTTAGTAGTTGTGTTGGTACTGTCATTGGCAGCGCCTGCAGGGGATATGGGTGGTGCAAGCTGCAGGGGACTGAGAAGGTCCCTGACACGTACTTTTTATTACAAACTAAGCACCGTATTGTGGTCAAATCCATCAGCAAGGGAAGTAGTCACAAGGTTTCTGCTGTGTTCTCCTTCGTTCACTGTGAGGAATTCTACCATTAGGAAGTGCGTACATATGTTATGATTGATACATTTGCCATTTCCTATGTAATAGAGTGACACTGGTGTGTGCTGCCTGAGTTTTTTGTGTCCAGGCAAAAGATGACACTGAATCACTGTGTATGCCAATAGGATTTGTTTGTTTGTTCTAGCAAAAAATACAGCCTCTCAGTAGTCAGGGTAAATGGTAAACTTTACTTGATAATTATTTCTCTAAAATTAGTTGAATAGAGTTGATTAGTTCTAAGAAAAGATATATGGATGGAATTTATATTTGTGGTTCTATCATTTTTATTTTTATCTTGCTGAAATTGAGCAATCGTGCATTTGGATGCCTTACCTTTGTTTTATTTTTGTTCACCTTAGGTTACTGAAGACCAACAACAATATATTTAACATGTCTCATAGCTAGTTGTGTTGGACATGGTGCTTAATTTGAGCCCATGCTCAGTTTTTGGGACCCGCACTTACTTTTCCTCAACAATCATTGATCCAGAGAGAAAAGCACAAAAGGCGAAAGAAGGTGGAAAAGAAAGACAGACAAACAGTGACAAAGAGAAGAAAGCAGGGACAAAAAAGAACCTGCAAGCCTAACATAGAGGCAGAGAGTGTCTGGTGGTGTAATAAAGAGGCATGAGGTGGAATCAAGACTATGCAACCTTGGTATTCAACACCCTGATCTTCAATAGCACACAGAGACGTTTTGAGGAATGGGCGAAGTGGGCAATTGCCCATGACCCCCATCTTCAAAGGGGCCCCTTGGAAAGTGAACTTTCTCTCGATATCACCTAGGTCTGTTTCTCTATTTCTCCCTTTAGCAGAAAACGGATAACAAAATACAAAGATGGTTCAAACAGGGGCCCTAAAATAGGCCTTGCAATGAGCCCCCAAAATCCTTAAGATGTTACTAACTTCAGGCCTCTGCATTTATTCTTTTACAAATTAAGTACTGGGTATATTGTGGTTTCCTTTGTTCTTAAATACTTAATTCAAAACTGTCTACGGGCTGCTTTTTAAAATCTCATTTGGCGACTATTGTCTGTCCTGACAATGGCGGCCATTATTATAATAATGTGCTGAGAATTATTGGTGAGGAAAACTGTACCATAGAAGGCCTTGCAGATCAAGCAGAGGGTAGTACATCGTATTTGTTCCTTAACAGAAAGCCAATGATGGACTTGGTGACTTGCCGATACATTCTCAAAATCAGGGCCGGACTGGGAACCCAAGGCAGCCCAGGCAAATTTTGTCAGACCAGCCCCGTATGTTACATAGCGAGCACGCGCAGCGAGCGAGCCCAACCACTACATGGAAGGTTTGGGAAGTGTTCTCCCCCCAAGAAAGTTAGTGAAAAAATTGTAAAAATTGGCATATTTTTTATTATATATTCAATTGTATTAGCTTTTAAAACAAAGTAAATGATGGGTTTACAGTGCACCAGGATACAATAATCTTTATCGGTCCCTTCAACAGTTCCCTCACTATTATCCTCTAACTGTGGCCCTTTGTAACACGTATTTCATTTGTTTTATAGTGCCTCTAATACCAGGTCATGTTGTTGGAACATTTTACATCACACACATATTGAGACAACTATATGTGTGTATGTCAGTGTATAGAAAATGTTACATAAGACAAAGGGCAGTACGAGGTGTAGGGATTTTTTTAGAGCACTTGGACTAGAGAGGTACAAACTCAGGATTTTAAATGTAACACAGTGGTTAGAATTACATTTACTAATACGAATTTATTTCTACCCAAGCAAATCCCTTTTAACAACAGTAGGATAATGAAAGACTGAAAATAAACTTAATTTTCTAATCTGTACTATACAGTTTGCATGCAGCTCTTTGATGGCAGTTCATAGCACACTGTGCTAGATTACTATCATAACTTATAAACTGCACAGTAACAAAAGGATTTCTGTGACAAAAGCAGTAACCCACAGAGCTTTGCACATAAAATACACTTATGTGGTCTGCCTGGTACACATTCTTTGCAGCAGGCATATTAACCCTCTATGCTACTAAAGATGAGCAAAGCTGACACTAAAAAGCACTCTAGCTCACTCCAGCAGAAAGATTAATCACCAGGGATATCTTGACACTATTATTATTGCTGAAAAGTGCAAGATATGCTACGAACTCTACTGGGTAGCTTTTAAAACTATAAAAATATTTAAAATCACAGGGAGGCTGGAATTGAAAGTGAGTGCTCAGTGGAATATGCTTGCCGGCTGATTTTGTTACTAGGGGACGACATTGCAGCACTGCTGTAAAATCAACCCGAGTAACAAATCTGGGCCTCCAGTAACAAAAACCGGCCCCCCCACCCTTCCAGTTTCCTGAGGAACCGCCATTGCCGGGTATGGCCAGTCTGGCCTTGCGCAGTTTTAAGCTCTGTGACAAAGAGAGGTGCTTTCAAAATACCAAGAACTCCTTTGAAAGTGCTAGTACAAACTCACTGCTTACTTTTGGCTAACCAGCAGATATTGGCATTTTGACCAAGCAGATTTTACTAAATTCTTCACCACACATGGGTATCTTCAACTTATGAAAATGCATTTTTACTCAAATGCCGCACCTGATTCTCTTTGAAGTTTGATTAACCAGGTCTTGGCATGTATAGACACATTTGGCTGAGCTGATTTGAATATCAGAGCTCTTTTTGCTCCTCCATGGGAGGATTCATGCACAATTTTAGTGAACTAGATTTGTACCTAATAATTTGCTTATAACTTTAACTATTCCATGTGCCCATGTTTACTCATCAATACCTTCCACAGCTTTGTTCTGAAGCTGATAGACTGAACTGTGATAGTCTTTCTAAAACAGCACACACGCACCAACCACCGCAGCATGCACGGAGAGGAGCATAAAAGGAAAAATAAACGTGACATAAAAAATGCACAGCAAAGCTGAAGTAGGAAAGGCTAAGATAAACTTTCAAAATTCATTTTATCATATGTAGATCATATACACACATGCCTAATTTATGGCCTGTAATATCCAATTTTTTACCTATTCTGTGTCTATAGGGAAATACATTGATATTTAAGGACCTGAGTCAGACAAGAGCAGCATGTCAAAGGTGTATTTATGCAAGCAGATATTCCTATGATATTAGGCTGTGTCAATTTCTTTACCTCTTTTTATGGGTTACACATGATTAACACCTGCTTCCAATTGGTGGTAATTAGCACATGCGAAATTCTCATTACGCAAATATTCACTAATCTGAATGCTTCATAATTCTCATTAGTGAAACACAATTAGAGAATCGTTATTTTTGATTGATTTTTGGGATTAAGTTTCGTTTCAGAGTATACAATTATCGAACCATTTTTTTTAACACACTTTATTGGTGACCGCAGGTACACATGATCAGATACAGCGAAAATAAAGATACATACAGTTTTTTTCACTGTTTTCTCCGATCCCATATCAAACCAATGCAAGGATATTTCGCAAAGGGCATAGATGAATAACATCATGTAACCACTGTCAAAAGGAAGAACCCGTTGCAATCATCCCACACCCGCATCGTACAGGATCATGCCATGGAATCTCCAAGTGTCATTATATAAGCGTGTATCGCATATTTATATAACAAGCCTAACAAACTTAACTTAACCTATACTTCCCACTCCCACCCTCCCACCCATTCCTGGTCAGCCCCCCCGGACCCAGACTACCCGCACTGTCTTTAAGCACCACAGAATTGACAGGGCATTTGAGGCTAAAACCCAATGTTGTTCGTTCGAAAGGGCCATCCATCACAAAGTGTCAGAGGACTAGGACATCTTATTGGGACCTAGTCAGTACAGTTGGGGAGAAATCCATTGCTTCTAGGAAATTCAACAGAGCTTCCCACTCCAATGCTATAGGATGTTTGCGTAACCCACTTTCTTCCTCCCTTCGGAGGGCTATTCCCTCCGCATTACCCCACAATAACATGTCAGTCTGCCACGTCAGCACTCTAGGGGATCTAGGTGACTTCCACTTCATAGTAATGACCCGGATAGCCAAGACATATGCCAAATCTAAGAATTTGAGACCAACTTTTTGTGACCGAGATCGGAATCGTAAACCCAATAAGCAGGGTAACACCTCCGTAGGAGCTGGTATCTGCTTTAATGTGTTGAGGGTACAGCATATCTCACTCCAAAATTCACGCAACCGAGGGCAGGACCATAACATATGTAGGAAGCCAGCTTCGTCCTCCCCGCAGCGAGGGCAGCGGTGAGAAGAGTCCAGGAACATAAGATGTAATCTCCTGGGGGTGAGATATGCTCTGTGGAGCACCATCGTTTGAATGAATTTGAACCGGGCATTGCGTGATACACTCTTAGGTTGTTCCAGTAACGACTGCCATATCCTATCTGTCATGTCCGTAGTAGTATCATCAGCCCAGCATGTCTTTAGGGTCGTGAGCGATAACGCTGCATGCGTCCTAATCCCTGTGTACAACCAACGGACCAGGTGTACGCCCGGTCCCATGTAATACAACAAGTGTACAAGCTCATGTTGCACAGGTACAGCTCGTTGTGGCGCCCAGGTGGTCCATATGTAGTGAGCTACTGTGGCATGTAACAGGTATGGAAGTGGTGGGGCGCCCGTGATCTGTACGAATGATTCATGGTCTAAAAGTACATCGTCCCCGAAAAAGGTACCCACCTCTGCCACCCCGTTATCTGTCCAATCTTGGATCCAGTGGCGAGTGAGTCTGCCTTATGGTGTGGGGATCCCTAGCAAAGGAATATTTGCCGCATAGGGTGGGGTATTTGAAGTATAAGAGAGGGCCTCCCTCCAGGAAGTTAAAGCGCATTTTAACAGAGGCGGACAGATCAGGGGGATCTTGGCCTTAGGCAGTAGTAGAGCGGGAAGTTCTCCATGGCCAATACGTTCAGGTGTAAAGCCAATCTCGTGTAGGTTTCTGCCCGCCGTCCATTAGGACAGCCACTGGAGTTGGCTAGCATAATAGTACCCCGGAAGTCTGGCGCCCCCAAGTCACCTGCTCTCGTGCCCAATTGTAATTTCTTGAGGCTTATTCTTCTCCTGCCCATCCCCCAAATAAGGGTAATCAGGATGGTATCCAGTACGGTAAATAGAGATTGAGGGAGCAGCACAGGTATGTTGACAAAATAATAAAGTAGACGCGGTAGCACAACCATCTTTGAGATGGCAATGCGTCCCATCACTGATAGGGGTAAAGAGGTCCAGAATCCCATGGTGCCGCGAAGTCTGGTTATTGCCCTCTGAATATTCCCGTCAATTTGATCTGCAGGTCATCTATATACCTGTATTCCCAAATACTTAAAGGTGTCTGAGGCTACCGGCATACGATGTATGCCGAATTGTATGTGGGTAAATTGTGGTGCCTCTTGAAAGAAAAAACCTACAGATTTTACCGGATTAATCGCCAGGCCCGAAAGTTGCTCAAAAATGACAAAAACATCTGGTATAGGGTCATGAGCGGCTGTGCGGTTTCTGAAATACAATAATATATCATCTGCATATATAGAGATAAGATGAGAGGTACCGTGTACCGGTATGCCCATACGGTCGGCCAGTCTACGCAGAGATATCGCAAGGGGTTCAAGGGCCAATACAAATAACAACGGGGATAAGGGGCACCCTTGTCTCGTGCCCCTATATACGTTATAACTGTCCGAAATATATCGACTGGTACGGGCTCTGGCAGTAGGGCTCGTATACAATAAGCGAATCCATCGCAGGAAAGTATCTGGGAACCTAAAACGTTCTGAGGTTGCAAACATGAACTCCCAGGACAGGGAGTCAAAGGCCTGTCTGAGGTCTAGCGCCACACATCCCGCAAATGGGGAATCGTTAGTGGCCGCCGACATAACCGAGTGTAGGTGACGAGTATTCAGGGACGTACTGCGATTCGGGAGGAATCCGCACTGGTCCTGGTGGATAAGTGAGGGGAGATGCGATTGTATCCTATTTGCAAGGGCCTTACTTAATATCTTGTATTCTGTCGACAGTAATGACAGGGTCTAAAATTGGACATATCCAGTTCGTCTCTCCCAGGTTTTGGTATTGATGCGACCAGCACTTGCATTGTGGACTTGGGCAAGTGGCCTGTGTCAAACGCCGTCTGGAAGACGGCCTCTAGTACCGGTACTAGGAGATCCGAGTACGTTAAATAAACCTCCACAGGGAGACCGTCCATACCGGGCGTCTTATTTCGATGAAGGCATTTATTCGCTGTGTGGATCTCGGCTTGGGTGATGGGGCCATCAATATCCTTCCTAATAGCTTCAGACAGCGTCGGTAACTGCAGCTCCCGCAGGAAGTCATTAAGACTTTCATGATCTAATGGCTCGGGGGGGGCATACAGCGTCTGGAGGTGAGTACGAAATGCAACATTTATGCCTAGTTGTGCAGTCTCTAGTGCCCCAGCTAGGTTACGTATGCAAGTTATGTGAGGGGAATCAGGTCGGTCCTGCACCAGCCGGGCAAGTAATGTGCTAGGTTTATCTGCCTCGGCATGTGTCCGATGTGTTTACGCCCCGTAGTCAATAACCCTGAGTGTGTCTAGTGTATCAGCATGGTCAATGTAAGCTTCTTGTAAAATCAGCACGCTTTCCAGGGTCACTAACCACCTCCCACTCTAGCAAGCGCAGTCTATTCTCCACATCCCGGAGTGTCTGGTGTAACTCCTGTCTGGCCCCCACTAATTGCCCTATCGCAGCTCCCCGTAGCACCACCTTTAGAGCGTCCAATTCAATCGGGTGAGATGAGGCCGTATTCCAATTCTCCCTCAGGTATTCCGATATCTTATTGGATAAGAAGGAACAGAGCGTCCTCCAACAGCTGTGGATTCAGCGTCCAGGTGGGTACAAGGGTGGGCACCCTGCCCCATAGCAGTGTTAAGATCAGGGGTCTATGATCGGAGAATGTTTTAGCTAAGTATTCCGATCCTCCCATGGACCTAATAATGGACTTGGAGCACAGAAAGCGATCAATCCTGGTATGTACATTATGCATGGGAGAATAGAAGGAGTATTCCCTATATAAACGATGGAATGTTCGCCAGGCATCAGCTAGAGACCAACCTTCAGTCCAGGAAGCAAACAGGTCAGTCAATTTAATAGTGCTGGAGGCCTGTAGTGGGGGGGGGGGGTGATCTATCCAGACCTATATCCAGTATCGTATTCCAATCACCCCCTAAAACTCAAGGAATCCCATCCCAGTCTGCCAAAGCCACACCTAACTTCTGTAAGAATTTATCTTGGTCAAAGTTCGGGGCATAAATACTCCCCAACACCACCAGGGTTCCATCAAGCCTGCCCCGTACTAGCACATATCATCCCTGCTCATCCACCCGCCTATCAGTTTCAACAAAGGGAACCCCGTGCCGTACCCAGATGGCGGCCCCCCTGGCAAATGCAGAATAATTGGTTGAATAAAGACTCCCTCTCCACTTCCTCCGCATTTTCTGAGATTCAGCATCTGTTAAATGTGATTCCTGAAGGAACACAATGTGTGTTTGATGTTGGAGAAGGAATGCATGTATGCGGTGACGTTTTTGGATGGAACCTAGTGTCATGCCCCGAGATTCCCGTCGTACTGTCCCTTTTAGAGACAACACTATAAATTTCCCCAGAGCCCTAGGAGCGACGCTTTACGTTCTTGCGTCTAGCTCGGCAGTGTTCTCTGTTCCGTCTTGTTCTAGTTTGCCTGACTTCCTGTTGGTATTTCCGGTTCTCGATAGTAGTCGGAATTCCTCCGTTCTTTCGTTCCTTGGCATTCTTCTGTGCTTCAGATTATTGCCCCGTAACTAGTGCATTGTACTGCACATTTATCTTAGTGCTGGCTCCGCCCGACGGCCGGGCTTGTTCTCTGCCGTCCGGCCGGGCTAACTTTCCCTACCTCCATTCCCTTGCTTGTTGGCTCTGCCCGACGGCCGGGCTTGTTCTCCGCCGTCCGGCCGGGCTCTCTTTCCCGACCTCTATCCCTTTGCTCACCTGCTCCGCCCGACGGCCGGGCTTGGTCTCCGCCGTCCGGCCGGGCACAGGGTGAACCCTTTTTAGGTATTTAGGTTTCTTTTGTTTTCCTGAGCAGACCACCCGGCGTCCGGGCTTTGTCTCCGCCATCCGGTGGTGCCCCCATTACCATTTCCAGCATTTTCTCATTTTTGCTGTAATCAGCTGGCCCTTCACGTTATTGGTTCCTGGCCAGCCTCCCAGGTGTGTTTGGGGATACTTGCGTGGACTCGAGTGGGGCGCAGACCTTCTACTTCTCAACCCAGAATCACGGTAACAGCGCTGTGCGCTACACATATGTTTTTGAGCGTAATATATGTACATGGAGTCCTAAAAGATATCTATTTTGCATCATAGGCTTCCAGGCAAGTCAGTGGAGTTAGCATCGACTTATGGTCCAGTTCCATTTGACTTAGACAAGCGTCTAAGAGCCTCCTACAGGATTAAGTGTGAGCTTTACATTGTAGGACATTATTACACATGCTCTTAGGTGTATCAGGGTAGTTACTATTGTTGTGTTATTCTCCAGCGTTAGCTCGAGCCAAGGCCTACAAGCACTACACCTCAGTTCTGCGGTTTAGCCTGCATCATTCATGGTATGCAGAGATTGTGTACATAAAGAATAAGTTTCATTTATATTTGTATGATAACTGTGATTAGAAAACTTGCATATTTCTTTCAGCCCCACATCCACCAGAAGTCCTTACAGTGTTCATGCTGCTTCACACAGAAGATTACAGTCAAGCTATTTTCTTCCCCAACCTTTCCTTGTTTTGTCTCCCTGTTTTCCCCTGGCGAGCCTCTCGTTACTCTAGTGTTTGATAGAGTCGGAAGGCCGTAGGGGAAGGCTGAGGAATTATCTTCGGATTCCTGACGCTCCTGCGGAACCTGCCTGGAAATCATTACACCTAGCCCTCGTACATTCCAGGTGAGTAAATTATAAGACCCTTGAGACGTGACTGAACGAACCATTTTGCCTACAGGTATAGTGAATTAGTGCTAGCAGCAAGCATCCCGCTAAGTATGACCAGGCATCCCTATCCCCAAAAACAGAAACTAAACCCGGCGCAGCGCCCACCCTGCACTGAGCCCAACAATAGTACAAGATGTAAAAACAAAAACTAATCATGGTGCATACGCTATGGGGGAGATGGCTAGCCGCCTGTGCCGTCAGTCTACCATCTACCATGAGGCACCTGACGGCTCTACAATACCCATTCTGGGGGGAGGTGGGGTAGCGAAGGTAAGAACTATAAACATATGAGTAGTGGAGGCGCGGATCCAGGCCCGTACTCATTCCCGCAGCAGGGAGAAGTCTTGCAATCAATATAGCGGATCGTATCAACGTCAGAGCCATGAATCAGGTAGAGAGATGGGGGGGGGGGATCTGCCAATCCTCCCAACCCACCATGTTGATTCTAGAAAAGCTGCCATCATTTGGCCCAGGGCTCATAACCTATGAGTACAACCCCTCCACCACCCGCAGGGTCACACAACAAAGCCAATATCAATGAGCGCATGACTAGCATAGTAAACATAGGGATACATTGTCTATATTCATTCATCCATTAGATCATCCGCCAGTCTGGGTGTAATGGTAGGGAACAGTACAACACTGTGGTCGGAGTCAGACTGGATAGTGCTGTCCTCGGAATCAGTGGCGATCTTGTGTTGGGTCTCGCGAAATGCCTCAACCTTTGCCAACGTCTCCTCGCGATCCCTCCGCTGCTGAGCCTTCGAATGGCCCGCACTTCTGCCAGTCCTGCCGAGCCCTGAAGATTAAGAAGGTAACCTTTTGGGTGAATCATGTGCGCCCTGCGTGGATGTCTCCGAGGCACTGGCCTGACTGGAGCCTATGCCCATTACTTCTATCCACTCTTCCACGTCGGCTGGACTTTCCAAAAAGTGTGTCTTTTTGCCATAGATGACCTTCAAGCGAGCGGGGTATAACAGTGCATACTTGAGTTGTGCGGTTTGAAGCTTCTTCTTCACTGCAAGATAAGAAGCTCGCTGTCTTAGCAAAACCAGTGTATAATCGGTGTAGAGAGAGATCCGGTGGTTTTCAAATTGAATGAGTGACTTCTCCCTAGCTTTCTGCAATAGGAAGTCTCGGTCCCTATAACTAAGGACCCGCACTATCAAAGGACGGGGTGGCATTCTCGGTTTGCGTGGGCCAGTTGGGATTCGATGTGCCCGCTCCACGCAAAAGTACGGGGAAAGTCCTTCAGGAGCCTTATGATCTTTAAGCCATTGTTCCATGAAATCGGCCGCCTTCTTCCCTTCACAGCGCTCCGGTAGGCCTATGACATGTATGTTGTGGCGCCGATTGCGCCCCTCCGCATCCTCCACCCGCTCAATAAGCGTGTTAACCTGCTGCGTCAGCTGTCGCAGGGAGGAAGAGTGCTCCGTCACCGTCAGGACAAGGTCAGTCAGAGTGAGGCCCTGTTCTTTGACTTTATCTGCTAGTTTGCCGTGGTCCGCCTTCAGCACAGTCAGGCCAGTGGTGAGGGTGCCCAGCTGCATCTCCATCGCCGCCCTGGAGTCCCGAATCTCTTGGAGGATCAGATCTAGTTTGTCTGGAGGTTGTCCATCAGCGTGACCAAACGAGGTGGCCCCCGGCGGGGAATTCCCTCTGCCGTCGCCCGACATGGCGCGAGGGGCAGCAGAGGCGCTTTGTCCCTCCTGACCCCATCCTCAATTTCTACCAATGGGGGGGCAGGAGGTAGGCGGCAGACCGGCCACAAAGGAGGACCTGTCCAGTCGCCAGCTACAGAAAGGCCCCTAAGTGATTAATCCGCAGTCCTCCACTCAGGCCCAGGGGGGTCCACTCCGTCCAACTTCAGCCCGGCAATCGGGCCCTTTTGGTAAAGAAGCAGCAGACCAGCAGGGGGAGGAGTGAAGGTGTGGGGGGGGGGGATGTGGGTCCTCCTAGCAGTGAGGGCGTGGAATTAGCCAGTCCAGTGCCATCCCAGAAATGTCCATCCGGGCCGTGTTCCAGTCTACCAGTGGCGCCTGGCTGCCCCCAAGACCGCAATGTGTATTAAATGCACAGTCTCACCACATCAACCAACAAGTTCAGCCGTCCCCCTCCATCGCCGCCGTCACCAGTCAGCCATTGCCCCCTTGACCGCTCCGTCGTCACTGCCCCTCAAAGTCAACCTCCGCCAAACAGGAGTCTTTTCGCACACACCACAATCGGGGCCGCCACCGGTCTTCTAGGCGCTTCCACCTCAATCACTCAGCAGCCCCCTGTGCCCCATAAGTTGTTCCTGCCATGCAAGATGGTGCTGGGGGGGGCACAGGAGGCAGCCCCACCACCGTATCTCTGTTGTCCGCCTCTGGAGAGCAGCGGAGCGCCTTCACCCCCATCGACCCCCACCTCAGCGTCTCTCCTGCAGGCCGCCCCGGCGCAGTGCACATAGGGGCCACGCCGCGGGACCACCAAGGCTCAAACAAGCCCGCGGCGGCCGGACTGCTCGACTCCCGGCAAAGTCTCTAACACCCTCGGGCTCTCCAGGTCCTGTACGGGGGGAGCCCAGCCTCAGTGCACACACGCAAGGGGGCAATGTCTCACTGTGACCCCAGTACCAGACAGGGTCGCGGTTATCTGCAGCAAATGGCGGCCGTAGTGCCGCGACAGGGCCTTCGCAGCCGTCCCCCAGCAGGCGGCCCCCTACAGCGGCGGCGTCGCCCTCTCCGCAGCGCCGGGCTCGTTCTGGGCCTCTCGGGCAGCAGGCCACGGCACCGCTCGCCAGCCCTCAAGTCAGCCTCGGGGATTCCGCGATCCTCCTCCAGGGACCCACGTCAACAGACCCAGGCGGGGTCTCCAAACATCAGGCAGTTCTGTGCCGCGATCCCAGAGGCAGATCTGGTCGCAGCAGCACTCGCCGGAGGTTGGCCGCAGTCGTCCAGTAGGGGTCCCGTAGCAGTCCTCCTGCGGGCAGCCCCACGCAGCTCCGCCTCCTCCAGCACCACAGCTCCCGGCCTGCACCTCCCAGATGGCAGGTCGCATCCCTCCGCATCAGCACCAGATGACCCCCAGGGACCCCGCAGTCGCACCGCAGGGGGCACAAGGGTATCAGCCACACAGCCCAGCTTTGTCGGTGTGTAGGGTGTCCCGGGACTCGTGCTCTCAGGATAATCCCCGCCGGGATAGGACGGAGCTCTATCAGGCTACATCCACCATCTTGGCTGGCCAGCCACGCCCCCCCACAATTATCGAACCATTCAGTTTTATACATTTCATAAGTACCATTTTGTGTTCTCAAATAATTATTTGAGTATTGCAAAACATTAGTACACTAGACACTTAATTCCTCACACATTACTATCATCTGAGGCTATTAGAGCCCTCTTAGAGATTTTTTGTTTATAGAAGCAGTTTGTAAATGTAAGCATCCTGTCAACCATTTCAGGGTAAATAATCAGGAGTGGACTCTTAATCGGTAATTTACTGCAAAGTAATGATATGGCAGTTCAACTGGTGCAACAGCCTCCTGCACATTCTCCACAGAAACTCAAAATATCAAAAATGAGTTTTCTGCAATAACATAACATAAAACAATGTTACTTTACTTACAAACATGTGTGTGAGAAATTGGGGTATTTGTTTTGGAGGACTAGTCACCCACCTCAGGTAATGACCACAATCGTGCCGTGGTGAACAGTCAATGTTGCAAAATAAACCTAAGCTCAGCCACCTGATAACTATGGCACAGAGCAGACAGGCTTAACTTAGAGTCAATGTGTAAATTATATATGGAGTACTAAACACAGTAATAAAGTCAAAATGCAGAACAATACATAAAAAGTATAAACTCTATATAAATATAATAACATGTAATAAACAAAATGACACCAAGATGACATTACTCCAATAAGAAGAACCAGAGATATGGACTTTTAAAGCTTTAAGGAGAGAAAGCGCCAAGAAGGACAAAGTGACAATGATAGTCAGTGGTTGCTGTAGAACAAGACATAGGCATAATTTAACTCTGACCGCAATGCGGTGTGGGTCAGATTCACTAACCAGGTACATCCTGGTCAAAGATTTTACTTTCTGACTTTAGTTCTTTAAGTTCCAATCCACCACAGGAGTACACTCCTAATGCACCTCGGGGCCTCTGTGGAGCACTTAGAGACTTTTAAAGTATCAGGCAGACGCCACAGCAGGCTTCAGTCTAGGTCCAGTTGCTACTGGTCAACATGACAGTTTCAGGAAAGGTAGCTTGCTGTGTCCCTGCAGGAGTCTTATGACCCTTGATGTCCACTTCTTTGTCCAGGGTACAAGGGAGAGTAGGTCTAGTCGTCCACGGCTCCACTCAGGTTGCAGACAGCAGGTCAAGGGCTCTTCTGATCTTCCTCAGGTCCAGGAGTGTTCTTCAGTTGGGGTCTGGGGGTACCACATTTATGCTTGGCTTGATTTAGTGGATTAGAATGACCCCAGGGATTCCCTAACAAACTGGGTAAGGGTTCCTGGAGCTAACCACTACCACTTGATGCATTTTGAAGATGGCTGAAGATTTTGGCCACACTAAACTAGGACTCTGAGGGCTGTGTGTGTGTGTGGGCTGTGTACTGTGGTGACCCTAGTGCCCTCCCACATCCAATACCAAAATCCAGGTGAGGCAGTCCTGTGCCCACAACCACCTCAAATACAGAAGTCTGGTATAACAAAGCTGAGCTTTCAGCAACCATATCATGAATACACACAAGCTATTTTGGCATTCTGTTTCCCAAATTTGAAGCGCGCCACAAGTGTCATATATCAACCTAGCAGAATTATCAAACAGACTGTGACACTAACGTCAAAAGAGGCCCACTTTGAGTTGGGCCTGATTTATTCGGAAAGCAACAGAAAGGCCCTACCCAGGTGTCAGTTAACGCTTTGTGACAGGGGAGGGCCTCTTTAAAGTGCACCTCAAGTGTCACAGGAAAAGTCCCAACAGACCCGTTATTCAAACAGTACTTGACACATTAATGTCAAAAGGATCTTCCACTCCCAATTTTGCATATTCTGTGCAGTTCAGAGGGTCATCACCCAGTTCAACCAGCCCCATTCAGGTGAGCCTATTTTTTTGCTCCTGGGAGTCAGTTCACTACTCATTCACACCTATTTGAATGCTAATTACTGGCTGGCCGGAGTGGGAGAACAGCACTTGGCAGAAGGCCATGAACAGCTGCATTTGCAGGGGGTTGCTTTCATAGAGGTTAGATAAAGAAGTCACATTAAAAAAAAATAGAGTAATCCACTGGAAAAACACACTTAAAGTGAAAATATGGTTACTTTTGGCCATAAAGCTTTTAATATGTTAGAAGCACTCCCTAAAATTGCCTAAAAACTACAGTTTAAGTGTAGTTATGGTTGCAAAATAAAAAACCTAAACCCTGAAAAGCATAGCTCAAACACATGCCATACAAATAATACCTCACACACCAAATGCAGCCATATTACCTCTTAAATATTTACAACAATAATCAGAAGACTTCACACTACCTTTATTTTACAATACATACACAAAGACATCATAATGTATCCATAGATGTTTCATTGACAACGGTAAGTTAATACGTTGTGCCTCTAGTGAGATCATTTATGTAATTTTTAAAGTTATCTCTTACATCAAAGAGAAGGTCATGTTTCAGGCCGAGCATTGGTTCAAGCCATTTGCAGTGTTTCTGCAGCTCCTGGGCCTTTGCGACTAATTTTCTGCAGAATGCAAAGGAATTATATTGTTCAATGATGTGCAGTTGTAGTGCTTCCTCAATGTCAAAACTCTGGAAGTCTACAGTGAGCCTCCAACTTATATTGCTGTTTGGCAAAAGCGTCCTCTCTGAACGCACACAAACTATATCACTTGGTCCTTATATCTCCACGGACAAGAAAATCACCTCTGGAGTACCCCAGGGCTCAACCTTGAGCCCTTTGCTTTTTAATATTTATATGGCCCCTCTTATTTCCCTCATTGAGTCATACGGCATCGAGGTTCCATCTTATGCCGATGACACCCAATTGATTGTAAGTCTGGAAAAAAACTCCTCAGAAGCAGAACAGAATTTCCGTAACTGCCTGTCTAATGTCTTTCAGTGGATGAAAGATAACCACTTAAAATGCAATTCGGGTAAAACCGAAATACTGCCAATAGGCAAAAACACAAAATTCATTCCTAGTGATTGGTGGCCAGAGGGAACTACCCCTCCCCCGAAAACAGAGGTTGCAAGAAATCTCGGAGTTCACTTTGACTCATCACTCGCCTTTGATCTCCACGCAAGGAGCTTAGCAGGAAGCTGCTTCAGCATCATAAAATCTTTAAAGATATTTTTTGACTTCCTCCCAGTAAATTCTAGAAAGTTGGTGACAGTTGCCCTTATACTTTCAAGGCTCGATTACTGTAATAGTTTGATGGCTGGAATAAAGAAACAAACGCTAAAAAAACTTCAGAGTGTTCAACATACCGCAGCACGACTTGTCTTAAAACTTCCCCGTAAATCTTCTGCCTCAGCTGCCCTCAGAACACTGCACTGGCTCCCTCTTCACAAAAGGATTCTTTTTTAAATTCTTTTAATAACTTTTAGAGCCCTAAACAATATTGGCCCTAAATACCTTTCGAAAAAATTCACACCTTACATTCCTAATAGAGCGTTAAGATCGGCTGGATCAAACCTAATTAAAATACCAAAATTCAACTATAAGACCAAGGGTGGAAAATCACTCAGCGTCCTAGCATCCAAGGCTTGGAACGCCCTCCCCAAAGTACTTCGACTTCAATCCTCAGAAATCCATTTGAGAAAATCACTGAAAACATGGATTTTTAATGCAACAGATGCATCAGTCTTAGCAGCAATCTAATACGTCATCTTTTCTTCTGCTCACTCTCGCTAGCGCCAGGATGCTCCTTCCGGAGCGACAGTTCGCGCTTTACAAATAAATAAACTATAAACTATTCATGGACTCATTTGGGCCATGTAGTGTTGAAAGTGTATCTTTCTAAGTCAATTTGACTCTGTGGATCAAATTTTAACTTTTCATTTAAAGACTTCAAGAGACCTCTGTATATCTTGATGTGCTCCAAGGGAAACATCACTAGGAAGTCTTCAATGCCCTCACCTACTATATTCATTAGAAGGGCATGACCCTGTATATCAGCATCCTTATATGGGATGGCTTGTAGATAGTTTTCACCTGCTCCACTTTACCACCTGAGGTCCAGTGCTTGAGAATCACTATTGTCATAGAAGAGGCAGCGAAAACGGAGCTCAAGAACTTCTTCACCAGACATTTTCACAGATGCAGGAGTATAGAGCTCAAAGCCTCCTCTTCACAGCCCAGTCAAGTATCCCAGACCCATTTGTGATGAGCTACTCCACTTGTGTTTTTTTTAGTTGCATTCTGGGTCATGTCGTTTTGTTTATATTCTTTTATACCCAGCACTACAAAACCCAGAATGCAAAGAAAAAACCTGGACTGGAGCAGCTAATCGTGCATGAGCATGGAAAATATAGGTGTAGGCCTGGGCAAAGCACTACACTACGCTTGCGTAGTTTGCGCAACTTCGCACTACGCAAACTGCACGTAGCACAGTGCGAACACGTGTAGCGTAGTGCAGCGGTAATTTTTGCTTGCTCGCGGTCCTCAATGTCAAGTTGGCGACCGCGAGCAAGCAAAATGACATCCTGGCAAGACTTTTTCCTCGTTCGCGATTAGCAATATCAAGTTGCCAATAGCGAGAGTGGAAAATAAACCTCCCTGCGAGATTCTCAACACTGAGAGGTCTGGTTTCTCATTGCGAGTGGTCACGTATGCTCGCGACCGCTCGCGATGAGAAACTACCAGTCCGCGTTGAGAAAGCTGCTGCTCGAGTAAAAATCTCCTCGTGCGGCAGAAAACTACAGCTCGCACTGTGCAAGATGCCATTTTCAATGATTGCACAGTGCCGGATGCTTGTCCGCACTGTGCAGTCATTGAAAACGGCATCTTGCACAGTGCGAACATGCTACTACGCAGTTCGCGTAGTGCTACACGTAGCTTGCGTAGTGCGAAGTGCACTTTGCGTAGCTTCGCGAAGCGCTACTTCGCAAACTACGCCCTGCCCTACATAGTGGCTATGTCTGCAGCAGACATTTCTGCTTTCCTTTTGCAAGCGTTCATAGGGACAAGATTCTGCAGCAATCTATTACATGAGCAGACTAGAGTTATCCTGAGTAGTAGCTTGTATGTCTGGCCATGAGTCTTGAAACCTAGCCCCTGGTCATGGATAATGCAGGGACAAGCTTGGGCATGTCTACATGTGATCTTGTGCACTCTTTCAGAGCTCTTCACATTACATTATTAAACTATTTTAACCCTAGTGCCATTGGCTTTTGTGCTTTGTGGTCTGGCTTCACCTGCTTTACCTACTGGTACCAATTATTTAAAATATGCAAACAGTAGGCATTGGCTTTCCCTAAAGGAGTATTTTTCTCTCACCTCATACTATTGTTGTTTCATGTATCATTCTACCTCCAATAGAGGACTTTTGTTGCAATGCATTTGGGCCTATTGTGCATCTCAAAAGTACACTCAGTCATCACACATTAATGGCTAGAAATAGCGACTCGCGAATCAGTCACAAATTGGTTTGGGAATGGAAAACTGGCTTTTTGTATTGTACGAAAGCCATTTGCAAACCATAAATTGTGATGCGACTGTGTAGCGACTCAGTATTTCTTGTGAACCAAAATAGAGATTCACAAATCCGGAATCTCAAATTGCAAGTCACAAGCGGTATGTTACAGGGAGCAGCAAATAGCAACTAGTCACAAAATGACCCATTTGCACATGCAATTTAACACTGATTCAAGCCACGTGGTAACTGGGTGCAAAGCATAAAAATAAGCCCAAAATGCATCAGAGCTTTACACAATGGCTGCTCTGTCTGTGATTCCAAGGAGGATGTGAATACTGGCTGCTCAGCAGAGGAGGAGGCGGAGACAAGAAAGGATTTTCAGAGGCAGGCTGACCATTTATCAGCAAACAGAAGAAGATATATGACAAATTCAGGGTAAGTAGCAATTTCATAATGGAGTTAATTGCCATTTAAAAGCCACATCTAGAAAGCAGTAACCTGCACAGCAATTCTATCCCCACTCATGTTCAGGTGTTGTGCTCATTACACCTATTGGCTTCTGGCAGTTACCAGGGTGTGATTGCTGTTGCAGGAGGGGTGTGTCTCAAAGTGCACTTTCACAATTCTTCTGTTCATTTCTAGATGCCATGCTTTTCTATATTCACCGCCACATATATTTACCCAGGAATGCACAGGAAATGCAAAGAACCAAATAGAAATTTTACAGAATTGCCAAATTTCCCCAAGTTGTAGGGCGTATAGATGGGACACGTGCCTATGTGTCCTCCGTCACATCTTGAATATCTTTTTGGGAACAGGAAAAATACACATTGCCTCAATATTCAAGTGGTATACAATGCATACCACATAATAACTGATATTGTGTGAAAATGTCCAGGAAGCACCCATGACTCCTTCATGTTTAGACACAGGGTAATATACAGACAGCTGGAAAGAGGGGAGTTTGATGATAGATATTTATTAGGTACTGAAAAGAAATGTAAATACAGATATGTTTTTTGAGAATCCTTGCAAAATGTTAGTTGGCTCACACCAATGTATGTTTTTCAGGTGATAGGGCATATGCCCTACATCTCTGGATTCTCACACCATACCTTCCCCCATCCCCTAAAATGAACGGTGATACAGCAATGCACATTGTCGCATGCAGTGTCATGATTCAGCAGACATTTGGCCTACTAAAATTTTGTTTCTGGAGCCTAAACAAAAGTGGGGGAGCTTCACAATATGTAGCAGTAATTAAATGCAAGACAGTAAGAACATATGCCTTCCCACAAAATGGTGCCAGTAGGAAAATTCTACACATCGCAGTTTCAGACTCAGATTCAGAGGATGAAGATCCTGGCCCACCTGTTCAGTAGCCTACAGATGAGAGCAGAGCATGGATAGGAGAAGGCACAAGAACCACAATGTTATACATCACTTCTTAAGGTAAGTCATATGATTCCACAACATGTAAAAACATTGCACCACACTTCTTTAATGCTTGAAAGTAAAGACACCTTTAATGTCCAGTCTTTCACAACAGTTCTCAAAATATCTTCAACTTTCACAAGAAAATGCAACACGATTTCCTCATAAACGTCTGTTATATCACCGACATGAACAAAAATTAAAAAAAATGTAGGCACTCCCTAATCGGAGCCCCTCAATGCTTTTTGTGACTGTTTACAGAATGGGATGTGCCACCATGTTGAAGTTCAAGAGTACGGTTGCCACAGCATCACAGCACATTTACATCTGTGGCAGAGATGCCGCTGTTGCTGGACAAATCCTCACTATCAGTATGTTCTGCACCTCCCCACTTGAAATCTGTGCAGTTTATATGGCTTCTACTGTAGTGGTAATCTGCCCGAGGCCCCTCGATGCATCCCCACTGAAGTGGCCCATTTCTACCTGTAGCATCACAGTCCGCCTTGATAAGGTAGCGGTTGCATGTGCTATCCTTCCAATAGGCTTTGTTAAGGCATCTTTACGTGCTGCACTGCTCCTGTCTCTCTGCCTTTGATTGGCATTGTCCTCTTGTTAAATTGTTCATTTTAGTGTACATCCTAGACTGATTGTCTGCTAAGTGATAGGCCACTGTATGTAATCCCATAGAAATATTTTTCTGCATGGTCTGCAATTTTTTGTTCCCTATTTTCATTAGTTTAAGATGCAGATGCTGAACTTGCAGCATTGAAGCCTTAATCCCACCAAACAACATTGATCTTCTGCAGTTGCCTGAGACCCAGAAGGCTGGTTTCCATGTGAAGTATCACAGCAGCAACAAGTATGCACTCTGGGACGCTGCTGTCGGGGCCTGACAACTGGTTGCAGGCTTGGGGTGGTACGTCTGGATAGCACCCTCATCCTCAATTGATGGTGGCAGTGGGGAGAAACAGGCAGAGCTGGAGTGGCCATGAGGTGTAGTGGGCTGACTCTCCAACAGAATTGGATCCTCATCAACCATTTGTGCCTGTTCTACTCCCTCATCATGTGTACATACATTCTCTTCCTCAGGTGTATCTGTTTGAATAATGGACATTTTATTAATGTCATTACATGGGGAACACATTTCTCTTTAGTTAAAATAATTTATTTAATAAAAGTCTGACACTGACTAGAGTGTGTTTCTCCTTAACTACTATTCCCGTAATGTACTATAAAGGATTCTTTTGATATGGAATTGTCCTGCACTAATATGTCTGTATTAGTTTTAATTTTACATGTATACAGAAGAGTTTTAACTTAAGAAATGTTCAATTACAAAAAATGTACACTTACTCTGCGATGGTCCATGTGCGAAAGAGTCAATGTTGGTAAAACTAACAACTGCCACTGGCTCCAGGATAGTCTCTACCATTGTCTCCAGTGTAGTGGGTGGGGGTACAGTAGAGCGTCCACCTCCTATTGCCCGGGACTCACTCAGGCAAGTTGCAACCTTTTCTTTAGTGCGGGACAGGAAGTCGAACCATCTCTTCCGTATTTCTTCAATGGAGCGCTCTGCTGCATCTCCTGCCAGATCTTACGCTTTTGTGTCTCTAGCACAGTCATAGATGACAACCCACACAGGAAGTCAGGATTGTTGCAGCACTCCTCGGTTAGAATCTCAAGCACTTTTTCTGAAAACTTCAATTTGCACTTTTTTACCCTTCCGGGTATAGGCTTGCCAGTCTCGTTGAAGGGAGTTGTTATTTGCTGGTCCCCAGCTTACTTACCCAATGGAGTAATTCTCCTCCCTCAGTCTGGCTGCCTCCTTGGCTTCAGATGTGCACCACTTCCTGGCTGTGGGCTCATCACCCTGCACCAGAAGGCAATTTTACACAATTGTGAGCGTGTTCACTAATTGTGACTGTGTTCGCAATTGAGGAAATTGCTAAACGCGATTTCTAAACTAACGAAGTGAATCGTTTGTAAGTCACCATTTTCCACCAGTCAACGCACATGCATTCTGATTTGCAAGTACCAAATTACGATTCGCAAAAAATCACAATTTAGTCATTGCAATTCATAAGGTTCATACATCTGGCCCTAAATTCTTTATCTCTTTGATGCATGGTATACAGAACAAAATTACTTTATTTACTGCAGCAGGGTTTTATGAATGTTTTAGTCAGGACTCAAAAAGCAAGCCAGACCTATTCATGTTGCAAGTGCTTGTATACAATTATAAACTTTTAAGTCCATCTCAGTTTTGCCATGTATTTATTATATTCTCAGTTCATTTATTCAGTTGAACTTCACCTAAGCGCATCCTTACATACACACATATCCATAAGCCTCATATCTTTACTGACACATAATGTCTGTAAGGATATGACACACTATTTGGTCTGCAAATTCATGTCTCAATGGGTGCCTGTAAACAAACTTCTGACTTCAGGATTGCTTCTAAACTCACACAGCCTCTCACAAGAAGTGAACCTGCAAGTGTGGATAAGCACCAGGACCACAATAGCCACCCGCACTTCCCCTCAAAAAAGTTAGAAGCCTGGGCTACGTGGCTGAAGAGCAACTGGATGCTGGTAAAGAGCAGGCAGTGAGTGAAGGGGACAGTGCACAGGAACCCACCCTTGGATGGTGCACATCAGAGATTGGCATCTATATCTAGATGTCTCCTGAACACAATGATGGTCAAAGTTAGAAGGGCCGGATCGGTAGTAGAAAAGATAGGGGCATTTGGTGGCAGTAGGTCAATGAGGAGGCGTAGACAGGTACAGTGGGCAGTCAATAGCTCTGGGCACACTACTCTCGAAGCAGGTTAAGAACTGCACCAAAACAAACAGCAGTACCACAAAGCTATTGAGAGAGCACAAGTCTGAAAAATGTATAAGTGCACCATATTTACAAGCACGTAGTTAGTTTATACATGCACTGAACACGAGTGTTTTATATTTAGAAGTGGAATACACAGAGTGTCTTATATTCAGTAGTGAAATGTATAGAATGTTTAAGTAGAGTAACAATAATCATAACTGTGTGAAATTAATGTAGAAATGTTGGAATGAAAATGAAAACCTCATGTTCTCATGTTAAAGGAATCATGTTAGAGTTGAATAGAACTCTAAAAATCCAGTATATTGTGTAGGCCTTAGGGCAATTCACAGCAAATCTAAACGTGCTGCTAAAATAATGTGAGATGGGGTTAACCTGGTTCTTCCACAAATGTATTATCGAATTAAGTTTAAAATATATGCTTTATAGATGTGTTATTTTAGAAACGTATGCTAGTTAAGAATGTTGCTGTTTAAATCAAGTTAATGTTTTAGAGTGCAGGGACTCGCTTCATGTAAATCAAGGAGGCCTGTGCTGATAATGTCATCTCCTTTGATGTGCCATGTGCTCGTTAGAGGAGAAGTCGAGAGGTGTCCAGCTCAGAGCTTCGAGCGTGCTTTACGACCTATAGATATGGTGGAGTTTGGAATTTGAGGCCCACTGCAGGACGGACTGTATGCAGGTGCGAGGGTCTTAACCACTTCGACGCTAATGACAAAGCCAGCTCGTCATGGGTTTTACCTGCCCTGCGCTCATGACGAGCTGGCTTTGTCACAAACAAGCCATTTATACTTCTTCAGCGCACAGCAGGTAAACGCGGTAGCGCTGAAGCAGTTAATCAGCTAGAATGAAAGGGGCTTTGTTCAGTGGCGCTTGGCGCAGGCCTGTAGGAGTTTCCAGGAATTTCAGGGGGTATCAGCGCACTGGAGAAGAAGCCCGGGAACCAAGGTCAACTATAACGAGGGTCTTGAAGAGTACCATCATGGAGTTTGCCGCGCAAAGATGTACCACGTGAGGGGCGTCCCAAGGGGCGTTTCTATTGGAAATGTGATTTGGTATTAGGGAAAGCGACCCGGGAGGAGAGTAGAGCAGATGATTTTGGGAGCCTAAGGAAGCGGATGGGTAGGCAGATAGGCTGATCAGGAGAGACCCATTATCAGAGAAGAGACAAAGAGAAGTGTGTGATCTTCTTAGGAAGTCACCACGGCTGACACCTAGAGGGGTAAAGATCTTGTTAAGTAGGGATGTCACTTAGTATAGTGTAGGGACAGACTAACCTTAATTTTCTTTTCTGTAATGACTTTGAGGTTGCAACTTGTATCCATTTTGACAACGCTTATGTTATTGGAAGTTGTACTCATTATTCTGTTTTTCAGACTCAGACTATTCAAAAAGTTCATGTTCATAGTGATACCAATTTATCTTCTGAATCTCATTTTGAGAAGTTTGTATCTTCAGTTATCTTTGACTTTATATTAAATCTTTGAAACTTAAATTTTGGTCAGTGGTCATTTAGAGTGGTGTAAGTTCTTAAATTGATTGACTTATTGTTAGATTACCTTTTACTCAACGACAGGTACCAACGATTCAGTCGACTTAGTTAGGGATCTGGTTAAGTAACTAATAACCAGTAATCCCGCGTTAACAGTTGGTAGCAGAGTGAGGATGGTTATCTTCTTGAGGAAGGTAATCTAGAGAGGTTAGTTTACCCCAAGGCCCCTAGACGTCGAGAGACGAGCAGCGGAAGAATCGTGTGCCGAAAGGTGCAGACGGTGCGAGAAAAGCAGCAGTATCGGAGGAGAGTGAGTATAAAAAGGGTCATGCGTGAACAGATTGCGGTGTTTTATGTTGTATTTGTATTGTAATGTCTTGCGGAGTTGAATGCCTGTAGTGTGAATGAGAGAAGGTTGTGAGCGCGCGCAACCTGGTAAACTGGTTACCTGGTAAACGGGTGAACTGGTGAAATCTTAAGTTCAGGCCGGAGCTTAAGTGGTTTTGGGTGTATCGAACATCCAGGGTAGTTGTCGACCATAGTACGGAGGTCACGAGGTACCATTGACCGCCGTGGATCCAAGATAGGGGGAGTGTAAGAGTGAGTGTATGAGTAACGGACGCTGGTCGAAAGTTACTGCGTGTGAGTAACCTATCGGAGAAGGCGATTGTCTGGAAGTAAACGGAAAGACATTTCGCCAAGTTAAGGTGACAACTACAGAAAGACTGTGGGCGTACAGTCAAGAAAGGTGATCGCTTGGACGGAAGTAATCATTTTTCAGAGTATGAATGGGACGCATGCATGACCGAGGAGACGAGCTGAGAAAGGAGGGGAACTGCTGCGAAGGGGGACGGGTGACGTCGGCTAGAGCCGCGCTGTGATTGAGCGGTTGGTGTGACGTTAGCTAGAGCCGCGCTCTGGTTGGGCGGCTAGAGTGACGTCGGAGGAAAGTCGCGTACGGATAGGCCAGTTAGTAAAACGGGGCTGAGATTGGTGGAATATCATCAGGAAGTAAACGAACGCGGAGAAAGAGCGAAATCATGAAGTGTTTTAAGTGTTTGAAAGGGATTTTTAAAAGAAAAAGTAGTGAACATTATTACGGGGAAGAGGCTCCGCCGGAGGGTACGCCAGCTCATTAAATGGCAACGAATGTTGGGCTGCATACGATATTATGGATTGGGGCTTGGAATAAGCTTACGGAAGGGAATGAGGAAATGCAGTTCCCGAGGTACGGGACGTTTAAGTTAGAGGTGTTACATCGGCTAAAAGCAACCATGTCCTCATTGAAACCCTCGCCCAGACCAACACAGTTTGAGGCCCTTAATGCATGGATTAGGGCTGCACACGACAGAAATTTGAACAGGCGTCAACAAGGACTGACGCGATCGGTAAGAGCAGTGCGAGATTCTAAATGGGATGAGGAAGCAAAGCGGTGGAGGGTACAGGTTATTGAGGTGGAAAAAATGTATCCGATGAGGGAGGTGGCAGGAGGAGGAGGAAACCTCATGGAAGAAGACGAGGAAAGCGAGTCGGAGGACAATCTGATAAACAGATTGTTAATGGATAGACCACCTCCGAGAGTGGGGGTGATAGAAGATAGAGGGCTCGCAAGAGAGGATGGGAATGCCATTGAGGGGTATACACCACTCCCTATATCGGAATGGACACCTACCAAAGGTGGGGAGACACCTCAACCCAGCACAGTACAGAGTGTAGTGGGAAGGTTTGTGGTGCAGAAAACGCCAGCCACCGAAAGGGTTGAGTCCTTTGGATTGCCAGATGCTCTTCAAGTGCCTGTTACCATAGGACCTATAGTATCGATCTATAACCCAGAGAGAGATAGAGAGGAAGAACAGAGGCAATTGGATAGAGAAAGGATCGAGATGGAAAGGAGGAATAACGTGACAAATGCATGGAAGTAATTGCCAGGTTCGGTAACGTGGAACACCCCATTAGATACATCTGTAGGTCCCAACACAGGACAGGGAGGTCAGAGAGGACTGATGGACCTAAGGGGACCGCGGCCAAAGTCCTATACAGAATTAAGAGCTGATTTGAGGGAATGGGATGGGTCCGCAGTAACCCCGAGTAATAGGTCAAGAACAGAACCAGAATGGGAAAGCAGGGGTAATGGGACTGTATCTCATTGTGGGGCCAGCGAAAGCAGTCAGGGGCGGGAAGGCCAAAGTCAGGAGAATAGAGGAGTTACACGTCCTATGGAGGAGAGGGAACAGCAGGAGCAAAATAGTAGGAGTGTAGAGTGTGAGGAGATGTCCCGTCTCTGGGAGAAAGGAGGAGATGAAATGGTACGAGCTTTTCAGAATAGATTTAGGTGCCTTCATCATGTACTCGGAGAAGATGTTCAACATTGGAGAAAGGAGAACAGCGATAGGTCCCGCCACGCCTCGAATAATCAGGAATCACAGGGAAGTAGTGAAGAAAGAGGGAGTAATGGAATATCTTACCCTGCATCCCGTGAAACTAGCCAGGATGGGGAGAGAGGGGCTATGAGGCGTGAAGGAGTGTTTCACCACCCACCCCGAGAAGATGGAAAGGCATGGGACCTAGAGAGATGGGAACAGGGGAGGACTCCCTATAACTCACCAGTACCTAAACGTAGATCTCGGAGCTGGGATGGGAGAGATGTGGATGGAGGAGCTAAATTGAGTGTCTTGAAAGCTGAAATTAAGGCAAAGAGGCTCGATGTTACTAGTTTAAAATCAGATGTTGATGAGATAATAGATGGAACATTGCCTTTGGAAAGGATAGAATTGTATGAACAGGATGAGTTATTGTTCATGGCAAAGGATATTACTAGGAAAGCTAGAGCGTTTCATGAGAAACTGACTGATTTGGCAGACAGGTATGCCGTGGATTTATCTAGGACAAGGGAATTACAGAGTAACCACAGATTACAGTACGCAGACCAAGATCTAGATGAGAAGAGAACTACTGGACTAAAAACACACATAAGAGAGCTGGTATCAGGGATAAGAGTGTGGAGAGAATTGGACAAATGGGAAGAAAGGTGGTCGAAAAAGGGCACAGTTAGACGAAGTGCAAATGTGATGACCCCCGAGGGAAGGGTAATGCACATGGAGGCATTCCCTTTGCGAGAAATATCAAACGGAAATTATGTACATGTGCCCTGGAGTAGAGGAGACTTAGCTGCATTTACCAACTCATTTCCGAAGTTAAGGGACAATCCAGTAGAGTGGTATAAGCAGGTAGAAAGGTTTGTCAAGATCTCGAAAGTATTGTGGATCGATTTGAACACGTTGTTTGACATCGTGGTCCCATCTGATTTGTGGACCCCGTGCAAGACTAGTGTTGAATGGCCAAATACTGAACCAGTGAGGGATGCTCGGACTAATGGACCGTCCGAGATTGTCATGCGAAAATATGAAAGGGTAATAGCATGGCTGAAAGATAAGGTACCACCACAGGATATAGATTGGGTGAAAATAGACCGAACAAGGCAGGAACCCAAGGAGACAGTTCACGAGTTTTATGAAAGATTATTGAAAACATTCAAGCAATACAGTGGACTCGATGTAATGGATCCCAAAGATATAGGGCAGTTTGTGTCAAAGTTTGTCTTGGGGTTGAGACCTGATATTTGTTTGATGATACAGCAACATTTAATCTGTTGGCAGAACAAACCACTAGATGAGATTCTACGTTATGCGAGATACTGTAGTGACGAAATAGATTCTAAAGCCAAGAATCTAAAGGAGAAATTGATGGTGGTGCAAATGCAGTCCGCTGGGAAGGGGGGCCAGCAGAAGCAGGGGATGGGACGAAAACCAAACGGTCAGAACAAAGATAATGAAGAAGGGCAGAGACCTAGGATAGACTTTGCCACTTTAAAGAAAACGACGAAGTGCCATCAGTGTCACCAGGTGGGGCATTGGCGACGCGAGTGTCCCTTTAACCCTGAAAATGGAGAGCTAGAAGTAGAAGAGCAGGTTCAAGAAGTCCCAACTCCAAAGGTGACAGTTCCAGGCAGCAAGGTGGCCAAAGGGGGGACTTCGGCTCCACGGGCCCAGTTCCCACAGCCACCGAAGGTAGCGACAGGGGGAAAGGTCTTTAAACAAATGCCTCTATTCATCGAGGAAGAAAAGTGCTATTACATTGATCCATTGACAGGACAACGTGTGAGCAGTGAAGAGGACTGTACCCTCGGGGCAGTCCTAGAGGTGGATCAGAGAGGGCCATTTGTTGAGGCAGAGGTGGCAGGGTGTCCCACTACGTTCTTGGTGGATACTGGGGCTACCCGATCAACTCTGAGATCGGCGGTGGTTCCAGACTTGCCGATGTCAGGGGAAACAATTCAAGTGGTAGGAGTCGCAAACAAAAGGCTGACTAGTCCCTTGACAGAACCAGTGTCTGTGAAGATAGGAAACCATATGAACGAGCATCAGTTTGTGGTTTGTGACTCGAGTCCGGTATGTCTGTTAGGAAGGGATTTGTTGTGCAAATTGAACTGCACCATATACTGCACCCCGCAAGGAGTGGAGGTACAGACTACCGACGATGATGCTACCTTTAAGGTGGCCAATTCAAAATCCTGTGTAGAACTATATCCTACTCTGACAGTAGAAGATCTTCCCCAAGACTTACGAGATGCAGTGGCGTCAGAGGTATGGGATTTCACAGGAGAAGAAATAGGATTGATTAAAGGGGTAGAACCGGTAAAAATACTGGTAAAACCGAATGCCGAGTTTCCAAGAACGCCTCAATACAAATTGTCCCAGGAAACGATTGCGGGGATAAAACCTGTGATCGAGTCAATGATACAACAGGGAATACTGAAAGAAATCGTGGGTAGTCCTTGTAACTCCCCGATTATGGGTTTACAGAAACCTAGCGGAAAATTCAGGATAGTGCAGGATTTACGAAAGATTAACAACATAGTCGTTTCATGTTGTCCCGTGGTACCGAATCCTTCAGTGATACTGTTTCAAATACCATGTCAAGCAGAATGGTTCACAGTGATAGATCTTTGCCAGGCTTTCTTTTCAATCCCATTGGATGAAGAGAGCAGGTATCTTTTTGCTTTTAAAATGGAAGATCGCGTTTTAACATGGTGTCGAATCCCACAAGGATTCACAGATAGCCCATCCATCTTCAATCAGTTGTTGAAAAAGAATCTCGAAAATCTAGTCCTGCCCCAGAACTCGGTTCTGGTCCAGTACATAGATGACCTACTTGTTGCGTCAGAGACAGAGGAAGCCTGTAAAGCAGACTCAATTGCCTTACTGAACCATTTAGCTGAGAATGGACATAAGGTATCCCCGAGCAAGTTGCAGTACTGTCTGACAGAAGTACAGTATTTAGGGCACCGGTTAGAGAAAGGAAAACGTAAGGTGTCACCAGAGAGGATTGAGGCGATAATGAAGATGAATGCGCCTACAACACAGAGAGAAGTTAGAATGTTCCTAGGAATGGTGGGTTACTGCCGACAGTGGATAGTTAACTTTTCACTGAAAGCAAAGCCCTTACAAAAACTGACGCACAAGGAGGTGAGTGATCCGGTACCATGGGACGAAGAATGCTTGGTGGCGTTCTTGCAGCTGAGAGACGATTTGTGTCGTGCTCCGGCTCTGGGAATGCCCGATTACCAGAAGTCATTTTCACTCTATTGCTGTGAGAGAGAGGGATGTGCTTTGTCAGTCTTGGCACAGACCCACGGAAATGCCCGTAGACCAGTTGCATATTTTTCGGCTACATTAGATCCAGTAGCCGCAGCGTTGCCCGGATGTCTCAAATCCGTTGCTGCAACGGGTGTCAGCATTGAAAGGAGCGAGAGTATTGTGATGGGACATCCAGTAGTGGTGTATGTACCACATTCAGTTGAATTGCTAATGACCAGGACGAAGACGCAGCATCTGACCAATAGTAGGCTCACGCGCTACGAGCAAGTTATTCTTGCCGCGGAGAACGTGACTCTCAGGAGATGCTCTGTCTTGAATCCTGCTACTTTAATGCCATTACCTACTGTAATAGAAGGCGAAGGATGTGAAGACCACGATTGCCTTGATGTGACTGAACTATGCACGAAACCCAGACCAGATATTGTGGATGAGCCGTTGTCTGACCCCGATGAAATTTATTTTGTTGATGGCTCATGTTTAAGGGACGATACTGGTCGGTTGAGAGCAGCTTATGCTGTTTGTACCATTACTGGAGTTGTGGAAGCCACTTGCCTGGAAGGAGTACATTCCGCACAGGTAGCAGAAATTATTGCCCTAACTCGTGCCTGCATAGCAGGAAATGGAAAGAGAGTCACCATATACACTGACAGCCAATATGGTTTCGGTGTGGTTCATGATTTCGGGCAGTTGTGGTCTCAGAGGGGTTACATGACCTCCTCTGGTTCGCCCATTCGAAACGGAGAATTTGTGAGATTGTTGTTAGAAGCATTACAAGGTCCAGTTGACATTGCAATCGTAAAGTGTGTAGCTCATACTAAGAATACAGATTTTGTGTCACAAGGCAACAGATACGCTGATGAAGTCGCACGTTATTGTGCGGAACAAGATTATTCGTTTTCAAAAGTGGAAATAGATGGTGCTGAAGAAAAGACAGAATTAAGCATGATGTTAGAGACCGTGGATACCTGGGAAGATTTGAGAATGATGCAGGAGAACGCACCTGAAACAGAGAAAAAGGCATGGGAAATAGCAGGTTGCGTGCGAAGTGAAATGGATTTTTGGGTTTCAGCAGATGGGAGGGCTGTGTTACCCGAAGAATTAGCTAATCCCATGGCGAGAGAAATACATGGTCCAGTACACCTAGGAAGGGATGCTATGATGAGAGTGTTTAGGCAAACTTGGTATTGCCCTAAATTTAGAATAGCAGCAGAATCAGTATGTAAGCGATGTGTTACCTGCCAACAACTGAACGTAGGCAAACGAACACCAGTCACACTGAGTCACATTGGGAGGTCGGGGGGGCCTTTCAATAGGATGCAACTAGATTTCATCGAAATGCCAAGAGTTAATCGCCTTCGGTATGTGTTGGTGATTTTATGCGTATTTTCCAGATGGGTTGAAGCGTACCCTACACATAGGTGCGATACACTCACAGTGGCTAAATTATTGCTCAGGGAGTTGATACCGCGCTTCGGGGTGCCTGCCTCTTTGGAATCGGACAGAGGAAAACATTTTAACAGCGAAATAGTGAAGATGTTGTGCTCCACACTGAATATCGATCAAAAGCTGCATTGTAGTTATCGACCAGAAGCTTCAGGAATTGTGGAACAAGTGAACGGCACTTTGAAGAATAGATTGGCTAAAGTAGTGGCATCCACATCTTTGAGTTGGCCAGATGCTCTTCCTTTAGTGCTTATGAGCATGCGCAGCACCCCTGACAGGAGGACAGGTCTCTCTCCACACGAGATTCTGATGGGGAGGGCCATGAGACTTCCCACAGTTCCAACTGCTGCCCTATTGAATATTACAGATGATCTGATCTTGGATTATTGTAAAGGACTGTCTGACGCCATCCATTCTGTGTCCCTTCAGGTGCATGCGGCTGAAGTTCCAGCATCGAGGAACCTGTGTCATGACCTGAACCCAGGGGACTGGGTGTTGGTTAAAAAACACGTCCGGAAGAACTACCTAGATGTTCGCTGGCGTGGGCCCTTTCAGGTAATCCTGATCACGAACACCGCGGTGAAGTGCGGGGGGCTGCCAAATTGGATCCATGCATCCCATACTCGAAGAGTTCCAGCACCTCTAGAAGAAACAGCTCCTATCCCAGACGAAAGCCCGGAAGTGGAAGAAGAGTCGCAAGAAGGGATTGAAGCAGCTGAGGGGGTGTCGGAAGAAGTTGGGAACGCATCGGATTCAGAAGAAGAGCGAAGGCAGAACGGCAGTGAGACTGAGGACGCAACTGAAGGAGAGAGCAGCAGTGAATACGAAACAGACACGGATCAGTACCAAAGTGATCAAGAACCGAGTGTGAGGACGAGATATAGGAGAACAAGGTGTGAGGCTGCCACTTGGCCGGGAAGAGACAGGAGGCTAAGTTTGAGGTCGGCCCAGGAAGAAACACTTGTTCCTATAGCCGAAGACTCGGATCACGAGGAAGATACCCAAGAGGGAACTGAGGAGGGCCCTAGAAGATCAAGGAGGGTGCGAGTGCCTAGTAGAAGATACTCTACTCCTGATTGGACCTACCTCGTTGCAGATGTCGGTGGGGCACAGAACCGGGAGGGTCAGGGAAGTGAACCTGATCAGAACTGACCCAATCATCACTGTACAAATTCTGTTCCTGCTACCGGGGGCGGAGACTGAAAGGTTGCTGACACTCAACATCGTCTATCCTCCTCTCCTAAGCGGAATAAGAAAATTGATTTTAGAAACAGTTGAGTTTCCAGTTTGCTGTTCACGATATCCAGTGTTGGAGGGAACTCTCCTTCGGTTAGAAATGCTTGAGCGAGTAGTGGAAGCTCTTGGAATGCTCATTGTTTTGGACTAACACTCTGATTGCAAAAAGACTTTTTGAAAGGACTTTGAAAAAATTACTGCAAGATAACCTAGCGCCGAGTGGAAGAAGAAAATTGGTAGGGGTTTCCTTTTAGCGGATGGAGAAGGGCTAGGGTTGTCTGTTTTCTACAGGACTTTAAAATGTTTTGCGGAGTAAATTGTCGGCTTCCAAGTGTTCCAAAGAGGGACAAGATGTAAAAGAAAGGCTTTGTGCAGAGAGAAGAAGAAGCGAATGCTGGAAGAAAGTCAAGAACTACACTGGTTGAGAACATGGAGGCTGGCAACCCGAACCGCAGGGCAAAATGTATAGTTGGCACATTGTTGGGAGTGGTGATTTCCCTGATAGTTTTAGTGGTTACTGTCTCATACATAGTGGGACACGAGAGAGATGCAAATGCAGTCAAGGAGGTCAAGGGAGTGTCAACACCGAGAACCACTATTGTTAATGATAAAGGAAACATCAACGATAAAGACAAAGCGTTGTTAGATGCAGAAATAAAAAGGTTACACACAGATGAGTCACAGGGAAATTACAGGTCAAATGCTTATGCTAAATTGCTTTATGAATACGTTGATGCCATGGAGGTGAAGAATTGCTACGTTTGTATGCAATTACCAGCTTCTGTGGAGGAGGGTATCAGATACCATCATCTTCCATTGACATATGGAATCACATGCAGTTTGTTGTTGAGCATATTTTATGGACGAGAAGGATTTGAGTATTATTTCTCGAATTTCGACTCGACATTGCCAGAGGTCCCGAATTTCAAGCATTTGAACAAGTGGGACTACTACAAAAGCGAAGACAGATTACACAAATGGTTTATTCCATGGAAAACGTTAGATACTTCACATGCTCGAAGAAACAATCTGACTTGTCAAGTGTCAGAAATTGAGAAAAAGTTTATAGGGCAGGTAGATACTAGATACAGGAGGCAGAAGATTCTGAAGGCCTCAGGACAATGGGAAACAGATTGGACCAAGGAGGAAAGGGCACATCAAAGAAAGGGTAGTATTGGTCCAATTGCTTTAGATAAGGAGAAACGGGGGAAACTGTGCATCCACAGGAGTTACTCCTATTATGAGAATTTTTATGTAGGTCAAGTCAATTGTGAACATGCCTTTCAACTGGAGTATTACTCTAAGGATTTTTTGAAAGGGATGCAAGCAATTCCAAATGTATATTTTGTATGTGGAAGAAATGCCTATGTGAAGCTACCAGATAATTGGTATGGATCATGCTATCTGGCTGTTGTCTTCCCTAAAATATATCATGTTGAGAATTTAGAAACGACAAAGAAAGAAATACCAACTAGGTGGAAGAGAGGGCTGGGTGCAGCAGAAGTAGTTGGAGATGTACTCGGTGCTGCATTCCCTATCTTAGGACTGATATTGAATGACATTAAGATCAGGAGGTTAGCTACAGTCGTAGATAGGCTATCTGCCAGTACTGCTAGATCATTGATGCTGATAGAAGGTGAGATGCAATCGATTAGGGCAATGGTTCTTCAGAACCGACTTGCTTTAGACGTTCTGTTAGCTAAAGAGGGAGGAGTCTGTAAGGCTTTGAAGGTCCAGGAGTGCTGCACTTACATTCCAGACAATTCAAAACCTCTAGAGAAGTATATACGAAACATCACCGCCATACACTACGAAATTGAGGATCTGACAAAGATAAACGTGTGGGAAAAGGTAGGTCATGGAATGGGTAAAGTTGGAGGTTGGTTTGCCAACTTAGGAAAAGGTATCGTTTGGTACATACTGAAACCCATCATCATAATTGTGATTTGTGTAATCACTTTGTGGGGATTGGTGCGTTTGTATCAGTGGTATAGAGCAAATAGGTTACAGAGAACTATGAGGAAACAGGAGGAAAAGTTGACAGCGATGCAGGACACCCAATACAGGAGTCTAAAGGCATTAGAGACAATGAAAAGAGGTGGCACTGCCACGACTTCACTTTGAAGGGTTCTACATATTGTGATGGTGTCCTGATGGTGATGACCCCTGAAGGTCATCAAAGGGGGGATTGAGAGAGCACAAGTCTGAAAAATGTATAAGTGCACCATATTTACAAGCACGTAGTTAGTTTATACATGCACTGAACACGAGTGTTTTATATTTAGAAGTGGAATACACAGAGTGTCTTATATTCAGTAGTGAAATGTATAGAATGTTTAAGTAGAGTAACAATAATCATAACTGTGTGAGATTAATGTAGAAATGTTGGAATGAAAATGAAAACCTCATGTTCTCATGTTAAAGGAATCATGTTAGAGTTGAATAGAACTCTAAAAATCCAGTATATTGTGTAGGCCTTAGGGCAATTCACAGCAAATCTAAACGTGCTGCTAAAATAATGTGAGATGGGGTTAACCTGGTTCTTCCACAAATGTATTATCGAATTAAGTTTAAAATATATGCTTTATAGATGTGTTATTTTAGAAACGTATGCTAGTTAAGAATGTTGCTGTTTAAATCAAGTTAATGTTTTAGAGTGCAGGGACTCGCTTCATGTAAATCAAGGAGGCCTGTGCTGATAATGTCATCTCCTTTGATGTGCCATGTGCTCGTTAGAGGAGAAGTCGAGAGGTGTCCAGCTCAGAGCTTCGAGCGTGCTTTACGACCTATAGATATGGTGGAGTTTGGAATTTGAGGCCCACTGCAGGACGGACTGTATGCAGGTGCGAGGGTCTTAATCAGCTAGAATGAAAGGGGCTTTGTTCAGTGGCGCTTGGCGCAGGCCTGTAGGAGTTTCCAGGAATTTCAGGGGGTATCAGCGCACTGGAGAAGAAGCCCGGGAACCAAGGTCAACTATAACGAGGGTCTTGAAGAGTACCATCATGGAGTTTGCCGCGCAAAGATGTACCACGTGAGGGGCGTCCCAAGGGGCGTTTCTATTGGAAATGTGATTTGGTATTAGGGAAAGCGACCCGGGAGGAGAGTAGAGCAGATGATTTTGGGAGCCTAAGGAAGCGGATGGGTAGGCAGATAGGCTGATCAGGAGAGACCCATTATCAGAGAAGAGACAAAGAGAAGTGCGTAATCTTCTTAGGAAGTCACCACGGCTGACAGCTAGAGGGGTAAAGATCTTGTTAAGTAGGGATGTCACTTAGTATAGTGTAGGGACAGACTAACCTTAATTTTCTTTTCTGTAATGACTTTGAGGTTGCAACTTGTATCCATTTTGGCAACGCTTATGTTATTGGAAGTTGTACTCATTATTCTGTTTTTCAGACTCAGACTATTCAAAAAGTTCATGTTCATAGTGATACCAATTTATCTTCTGAATCTCATTTTGAGAAGTTTGTATCTTCAGTTATCTTTGACTTTATATTAAATCTTTGAAACTTAAATTTTGGTCAGTGGTCATTTAGAGTGGTGTAAGTTCTTAAATTGATTGACTTATTGTTAGATTACCTTTTACTCAACGACAGGTACCAACGATTCAGTCGACTTAGTTAGGGATCTGGTAAGGTAACTAATAACCAGTAATCCCGCGTTAACACTATTAGCAACCTTGTCACCATGTATGGTATTCCCGCAGTTACAAAACACAAGCAGGCATTAGATGAGGCAACCCTTATTGTTAGAGCTATATGCTGGTAGTAGATCTCCACTTGCCTGTCCTCGTCCTACTTAACATCCAAACCAATAGGTTCTGCTAAAAGAAATCTGGATATAATTTGCTGCAACAGAGAGTAGGTTGGAAAAGAAGTATAAGTGGAATAAAAGATGGTTGGTTTGAATGAGAAAGGCATTTGTAAACACTAAGGCTGCCCCATCATACGGACACACGGTTAAGCTACTTCGTAGTAAGAGTTTTATTCCAAACATCTCAGCCACAGCTGGAGCAGCACTCTAAGTTTTTTTCTGAAACCCTAGAGTCTCAGGGTTTTAAGTGAGAGCATAGTACAATGTGACTATATTGAAAGATATCACACATGTTCCTTTTTCATAAAAAAAACAACAAACATTAGATATAAATATAGAATTGTTACATACCTAGAAAACAATTCAAAATACAACACAACCCTATTATATCCATGAGTTGAGTACAAAGAAAACAGGATAATGTATCCAAGAAACAGTAAAATATATTTACATTATTATTTAATGATAACATCTTTTAAGTAATCAGGAGCACAAGTAGCCCTTCTGCCTTATCTGCTACATCCACTACTAGTGTCGCTGCTCCCACTTTATTGTCACTAACACCCAGATCTTTCTCTTTGTTATCTTGAACTTTCTTTTGTGATATATCACTTATTTATTTATTTATTTAGAGTTTTATAGAGCACGAACTTGACCCGTTAGGGTATCAGAGCACTTTACAGGAATCGTAGCAATATACAAAAAGGCTTAGAATCACAGGAATAAACAATTGATTAAGAATAGGGGGTGCTGGGTACCTAGGGGGATAGAAGGGTACGTATGTACAGTATACAGTTACAATTTCTCAAGACAGGGCCCCATTGCAGGTTACATGAGGGGTAGAGGGACACTTATGTATATTTTACTATTACAAATACTCAAGACAAGGCCCCCAGTATCGTGGTGGGGTGACTGGGTAATCCGAGGAAGGCAATAGTCGGAAGTAGATCACCTCTTGACATTAAGTCAACTTTCCTCTGAGCAGGCCATACATGTCTTGCACCTCTCCCAAGATTCCAGATCCTCCCATCTTGTGCTTTTAAGGCATAGCGAAACAATGTTACCACTTTCATAGGTATGATCAATTTTGACTGCTTACAAGTACCTGTGGGGCTTCTATTCGTACACATTCCCCCGACCTTAAAATCCATTTAACCCAGACTTACCTAGAATTTGGTTTCCTTCCTCTGAACAACTCAAAGGGAGTTTTGTCTGTAGACTGATGAGGAGTCAATCAAGAAGACACCAAACACCTCATTACTTCCTCTATCCAACGGAAACCAATAGAGTTTGCCAAATGAAAGTCTCCTTTTAATGTCTTATTAAACCTTTCAACACTGTTAGTTTCAGGGTGATAAAGAGCACAAAGTTGGTGCCCAATGCCGTTACAATCTAAAAACTGTCTCATCTCTTTTGAACAAAACTGACCAACATTGTCAGTTAAAATGTTACTGGGTAGCTCCTCCCTCATAAAAATGTCGACCAAAAATGTTACAATAGTACTAATGTCAGACACAAACTTAACCTCTGGCCTCGTTGAGGGCAGATGAGCACCAATATGTTTGGAGAATTCACCACTCCAGATAAGGGACCCAAATTGCTCAAAGCCACATCTATCAACAGTCCTTCAGGAAGTGAACAACAATACATAGGAAGTTTCCTTGATTTCAACAATATACTCAACAGCAAAAATGAATTCTTGAAGATTGATAACCCATCTCCTGATCCTGCTAGATGTGGATTTGAACCCTTTCTTTGTAAAAAATGTCTTTAAGGGGTTGATGGTCAATTCTCAGAATAAATGTGTTGGCCCAAATTAAATTTTTAAACTCATTAAGTGCCCAAAATACAGCCAAAGCTTCTTTTTCAATGAAGAGCAATTGTGCTTAGCCGGTCTTAAAGCCCTGTAGGCAAATTCTATTGTCTCTCCACAAGCTACATTCTCTTGGAGAAACACTGCCCCCCAAATCCTTAGAACTGGCATCCGTTACAATGATCACTTTCCTTCCAGGAACAAATGCCTTCAATTTTGGTCCATTAGCTTAGCATTCTTTTATATCCTCAAATTCTTCATTACCACTTTCATCCCATAGAAGACCCATTTTGTTTTTAATGTGGGAGTGTTAAAACTTTACTTGAGAGAAGAGCTTAAAGGGAGATGGAGCAGGAAAACTCTTCAGAAGAGGGTTTTCCCGGTTGGAGAGTTGTTGTCAAGTTTATTTGTTACAGGTGTATGTGCAAGGCTTTCTCAAGAGGCAAATGAGCTCAGGGTGGGATCAGGAGATTGTTGTCCTATGTGGAGTTATAATGTTCTAAAGGGACAATGAATACAAATATAAATGGTAGGAGGGTGATCGGACAACTAATAGGACCTCAGTGGTCGCGTGAGGTTACATTTAATTAAGGTGGCATAGGAAAAAAGGGGATTGAGATAAGTCGCTCAAAAGAGAAAGTACATTTAGAAGCAATTGGTTGGCTAATTTGATTTCTGTATTATTGATGCACTGCATTTTTTCTGTAAAGTGAGATGCTAAGTTACAATTTTGTGCGCTCAGACCAGCCACATTAAAGAGCTCATTTACACCATTGTGATTATGCTGCCTCGTCCAATGTCATGTAAACTACACTCTCTGGCTCCTTAGGACAATGTACTTCCTGTCAGTGCTTTCAACTGTAACTGCTATATCAAAAACAAGGGTGCCAGGGCTCGAGTTCAATTCACAACAGCTTTTTATTTAGCGGCTGTGTACCTTCTTTTCGTGGATTCCGAAGGTTTGTGTATTCATTCATACATTTTCAAAATTTCAAGAAATTATTTACATTTTGTATAAACATCAGAGGTTTAAGCATTCCTTAAACATTTAAAAACAATGCAAACATAAATCATAAATGTGATACTTCATGAAAAACAAATCATAACAGTCATTAACGGTTGCACTTGACTATTTAAACAAAGAAGCAACTCAATTTGATACACCTATACTTATTTTTACACTAGTCCTAACGACCAAGCGTGCATGTTTGGTGGGACTAGACACATTGGGCTTTATGACTTTGATGAAATCGCCCTATGTTCGTGTGCAAACCCGTAGAATTTGGTTTGCCTTTAATACCGAACAGCCAAAAGCCGACGCGTTTCCAAACCCTTTTTTTCAGTTTATAGGGTTCTTCCTCAGGGCTGAGCTGTGTACCTATGGTGTAAGATTGGGGAATATTTAGTATCTCCTCTTCTCAAACTTGTTTAACTAGTACATTGCATGAGAAAAATGGGGAGAGGTATTACCTCTTCTCACGTGGTTGTTCACTGTCGATTTTGAGCACAGGGCATCTGATTATCCTTCGGTGTCACCAATGCCTAAGTAGTGAATTAAAGGATGGTATTCTGATAAGGTTTTTGTCTTTAAAATGCATGCTATCACATTTTGTGTCCTTTTTAAGAATTCACCAGCACTTACTTGTTGTGTATTTCGAAGTGCTCAAAAAGCTGAGTTAGCCGATTGTGGGAATCTTTTTTGGTTCTGCGATGCTTAATTCTGTGGAGATGAGAATTTGTATCAGTCCGTGTGTGAGATTAACTGAGTGTTTAGTGCACACTGATTTAAAGCGGAGGGACTTACTTATGAGTGGCGAGGTGTGTGTCTCGTATGCGTCTCCACTTTCTGTTATTGTCTTCGTACTGTCCTCGTCCCGGAAGGGGGGTTTTCTGTGAATTTAAAGCACAGGGAGGACGACCATTCAGTATATTTTTAATGCGGTCGTAGTATTGCTTAACTGTAGTCCGTGCTTATTGTTCCGAACTTCTTACCTCTATCGGGAGCTCCCTAATCAGTTTCAAAAGTCTCTGTGTGGCCGCATAACTGGCGTTCAATTCGCTGCAAGTCGGATGCGTTCTCAAACGTCCCAGCCGAGCTTGTTTGTCTTTTAAATACTCTGCTAAGCATCATGGAACTTGTAGTGTTCTGTGTTTTTTATGTTTACGGGCTTTTCACACTGTGTGGAACTTGGATTCCACAAAGTTGACAAGCAGTGACTGGCGTATTTGCACATGGTGGTTTAGCAGGGGGCTCAGTAATTGGATCGTTGTAATTCAGACATTTCGTTCAACCCGTCCATCACACAGTTAAATTTAAGTATTAGATAGGCTTCTTTTTTCAACAACATGGCATCTATATTTCCTCCTCTAGGGGGAACTTTTATTGCCGATAGTACTGTCCATTTGAAATCTGTCTCATTGTGTTTTTGTTCAACAAAGTGTTGTACCATAGGGGCAGTCAACACTTTGTGTCTAATTCTGGATCTGTGTTGTGCCACTCGCTGGTTCACTTTTTGGGTAGTTTTCCCAATGTACAACTTGGGACATGGGCACATGATTGCATATATTACATTGCTTGTTTTGCAATTGAAGAATTCCTTGTGTGACCATTTTAAATTGTTAAATTGAAATTCCTCCCCTTCTATTGTGTTAGGGCAGGACACGCACGAGCCACATTTATGGTGGCCTCTTATTGGAGGTAACTTCCATAAAGCGCGTAAATCTGCTTTGGCTTGACTGACTCCCAGGTCAGCTCTTACTACATACTGTGCAATGCTTTTGTTTTTCTTTAGGGCAAACAATGGTTTCTCCATTGGGACCTCCGAATTCGTGATCAAATGCCAGTTCTTTAAAATAATTGACTTCAGTTTGTTTGTGTATGGCCCGAATGTCGTGACACAGACTGGCCTTTCAAGGGGTTTGATCTCTTTCTTTTTCAATAATTCTTCTCGTGGCGTGTACCAAGCCCGTGTGGTTGAATGTTTCAACAGTTTTGAGGGATAACCTCTTTTGCTTAATTGGTCACTAAGTATTTGGGAGTGTGTTACAAAGTCTTCCTTTCGAGAGCAGTTGCGTCGGATTCTCAACATTTGACCATACGGTAAGTTGGATTTCAGACTTTTAGGATGGTAACTTGCGTAGTGCAAGGTGGTATTTTTGTCCGTGGTTTTGCGATGTTAAGTGGTCGTCAGTTTGCTTTCATTGGGAAAAACTACTACGTCTAAAAAGGTGAGAGATGTTCTGCTGTGTGCCATTGTGAATTTTATGTCAGGGTGTCTGGTGTTAAGCCACTGATGGAATTTGGCAAGCATTTCTTCAGACCCATTCCATTGACACCAGATATCATCTATGAAACGATACCATGTTGTTATGTTTTGTGTGAATGGGTTGTTCCGGTAGATGAAGCGCTCCTCATACAGGGCCATGAAGAGGACCGCCATTTCCGGGGCGTAAGGACACCCCATGGCGGTCCCCTTGACCTGCACGTAGAACGTGTCCATGAACCGAAAATAGTTTCTTTTGAGGGCTATCCTCGCTAAGTCAATAATGAAGTCCGTGGGGACTCTTTGTGGTCTGGGGCGCGTGTCTAAGTAGTATTCCATTGCTTCCAATCCCTCCTCTTGGGGGATTTGGGTATATAGGGAGGTGACATCGAAAGATACCATTAGTTCCTTGGTTTCATCGAATGGGACTCCTTCGACCTTATTAATAAAGTCCGTAGTGTCTTTAAGGTATGATGTCACTTCAGGCATGAAGGGTTTTAGGAACACATCCACATACTTAGCCAGTGGTTCTAATAGTGAATCACACCCGGAGACGATGGGTCTTCCGGGTGGTTCAGTTAAGCTCTTATGTATTTTCGGCAGAAAATAAATGACTGGAATGCGTGGACTTTTTTTGTCAAGATATTCAAATTCCTTGGTTCCTAGTATCCCCTTGTCACGACCCTCTACAAGTTTTGACTGAATTTCAGCCTTTATTTGTGAAGTTGGATCTTCTTTTACTTCTCTATACCATTCCGTGTTCTTGATTTGACTATTAGCTTCTGCAATGTACTTGTCCCTAGCCCAGATCACCAGTGCGCCCCCTTTGTCTGCGGGTTTCACCACTATCGAATCGTCATTGCGGAGATTGTTTAATGCTGTTTGTTGTTCTCTAGTGATGTTCCTCTTCAGAAACATCTTTTGTTGACCTAACTGTGGGATGGAGGATAGAACGGTCTGTTCAAAGGCTATTATTTCCTTTGGTATTGTATACGTTGGGGGAATGAATGTAGATTTGTTGGAAAGATTCGAGGGTTCTGCTATTCTGGTGTCCTCTCTGTTGTGAAAGAATGCCTTCAGTCTCAGTTTGCGACAGAATTCGAGTGCTTCTATTTTCAAATTCGTTAAGTCAGTGTTAGTTGTTGGCACAAACTTTAAGCCCAATTCTAGGACAGATTTTTCATGTGCAGTTAATTCTTTGTTTGATATATTTACAATGGAGGTGAGGTTTACGTTTTGTACTGAGTTCTTCGTGTTCTCATTTCCCATGGTTGGGGCTGTGGTTTGAATCTGACTCTGCCTCTGCCTTCGCCCTTCTCTAAAAAAGGATTGTTACGTTTGGATGGGCCCTCCCTTTGGTCTGAGTCACTTACAGATTCTGATGATGAGTTTTCAGAAAATGTTAGAAATCTGTTTTTGGACCTCCCTTGGTATTGTGATAATGCTCGTCTGGATTCTAATTGGGTATAGTAGTCCTCTTTTAGATAAGGGTAGACTGTCTCTATTTTAAAGGCCTTAACGTCTTTGTCAAATTTGTTGGACCTAAAGTTGATGGTATTGTCCCTGAATGTCGCGATTTCCTTGTCAATTTTTTCGAGTAGAGCTTTGGCTTCTGGCACTGTATGGTTGTCTTCTATGGCCTTAATTAGAACCTCGATTTCTTCCTGTTCTTTTTGGCAAATTCTCTTGGCCGTTTCTACTGTGTGGACCATAAGGTCTCTACTACATTTCGTCGCTATGTAACTAAAACCCTTTTTGTATACTGGGTCCTCTGTGAACACCACCGGTACGTTTTTAACTTGAAGGCCCCAAGGGATGGTGCCTGCCTTGAGGTGTTCAAATAGGAAATGCCCGTGTAGTTCTGTGCGTGTATGTTTTTTATGCAGTCTTAAGAGCTTGTCACTTTCGTTTTGTTGTTGGGCGTTTGTACTAAGTTTAATTGAGGAGAATGGAGAAGGTCCCGAAATCAAATTTTTTATATGGTCTTCAGACAAGGAAAGTGTTTCCTCCTCTGACATGTTCCAACAGGTTATGTTCTATAACCCGTTGTCCAGTTATTGGGATATTAATTTGGTTTGATTGCCAGAAAACCCACGCAGGCCTCGTCTGCTCTTTTAGCTTTTAACACTGTAGGGGTTTTGTCCTACAAGTCCTGGCTGGACAATATACGTTATATCAAAAACAAGGGTGCCAGGGCTCGAGTTCAATTCACAACAGCTTTTTATTTAGCGGCTGTGTACCTTCTTTTCGTGGATTCCGAAGGTTTGTGTATTCATTCATACATTTTCAAAATTTCAAGAAATTATTTACATTTTGTATAAACATCAGAGGTTTAAGCATTCCTTAAACATTTAAAAACAATGCAAACATAAATCATAAATGTGATACTTCATAAAAAACAAATCATAACAGTCATTAACGGTTGCACTTGACTATTTAAACAAAGAAGCAACTCAATTTGATACACCTATACTTATTTTTACACTAGTCCTAACGACCAAGCGTGCATGTTTGGTGGGACTAGACACATTGGGCTTTATGACTTTGATGAAAACGCCCTATGTTCGTGTGCAAACCCGTAGAATTTGGTTTGCCTTTAATACCGAACAGCCAAAAGCCGACGCGTTTCCAAACCCTTTTTTTCAGTTTATAGGGTTCTTCCTCACGGCTGAGTTGTGTACCTATGGTGTAAGATTGGGGAATATTTAGTATCTCCTCTTCTCAAACTTGTTTAACTAGTACATTGCATGAGAAAAATGGGGAGAGGTATTACCTCTTCTCACGTGGTTGTTCACTATCGATTTTGAGCACAGGGCATCTGATTATCCTTCGGTGTCACCAATGCCTAAGTAGTGAATTAAAGGATGGTATTCTGATAAGGTTTTTGTCTTTAAAATGCATGCTATCACATTTTGTGTCCTTTTTAAGAATTCACCAGCACTTACTTGTTGTGTATTTCGAAGTGCTCAAAAAGCTGAGTTAGCCGATTGTGGGAATCTTTTTTGGTTCTGCGATGCTTAATTCTGTGGAGATGAGAATTTGTATCAGTCCGTGTGTGAGATTAACTGAGTGTTTAGTGCACACTGATTTAAAGCGGAGGGACTTACTTATGAGTGGCGAGGTGTGTGTCTCGTATGCGGCTCCACTTTCTGTTATTGTCTTCGTACTGTCCTCGTCCCGGAAGGGGGGTTTTCTGTGAATTTAAAGCACAGGGAGGACGACCATTCAGTATATTTTTAATGCGGTCGTAGTATTGCTTAACTGTAGTCCGTGCTTATTGTTCCGAACTTCTTACCTCTTTCGGGAGCTCCCTAATCAGTTTCAAAAGTCTCCGTGTGGCCGCATAACTGGCGTTCAATTCGCTGCAAGTCGGATGCGTTCTCAAACGTCCCAGCCGAGCTTGTTTGTCTTTTAAATACTCTGCTAAGCATCATGGAGCTTGTAGTGTTCTGTGTTTTTTATGTTTACGGGCTTTTCACACTGTGTGGAACTTGGATTCCACAAAGTTGACAAGCAGTGACTGGCGTATTTGCACATGGTGGTTTAGCAGGGGGCTCAGTAATTGGATCGTTGTAATTCAGACATTTCGTTCAACCCGTCCATCACACAGTTAAATTTAAGTATTAGATAGGCTTCTTTTTTCAACAACATGGCATCTATATTTCCTCCTCTAGGGGGAACTTTTATTGCCGATAGTACTGTCCATTTGAAATCTGTCTCATTGTGTTTTTGTTCAACAAAGTGTTGTACCATAGGGGCAGTCAACACTTTGTGTCTAATTCTGGATCTGTGTTGTGCCACTCGCTGGTTCACTTTTTGGGTAGTTTTCCCAATGTACAACTTGGGACATGGGCACATGATTGCATATATTACATTGCTTGTTTTGCAATTGGAGAATTCCTTGTGTTACCATTTTAAATTGTTAAATTGAAATTCCTCCCCTTCTATAGTGTTAGGGCAGGACACGCACGAGCCACATTTATGGTGGCCTCTTATTGGAGGTAACTTCCATAAAGCGCGTAAATCTGCTTTGGCTTGACTGACTCCCAGGTCAGCTCTTACTACATACTGTGCAATGCTTTTGTTTTTCTTTAGGGCAAACAATGGTTTCTCCATTGGGACCTCCGAATTCGTGATCAAATGCCAGTTCTTTAAAATAATTGACTTCAGTTTGTTTGTGTATGGCCCGAATGTCGTGACACAGACTGGCCTTTCAAGGGGTTTGATCTCTTTCTTTTTCAATAATTCTTCTCGTGGCGTGTACCAAGCCCGTGTGGTTGAATGTTTCAACAGTTTTGAGGGATAACCTCTTTTGCTTAATTGGTCACTAAGTATTTGGGAGTGTGTTACAAAGTCTTCCTTTCGAGAGCAGTTGCGTCGGATTCTCAACATTTGACCATACGGTAAGTTGGATTTCAGACTTTTAGGATGGTAACTTGCGTAGTGCAAGGTGGTATTTTTGTCCGTGGTTTTGCGATGTAAAGTGGTCGTCAGTTTGCTTTCATTGGGAAAAACTACTACGTCTAAAAAGGTGAGAGATGTTCTGCTGTGTGCCATTGTGAATTTTATGTCAGGGTGTCTGGTGTTAAGCCACTGATGGAATTTGGCAAGCATTTCTTCAGACCCATTCCATTGACACCAGATATCATCTATGAAACGATACCATGTTGTTATGTTTTGTGTGAATGGGTTGTTCCGGTAGATGAAGCGCTCCTCATACAGGGCCATTAAGAGGACCGCCATTTCCGGGGCGTAAGGACACCCCATGGCGGTCCCCTTGACCTGCACGTAGAACGTGTCCATGAACTGAAAATAGTTTCTTTTGAGGGCTATCCTCGCTAAGTCAATAATGAAGTCCGTAACTGCAGCAGGACACATTATCACACTGGCCTTCGCTCTTCCCACAGGCCCAACCATTAGAACTGGACTGCTCACAAAAACAGGGAGAGCAACTGCACCACATAAGCATGCAACACAGTTACCCTTTCCTTTCACCTTTTCTGCTGAACTCGAGATCTTAGCATTTTTCCTTTGTTTAGACATCTTCCTGCTCCCTCACAAGCATCATTGTGATATTTTATGTAACTTTATGTATTTACTTTTGAACATGTGCAGAGGATTTGTATATATAGCATAAGTGGTCTGCTGGCCACACACGTGGGGGGATCTGGTGGTTTTTCCCTACCTTATGCACCATGCCAGATTACCTGCAATAACTGATTTGTACTTGTGATAGACCTTGGAGCACCATTTTGCCTATTGCTGAAGACCAACTGTATAACTAATAGAAACAAGTTTAGGCAGCTGACTGCAGAAGAACATAGGAGCAGCATCACTGTTTCTTCTTCATCTTCCTCTTGGGGTTTCTCTTCATTGGTACCCTTAATTCCTTACTGTACTTCTGGTTTCTTTTTCCCAATATTCTTGTGGCCAGCTGTGAATTACAAGATCCACGAAGAGGCAAGTACATCTCAAAACGTCTATTATTCTCAGGACTAAGTATTAATTGGGCAATAGTATCACTTGTTATTTACATAACTTATTATTATTGTTATTATGCAGTTACTTCTATAAGTTCCTTTTATATTCACATCACGATCTTAAGCCAAAATTTGCTAAGAGACACATTTAGACCCTGTCGGGCAGGCTGCAGGTCCACCATGTCATCAGAAGCCATGTAAAGCTTCCAAGTAGTTCTGTATCTTGCATGCCCGCTTCAACGATTCCTAGCTTCTTGAATAACAACACTTTAAAGTATGGAATTTTAAGACAATAGTGTAGTATTCTGATGTTATGGTTTTTCTCCTATGTTATATCCTATGTTATTTTATCTCTGGCTGCTCAGCCTGTGTGAGTGTTCTGAGTGGAATTTTGGTGTGTGGGCTATGTGTGGAATGCCTGTGTGACTGGATGACTGATGACAGTTGGTGAGAGGGGCTGAGCAGCTAGCAGGCTGCTCCTGGTGGGGCTGTTAATGATGACTTACAGGCTTTCCTACAGTATACATCTACCAGTTGATATGGACTGATAAAAATGTACCTGTGTACTTACCTGAATAAACCTACTTGAATTACAACTTACCAGCGTGTCCTCATTACTACAAACTATTAGGCGATGAGTTGGAGACCACCCCACGCTCTACAGGTACTAGTAGCCTGACGAGACTTAAAAATGCCTTCTACAACATGTTGGGAAGAAGCTACTACAGGGAATAGACGACAGGCACATGCAACAGGAACAAGATGCTACAAAAAAAGTCACAAGAGGTCACACAAGACAATCTCTTTAAAGACATTGTGCTACAAAATGGACAAATGAAACAGGTAAAACGACAGCATGCTGAGCAGCCCCACCGGCGTCCAATACGTCGAACAGCCCCCATATAAGCGTGCTGTACCCCATCTCATGCTGACACAACGACAAGAACAATGCTTTCGTGTAAGGTATGCCACCACTCTTATTTCATGGACGCCATGCTGAGTGTCATCCTCCATGCCATCCTGGGTTTCCTTAAGATGTGTGCTTTGGAGGTGACAGGCATGTGAGGTGTGTAGTTGCTACATTTTGGTATGTGGTGGTGTTAGTTTGACACGTCTGGCTTCAACCAATGTACCTTCAAGAGGTGTAACTATTGTCATTTGTGACATTTTATTTGGCATTTCTAACATGAATGTTGCGCACTTCAAGATTTTCATGGACGCAAGGAAGTATATGCCTGCACTATTTGTTTTATCCTTCCAACCCGTTTCTGGAGAGATTTGTAAAGAAGCTTTTCACTGCACTCGAGCTGTAAATGTTACAAAATGTGTTTTCACAGCTTGGCTCATCGTCTTGTAGGGAGTGTTTGGCATTTTTACAATTCTGGTAAGGAGTTGGTACGTGGAGTGGGACATTGAGGTGATATTTTTTATCGTCTTTTATTAATGCCCCTTGAGTTGTCATTACATCTTTGCCAGTTCAACCACTTTTTGCAAGTTTGAAAAAACAGGGGCGTGAGTCACAAGCTGAGCGCGCTTTTACCTGCTTCACAACATTCACGTGACGTCGCAGCATTTACACAAGCATCACGCTGCATATACACAGTGTCTTACATGAACGCGACCGGAGCCATCCGGCGTGGAGTCACTGTGCGTGACACCATTTTGGGCTTGGAGTTACACTCCATGAAGATCCTCCATCCGGCACGTTTTACCAACCACGTTGTGTTTTACATAAAGTTCAAGGAAAGTTGCCAGGATTGCTCTTTTATCCACAAGCAGATATTTACAGGTACTTCTTTCTTCATGCAAATTTACGACGGAACGGATGTTTTTTGGAGCCACTTGTTATAAAAGGTACGTCTCCCTTCACGCAAACGTACGACGGAACCGATGTTTTCTGGAGACACTTGCAAGACAGATTGCTTGTCTTGCCATTCTGATAGTATATCGCCCCCGCGAACCCCGCCCAGGTTTGATTAACTCTTCATGGAATTAGTCTACGACATCCGCTCACGCTACCAATGTATTGTGGTGATAGGGGACTTCAATTTCCACTGGGATCAGATTCCCAAAGACAACCAGGCTAAACAGTTGGAAGAGGCGTTGCTTTCTCTAGAACTCCGCCAACTAGTAAACGGTCCCACTCATGAGAAGGGCCATACACTCGATCTGGTTTGGACTTACCATCAGTTCACTAGCCCTATAGTTATCAGTCCCTGCTCTTGGTCGGAACATTATGTAATTAGTGGCTGGTTCCCACTCATTAAACAAGCAGCTTGTCCACCTCCGGAGTGGAAAGTGTTGCGGAGTTGGAATAAAATCAGAGCTGACGACCTGATTACTATCCTGTATAAATCTGCCACTTCAATAACAACACAGGGAGACCTTGATGTAGAAAGTTCTTCCCTGTTGACAAGGTTGAAGAACGCTATTGATATGGTAGCTGCAGCACGTAGGGAAAGAATAAGGGATAAAGGTAAAGGGGCCCCCTGGTTCAATGATGCTTTAAGAAATATGAAACAAACTCTTCGCCAGTGCGAGAGAGCCTGGCGGAAAGCCTATGACTCAGGCACCCGGTCAGAATACCACTCGAAGTTTTCAGTCTATAAAAAGGCAATTCTGACAAGGAAAGCAGAATTCTATGAAGCAAAGATTGTGGCTGCTGACAACACACAAAAGAGACTTTCCGGATCCTGAAAGAGCTAAGACAAGATCAGGAACAGAAGCCCTCCTTCTGCCTGGAAGATTGTAATAAGTTCCAGTCATTTTTCGCAACGAAAGTGAAGGACCTTCTGATGGAAATTCATCTCACCCCTACGTTCCCCTGCCTTTTAGCGCCAGCACTCCTGTCCCCTATGTTTGATAAACCACTCACCACCTTCCCCATGCTTACCCATGATTCCCTGTCTCTCCTAATAGGGCGGGTGAAATCAGGGTCACCTGCAGACCCCTGTCCAAGGATCTTTAGGTGGCATTTCCCGGGATAAAAAGCGAGGTCCTCTCGCTCCTTAATCAATCCCTGGAAGCAGGGCATGTCCCTACTAACTTCAGGGAGGTCCGCGTCATCCCGCTCCTAAAAAAACCTGGGGCAGATACGAAGAATCGAAAAAATGTGAGCCCAATTGCCCAACTCCCATCCCTTGCAAAATGTACTGGAACAGCATGTGCTATACTTCCTGTCACACCATCTAGAGGATAACCACCTCTTATAATTTAACCAGGCAGGGTTTAGGGCCCACCACAGCACAGAATTGGTTATGTTATCTGTACTGGATGAACTAATACTGAGAGCCGACAAGAAAAAGCCATGTGCCCTGGTTTTGCTGGATCTATCCATGGCATTTGAAACGGTCAATCATGACCAACTATTGTCACGGATTGCAGAGCTGGGCATCCAGTGCACGGCCCTTGCATGGCTTACATCTTTCCTTAGGGGCCGTTCCCAGGGTGTACAGTTGACTGATCATGTGTCTGACCCAGGCACACTCTTGTGCGGGGTACCACAGGGCTCGGCGCTGTCGCCCCTCCTTTTCAACGCCTACCTCCAGCCCGTGATAGATCTATAACTATGCCGACGACACTCAAATTATCATCCAGATAGACAGCTCCCCGACTGCCCACTCAAGAATTCAAAACATTCTAAAGTTTACTGTCAAATGCATGTCGGCCAATTCCCTCAAAATTAATCCAGACAAGACTGAGGTATTGGCCGTCACTACAGACGCCAATCTCTGGAACGATCTCATTTGGCCACAAGAACTCAGCACCTATCCGGAGCCGGCCTTGAATGTTAAAAGTCTGGGCATCAAAATTGATTGATTGACCAGCAGGTGTCGGCAGTAGTGGGAACATGTGTTGGCTTGCTGAGACAGCTGTGAAAACTTGCCCCCTTCTCACCTTTGCCACACTTAGACTGGCTGTATCAGCCATGATACTGCCGCGACTGGACTATGGCAACTCCCTATATATCGGCCTCTCGGGAAAATAGCTGGCCAGATTACAGGTCATTATGAATGATGCAGCCAGACTAATTTTCAGAGTGCCTAGACGAGCTCACGCCACCCCCCTTCTACGTCAGCTGCACTGGCTTCTGGTCAGGCAGAGAACAGAGTTTAAAGGCCTCTGCATCGCACATAAAGCCATCTATGGCCAAGCCCCGAGATATATCAAAGAGCATTTAGTCAACTACACTCCTAGCAGGGTGCTACAGTCCTTGGAGGCCAGCCTGCTGGCCTGCCCCGCTTCAGCTTATCCTCCAAAGGAGGAAGAGCCTTCCAACCTCCATCCCCAAATTTGGAACAACTTGCTGGAGAATGTTGGTAAGGAACATGCCCTCCTCCCATTTAGGAAGAAGTTAAAGACAGTCCTTTTTTCTGAAGCCTGGGGAACAATCTAACCAATGTCATCTCCCCTCGTGCTAAGGTAGGGCTCGCTCTCATAGCACTTAGAGACCTGAAGGTGATAATGTGCTCTATAAATGGCAAGTACAATTACAATTGTGATAAAAGGTACCTCTTTCTTCACGCAAATTTACGACGGAACGGATGTTTTCTGGAGACACTTGTGTTAAATACAATCCTGTACCTCTAACTGATGTTTTCTTATGCTTCATGTAATTCATCTGGGGGTGTTGTTTTGTCAAGTGGTGTTCTCTGTGCATATTTGCTCAGGTGAGAGATGGCTCACCGGTGGGTCACAGTTCATGTTGGCTGCTAAGGGGTTTTCCCCTCCTGTGCTGCATATTTATGAATCCCATTATACATGACGAGTTGACCTTGTCATGAGCACAGCTCCAGTGTGCCTCATGACGAGTTCACCTTGTCATTAGCATGCAAGTGGTTAAAGCACCACAATTGGAAATGTTTTTGCATACTTACGAATAAAGTTTTCGTGTGTAGTGATGCCACAGTTTACCTTTGCCTACATATGGGTGTCCAATGTGTTTTGTGGGTGGCAGTCACAGTTTTATCTAGGGAGTGGTTTGAGTTATAGCCCTGTTACAGTTTTATCCCTTACATGATGGATGGCTTTGGGTAACAGTCCCATTTAGTTTTTCACAGTCTGGGACCCCTACGGGGGGGGGGGGTTATGGATGAGCTACTGTACCCTTACATGAGGGAAATCTTATAGGGTTTTCTTGTTGCAAGAAGATACTTTCCTTGTGTGTGTAAGACACCTTGTGCCGCACGATCAATTTTGATGCAGGGTTACGCTCCCTACATGCATAAGACACCTTGTGCCGCAAGTTATTTGTTTGTTGCAGGGTTTTCTCATTGTGTGCCACCTCACATGGAGAGCATATACATTTTTATAGGTTGTCCCTTGTTAATTGTAGGGGCAGGGCATTGGGGTTTAGTCGCTTTAGTCCACATTACTTGTCTCCCAACATGGAAAGCACATTATGTTACATTGTTGTCCCTTGTTTTAGCTCGGGCAGGATATTGGGTTTTAGTCCCTTTGGTCCAGATGACTAGTCTCCTTTCATGGAGAATTTACATCTTGACATTTAATTTTCCTTATTAGAGGAGGGGGGTGGGTATTCTGTATCCATCTTTCCTTCTTGTCTTTAGTTCCTTACCCTCTCGTGATGCAGTGTTTTTGTTATGCCTGGGTCTGGGCTTTTGACTCTGATTTAAATAGTTAATTTCCACTTTATGATGTGGGCGGTGTTTCCTTCATCCTTGGATTGTGGACTATTGCTGTACTTTTATGTTCATAGCTTAATGCCTTGGCTTTGTTATTCTTCTGTTTGATAGGGAAGAGATAATGTAGTATTTTGATGTTATGGTTTTTCTCCTATGGTATATCCTATGTTATCTTATCCCTGGCTGCTCAGCTTGTATGAGTGTTCTGAGTGGAATATTGGTGTGTGGGCTGTGTGTGGAATGCCTGTGTGACTGGATGAGTGATGACAGTTGGTGAGAGGGGCAGAGCAGCTGACAGGCTGCTCCTGGTGGGGCTGTTAATGATGACTTACAGGCTCTCCTACAGCATACATCCACCTGTTGATATGGACTGATGAAGAGTTATACTACCTGTGTACTTACCTGAATAAACCTACTGGGATTACAATTTACCAGCGTGTCCTAATTACTACAAATAGTAAACAAAGTAAGATTGAAATCTCTAGTCCCAGAATGCATTTTGCTACTGGCAAAATACAGGGATATATTTGAAGGCAATGGGGCCTTTTGGAGTAGTGAGAATACAAAGCCAATGGCTCTGAGTGCGCTGGTGTAATTGGTGTACAGTTTACATGACGGTGGTGAGATGTTAAATCTTGAGATGAATTCATGTGTGGAATGTTTATATGCACATGGCATTTGTATGGCTCGGACCTAGACAAAAAGCAATGGAGTAATGTACAATGTCAAAGGCAAGCATAGAGTCAAGAAGTAGTAGGAGAGGTAACTGGGGTCTGGGAGCAGAAGTGGTGTAGTGAGAATATAATCCCTCTCTATCAAGCTAAGGGTAGTCAACTGGGAGCATAAGCTCAACTATTGCATCCGCTGGTATGAGGAAATACTGTGCATCTAACTACTTTGCATTAGACACCTTACAGGAGTAGCCAAAGGGTTCACAACTAAGCAAGTCACTGTGTCCCAGGCTTTCCATCAATGGTGCTGTCCCATAATGAAGGGGCCACATTCTCCATCAGGTTGGAAACATAATGGCGTAGCCCGCCCATTGACTCCGACTGCTGCTGGTAAAATTAGACAGCCTGCCTACCCACCCCTAATACTTGAATGGTTTCTTATGAACTGTGGGTAGTTCTGTAACCCTAACTGTGTGAGCTCTAAAGTGTGGAAGATAATGAGTAAAATCAAAAATGTGTCTAGGAAGCACTTAATTGTGTTATTAATGATGTGTCACTTAGCACATACTGAAAAACAGAATAATGTGTAGACCTTACTAAAGTGTGGTCGGCATGTTTCACTGCCTAACTGAACTGGGCAGAATGTTCAGGACCTGGGGACTTTAATATGAAATTAGGGGTCTGATGAAGTTAGAGAGCATGGTGTTTGTACCAAAGTCTAAAGCCACTTTGATAGGATATACGTTTGATTTCATTTAGAATGTTAGGCAGCAGCAGCAGGGAGCTAGTGTAAGGGCTCCGTCTACCCCCGTACTGTCCCCATCCTGTAGCCCCCACTACACTCCACACACCAAGCATCTATTAGATCATTCACTCTCAGCATTCCAGACCCCACCTCAGGCAACAGGGGAACAGGGACACACAGGATACTACAGTGTCTTCAGGGGAACTTCTCTTGACCTTATGGTCTCTGCATCTTGAGAAACAAATGATACAATGCCACCTAAACGTGACACTGAAATAACTGCTTATTTTTATCTACTGCTCGAAAAAGGGAAGGTACCCGGAAACTTGAAATCAAGTGCATTCCCGAAGTATCTTAAATAAAAAATGTGTGAAAAACATGTGATTTCTGAAAATCAATAAAGCTATGCCATTCTGTCATATTAAACATAATGTTGAAACTGTGCTCAGGTTTTATGCTTTTATTCAGGCATAGTGTGGTTTACCCATGTATGCACTTGGTGTAATGTTTCTTACACTAACTGCTAAACTAACACAATGCTGAATCTTTGGTCGGGATTATATGTTACCATTCTGGCTTAATTTGATTTATAATACAGAACCTCAGTTCAATAGTGTGACTTGTTGACCCAAAGTCAAATTTCAGCACAGATATTAGTCTGCTACTGATGAGTCTTACTTCAGTCTATGCTGCAAATACAGAAGCAATGCTTCCAAGTGGCTCCTTACCTTGCATGCCACCTTCAACCATTCCTGGCTTTTTAGCCAACTACACTTTGCATAGTGGGAATATTAACGCAATAATAAAAATGGGAACATCACGCACGATGAACACCATCCACTCCGGATCACCGACCGACCCCTGCCCACACTACGTCTTCAACAAGGCCGACTCCACCATCGCACCCCAACTCCGGAACATCATCAACACCTCATTCAACACCGCCACCTTCCCGGAGAGCTGGAAGCACGCCGAGCTCAGCGCCCTCCTGAAGAAACCTACAGCGGACCCCACCGACCTCAAGAACTTCCGCCCCATCTCGCTCCTCCCTTTTCCTGCTAAAGTCATCGAGAAGATCGTCAACAGACAGCTGACCGCCTTCCTCGAGACCAACGGATCCCTCGACCCCTCGCAGTCCGGATTCAGAGCCAACCACAGCACCGAGACCGCCCTCATCGCAGCCACCGACGACATCCGGACCCTGCTCGACAAAGGGGAAACAGTGGCCCTCATCCTCCTGGACCTCTCCGCTGCGTTCGACACTGTCTGCCACCGCACCCTAGTCCAGCGCCTCAGCAGCATCGGTATCCAAGAGAAGGCACTGGAGTGGATCATCTCGTTCCTCGCCGGAAGAACACAAAGAGTCCGCCTCCCCCCGTTTCGCTCCGAAGCCACCGAAGTCATCTGCGGCGTCCCGCAAGGATCTTCACTCAGCCCCACTCTCTTCAACGTCTACATGAGACCGCTTGCAGCCATCGCACGCCAGCACAACCTCAACATCATCTCTTACGCCGACGACACTCAGCTGATCCTCTCCCTCACCAGAGACCCCGACACCGCCAGAACCTGCCTACACGAAGGGATGAAAGACGTCGCCGAGTGGATGAAGGACAGCTGCCTGAAACTGAACTCAGACAAGACGGAAGTCCTCATCCTGGGATCTTCGCACTCCGCCTGGGACGACTCCTGGTGGCCCCCAGCCCTGGGCACCGCACCCAAGCCAACCGGCCACGCACGCAACCTGGGCTTCATCCTGGACTCCTCCCTCTCGATGACCATACAAGTCAACGCCGTCTCCTCATCGTGCTTCAACACCCTGCGTATGCTTCGCAAGATCTTCCGCTGGATCCCGACCGAGACCAGGAAGACTGTCACCCAGGCACTCGTCACCAGCCGACTGGACTACGGAAACGCCCTCTACGCCGGAACCACAGCCAAGCTACAGAAAAGACTCCAGCGCATCCAGAACGCCTCCGCCCGACTCATCCTGGATGTCTCCCGATGCAGCCACATCCCCAGCCACCTGAGGAACCTGCACTGGCTCCCCGTCGACAAGAGGATAACGTTCCGGCTCCTCACCCACGCACACAAGTCTCTCCACGACCTGGGCCCCAAGTACCTCAACGACCGCCTGACCTTCTACACGCCCACCCGCCAGCTACGGTCCACCAGCCTCGCCCTCGCAGCCGTACCACGCATCCGAAGAGCAACCGCCGGAGGAAGATCCTTCTCTTACCTGGCTGCCAAGACGTGGAACTCCCTCCCCATCCACCTTCGGCTGACCCAGGACCATCTCGCCTTCAGGAAACAACTCAAGACCTGGCTGTTCGAGCAGTAGCATACCCCCTCCCCCAAGCGCCTTGAGACCCTCCCGGGTGAGTAGTGCGCTATACAAATGGTATGATTGATTGATTGATTGAAAACTTTGATTCTAAGAATGTGTTGTGCCACTGAATTTAAAATTGCTCAATGGGATAATGCCTTCGCCGCAGAGATCTATCTGCAGGTAGCCTGCATTCCACGGGGAAAAAATCCTGGTCTAGCCAATTCAGCCTGTCCTCCTACTATTAGGTTGATCAAATGAAAACCGTTGTGTTTGGTTTATTTCTCTTATAAGGTCATAAACAACTAAATATCTTTTTTAAGTACAGTAAAGGGTATTTCATTCCTTATAACACATGCCCACACCATCAACCTTCCCACAAGCTAGTTAAAGGCTTAGTATCTTGCTCTTTTCATCGTTGTTGCAGACACGAAGAATAAACCAGAATATATACTGCAAAATTAAACACACCAAAAAGCAATTGGTAATTTTGCCAACAGATATTAGAATCAGTTTTATGTAAATTGAATTAAAAATGCTGTTGCCCATGAAACATGCAGAGATTCTATCTTTCCTGTAATGACCTATAACTTGAAGAGAAAATAAACGTTGCCAAATATATTTCCTTTCTGTTGATCGCTTTTCAATTTAAAAACACAAATCATCAGATGGAAATGCAGTTCCTGTTTTGTTCAAACAGCAGCTGTAAGTATGGTCCATGTCCTGCCTTATCCCTTGACGGTTGGCAGAAAGCATTGTACCATCAGAACTCAACTGTAATAACTCATTAGAGTTAAGTAGCTACATCATTTCTTTATTATAGGCGACAAGATATGACACAAATCACCTGTAATAAGGAAATTACAGATGGGATTTTAAATTTAGATTGTAAGCTCCCATGTATTATAAATATATATCCTGTGTGATGTATGCTCCTTTCTGTACAGTGTTGCAGATGTTTGAAGTAGCTCATCCATTCCAGGGTTTTAGTTTGCATACTGGGACCTGCAGGCCTAAATTAACAATTGAATAAACAATACTACAAACATCAGAATGCAAAAATAAACGCCTGTCCTGGATGAGCTGCTAATGCATGGACCTGAGAATTTTCAGAGCTCTGTTTTATTATGGGCACTGGGTTGACTAACTCCAAATTTCACCATCTTCCTGGGTCTCCACCCACCCTGCATCTTTTCAGTCACCTGCGGAGCAGCTGAGATTGCAAAGCAGGTTCCCAGCTATCGTAGGCGCGTGGGAATAGGGCCAGGATCCCATGATAAGCAAATAACTCTGGCAGGCAAACATTGAAAAAGGCCTCCCAGCTCTCTGCCCTCATTCTTCCTTGCCCCGCCCACCTGTTGCCTCTACAGGTGTTTTCATTTCCTTGTCGAACGAGCCCGGGCACAGGAGAGACTGGTAGAGGAGGAGGTGAGCAGCGGCTAGAAGCATATCAAACCCAGGGGGAGAGCGGAAGGACGGACTGGACTAACCGGACCTACCGGCAACTTGTTTACCGTCTTGGGTCGGCTGCAAAGTGGGACTTCCACTACTGAAGACAACTAGGCCGAGGAAGAGCGTGAGCTTTCCAGCCGTAAGTGGACGTTCCTGAAGGGGAGGCGTGAATCCGACGGACAAAATGGTAAGCACAGGTATAACTGACAAGCGATCTGACGTCACGAGCGTGACGTGTCACGGGTGTTTCACTCAACATTACTTGCATGTATATATATGTGTACCTTTGAGGAATTTTGCTACAGTTATTGACGTCGTTCCCTTGATTTTAAGTTCACTAACTTCGGTTTCATATCTGTCCTCGGTGCCCATGGACAGTAACTTAAGTGCTTTAACGACAATGTTAGCGCTTTGGTATGCAAAGTAGCAAAGGGAAAAGAAACGAGAGGGCTCAGCCTTCTTTGTCGTCGTTGCAGTTAGAGGGCGCTCTGCAATGACCTTATCAATTTCTTTTTAAAAGTCTTCGCGTTATTATGACTGCATTTAAGTGTGGGAAGTTAAATGTAACGCACCCGAATACCACCGAGGCTACACTTCTTCCCAGTGGCGTGAAGTAGGCCTCCGCGGTGTGGGGGGCACGGAGCTCCAGGGGGGGCACCTTAGCACGGTACCTTGGCCTGGAAGCTCCTGACTGACCCCGAAGCCCTTCCTGTACGTGACTCCGGAGGGGGGTACTTTCCAGGAGCCCCCCTCAAGTTTCGTTACGCCACTGTTTTCATATTAGATGTATCTAGAACCGCTGTACAGCGTCACTTTAAAAGTTACACCATCCGCAGAGATAGGAGGTGATCTGCTTACTTGAGCGCTTTAGAAAAGAGAAACTCTCTCCATAGAAGAGTGAAGAGAAGCGCCAGAAATGTCTTCGTGATGCATCGAATTTGCACGTTAGGCGAGCAAACATGCATGTCTACTTAATTAACGTTGTAATGTGTTTATGTAGATCTGGCTAGTGTATGGTACTGATGTCAGCAGAAATGGCACTTTCCTCGTCCCAAGATTGTGTTAAATACTGTCCATCCCAACGTTACTCGTTTAATGGAGCCCCAAAAGAAGCAAAGGGTGGTTTCGCCCTGTAGAGGTTAATCACTATGTCCTGCAAGTTATATGCAGAAGTTGCCGCAGGCGCATAGCCTAGCGACCTACGCACCGGAATTCATATCAGAGGCATTTACTACAATCAGGGCTTTAAGTGTGTGTGTGTGTGGGGGGGGGGGGGTCTGTGGGGAGCTGAGCAACCCCAGTTTTTTGGGGGACCTCGAAAGGGGGCTCTAGCGGGCTCTATTTTCGGGCCTCAAAGGTCAAAGGTAGGGTGAGCAGATGTCTCGGTTTTTATTTGGTGTTACTAGTGTGGGTAACATGTCTTGATATTGAAATACTGCCAATTTCGTTTTTCACTATTGAAAGGCTATCTTGCCCATAGGCTAACATGGGGAATGCTGTGTGACATGTTTACCTGCATATCTTCCCATAACGGCAAGATAGACTATGGAATCTGGTATCACTGAACTCCGAATTTAATAGCACATCCTTTAGTGCAGATGGTTTTTAAATTCTAAGTTTGGAAATAGCCCTTTTACAAAGTGGCTATTTTCCTGTTCAGCCTTTCTGTGTGCCTCTGCCTGGTTTTGTATTGACTGTCTGGTTTGTGAGTGACAGGGGCTGGGGGCGGCTCCAGGAGGCTGGCTGAGTCAGCACAAGGCTGACGAGACCCATGTGCATGTAGAGTGGTGGGAAGAGTAGCACCTGGGTCTCAAAAGTGCTGTGCCTGCCTGCCTCAATGCTGGCTCCACCTCCTGCGGTGTGTCTGATAACACTGGCCCACACTCACCAAGGAAGAAGTGGTTTAGATTGGGTCCAGAACCCCTCACACAAGAAGAACAAAGACTTTTGGGGTAATACAAGTAGGACTGCAGCCCCAGTAAAAATAGATTAGGAAACTTTGTGATCAAGAGGGAATTCGTGCTGAGTGTCTGGGAGCTGATCTACAGTTGCTGTGATTGCTGAGGAAGGGACTGTCTGCTGTGTGCTGTGTCCCCCTAACGTGAAGAGGAGCTGTGCTGTGTGCTTTGCCCCTCTGAAGCCTGCCGTCTCCAAGGGCCTAAAAAGAGCTGGGAACTCAGGGATACAAAAGTTCTCCAGCACCCACCCTTCCAGCTGCTGTGTGGGTCTCTGTGCTGTGCCTTCATGAAGCTGCCCCCCTTTGAAATCTGTCTCGGTGTGCTCATCGGCATACAGCTGGGGCGTAAGGTCGTGAGGCCTGCTGTGCCTCAAACGTGATCTGCCCCAGGATCGAGTCCCTCGCGCTCTGTGTGTGTGGATTAATGCACCGCTGAGGAACTTTGGAGTGCCTGCTTTGCCCCTGAGCGCTGTGTGCTTGAAAACACCCTGCCAGTATTCACCACCACCGGCCCGGGATCGTCATTTCCGAGCCGCGCTCGGATTGGTCACAGCAGCGAGGATTTCCCCCAGCAACGCCAAGGTTCGTCAGGTGGAGCTACGTTGCGTCTGGAGAGGCGCAAGGCATCCCCTAGCAACCGGGGTTCCCTCGCGCCTGTCATCGAGGAAAGGAGCTGCCTGAACCTGAGGCCGAGGCGCGTCCCACCGGCGAAAGCGGCTTCACCGAAGATCAGTGCGGACCGCAAAGCCCCCTTCACATCCTAAGGTAACCAGAGTATGGACAGGGGGTGAGATTATGAACTCACGCGCTACAGACGGGCCTGCCTTCTCTTTACAGGTTGCCCTGTTGCTACTTACATGTCAGTGGCATAACAAAACTTGTAAATCTTTTGGCAGTAAATATTGCCCCATGTCCTTTAGGAACGATCCATATCTGCTGTGTAGATTTCACAGTTCTCTACAGATTTCTATATTTGCATAAATTTACAAGTAGAAAGTGTGCCTGAGTATCAGATTGAGTCAGAGTGATGATTATTTGGAGTACTGATTTATTGAATCGTAGAGTTAATTCATGCAGGGATTTCGCCGAACCTGATTCCTTCAGTAATCCAGTGAAGGCTCCTAACCCTTAGGACTGGGTGATAAGCATGTGGATGCTCTCAATCCCTCTCACTCACTGGGTCTGAGACCTATCATGACACAGGGAGGAGGTCTCGAGATGTGCTGCGGATTGCGAGAGGTTTCGGCACAATTAACTTAATTGCTAGTCCAACAAGGGCCTCTCTTATTGTAGAGACCATTTATTCATGCCTATGTGTAAAACTCAATGGTCCTCCATTTGAAACATTTGCAGTAAAGCTGTAAGTAAAGAGTTGGCTGGCAAAAGGTAGAAGGTCTGCTGAAGAAAATTGTTGTGAGAAACCCCAGCAAAATGAACACAGTGAATATCTTTAAGGGTTTTGGGAAATCCTGCAATAGATTTCTAAGTAATGTAAATCATTTTTACTTTTTTTTTTAAGTGTTTGGTATTTTATGGCTTATACTTCATATACTTTTTTGCCTATTTTATTATCCTTTGCTGGATGCGACTTCATGAATTTCCTAAGCACACAATGCTAGTTATCCTGATTTAGACCACGCCCCTACTCGGATAGGCCACACCCTTTAAGAAATTTTCCCCCTCCTTTTTAGAGCACCCCCAGTTTCCCCCCCCCTTAAAGCCCTGACTACAATAAAATGGAGAACAGTAACATTTGGCAAAGGCAGCTAACACGTCTGTTTGGCCCGCAAAATGGAATAGGCACAGAGTGGCGCAACGATTCCATGCATGCTTCAGTGTGAACCAGAATTGTATCTGTAGCTCTTAGTGCCAATATAGGCAACTTACCCAACAAGAACATAGCATGTACATCAATAAATAAACACACAAGACATGTTTGTTGTGAAAGATTTTGCTGCAGGTTTTATTTCATACCAGAAATATGCCAACTTGGTGTCACCTACCCAGCCTGACCTTGGACAAACTTTCCCTTCGTCTCTCTGCTGTATCTATACACTACCCCTTTTGCCCTCACCCCTTTCCCTTCCTCACCCCATTTTCCTTTTCTTCTATGCTCCTAAAAAAGATTTTCTGGTATCTTTTGTAACTATTTTCCCCTTGTCCTTTCTTCCTCCTACCCCTTTACCCTATCCCCTTACCCTTCCTGCTCCATTCACCTTGTTCCCCTATGTTCTTTAAATGCTTTTGTTGATACTTATATAACTTTTAACTGATGTAATTTGCAACATTATTGCCCCTCATGTAAAGCGCTCGGATTCCACTGGGTCTAGCCAGCGCTATATAATAACTCATTAATTACATTTGATCCCATTTAGTACTCTTTCTCCCTTTGTCTACCTCCCTAGCTCATATCCTCTCTCTCCCCTGAATCTCTCACCTTACCTGTTAGCCTGCCTAGCCCCCTGTCCTTTGTGCCCTTTGACTAAGCACTCCTTTTCCCCTTGTTGGGGAAAGATCCAATATTTATACTCTGGAGTCTCAGTGTACCCGCTGAGAGAGTCCACTGTGCCAAGGGAGCCACTCACAGCTGAGGTATGGTATGGCACCCCTTGCCAAAGCACTCCCTCTCCCCTTTTTGGGGAAGGATCCAGTATGTAGGCCTGGAGTCTCAGAGACCCCTCTGAGAGAGTCCACTGCGTAAAGGGAGCCTCCCGCAACAGAGATAGGGAAGTGACACCACTTCCCCTGGAATCACAGCTTACAGGACTTTGGACGTTGCTTTGACTCGTCTACCGGTTTGTGTCCCCGTCGCCCTTCCCCTCCTCTTTCCTTGCGATGTCCTTCAGCCTCCCGTCCTCTTTCCCGTCTTCATTACCTATCTACTTCCCCAGCTCCTTCCCCCCTCCCCTGAATCTTTCCCCTTGCCTGCTTTTCCCCTTTCATATTTGTGCTTATTGTTTATCTTGACTTTACAAGTAACTATGTTGTCATGCTCTAATAACTGTGTAACCTTTGTAACGATGTAACCTGTAACTACGATCTGATGCTCATGTAAAGCGCTCTGATACCTCTGGGTCTAGCCAGCACTATATAAAACCTTTAAAATAAAAATAAAATAAAGGACTAACCTAAGCTGCCCTGCCCGCCTGATGAGCCAACTGCACCGTGGCCAACCCAATCAGTGCTACCATTTTGTGAGGATTATCCCGCCTAAATACAGTGGACCACCAGTCCATCCATTTACTCATGCCTTTTTAGGGGCAGAGCGTGTCCAGTCAAGCCCCTGGTTGCTCAGGCTTACAACTGCTCGAAGAACTAGCGAGGTGCTGATGTTTTCCTCAAGGGTCCTGCCATAAAGACTCCTGGCGTTGTTTGGCTTCTGCACCCCTATTGTGCTCCTGAAGAGGCTACCCCTGTGTACCATTCAGTCTCCGGATGGCCCTGTAACTCCACCTGCAACACAAATTAACAAGTTAACATGTTCCTACCCTAGCTACGCACCCCAGCCAACAAGCTGGGTATGCGGTAGGGAGGGAGACGGCGTGACCAGAAGGCCCAAAAAGAAAGCCAGATGGGAAGGGGCAGGTATAAGTAGCTTGCCCCCCACCCTCTGATGTGCCGGAAGTGACACGTGGCCCGCGCCAGACTTTGGGGACTCCCCTAGGGTCCCAACCACTAGACATGTTGTTGTGCCTAATGTGGCACTAGGGTGGCCGCCCTCCTGAGTGGTCACACTGCGTGTGCCGCAGGCAGCCTCATTCGCCACAACATAATATTCTCCAAAGACCTGTGGAAACATCCAGGATGTGCAGTGGCTCTGTATCTGCAGTATGGATCTAATTAGTGTTACAAAAGACAGCACAAACTGTCTGCAGTCATGCACTAAACAAGCATTGGTAAATTCATTAGGTTTTGCCTATGTGATTATTAATAAGCTGTTTTTTGTTGTAAGCTGTAGCTTGCTGAGTAGTTGTACAATATACGTTACAGAAAGACTGTTAAAGTGTTATGACTTGTTTAAGTACCAAAAGGCAATATATAGTGCTGTTACTAGTGGTGCTGTGCGGGTAAGTAATAGCAACATTTTGGAAAAAACGAAAGAGGGAAATAATAGAATTAATTGATGTAATAGCAGTCAGTCAGTCAGTCAAAAAGCTTTATTGTCGGTTGAAAACCATAAAAGCAGAACACATTGGTAAATTTACAGTTTGGCCGACACTAAAAACATTATATACAATATAAAACTTAAAAAAATATATATAAGCATGAAAAATTAAAACAGGTGGTTAAATACAGACATAATATGGGTAATTGTGTGTTACAGATCCCAAGTAAATTCAAGGGGGTGAAAAATCAATTAGGGCAAGATGCGATTTAAATTCGGCTCCTCTAGTACACCACATCGAAAATAGGTATCTAGAGGTCACGAACACAACCAAAGCAGAAGAATCCTATTTTAGCAATCCAAACACCTCTCCATTGGCCCTTTCGTTCTCGTTTTTCTGGTGCTCGTAGTACTGGGCCATCTGGAGGATGGCTGCTGGTTTAGAAGCCGCCCAACTAGTCTCACTAGTCTGTAATTTCTGTGAGACTTCTGGTAATAAACCTTTGACATAGTTCTGTACGAACAAGTGGTGTCCGGTTGCAGTGGACATGTCTTGTCCACTATAGTCGGAGAACACTGTCTCGAACCGAGAGAAGAACTCTGACGCATCTTCCTGCGGCTTTTGGCGGCAAGCTGTCACGATAGACCAGTCTATATTTTTCTCAGGGACTAATGTTTTTACTTTCTGCACTATTTTGTCCGGGAGGTCTAATATCGCTTTTAAGGGTTTCTGCCCAGGTTGTCGATTGTAATAGCAATAATATGTGTTTAGAGGAGTTCTGACAACTTATGGGCCTGGTGCCACTGCACCTGCTGCACCATTCAAATCATGACCCTGTTGTCTGCAAGGTAACTGCGCTTGTGACTGCCTGTCTAGTAGTCAAATATAGCAATATTAGGTGTTTAGTGGGGTGCCTAGATATTTTGGTCCTGGTGCTACTGCACCTGCTGCACTATTGACATCATAACCCTTGTGCTTGCTAGATAACTGCACTTGTGATTGCCTGTTTAGTTGTAAAATGTAGCAATATGTTTTGATTAGAGGAGTGCTGATTTTTTTTTTATTTGCCTGGTACCACTGCACCTGCTTCACCATTCAAATCATGACACTAGTGCCTGAAAGATGACTTCACTTCTGACTGTCTGTTTAGTTGTAAAATATAGCAATAATCGGTATTTAGTAGGGTGCCTGGAGCGTTTGGTCCCGGTGCCGTTGCACCTGCTGCACCATTCAAATAATCACCATTTTGCCTGCAAAATAACTGCACTTGTGACTGTCTGTAAAGTAGTAAAATATAGCAATATTTGGTGGTTTATTTGAATTTTGATTCCTTTTGGGTCCGGTGCCACAGCACCTTTCAAATCATCACCTTGTTGTCTGCAAGGTAACTGCACTTGTGACTGCCTGTTTAGTTTAAAATGTTAGCAATAATCTGGGTTTATTGAGGCCCCTAGATCTTTTCGGTCCAGTGCCACTACACCTGCCGCACCAATCAAATCAAGTCCCTTATAACTGCAAGGTAACTGCCTGTTTAGTAGTCAAATATAGCAATATTATGTGTTTAGAGGAGTTCCGACAACGTGTGGGCTCTGTGCTACTGCACCTGCTCCACCATTCAAATCATGGCCCTGTTGTCTGAAAGGTAACTGCACTTGTGGCTGCCTGTTTAGTAGTAAAATATAGCATAGCTCTTGTATTTTAACTTAACGTGAAATGTTTATAACAATATTTAGAATTTGATCATAAGGACAAAATAGATTACATTGAAAACATCAATGCAATAATGAATACAAAGTGCAAAGAAAGGCACTGAGGCATGAATAGGAAATGCCACAAACGTTCAAAGGCTAAAGCATCTGCTTTACACAACTAAGTAATTAAAATCAAGCATTCCAGCATACTTTTAGAAGCTGTCTGCCTTTTCCATTGGAAGAGATCTTATCTTGACAGTGAATGGGGCTTAAACAGTGTGATCCGCTTTAGTAGAAGTATCTTAAATGCATGCAGCCTGGGGAAGTTAACAAAAAAGAGTTCCACACAATCGCTAATGAACACAGTAATTCAGCTATGGGAAGGGATAAGAACTCCCTTTTAAGATATATTGAATACCAGAGATTTCACAGGTGCAACACAAGCGCTGTGAAGGCAAAACCTAAAAAGAGAGTGCGCTGGTAGAGCTCCAGTGGCTCCGGATCGAACAACGGGTGCAGTTCAAGGCCCTTTCTATTGCTCATCAGGCCTATTACAATAAAGGATGTCAGTAATAACAATCCTTAGTGCAGCCCCATGCCCTTAGCAGGGTCCTCAGGTTGGCAAACGCGTAACTCAAGGCTGTTCTGAAAATTCACATAGCGAAATGGGGAGGTCACTCCTCTTATCTGGCTCCTAAGTTTTGGAACTCCTTGCCGATGAGGTTGCACCAAATGCAGCAAGAACTTTCTTTTAGAAAACTACTGAAAACTTGGCTGTTTAGGAATTAGCTGACTTCCCAATTAATACTTGGATTCAGTGTTGGATAGCTGCTGGTGGGATTACAGTGCTGGGAAGTCTTTGAGTAGCCATGCGATAGTGTAGAATAGAGGAAAATGCTTCAAAAATAGACATCCTTGGCACCTTCTATGGCCCATATACAACCCCATTTTTATAGTGCTTATGTGGTAAGGTGCTATAATAAAGGATGATTTAGTAGTCTATGGGACAAAGATTGTGAGTTCTCAGAATTTTGTGGAAGCCTACGTGTCTCAGCCTCTTACTATGGCTTTGTTTTCAAGACAGTAATTCAGAGGTGCTTGACAGAATGCTAGAATGTATCAAGACTGTTCTGATGTATCTAATGTTTGTCTGAGTTTCTCAGTGGGTTTGGATTCTGTGAAAAGAAGCGATGACAATAACAGTGGGTTTGAGCCGGAGAACATGAGAACCTAACAGGAGGGCCACAAAGCACCAGCACCATCAGCTGCCATTTTAAAAAGAGACTTAAAAACGTTTATGTTTGACTCTAATTAACTCTCATGGTAGTTTCCCTCTGATACCAGTCTTTGTAGCCTTTGGGTGCCGGGACGCTTTGGAAAGAAGCAGCCCCACGCTTTACAAATGCCTTTGATTGATTGAAAATTGCAAAAAACACAGTTGATGGACAGAATGTAGAACAATGTCATACATTCACCCCACTACAAGGATCTGGGCCTAAATCCATCGTTTTTTTGCACTCCACACCACCCTGGGTTAGACACTGGCTATATGCAAATCAGCTCTGACCCTGTGCCTCATGGGAACAGTCCAGTCCGAACTACCAAGCCATGTCTTTCCCAGACCGGAATCAAGCATCCAAGGACCGGTTTCTGGCTATCAGCCTTCATTCAGCCTGGATAGCTTGACTCCAGTGGTGTGGAGAGCCTGGGACTCACGTCTGAGCATACCCAGCCCACTCGGGGAGAAAATTGCAAAAAACACAGTTGATGGACAGAATGTAGAACGTGTCTAGCCAGTGTCTAACCCAGGGTGGTGTGGAGTGCAAAAAAACGATGGATTTAGGCCCAGATCCCTGTACTGGGGTGAATGTATGACATTGTTCTACATTCTGTCCATCAACTGTGTTTTTGGCAATTTTCACCCCGAGTGGGCTGGGTATGCTCAGACGTGAGTCCCAGGCTCTCCACACCACTGGAGTCAAGCTATCCAGGCTGATGAAGGCTGATAGCCAGAAACCGGTCCTTGGATGCTTGATTCCGGTCCGGGAAAGACATGGCTTGGTAGTTCGGACTGGACTGTTCCCATGAGGCACAGGGTCAGAGCTGATTTGCATATAGCCAGTGTCTAACCCAGGGTGGTGTGGAGTGCAAAACAACGATGGATTTAGGCCCAGATCCCTGTACTGGGGTGAATGTATGACATTGTTCTACATTCTGTCCATCAACTGTGTTTTTTGCAATTTTCACCCCGAGTGGGCTGGGTATGCTCAGACGTGAGTCCCAGGCTCTCCACACCACTGGAGTCAAGCTATCCAGGCTGATGAAGGCTGATAGCCAGAAACCGGTCCTTGGATGCTTGATTCCGGTCCGGGAAAGACATGGCTTGGTAGTTCGGACTGGACTGTTCCCATGAGGCACAGGGTCAGAGCTGATTTGCATATAGCCAGTGTCTAACCCAGGGTGGTGTGGAGTGCAAAAAAACGATGGATTTAGGCCCAGATCCCTGTACTGGGGTGAATGTATGACATTGTTCTACATTCTGTCCATCAACTGTGTTTTTTGATTGATTGAAAGCACGCAGATATTTTAAACACCCTTAAATCCACCCCAGCAGTGAAATTACATTCATTCCAAGCAAAAAATTTAGTTTTGAGAGTGCCCAAAGAGACTAGCCTGACGTTTGTGCCTAGTTTGAGAGTCTTTTGGTGGACCAGTGTTTGGTGAGGGGCAGCATTGAACATAGTTCAGTTGGTTACTAGCTGCTGCTCCACCTTGTCTCAAAATGAAAAGTTTACGTAGGGGGGGTACTGAGCAGTAACTGAAAGGACACCCACATTTGCTCCCCACCCCAATGGTACCACATTTTAGGGGTTTGTATCTTGTGATCCATCGGTCTTGGTAACAAATGTCTGGGTATTCACGCCCCAGGGATCTGGGCATCCACCAGTTCCTTTATGTAACTTGGGTTTCGAAATTGTGGTCAAGATACACTTTGAAATGTCGATGTGTCCTGAACTGTAAATTGCACATAGGTGATTAAAATGATAGGAAAAAAATTCCAGCTCTAAGGTGAAAGGGAAATTTGCTGTGCTAAAATAGGGTTATTTAGGCTGTTGCAAAGTCTGGTAGGGTGAAGGAGCTGCCATTGTGAGAGCACAATTGACCACATTGCAGTGCCTTTGCAGCTAGGTTGGTTTATGTTTCAGGTTGCCTTTACAGTTTTGATTCCTATATATGGTGTTGGAGTATTATTCTGGGTCCCCATTCCAAAGAATTCTGCTCACCCTCGCCTACAAGGCTCTCCACAACGGCGGACCCTTCTACATCAACCACCGCCTGACATTTCACCAACCGACCAGACAACTCCAATCCACTCACCCCATCTTCGCACACGTTCCCCACATCCAACGGAGCCATAGTGGAGGCCGCTCTTTCTCCTACCTCGCTGCCAAATTCTGGAATGACCTCCAATCCCACCTCCGAACTGCCCCCTCTCTCACTGACTTCAGGAAGGGACTCTAGACCTGGCTCTTCGATTGAGGCTCACCGTACCCCAGTGCCTGCATACTTCTCGAGGTGAAAAGCTGTGCTTAACAAATATTGATTGATTGTTTTCCTGCTCTTGCTCTGGAATTTGCAGGACAACAGGCTGATTATTTTCTTCAGCCAGGAATTACCAACTTTTTTGATGATGATGATGATAGTTACCTGGTATGGGTGCAAAAGTTAACTTGCTTTGTGTCGCTAGAATAATACATTGGTTGAGTTTGTGAATGATGGTGGTATTATTAATTTTATCCTTTAAAAAAAAAAAAACAATTTTAAACAATTCTGTATTGTTTTTTTGTAGGTAGTAACATGGCAGCAGTCCCATACACCTATGCATTGCCAATACACTTTTTAACAATTATCGCAGATTATAGGAACATGTTCATGGTGTAGCAATGATGCTCCCATTAATCAATTCAGGGCTAATTAGACACTTTGCCTAAACTGTATAGTTCATAACCTTTTAAACCATTGCTTACGCCCACTCCAATGCATTCCCAATGTTCCACCCACTATACCACTCTCCTCCTCATCTCAGACCCTAAAACCAGATGGAACGCCCCGGGATAAAGCTGATTGTTCAACATGCTTTGGGTGCTAATTAGTAACAGCCGTAGGGGACTGTGGTCCATATCCCCTCCCCAGTCCTCTTATGGGTGATTCTGCTATGTTCATGTCCCTACCTTGGCATTTCCCGTCACAAATGCCGTCAGTGCTTCCAGCCAAAGGCCTGCTATGGTCTTCCTGCAGAGCCCCCTCTGCTCCTCTTTCTGGAGAGCTGCCCCTTCTGCTAAAGCCCATTTCTCCACAATTCTCTTCCACCTGCAATTTGGCAGTCAGTATGTTGATTTCCAATGTAATGCGATTTCCTTTCTGGCTATTGTAAGGACAGGGTCTAAGAATTTATTGCCCACTTTATTTTCTGGTCTGTGCCAATATTATCCAAGCAGGCAGACATTTATTGTGAGTATTTTGTGTCTGTTGGGCGTGCGCTCTATGTCGTCTGGAGAGCTGCCCCTTCTGCTATAACCCATTTCTCCACAATTCTCTTCCACCTGCAATTTGGCAGTCAGTATGTTGATTTCCAATGTAATGCGATTTCCTTTCTGGCTATTGTAAGGACTGGGTCTAAGAATTTATTGCCCACTTTATTTTCTGGTCTTTGCCAATATTATCCTAGCAGGCAGACATTTATTGTGAGTATTTTGTGTCTGTTGGGCATGCGCTCTATGTCCTCTTCCACTGTGGCCCAAAATTGATCCACTATCGAACAGCTCCATTACAGGTGCATTAAGTCAGCATCCAAATTCTGAGCAACAGCTCATAGCGTCAATTTTTTAAATAACATTTACTCTGTGAGGGGTGAGGTATGTCATGTGCAGGTAGTTACATTTCATATATTTGTATCTAGTGTTTTGGGAAATCTTGTGTACGTGTTCCAGTGACTGTTCCCACTCCTTTTCCATGAATACCCTATTCAACTTGTCTCGCAGTTGTCGATAGGTCAGCAATTGTCATGAGTAAGGACATTTTATAAAACTAGGAAATTAATTTGTTTCCCCCTCCAAATGTGTGCAGTCTGGAGTACGTCCTGGATCTGCATGTACGAGGGGTGATGTCCCCACACCTGGGACTGCGTGCGCCGCAGCAGGGTATATGTCAGGAATTGCATCTGGAGTAAGCCATCCTCCTCAACCAAGGCTTCCATCATGTGTATTCTTCTGCCCCTCCTCATAGGTCTCCCATTGTTTTGATTCACGCTCTCGTCCACTCCTCCAATCTCAGTTCTGTAATGCCTCTCCCACTTAGAGTGGGCAGGCCTATGAGTGGGAGAGCAGGAGCCTAAAGACTGTGCCATTGACTACTGTTTTTCAGCAGCAAGACACTATGGTGAACAAGGTGGGCCATCGTGCCAGTTTCAGCTTAACTCCCAACAGCACTGCCAATATGACCCCCGATGTGGAGGGTTCCCTATATCCCTCACTTCTTCCCTATTGTTGCCTGCCAACCAGCGAGCTTGCCATTGTAACTGAAAGTACAGCTCAAAGTCTGGGGCCCCTTAATGTAATTGATTTTATCCTTGATTCTAATTTCAGCTGGTTGAGGGATTGGAGAATGTAGGCGATATACAGGAATTCGGGCATTTTATGGATTCCCCAACAGCCACTGCTCCAGTAAACTCTATTTCTGTTTTTTTTGGGTTATCCTAAGTAAATGCATGGCCTTCATCAGTAGCTGAGGCTATCCGGTTTCTTTGTGTCTCTAACTTGAGTGGAGATATCCAGAGTAATCGAGTCCTCTGAGGGTGATTGATAAGAGCCCATAGAGTCTGATGAGTGCATTGAAAGTTTCTGGCAGGTGGTAATAGGGTCTGGTTTCATCACTGACTATTCACATTCCTGTGGCATGTACATCATTGGTGATTGGGCTGGGCTCCAGGATTCTGTGAAGTGTGTGCTATTGTTTATTCTTTTTTCTTTTTCTTTCTTTCATGTTAGGGTGACCAGCGCGTGCGGGGGCTCCAGCAGGAAGTGGACGAGATTGGCAACTTACTGGTTGGCACTGTCCAGCAGGTCAACGAGAGGACTGAGCAGGTGCCCGAAATGATGGATCGATTAGAGAGCCTTACAGCCGATGTGAGTAAATGGATCGTGCTTGCGTTTAAGTTATTGTCCACGTTCTGCTAAAAGGTGGCACCTAACTTTGTGCAAAGTTAATGTCTGAGGGAAACTCCAAATCTATGCAGTACGGTTAGCCAGGTGGCAAGAGGGCACCTGAAAACGCAGAGATCCTACTGGCAATACGATTACAAATGCTGCCATATGCGTTTGTGTGCAAAACTTGTATCATTTGCTTTTGCGTAATTGCGTGGAATTTCAGCAAAAGTATGCGACATTATGTCAAATGCAAATCTGTTGTTTGGTGCTATATTTTAGCGCAATAGGAGTCCTCACATCAAGTTCAGAATTGAGGACTCATTTTGCTTGAAAAAAGTGTAAAAAAAAAAAAAAAGAAAAAGCCCCTTCCCATGCATTTGCAGTAACTTTTGAAAGGGAATGTCAGGTTTGTGGTAAATTCATCGCAAATGACAATTAATTACACGTAATTGTTTATGCACAATCTAAACTGCGCATTTAATAGTGCACATGACCTCCAAATATATGCTCTGCTTTTCTTCTAAGATATAGCAAATTCAGAAAAACATGACCTCCTTAGGAATTGCAAGCTTATGCCCTACTTTAGGGCAAAGATGGCCGGACAAAACCACACTCTCTTGGCCACCTGTCAGAGAGCAACCACACATAGATGCTGCTGTAGCTTCCCTACCTTCCCAGGAGTATGGTAAACGAATACACCTCTTTCTCGCGGGTCTATACAGCACACCCTTTTCATTAGGTTTGCATTGCCTTACAGCCTACTGTGTAGTCCCCAACAGCACATAGTTTTTCCTTTTGATTCTCAATTAACCATGTTTGCAGCTTGTCCAAATAGAGCAGTTTCCTTTTGATCCCTAGTTCCTAGTTCTGTTTTCTGCAAGTTTTGCAACTTTTGATTGGAATATCATTACTTCACAGCTGCCCCTTCTCCAATACATAGGATTTACAAAACTGAGGTGAAGTAAAGTTTAAATTCATCCTGAAAACCTATTACCCATACATAAATGATGGCTCAAGACCTCTGAGGCACTTGACGGGTTATAATTGCACAATGGGGGGTGGGAGGAGGTCTTGGGTGGGGACCACAAAACTATGCAGCACACCACAGGGCCTATTCTTCATGCACCCTTAATCTCACAAGTACACAACAATGTGTATAGGTAGTGCCACTCAGGGTCTCGCCCTCTGCACATCTTTATGTCACAAGTGCTCTATTATGTGTATGGCTAGCATCACTCCTTCTGCTCACCCTTAATGTCACAAGCGCACCACTATGTGTATGGCTAGCATCACTCTTTCTGCTCACCCTTCATGTCACAAGTGCAACACTATGTGTATGGCTAGCATCACTCCGTCCGCTCACCCTTAATGTCATAAGCACACCACTATGTGTATGGCTAGCATCACTCCCTCTGCTCACCCTTAATGTCACAAGCACACCACTATGTGTATGGCTAGCATCACTCCCTCCGCTCACCCTTAATGTCACAAGCGCAACACTATGTGTATGGCTAGCATCACTCCCTCTGCTCACCCTTAATGTCACAAGCGCACCACTATGTGTATGGCTAGCATCACTCCCTCCGCTCACCCTTAATGTCACAAGCGCAACACTATGTGTATGGCTAGCATCACTCCATCCGCTCACCCTTAATGTCACAAGCGCACCACTATGTGTACGGCTAGCATCACTCCTTCTGCTCACCCTTAATGTCACAAGCACACCACTATGTGTATGGCTAGCATCACTCCCTCCGCTCACCCTTAATGTCACAAGCGCACCACTATGTGTACGGCTAGCATCACTCCTTCTGCTCACCCTTAATGTCACAAGCACACCACTATGTGTATGGCTAGCATCACTCCCTCCGCTCACCCTTAATGTCACAAGCGCACCACTATGTGTACGGCTAGCATCACTCCTTCGGCTCACCCTTAATGTCACAAGCACACCACTATGTGTTTGGCTAGCATCACTCCCTCCGCTCACTCTTAATGTCACAAATACACCACTATGTGTATGGCTAGCATCACTCCCTCCGCTCACCCTAATGTCACAAGCGCACCACTATGTGTATGGTTAGCGTTACTCAGGTGCTCTCCCTCCACAAAATCCTTTATGTCGCAAGTTTACATTTTTATTTGTTCACAAGAATGGAAAAAATAGTGTAGTGTGCTCTTCTTAGAAGAAGGCTGGATAAATGAAAGAATTGCAGGGTGGTAATGTTCACCACTCCCATCAGTGCAATTTCTTTACCTGCAATCAGTGCAATTTCTTTACCTGCAATCCATTCACTCCGAATGAGCTAACAGTGTGTTAATCACTGTTGCCCCTTTCTTTTAATTCACATTTATTATAACCCTTTAAAATTTAGTAAGGTTTAATCAGTTTTCTGTTTGTGTCACAGTTTTTAGCTGTGTTGTTTTCATCTTTTGTAACCGATAATTATAAAAAGGAAAATGTGATTGTAAATGACGGAACCCTACTCAATTAAAAACACTTATTTTCCTATTGTCTGGGGCAAAGCTAGGCACAGGCTGGCGCTTGTGAAATTATACCTGCCGACGGATCGGGGAGGCCTGGCTGCTCCTTGTTTCGAACACTACTATCTGGCCGCTCAGCTGCAATGGGTTGCTCGCTGGCTGGCGGATAGGGGCAAGGATGATACAGCCACAACAATGCCGCCATACTCGCTAGAACAAATAACCAGACTTTTCCATCCTCTTGCTACAGTTACACGGCTGACACCGCTCCTCTTAGCTGTGGCATACAAGTGCTATCGAAGGGCCCTATATCTCAACCGCAATGCTGTCCCTTACGCACCAGCCATACCTCTGGAGGGTTCCCCTAGCGGTGGAGGGGTGCTTCCGGCTCCTGCGCTTGTGGAATGGTGGGAGGCCGATGTTCGTACGCTTGGAGATCTATACCTGGATGGTGAGCTCATACCATACGAGACCATGGTGGCAGAGGAGGGGCGTCTAACTATGCAATACCTACACGTCATGGGGAGAGGCAGGCACCTGGTTCGCTGGTTCGCGGCATTGCTGAGGGAACATGCGGCTCTCAGCTTGATCCCGCTTCGATGCAAATGGGAACTGAACCTGGTGGATAAGGAGTGGGAAAGGATACTTAAAAGTCCCGTGCATATTCCCAGAAACATGCGGTTCTGCCAAATCTAGTTATTCATTGTCCACAGGGCTTATCTCACACCAGAGCTGATCAACAGGTATTTTCATCGTAACCATGCACTGTGCCCTAGGTGTAATGAGCTGGGAGCAGGGTTCTTGCACATGCTGTGGAGCTGTCCTGGGTTGGGCATCTAGTGGCATACGATTAGTGGGCTGCTGCAGGGTAGCACAGGTCGTACCATACCCTTTGACTGGCCTGAGTACTATGGCACCACTTTAAGAGGTCCCCTAAAGACAAGGTAACGTCCTGATTCTTGGATCTGGGGCTCGTGGCAAAGCGCCTCCTTACAAGGAGATGGAAGGCGCATGACCCGCTGCACACATGGGCATGGAGTTCCTCATTTCAGGCATGGGCTAGGGCAGAGGGGACTGCCATCCGAAGGAAGGAAACGCTGGGGTTGCGGAAGGAGCCTATAGCGTCCAAAAGGGAACAGATGCTCTGTGCGTTACAGCGGCTGGAAAGGGAGGGCCACATAAGACACATAGAGGAAGCAGGTAATGACCACGCAGGTGGAGGCATGCCACAGGCCGCTGTACTGACTGGATAGTATGGTCCCACTTTCTCCAACTCTACTCCCGAACAAGTGCAACTACACTAGCGCGGTTATAGCTGAGGAGCACACAAGTGGCCCCGGTGGGCGAGGGGTGGGGGCAAAGGTAAGGGGGGAGGGAGTTAAGTATGTACAAATGGTTTACCCTGCCATTGTTGTTATTGTTCCTTTGCTTTGTAAGTAAATCATCTGTTTCATTGATCGAGCTGAACGATCAGCATTGGACCACACGAGTAACTGGGAGGTTAATACACTGCTTTTCTACTGCAACTTAGAGACTGCATCAGAACTGGCAGAACGCAGTACAGCTAGCTCCTGGGTGAGCATTCATTGTCTCATTCGCAGTAAAATTTGAACGCATGTTAAACTAATGTGGCCACACGCCCATGTACTGATAAACAATCTATGCATGATTGCAAACTTCTGTATGCAATGCCTGTTATCACGGAGTGTAATCTTAAAACAATGAAAACAGATTTGAAAAAAAAACACTTATATTCCTATATTATTTTTTTGTTTTATAAAACGTTTTAAAAATGGATATGTCTATTGCCTATGTTGTTTGTTGTAACATTTGATCCGAAAGAGCTAGATTTTGTTTTTTTTGTTTTGTTTGCCTCTTCTGAAATCTACATACTATATGGCAGATGACGAATTAAGGGGTGAATCCCGAACTATGTCATTTTTGCTGCAGAATCACAATTCTCTTTATCCTCTGTATGAGCAACCAGTTGTAACTCTGTGGTCCAAATGAGGCAACTTTTGAAAGCTCTCCTTCTGCAGGCCACCCTGTCCAGCAAGTAGAACACCCCCTTCATTTTACAGTTTAGGCTGCAAATGGCTACTCGACTAGCACACCTCTAAATAGTGATTTGCAAAAGGAAAGTCTTGGACTGGAAACATTGTGCATGGAGACTTTGGGCAGACATAGGCTGGGGGACAGCAGTGGCAGAATGAGGCTATAGTGAGAGCTACTTCTGGTCATGAAAGACCCTATTTAGGTAATACCAAATGTTATCACTTTAAAAAACTGAACATATTTGTTAAACCAAATTATGGTGTTCACTAGTTTAATTTTATCAGTAGTGACCACCTAAGCATTTCTGGCAAGCAAAAGAGCTTTAAATGTGTTTTTTTGGAAAAGCAACCTTCTGGTTTCTCAGACTATCATGTGCAAATCAGCCTTGACCCTGCTCTCCATGGGAACAGTCCAGCCCCAACTGCCAAGCCAGGTCCTCCCTGCACCAGAAACAATCATCATGGGACCAGTTTCAGGGTATCACTCCATATTATCAGGCTGGCTTGAATCCAGTGGTGTAGTGAGCAAGGGACCAACATCTGGGCATAACCATACACATATAATAGGGTGCACATAGCAACGTCACAAAATAAAATGAAGGACGGAGTGCTGCAGCTTTTCATACACTGACCCTGAGTTACAGATCTGGGTTTAATCCAACATTATTTTGCTTGCCTTGTCACCCCAGTTTGGACCCAGCCAAAACTGGAATGGTGTGGTGGGCAAAAAAATACACAGATTTAAGCCAAGATCTCTGTACTGGGGGTTAATGTTTGACATGCTCAGCATTCTGTTCATCAATTGTTCTATTTGTGTTTGTCACCCCAAGTGGGATGGGTGTGCCCAGATGTGGGGCCCGTGCTCACCATGTCACTGGATTCAAGCTAATCTGGCTAATGAGGGGTGATACCCCGAAACCGGTCCCAAGATTCTTGTTTCCTGTCTAGGGAGGACCTGGCCTGGCAGTTCAGGCTGGTCTGTTCCCATAAGCAGCAGGATCAAGACTGATTTGCATATGGCTGGGGTTTAACTGGAATGGCAAGGTAGGCAAAAACATGATGAATTTAACCCAGATCTCTGTACTGGGGGTGACTATTTGACATTCTTTAGCATTCCATCCATCAAGTGCTCTTTTTGTATTTTTATATCACTATTGTTTCATGAATGGATAAAAGTGTGCCAGAGATGTACCCCTTGTGATTGGCTATATTTAACACCAGGAATAGCTTCCAGGCATTTCTTAGTGAGGCACACAATAGAAGAGACACACAAGCACACATAAAAATGCACACATGCATACACATACTGCCACACGGACGTGAGACTCTTAAATGCCTCAGCTCTGGATCCAGACCCTACTCTCCTCCCCTTCTGAGTTAATCTTCCACCTAACTCACTAATTTTCCCCTTTGCTCCGGTATTCCCACAATTTAGTGAGGCCACAGTGGTTAGTGCTCTAGCTACTGCTGGCCGTCTTCTGTCCTTGCCGCACACATAATGTGACTGATAAAGCAACGCTTACAGCATGTTAAGACAGATGGTCATGTAGCATACCACATAGGCTCACACAGTGTCTGCCTGAATATTATAATGAGACCCTACCATTGCTTTGGCTGGCTGCCATCCTCAGGGTCTTGAGATGAACACACATCCTCTGAATGAAGTACTGGGTTTAGCATCATCTTCAAGAGCTACTTCTGGAGTTCTGGTGAGCTGCCAGTAGCTCCCGTGCTACTTGTTGGAGATCCTAGCCCTAAATCAGCCCTTGTATCTGCTTTATGCTATTTCCATCAGCCACATGCACAGAGCTCAATCAATACCTCTCTTGAAAATTAATGTCAGTCAATTTTATTTTGAGAGCACAGGGTCACCTCCATTAGATAATTTAAAAACCTAATGTGAGTAACAATAACTGATTGATTGATCACCTTTATGGAGCACGCTGCAAAGAAACCCAATTTTGTGCTGCCACTGCTGGTGAATAACATTGTGCAAAGTCTTACTGGAGAGAATACAATGCCTAGACGTTTGCAACAGTTATACTCATTTTATCTAGTTTGTGAAATCGAAGACAGTTGTTCCCAGTGCTTAATTTGAGCCGGTGGTCACCGCATTTAATGGTTTTCGGTGCTCGGCACCGGCACTTATTTATCAACACGGCACTTATAACAGTCTGACACATGTTGGCGCTACTCATATAATCTAGAGAAAAGCAGAACAGTTGTTTAATAATACAATACACATTAAAAATTACTAATACCTGCCTCCCCAGCGATTCCTTTAGCTTTGTGGACATGTACTTATTTGAACTGTTGCACTTGAAGGCAAGAGGGATGGTTAGTATTTGTTTTGACAGCAATGACAGGGGCGATAGGTGATGCAAGCTGGGAGATGATGTGGTCTGTCGGCCACCACATATGGTGCTGGAAACCATGGTTCAAACCTCGGGGTCGCGTCCACATTCTGTGATTCTGGGCAAATCACTTAATTTACCGTACCTTAATGTGTAATGTAAGTACGGTGATCATGTAAAGTGCTCCAATACCTTCTCATCGAGTTCGCGCTATATAAATATGAAGAAGAAAGGAAAAAAAAGCTGCAGTGGCCTCTCTTGGTAAAGGCCCCGGCACTTCATATTTTGCAAATTAAGCACTGGTTGTTCCACAGAATGAAAGAATTGTATCAGTGATATAATGTGATGCCTTTAAACTTCTAATGTGATTTTTCTCTTATTATTCAGCCTTGTGATTTGTTTCTCTTTCCGCAGTGTGAGCGATTTCATCAGAAACAGACTCCTAAGGTGTCCACGATGCCCAGAACTGGCCCTAGCACAATCACCAGCACACGCACCAGCGCTAGCACCAGGTGCAAGGTCACCGTTGCCATCTGCGTGGTCATGGGCCTGATCATGATCATCATCATATGTGTTGTATCCATCCATGCCAATAGAGAGGAAGGCAAAGCACCAGAAGATGCAGCAGAGCCACTGGCTAACCTCACCAAACCTGGGGCCTGAAATCCTAAAGGCTTTACTCCTCACCTAGACCCTACTGCAGGCCTGGACCACAAACTGAGCACAGGCTTTCATCTCTAGATGCTCATAATATGGCAGCTGATGTGATATGAAGAATGCCTTCGTTCTCCCGGTGACAGACATTATGCTTGCGTTTAAATTGCTTATGTTGTCCACACTGCAGAGCACAGTTGCTTTTAGACAAAGAGACATTAATGGGGCATAGCTAGATGGCGTGGTTTGAAGGTTGATACATAGTTCATGAATTAGTTATGTAGGTTAGTTCATAACGAACAGGGTACATATTAGAAATGGAAATGGAAGATATACTTTACAATGTAAACAGGAGGGATGTGTGACATCACATATCTGTTATAGAGCGGTGCAGAGGCTGCTTTAAGAAAACAATCCCACCATGTGGGTGTTGAGTCTCATTCTAAACCGCATCAATAATTGGTAGCCTGTAAATTTGCTTGCCCAGGTTATTTTGGAGGTGGAAGTCTGCCACTGAGAATTGTTTGCCTCCTACATGTATTCATCTTGGGGATGTATGATGTTACATCGTGATCATTTAGATCGCGGTAAATAACATCGCTGTTTTTTTACAACACAAGTCGTTACAGCAACTTGAGCTGTAGGGCGCTGGACTTAGGAATAGTATGATTTACTATTCCAACTCCAGCCTACGTAAAGTAGGGAAGGTGTTGGAATAGTAAATCACACTATTCCTTAGTCTAGAGCGCCTTCCAGTGCAAGTCATGGTAACGACTTGCGTTGTAAAAGCAGCAATCTAAATGTACTGTGGTGTTTTGACCGCATTGTTAAGGTCGTTTCCCCATCTTGGTTGTGAAGGTGACTAGAACATGGTCATCTGCTGAGTGTTGGTATCTTGTATGGGTTAGTGCTTTTCTGCGTGAGACAAATAATTTTGAATGTGACTCTGTGTCTTGCTTCAGGATAGTGAAGCCACTGAAGTGGACTGCTACTAGTTCATGTTTGGTGAGGTCAGATTTCAGAAGATTCACTTGACTCTGAAGACATTTTCCAACGTTATGCCTTATTTTAGTAGTTGGCCGTTTTCTGATGTGGTGAAAAACGTACCTAAAATGTTCTATTAATCAGCAGTATCCTGGTTTTATGCTTTATGCTATCTAAACACAGACTCATGCTTCCATATGTTTCCCAGTGAGGTTCTGTCAGGGATCCAAATTTTGCCGTCATTGTCCAGACATCTCCTACTGCGTAGCATTCATTAGTCCAAGGACTTCAGTAATCTGTGCATTGACTTCGATGCCCTGATGCCTTGATGCCTCCTATTGAAGCACCCCGAATTATATGAATTTGCTCTATTTTTGGATGTCAGCTGATGTGGTATTCTAAGTAACCCGAACTTTGCATCCTGCCCCTAAATGTCTGCATGTGTGTTTATAAACTAACCTGCGATTTACTCTTAATATCGAGACATCTGATGGTACAGTCACCTCACTTACTTGAGATACGCCACAATCTGTAGGTGTCCTCTGGTGGGATGTATGAGGGAACCATTTGTTCCCTTGTAACGCATGCCATTAAAACGCAAATGCCAATACCATTCATAACCTTTACCACACATTATTTTACAATGACTATGTCTTTACCATGCCTGCTATTACAACAAATTTAATTGTAAAAGCATGAATGGTAAAGACATATGTGTGATAAAGGTTTCACCAGTAAACATAAGTACTTTACAGGCAAATATAAACAATATACACAAATGGTTTATATTTACCTGTAAAATACTTATATTTTCGTAGTAAATGGTTGCATGGTAAAGGCATATTCTTTGTCAAAAATGTACAGGTAGGTATAGCCCCTTTATGTGTGTGTGTGTGTGTATGTATATATATATATATATATATATATATATATATATATATATATATATATATATATATATATATATGCAAATTCAAACAACGAATGTCATGCGCTCTCAGGCAGAAAGACAGCAGGGATCCGATTAGCAAGAAGCAGTTTTAATACACAACGCGTTTCACCAAAAAGGCTTGTTCACGTGCAGCTACACACAAGGACATCCACCATTAAATAAAGTTTTCATTATACAATTCAATGATAAACATAAAGGTCGGACTACCAGAAAATGCATGTCAGACATCTTAGAGTGGTATATGGAACAGGATTATTTTCTGTGCAATAATACAAAACATATAAACCCAAATGGTTGCTCGTATTTGTTATACGCAGGCTTCCCACGTGAATAATATTCTGCAAACAATTCTCATGGAACCAATTGGCAAACCAATATTAAGGTCAGCCCCGAGGTGCTGACCTATCATAGGTTCACCCAGCAGTGAAACATGAGGTTTGAAGAATAAATCATGTTGGCAAATTTAGCGAGAGATGAAAATGTTTTCGTGGTGTGTGCTCACACTATTTCAATACAAATATTGGCTCGTGAGAGCGGGATGAACAGTTGTGCAAATTCTAACAGCAGTATTCCTGTCTCATGCAGAAATTATTTTTCTCAAACATAATTGCGTTGTTAGATGGTAGCGCATGAGAACAGTCGCCCCGTGCGGCATGTGCTGTCTGTAAGATATGTAACAGACTTACTGACGGTGTAAGAACACCGATGTGGGCATAAATTAATAAGCACAAATCACCAAGCAGCCAAAAAGAAACCACACATTCCTGCATAGTGCAAGAGTATAGATGACATAATTCTTATCTCATGTAACTTGAAAATACCAATTCAAGAGCAAATGTACCAAAACACACATTAATTCATGGTGCAAGAACAAAAGCAAAAATGGCAAGGTTCAATATTGTAAATTGTCATATGGCTAAAGGTGGCAAATCAAGAACAAATATGTACCAATGATAAATCTCATAATGAGAAGCCAGTGACAGGATAAAGCTGTCCAATAAAGTCAAATTGCCATGTGAGGCGTGGGCTTTCATGCTGGGGAAATTGCAAAACCGGGAAGGTCTGACCTTAGAGGTTGGTGTCTCAGAGTGTGAGTTGGCCAAGAGCAGTGATTCCTGGAGTGCAAAGGTTGGGTGCGCCCGTGCAGGTGCAATCCAGTGATGGGCCCCCTCCTTTCCTCCTGTGGAAAACAACAAAATAAAATAAAACGTGAGTTAGAAAAGTTCGCACAAGTAGAAAATAAATAATGTGACAAAATGCAAAACTTGAAAATACAAAACTTAAAAAATTACAATGTCAGAAAAGGAAGTATACATGATGAGAGAATGATTAAAGCAGATCACAAATACTGTTCAATATGGATTATTCTCTTAAATGAATTGCCAATTCCTCATCAATGTTGAGACCTCCCGGGAATCTGGTCTGAAATTCAATTATCAGTTTAGACTCGCGTTGTCTCAGATTGAGTAATCTGTCACCCCCTCTCGGATGTCTGGGGACCTGTTCCAATATAAAGTAATTTAAATCAGCAGTATTGGAAAAATGTTGTTGTTCGAAATGACGTGCCACCGGGTATTTCGGGTCTCTGTTCGTAATGGCCCTGAGATGTTCCAAGATTCTTTTTTTGGCAGCACAGCTTGTGCTGCCAATATACCAAAGTTTGCAGGAGCATTCAATGGCATATATAACAAAGGTGGTACTGCAGGTAAAGAAAGAGGTCAAGTTTTTGGTAATGTTGTTATATTCCACAGATCCTCTATATTTACTGTGTTTGCAGGCTTTGCAATGGCCGCAAGGATAGAAACCTACTAGGCCATGATCTGTATCTTTCTTGCTATATTGGGTGATATCGTTTCTGACCACTAAATCCCGTATGTTCTTACCTCTCTTGTAAGTGATCATGGGTCGATCTGGGATGGTATTACCTAAAACAGAATCGGTTTTAAGGATCCCCCAATTTTTTGCAAGGAGTTTTTTAACTTGTTGAGATTCAGAACTGAAAGTCAGGATGAGTCTGGTCGAATCCTCATTTTCAGTGGTATCGGGGACTTGATTATTACCCAGTGTCTTTGATCTTTCTATTTTCTCTGCTCTTTCTTTAGCTTTTTTGAGAACCCAACTTGGATAACCTCTGCTTTTAAACCTGTTCATAATGGTTTCCTGCTCCCTGAGAAAAGAATCATCGGTGTTACAATTACGTTTCGCCCTCAGAAGTTCTCCATAGGGGATGCTCCATTTTAGAGCTTCTGGGTGACTACTTAAAGCATGCAACACGCTGTTCCCAGCTGTTGCTTTGCGATGCAGTGAAGTGCAGATTTTTAGTTCTTTGATCTCTAATTTGACATCCAAAAATTCAGTTTGGCTGTCGTTAATGCTGCCTGAAAGGAAGATATTGTAACTGTTACAGTTCAGTTTACTGATGAAGTCTTGTGCTTCAACTTTAGTACCTTTCCAGACAATGAAAAGATCGTCAATGTAGCGTAGCCACACGACGACCTTCTCAAAGTCCTCCCTCAATGTGGCACTGTCATGGATTTCCTGCTCCCAGTAACCCATGAATAGATTCGCTAGACTGGGAGCAAAGCAAGAACCCATGGCAGTACCACTGATTTGCCTGTAGAGGGCGCCGTCAAAGGAAAAAATGTTGTTAGTCAGGCAGAAAAACATCATCTCCATTATCATTTTTGAATGTTCACGATAACACAGAGGTCTAGTTTTAAGAAAATGTTCACAGGCTTCGATACCATGTTGGTGGTTGATAATGGTGTACAAAGATTGAACATCTAGTACAATAAACATGAATTCAGATTCCCATACTATAGTTTCGATCCGACAAAGAACGGCATTTGCCCTTGGACTGTTGCAGGGCTTACTACATATATTTTTGTTGGCATTGCGGCAGAAGTAACTTCCCATTGGGGGAAGGGGCGTTTTGGCAGAGGGGATCATCGGCTATACCGTAACCTCAGCAGTTTTACTCGAGCATTCTTATACCATGTCAGAAGAGGAATCATTACGAAGGGCGGCTGCTCTGGCTCTGTTTTCACGGAAACCTGGTGGTACATCTAATGCTGACAATACCAAAGTAATCGACCCCAAAAATCAGCCAATTGATTTAAAAATTTAAAAATTGGAAAAACTTAAACGAGCAGAAATTGGTAAATGGTGGGAAGCAATTTCCCTCCAAAACTATGTTGATCAATCCATGGTACCTCGTGGCTTGCGAATCTTTATTACCCCTACTTATGAGACACCCAATCCTCTGATGTTAAAAGCTTGGTCAGAACATTCGGCGGCAAGCTCAAAGGGAATGTTGGAGATTCTAATCCAATACGCCTGGATTGATAGGGAGAGTCTTTTGAAAGAAATCGGGGATATAATTATAGATCTAACAGCTCTCATGGATGAAGAAACTTTGAAAAAAACATTAGATACTATGAAAGAAAGACTCACGAAACATGAAGAAGAGATTAAATTACGCAAGCAACGCAAAATGAATCGCGATTATGCTGATTATGACTGTGGGCGAATACTTACTTTCAGCCGGAAATATGACCATCTATATAAAAAAGATGATGCCGCCAGGAGTGCAGGTAACACGAGTGGAGCCTCAGAAGAACATCCCTCCATCAGCGACACTGAATCAGATGCAACAATGGGAAGTGTGTCTAGTGAAGAAGTTGTACGTCGAAAAAAATTTTTAGACGAGTTTCGGGTGATGAAGGAGAATCGTCACAAGGAAAAACACAATCAGATGGAATACTCATCTCCCAAACCGAGAGGACGTGGACGCGGAAGGGGCAGAGGCCGAGGAAGAGGAGAAACCGGAAGAAAAGACTCAGACAACGGTGGGAACATCGACAAGACAAAGGGCGCAGTGGGAACCAGAAAGACACGCTCCAACAAGAACTATTAATGGATGCACAAACGGTAAATAAAACTGTAGTCAACCTTTCCAAAAGATCCTTGTCCGACACTGATAAAAAGACACTATGTTTAGGCCTCTCTTTCTGCCCCACGACCAGACTTAATTTCATCGACACCCGCATAGAGGTTTTTCAAATTTGCACGCAAATTAAAACTAAGAAAATGGCACAAACTCAAAAGACTGGGCCAACCTTACATCAATGGTAACAGGGCCAACACTGTCTCTTCCAATTTACTCATTGGAGATGCAGATACTTTAACAGTCATGTCTGATTTAAACGAGAGTCAGGATATTTCTGGGGAGGATCAATCTATCTCCATTACCCAATGCCTAGATGATATGAATCTCACACAAGATGCACATGCCAAAAGTAACTTTAGAGTAAAATCTACTTTCATGCCTGCACTTCCACATGACTGCATAGACACCTTCCATGATTGCATTGTGCAAGGGCTGCTCAGTCTAAGGAAACAAAGTAAATCCAAACGGAAGCGGGGGTTTAGAAATAATCTAACTTTTTCCCAAAGAAAAGCACTCAAAGCCCTCTATGATGACACTAATATAGTTATCCGCCCTGCTGACAAAGGTGGAAACATTGTTGTCCTGGATCGTGAGAACTATATTAGTGAGGCAATGAAACAACTCAGTGATACCAAGTTTTACATTCCAGTGAAAATTGATGCTTACAACACGAGCATTACTGATATCTGGGAAAAGCTGGAAACATGGAAAGACAAGGGGCTCCTTGTCTGGGAAGAATATCGCTATCTAAAAAAAGACTTCCCTAAGCTACCCATCTTATACTTACTACCTAAACTCCACAAAAATGCTTCTGATCCACCTGGACGCCCTATAGTGTCCTCTATAGGGAGCATTAGTGAAAACATTTCGAAATATGTGGACCATTTCCTTCGAGACTATGTTATCCAATTACCCAGCTATATAAAAGATACGAAAGACTTTCTTTGTCGGATCGAAACTATAGTATGGGAATCTGAATTCATGTTTATTGTACTAGATGTTCAATCTTTGTACACCATTATCAACCACCAACATGGTATCGAAGCCTGTGAACATTTTCTTAAAACTAGACCTCTGTGTTATCGTGAACATTCAAAAATGATAATGGAGATGATGTTTTTCTGCCTGACTAACAACATTTTTTCCTTTGACGGCGCCCTCTACAGGCAAATCAGTGGTACTGCCATGGGTTCTTGCTTTGCTCCCAGTCTAGCGAATCTATTCATGGGTTACTGGGAGCAGGAAATCCATGACAGTGCCACATTGAGGGAGGACTTTGAGAAGGTCGTCGTGTGGCTACGCTACATTGACGATCTTTTCATTGTCTGGAAAGGTACTAAAGTTGAAGCACAAGACTTCATCAGTAAACTGAACTGTAACAGTTACAATATCTTCCTTTCAGGCAGCATTAACGACAGCCAAACTGAATTTTTGGATGTCAAATTAGAGATCAAAGAACTAAAAATCTGCACTTCACTGCATCGCAAAGCAACAGCTGGGAACAGCGTGTTGCATGCTTTAAGTAGTCACCCAGAAGCTCTAAAATGGAGCATCCCCTATGGAGAACTTCTGAGGGCGAAACGTAATTGTAACACCGATGATTCTTTTCTCAGGGAGCAGGAAACCATTATGAACAGGTTTAAAAGCAGAGGTTATCCAAGTTGGGTTCTCAAAAAAGCTAAAGAAAGAGCAGAGAAAATAGAAAGATCAAAGACACTGGGTAATAATCAAGTCCCCGATACCACTGAAAATGAGGATTCGACCAGACTCATCCTGACTTTCAGTTCTGAATCTCAACAAGTTAAAAAACTCCTTGCAAAAAATTGGGGGATCCTTAAAACCGATTCTGTTTTAGGTAATACCATCCCAGATCGACCCATGATCACTTACAAGAGAGGTAAGAACATACGGGATTTAGTGGTCAGAAACGATATCACCCAATATAGCAAGAAAGATACAGATCATGGCCTAGTAGGTTTCTATCCTTGCGGCCATTGCAAAGCCTGCAAACACAGTAAATATAGAGGATCTGTGGAATATAACAACATTACCAAAAACTTGACCTCTTTCTTTACCTGCAGTACCACCTTTGTTATATATGCCATTGAATGCTCCTGCAAACTTTGGTATATTGGCAGCACAAGCTGTGCTGCCAAAAAAAGAATCTTGGAACATCTCAGGGCCATTACGAACAGAGACCCGAAATACCCGGTGGCACGTCATTTCGAACAACAACATTTTTCCAATACTGCTGATTTAAATTACTTTATATTGGAACAGGTCCCCAGACATCCGAGAGGGGGTGACAGATTACTCAATCTGAGACAACGCGAGTCTAAACTGATAATTGAATTTCAGACCAGATTCCCGGGAGGTCTCAACATTGATGAGGAATTGGCCATTCATTTAAGAGAATAATCCATATTGAACAGTATTTGTGATCTGCTTTAATCATTCTCTCATCATGTATACTTCCTTTTCTGACATTGTAATTTTTTAAGTTTTGTATTTTCAAGTTTTGCATTTTGTCACATTATTTATTTTCTACTTGTGCGAACTTTTCTAACTCACGTTTTATTTTATTTTGTTGTTTTCCACAGGAGGAAAGGAGGGGGCCCATCACTGGATTGCACCTGCACGGGCGCACCCAACCTTTGCACTCCAGGAATCACTGCTCTTGGCCAACTCACACTCTGAGACACCAACCTCTAAGGTCAGACCTTCCCGGTTTTGCAATTTCCCCAGCATGAAAGCCCACGCCTCACATGGCAATTTGACTTTATTGGACAGCTTTATCCTGTCACTGGCTTCTCATTATGAGATTTATCATTGGTACATATTTGTTCTTGATTTGCCACCTTTAGCCATATGACAATTTACAATATTGAACCTTGCCATTTTTGCTTTTGTTCTTGCACCATGAATTAATGTGTGTTTTGGTACATTTGCTCTTGAATTGGTATTTTCAAGTTACATGAGATAAGAATTATGTCATCTATACTCTTGCACTATGCAGGAATGTGTGGTTTCTTTTTGGCTGCTTGGTGATTTGTGCTTATTAATTTATGCCCACATCGGTGTTCTTACACCGTCAGTAAGTCTGTTACATATCTTACAGACAGCACATGCCGCACGGGGCGACTGTTCTCATGCGCTACCATCTAACAACGCAATTATGTTTGAGAAAAATAATTTCTGCATGAGACAGGAATACTGCTGTTAGAATTTGCACAACTGTTCATCCCGCTCTCACGAGCCAATATTTGTATTGAAATAGTGTGAGCACACACCACGAAAACATTTTCATCTCTCGCTAAATTTGCCAACATGATTTATTCTTCAAACCTCATGTTTCACTGCTGGGTGAACCTATGATAGGTCAGCACCTCGGGGCTTTTAACTATCAATCGTGCATTTTGACTGTTCCAATATGTCAGCCCGCTATAGTGACTCTAATCAGATGCTATTAATATTGGTTTGCCAATTGGTTCCATGAGAATTGTTTGCAGAATATTATTCACGTGGGAAGCCTGCGTATAACAAATACGAGCAACCATTTGGGTTTATATGTTTTGTATTATTGCACAGAAAATAATCCTGTTCCATATACCACTCTAAGATGTCTGACATGCATTTTCTGGTAGTCCGACCTTTATGTTTATCATTGAATTGTATAATGAAAACTTTATTTAATGGTGGATGTCCTTGTGTGTAGCTGCACGTGAACAAGCCTTTTTGGTGAAACGCGTTGTGTATTAAAACTGCTTCTTGCTAATCGGATCCCTGCTGTCTTTCTGCCTGAGAGCGCATGACATTCGTTGTTTGAATTTGCATATTATTGACCCGGACTGCTTCGCCGGGATCTGCGCCAACTTCCATTAGGGTTCCAGTACTCCGGAAGAAGCGTCTCTTTCTTTACCATATATATATATATATATATATATATATATATATATATATAGTGAATACACGTGTGTATATAAATCGCCTTAAAATCCCACAACCCCTCTACCAATACCCACCTAAACCCTAAAATTACCCTTGCCATCCTCAACCCATACCCACCCTATAATTTTGTTGAAACTAGTTACACGGATTTTTCCCATCATTAATATTTTTGGGAAATACTAGCATGCATCAACACATTTTACTAAATGATGCTTCAAAGAAATGGTAATTAAAAGTATACAGTAGTTTAGCAAACCATTTATTTTCTAGTCACACTTTTTTAATGAACTTTATTTTGAAAGCAAAGAATCATCAATCTTGCTTTCAAGCTTTTGCATATATTTGATTATAATCAGGGAGCATCCTGGAAGCATTATATGTAGCCTCAAAGTGTTAAACTTTGCAAACATGTGTACACATTTTTATACTGAAACCACCGTCAGTAGTGCAGGCTGAATGTACAACATTTCCTTAGAGCAGTCACCCTAATAATAAAGGCTTTGCATTAATGAACCATAAATACAAGTTCAAACAGCAATAACGCATGGAAATAAATATTACCTTAACTGCAGACAAAGCCCTTCCCCATTCATAGCATGGTATTTTAATCTGGCAGCCAAGAGGGCTGTGCAGCAGAGGGTTGGGCCTACTTGTCCCAAAGACAAATAAAACATGAAAACTTGTTGTGCTTGACCCCAAACAATATGTCCTGGCATCCCTACTGTACCTGTGTTGTAACGGCTGTGTTGTAATTGCTGTTTCCCCCTCTGGTGTACTTCTTTAAGTCAGCAAACCCTTGTTCTTTGTCTTTCAGACATCTCTGGGAACTATGTACTATGGCAGCTCTTTCCAAATGTCTTCTAGAATTAAGTTTCAGATACTCAAGGTACTTGGCTAGTCTCCATACCTCTTCCTTCTTTTCCTCCAGACCTTTTCCTTCTTTTTAGTCTCAGGAACTCTCCCTGTAGACAGAAGAGCTTTTCATGGCCTCTGGAAGTGTCCTCATGTGGTGCCGTCAGTGATTCAAGATTTTTCTTGTATCACTAGACCACTTCACAGCACTGTAGTGAATGGAGGAGATTTTGTAGTATGGGGTGCATACTTGAGACCGTAACAGCGAAGTGCTTTCAGTGCAGGGGGCCTACTTCAAAACGCTATTGGAGACATATGAAAAATAATTAATGTGAGCATATCCAAGCTAGTAACAATAACTTATCACAGTCCTGCAGGTAACATGTCATAGAATTTACAAGAAAATTGGCAATCGGTGGTAGTTACACAGGATACATTACAGTCATAGTATGCTGGGCTTGCAGGGTGAATATCAGAATAATATTGGGTGATGGTATATCAAAACCTCTTTTGATAAGAGGTAGGGCTTGAGCTAGTATACATTAGACATATTTTCCTTTGTGGGTAGCATCAGAGGAACCTCATTTTCATACATGGTACACTTATATAGGAGATTACAGGGATCGCACCGCCATCAGTTGATCTCGAGTATGGAGCATCGAGCACACTTTGAGAATACCATCAGAAATCAAAGTGGATTCATCAGATATCAAAGTGGGTACATCATATCTGGGGAAATAAAAGTTGGCAGAAAGTATATATCGGAGCATGTTATAGAAATGACTTGCAAATCCACTGACAGCTCTAGGCTAATGAAAAGATGTAACTTTCTGAGGTCCGTTCATATCAAGGTTTAAAAAGGTAGAGGTAGGGAAATCCTTGCCACTGATCAAGGTTCATATAGATGCTTTGGAATTGGCAAAGAATTATAGAAGATAAATTATTTTATAACATGGGCTGTCATTGGCTTACAATAGGACAAGTGTGCTGTTGCTTGGATTGTCCAAGGATTCTGGAGTAAAACCTATATATCAATAACATGCCTTGGATTAGAAAGTTAGCCTAAATGAGCTGGGCATTACACCATGCACAGTACATAGGCACTTGTGAGAAGGGTGGATAGCCTTGAGAGGGACAATTTGTAGAGTGTGTATCAGAGTTATATTAGAATGTGTTCCCCAATTTTTATTTCTTTGTTTAAGCTATGGTTTCATGAGAAAAGACTTGTGTAGTTTAATTCTACTTACATCTTTGTTTTCAATTGTTTTATCTATTTTAGTTGTACATAAATTATGTAATGTTATACAGCAACACATTGTTCTCAACAAGTTGAATTGCATGGTTTGCATTATAGAGAGAACTCTGCTTAGGGGATGTTACTGTATATTTAATTGAGTTTATTTTTCCTCTATTGCTACTTTTCTAACAGTTTACTCTGAATAAGTACATTTTGCTTACTATTACATCAAGAACTGAACTCGCATGTATTATTTTACTCAGACTGTTATTACAGAACAGATATTCTTTGTATTGAGTTAACTACTTAGAGATCTGGGCTGGACAGGCCTTTTATTCCACTGGGTATTTCCCCAGTGGGCCGGTGCCCATTGAGGCCAGTTCTGAAAGCACAGAGCAGCTTCTGACACTTTCCTCAGCTCTCTGGGACTAGTTGCAGAAGGCACAAGAAGCTTCAAAAGGGAGAGAGATTAGGAAAGCAGAGAGAAAGTGATCAGAGGGGGGGGAGAGAAAGGAGAGAGTTGAAATGGATGAATGAAAAGAGTGGTTATGGGAGAAGACAAAGGGGCGGGCAGATTTGAGCATTTTTGCCAGAGCTAATTTTGATTAGCAAAATATCTTCTACATTATAATCAATTAAAATGTCTGGTAAACAGTATTTAATGTATCCATAGTTTGCTTACCCCTATGCGATTTCCCATTACTAGCCATTCCAAATTAACAAAAGGTAAAAAAAAATCTTAGTTCCCCATAATGTAAATTATACTTCAAAATGGTAACACTGTTTGTATTTGTGCTTTTCTGACTCCCATGTTGTGAGTTCACCTCGTTCTGAAAGGCCATTTAGAAAAAAAAATCTTTATTCCCCAAAGTTCTCTTTTTGCCCCAGAAGTGGCCTACTCCATCGGTTTATGTTTTTTTATGTATATTTATTTAGTGTTGTTACAATGTATCCATCTTTCCATAAAATGCTTAAAGATACCTTTCCCCAAATGCCATTTCTGCCATAAATATTTCCATCCGTCCTATCTGCCTCTAATGTCTCATGTTAAACTAGCTGGTCTTGTCACTGCCTATGAGTGGTGCCTCCACACTTTACCATCACCCCTTGTCTTTTCAAAGCACATCATATTGTCTTTACTTGAAATGCTACTTCCACTTAATTAATATAATGCTTAAAGAAATTAAAAAATATTAAACATGTTAAAGTTCAAAATATTTAAAAAAGGAATAATTGTATTTATCGTTACACTGTCCATCACAAAAACCTTGTACTAAAAGTATCTAGTACTTAGTTGGGCTTAATAAATGTGGAAAGCTGTTAATTCAGGGATATCCTATTGAGTTGATTGTATAACTCGGTCTAAGTTCATTCACTGATTCCACAACTGTTGACTTTAAAATTAAATTGGAATGAAAGAATGGTGCTACTCTATGATTCTCTATGCACACGTTTGCCAAATGTAGCTACTTCTCCATCTGTGACTGCATTCCAGTGTTATATGATCTGTCACCAAAAGGCGTAACTTACCCAGATATAAGTAATCTTTTAAAATATTTTTTTTAACTTGTGTTATGAAATACTACACTGTCTAATGATTGGTTAGGAAGTCAGTTTTACCTAAGATGCACAAATGTGCCTTTAAACAACCAGTGAAACCCAATTTGAAATGAATTAGTTATTTGATTGAGAATATAAATACCGCTGGAAAGATGTATTTCTTCATTTGGCGCAGCTTTCCCTTCATGCGTTCGAAACGTCAAGAATATGATTAATTATGTCATGGCTGTACCTTTGACACCTGTTTGGTAATTAAACCTGATGTGTGCTGGCTATATTACTTGTTTAAACATCAAACTAGTCTGAAGGCACCAACATATTTCATCAGACTGAGTGGCATGCTCTGAGAAACTTACTGAGATCTTTATAAACCTTTATGCTGTTTATTTAATGATGATTTATTTTTACAATAACAGCATACTACCCTGGGTTCTCTATTTGCACCTACGATTGCTAACTTGATGATTAACATTTTTTGAGGCTCCACCTGTCCTCAATCCAAGATAAGATACATCATCCTGATCCGAAAAATTCATGATCTGTTATTCTTATCTAGTTTCTCTGTCCGACTATATTTAAAAACAAAATAGCAATCCATTTGTTTTCAAATATGCATATAAATGCAACAGTTCTTAGTAGAATGTTCGAAACTTGAGTACATGCTGAGAGAACATTTAAAAACCTTTTACATAAAACTCAGTCATAATTGCTGCAGGCTTGTAATCTCCATCCTAAAAGTATCATACAGAATATGCCCCATCAGTTTGCTCCATGCTAAGTGGAACTTCAATGAGCAATTGAAATACAAGTGTGGGTATCGCAAAGAGATTCTACTCTAGAGGATTTTCCAAGGACACCGCTTGTGAGAATCAGATATGAAAGCTAGATGCGAGGGACAAAGTTCATGCAAAAACTGCTGATCATAATCAACTGTTTAACAAGCCATCAGATTCATTAATCTGTGTGAGAGGCTCCAGAGAGTAGAGAACACTGTCACATTTCTTTACTGGATGATACTCTAAAATCAAATCTTACAGATATCTTGATTGCTCTTGTAAAAGTATTCAATGCAGCCATTGTCTTTTATTTCTCCCCAGTAAACAAACATGACTATCAGAAGTTTGTTTTTTTTAGACACAGGAAAAATCACATCTGAGAATGGTTAAATGCTGATCTCTGACTGGTTTCAGTGACAGAATCTTTCATTTAGATTAATTAGTTATCAATTGTAATATATAATTTTTAACATTCTTTGTCATATCCCTTATACTTTGGTAAGCAAGAAAGCATCAGTGTGGAAATAAGATGGAGACTGACGGAACATTTGAATGCCATTAGAAAGACTGATGTAGTGTATCTGCTATCTCTTCACATCATACATAACAATACCAGCAATCGTAATGTATTAAAATACATTTGCATCTACAATGTAAATATGCATCCCTGGAAGTATAAGCATGAGCTAAAATTAGGCCAGATGGCTTCCAAAATAAACAATATGTGGTGTACTAAAATGCAAGAAGGACTTCATATTGAAGAAAGATTATCTATAAAAAGTATAGCTGTATGTGACAGTGATTTAGGGCCTGATTACGATTTTTTTGGACAGGGTAATCCCATCTGCTAAATTACAATTCCGTTATATCATATGGAACTTGTAATACCGTGGATGGGATATCCGCCATGTTTGTGACAGAGTATCCCATCCGCCAAGATCGGATTCAGGCCCTTAGTCTGTTTAAGCATTTATGTATCATGAACCTAGCTCCAATGCAACCGTCCTGTATAATAGGTGGGGAGTAAGATGTAGAGACTGGTATAATAAAAAAGTGTTAATTGCAGTGTTCAGTTGCTGGCCCAGTGCTATATTAAAAGTATTTGTTTATTAATGTCTAATATTGTATGCTTACATAGATGTTAGTCATAGAACAGCATTGTCTTCAGCTTATATTGAGCCAACTGACGTAAGTATTGTATTATGTAACATTATTAGAGAAAATGTCTATTCTTATACTCTTTTTCTTTAAAATAACCTACTGTGAATTTAGTCTAATTCTGACAAATAGATGTTTGGTATGGAGAAACTAAATCAATCACATAAAGAATGGGAAACCTTTCTATTCTGGTTTTTAGATGTGGTAACTTCCATTGGACACATGTTTTACTCTTATTTCTATGTCAATTGTGTGAAAACATCCTATCACTTGTAAATTAAATTATTTTTTTAAAGCACCTCAGTGTTATTTGTTTTCTTGAAAGAGGCTGTGGAGGCAGGTGCAATGGGTTTTTGAGTGTATTGAAGAATAAATGACCTTTGCTCTGTGCACTGGAACTGCTTCGTAAACGTGCAATGGACATTTGCCAATCATGAAACGCTCTCCATTAACCTGCTTTGGTCAGGAGATGTGTGAATGTATTGACTGAGCTGTCGTGAACCCGGTGGGGTTTCAGTATGGGGTTTCAGTATAATAAAACATTATTGTGCAGAAAAATATTTTTTAATGATAATTAAATCTTGTTTTTGTCATTCTTCATCATGAGTGCTTTTTTCTGTCTCGCCATTCATGGAACTTGAAATGTTTTGACTGAATAATGTGCCAAAATTGCTGCTCGTGTTCTGCATCAAATTAACTACAACGTTCTTTCTCACAATTCTGCTTTGTCTGAGGTAGTATTGTTTACTAAATGCAACCAGTAACTAAGTCGGTCTTAGAAATGGTGAAGTGTGACTATTTCAATGTGAGTTTATCTACAACTTGGACAAAGGATATGTATAGTTCCCATTATTTTTCACTTTAATATCAGACTGGAATTAAAGAATAATGCTTTATAATGTTTCTGGAAAGTCTGATGCTTTTGCACACAAAATGATGTCTGTTGCTGACTTTCCATCTGATACTGTTTTGGAATAGTGGTGTAGAGTCAAGCAGTGTGTCGTGGAGTGGCAAACCAGGAGTTTAGTAGAGTGGAGTAGAGAAGTGGACAGTGGAGTGGAGTATCCTAGAGTGGAGTGCAGAGTTGTGGAGTGTCCTAGAGTAGAATGTCCTAGAATGGAGGGGCGAATATTGGAATGTCATAGAGTGGAGTGTTGTGAAGTGGAGCATCGTAGAGTGGAGTGGGATCGAGAGGACTGGCATAGAGTGGAGTGGCTTTGAGTGGAGTAAAATGTAGAGTGGAGTTAAGTGTCACAGAGTGGAGTGTTATGGAGTGGCATAAATGGAGTGGAGTGTAGTAAAGTCTTTTAGAGTGGATTGAAAGGTCTTGAGTGGAGTCGCATAGTCAGGCCCGGACTGGCCGTAGCGGGCACCGGGCAATACCCCGGTGCGCCGCACGGGTGGGGGTCCGGATTTGGGACCCTGTTGGGCGTTTTCGGTACAGGGCCGTTTTTGCAGCATAGTTGCAAAATCAGCCCTGTACCAAAACCGGCCCCGGCAAAGAGCTCGGCGGCACCTCCAACCCCCCGAGTAGGCAGGGGGGCCGGCCGAGCTCTTTGCCAGGGTCGGTTGTGGTTCCCAGTCTGGCCCTGAGCATAGTGTTGTAGAGTGAGGTGTCCTAGAGTGACGTGGAATGGTGAAGAGTAAAGTCAAGTAGGGTGTCATGGAGAAGCACAGAGTAGAGGAAGGTGGCGTGGAGTGGCATAAAGGGAGCTGAGTAGAGGGGTGTAGTTGTGAGTGGAGTGGAGCAGAGTTTCATGGGTTAGAGTGTCATAAAGTAGAAGGCCGTATAGTGTAGTGGCATAAAATGTCATGGAGTGGAATGGCGTGGTGTAAAGTGTGTGGAGGAGCATAGAGTGGAGGGGCGTAGAGTGGTGTGGCATAGATTGAGTGAAGTGTCGTGATAAACATCTCACCCCTGCTAAACTGCGATCCCTGCTCAAGCAGCTCTTTGTACAGCGCAGGGATCTCCATTTTAATGTGATGCTCATAACCAGTTCAAAGAGTAGATGGATCTTCTCCGAACTCTCGGATGTGGCAGGAATTTAACTTGAGACACTAGATGGCGCTGCAGACCAACTGCCTACAATGTCACAAAGATTAAACTAACGAACTTTTTGGAGTTTTGCTTGTAGTTATAAATAGCGCTATCCTGACCCGAAAGTATTGTAGCGCTTTACATGAGCACCAGGTACACAACAAAAGAGGACACTTTTATAATATTTGTTTTAATCACGGGGAGATTGGGGGCAGATTTACAAGCACCTTGAGCCCCTTTTGCGTCACTTTTAACATGGCAAAAGTGACGCAAAAGTGGCGCAAGGGGCTTATCAATCAATCAATCAGGTCATTTATAGAGCGCACTACTCACCCGTAGGGTCTCAAGGCGCTGGGTTGGGGGGGGGGGGTGCCGCTACTGCTCGAACAGCCAGGTCTTGAGCTTCTTCCTGAAGGAGAGGTGGTCTTGGGTCAGGCGTAGGTCGGTTGGGAGTGAGTTCCAGGTCTTGGCGGCCAGGTAGGAGAAGGACCTTCCTCCTGTTGTCGCTCTTCGGATGCGGGGGACGGCGGCGAGGGCGTGGCTGGTTGATCTGAGGAGGCGCTTGGGAGTGTAGAAGTTGATCCGGTTGTTGAGGTAGCTCGGGCCTTGGTCGTGTAGGGCTTTGTGCGCGTAGGTGAGGAGACGGAAGGTGATTCTCTTGTTGACCGGGAGCCAATGCAGATCTCTCAGGTGTCCGGAGATGTGGCTGCGTCGGGGGATGTCGAGGATGAGTCTGGCCGAGGCGTTCTGGATCCGCTGGAGTCTCTTCTGGAGCTTGGCGGTGGTTCCGGCGTAGAGGGCGTTGCCGTAGTCCAGTCGGCTGGTGACGAGGGCCTGGGTGACCGTCTTCCTCGTCTCGGTGGGGATCCACCGGAAGATCTTACGTAGCATGCGCAGGATGTTGAAGCAAGACGAGGAGACGGCGTTTACTTGTCTGGTCATGGAGAGGGAGGAGTCCAGGATGAAGCCCAGGTTGCGTGCGTGGTCCGTTGGTTTGGGTGCGGTGCCCAGGGCGGGGGGCCACCAGGAGTCGTCCCAGGCGGAGGGCGAGGAGCCCAGGATGAGGACCTCCGTCTTGTCCGAGTTCAGTTTCAGGCGGCTGGTCGTCATCCATTCGGCTACCTCTCTCATCCCTTCGTGCAGGTTGGCTCTGGCGGTGGCGGGGTCGTTGGTCAGGGAGAGGATCAGCTGGGTGTCGTCGGCGTAGGAGATTATGTTGAGGTTGTGTTGGCGTGCGATGGCCGCGAGGGGGCTCATGTAGACGTTGAAGAGGGTGGGGCTCAGTGAGGATCCTTGAGGGACGCCGCAGATGACTTTGGTGGCCTCTGACTTGTACGGTGGTAGGCGGACTCTCTGTGTTCTTCCGTCGAGGAAGGAGGTGATCCATTCCAGTGCCTTGTCCTGGATTCCGATGTTGCCGAGGCGCTGTACTAGGGTGCGGTGGCAGACCGTGTCGAAAGCCGCGGAGAGGTCCAGGAGGATGAGGGCCGCTGTTTCTCCGTTGTCCATCAGAGTTCGTAAGTCATCGGTGGCAGCGATGAGGGCGGTCTCGGTGCTGTGGTTCGCTCGGAAGCCTGACTGTGAGGGGTCGAGGGATCCATTCGTCTCGAGGAAGGCGGCCAGCTGTTTGTTGACGGTCTTCTCGATGACTTTGGCCGGGAACGGGAGGAGCGAGATGGGACGGTAGTTCTTGGTGGAGTCTGCTGTGGGTTTCTTGAGAAGAGCGCTGAGTTCGGCGTGCTTCCAGCTCTCAGGGAAGGTGGCGGTGTCGAAGGAGGTGTTGATGATGTCCCGCAGGTGGGGTGCGATGACAGCGTCGGCCTTGTTGAAGACGTGGTGAGGGCAGGGGTCAGTCGGAGATCCGGAATGGATGGAGTTCATTGTGCGGATGGTGTCTTCGGTGCTGATCGGGGTCCAGGTGCGGAGGGTAGTGGTGGGTGGCGTTGTTGCGGTTGTGGCTTGCGTTGGTTGGTTGCTGAAGCTGTTGTGTATGTCCGCGATCTTGTTGTGGAAGTAGGAAGCGAGGGAGTTGCAGAGGTCTTGCGACGGGGTGATGTCATTGTTTCCGGCGTTGGGGTTGGAGAGCTCTTTCACGATGTTGAAGAGTTCCTTGCAGTTGTGTGCGTTGTTGTCCAGCCGGTCCTTGTATGTATTTTTCTTGGTGGCGCGGATCAGTTGGTGGTGTTTCCGGGTGGCGAGCTTGAGGGTGGTCATGTTGTCCGTAGTTGGTTCCCTTCTCCAGACTTTCTCGAGGGCTCGACAGTTCTTCTTGGAGCTCTTTAGTTCGTTGGTGAACCATGGTGTTTTTCTGCTGCAGGGTCTGCTGGGCGGGGTTTTCAGAGGGGCGAGTTCGTCCGCGCCGTTGTTGATCCACTTCGTGAGGTTGACGGCGGCCTGGCTGGGGTTCGCTGAGCTGGCGGGGGGGTGCTGGCTCAGGGAAGCGGTGAGCTGGTCGGCTGTGATCTTGTTCCAGCTTCTTCGGGCAACCTGTTGCTGGTGGTGGTGGATCGTTGTTCTTTTGAAGCTGAAGTGGACGCAGCTGTGGTCCGTCCAGTGGAGTCCTGTTGCGTGGCTGAAGGTGACGTCTTTGCTGGATGAGAAGACGGCGTCGAGTGTGTGTCCGGCGAGGTGGGTGGGGGTGGATACCAGTTGCTTGAGTCCGAGGTTGGCGAGGTTGTCGAGCAGGCTGATGGTGTTGCGGTCGCTGTTGTTCTCCAGGTGGAAGTTGAGGTCCCCCAGGAGGATGTAGTCGGCGGAGGGGAGGGCATGCGGGCTGACGAAGTCGGCGATGTCCTCGCTGAATCGTGTGCGTGGACCCGGGGGTCGGTAGATCAGGGTGCCTCTGAGGGTGGTCTTCGGGTTGGTGTGGATCTGGAAGTGCAGGTGTTCAGCGGTGGTTAGGGTGTCGTCGGTGTTGGTTGTGATGCGGATGGTGTCTCTGTGGATGATGGCGATGCCTCCTCCCGTCAGGTTGGCGGTGCGGTCCCTCCGGATGATCTTGTAGCCCTCCGGGATGGCGATGGCGATGTCTGGGGCTGAGGAGGCGTTCATCCAGGTCTCGGTGAGGAAGGCAACGTCAGGGGCGGTGGTGTCGAGGAGGTTCCAGAGGTCTACGGCGTGTCTGTGGACGGAGCGGGTGTTGAGCAGGATGCACTTCAGGTGGTTGCTGCTGATGTTCGGCTTGGCGAGTGCAGGTGCAGGGTGAGTCCGGATGCAGGTGAATTTGCAGGCGTGGCAGCTGAAGGGTCCGTGGGTGTGCTTCGGGGCGGCTCGATGACATCCAGGGATGCGGCCGGTGTTGAGTGCGATGAGATCGGCGGCGTTGTAGGATCGTCGGGTCGGCTTCTGTCGGTGGGGGCCAGGGGTCCTGGCGCTGGTCGCGATCTGGTCGCGGACGGGCGCAGACGGGCTTACCTTTGGCGCGCCTTCGGCGCGCAATCGGCGCGCCCGCTGCGCGTCAACGCTGCGCGTTCGCACGGTCGCCATTTAAGGCGAAGTGCGCGGGTGGGCGGAGCAGCTGGGAGGCGGGAGCGGGGAGGGAACAGAAGAAAAAAGGGGCGGGGTCGGCGGTGGTGGCGGGAAGCGGGGGGCGGCGAGGAAGGCGGGAAGCACGAAGGGGGACGGGCAGACTGCGAATACAAGCACAAATGCTGGTTAAAAAAGGCACCTAACACGGGCAAAAACCACGAAGGTAAAACAATACAATACAAGCACAAATGATGGTTAAAAAAGACACTTAACACGGGCAAAAAACTACGAAGGAAAGAAACAAGCACAAATGATTAGAAAAACAGAACTGAGCAGTGAAAGCAGGGTCAGCCGGCAGCGCGGCAGGCAGCGAGGCAGAGGGCACAGCAGGGGGGCACACGCAGCAGCTGGTGGCCGTGCGGCGCGGGGGTGTCCCACAAGTGGGTAAGTAAATCTTATTTACAAGTCCTTACGCCACCTTTACGTCACTTTTCCCATGTTAAAAATTACGCAAAAGTGGCGCAAGGGGCTTGTAAATCCGCCCGAAGTGTTTTGCCCAGCATCAACGGATGTTGAGCCGGCGCCGAGACTCGTCCCTGGTTTCCAATTCCCAAGGCTACAGCTCTGGCCGTTACACCGTAGCATACTTTCTGGCAGGTAAAATTGTGTTTTTTTTAAACTCTTGTGCCGAATTAATAATACAAAAAAAGGGCAAGAGTACAGAAGTGGGCTGGTTTATGGCGCCACGCTAAAGGGTTCGGGGCCCTGACCCAATAAAAAAAAAACTCCCACTACTTGGTTTGAAAGTAAAACAGCTATAATATGCGTCCAGCTCCCACTCCCGGGTTCCGGTGCCACTGCGCCTGCTACACTATTGATAGCTGTGCTCCATCAGGCTGGCGCCTCGCTCTGCCTCCCGCGTGGCTCAAGAGTTCTTTAAACACATATCGGATGCAGACTGTCCCTTCACAATGGGCATTGTCTTGTGATCGCTTCTGAGCAGACTGTCAGGTCCTATCGGCCGGTCCTGTGTGTGTTGTACCCACTGTCTCCAGCCTCCCATTGTTCGCACCTGATCAATGCTGATTGGCTTAAAAGGGTCAAAAGTATCAGACAGGAACCTGGCAGGGGCTGACGCCCACCGTCTCGAACAGCCATGTGTCCAGCAGGGAAGGGCTCTGGTGTGCGGCAGCAGCACAGCAAGCCAGAAGGCTGCATGTCATTGCCCGTTTGGGGTCACTTTCCATGACACTTTTGTGCATATTTTGATGCATGATTCGACTGGCCTACTTAGCGTTCTCCTGCATTAAGACACTGGGCAATCCCAAATAGTATCCATCTAGTGGTGACTGCACCCCAGGATTTTGTGACAAAGCCCGAACTGACCAATAGAAGATCAGCATCATAAAGGCCTGATAAGTTTCTGCACAATAAACAGTTCCGTGATTTTTCCGATTTTTGGGCCCTTCCGAGTCCCTGAATGAGACACGTCTGCTACAATTGTACACATTCTATGTAAATGTCAATTAATTTAAGTCTATTTCTTGTGGCCGGCAATGATCAGGATTAGTGTTTACCGTCGGTGCAAGTGTGAAAGAGGTTGCTATCTCTTACCACTCCCCCCTCCCACCCCGACAAATCCTATCTCGTGCCCCCTTTGAGCTGAGTCCACTCCTCTGGTGAAATGTCCTCCATTGTGTGCGTATCACAGAGGGATTCAAACAACTTTGCCACCTCCTCCCTCTCCCTCCACTCTGCCAGACACCTCACATCTCTCTTCAGGGGGTTTCTAGGGCAAACCTTGCACCATCCAGCCCGCTCTCACCTGCTCCGTTTGCAGTCTCTCTGTGCAATGGGGGCTCAGCACCAGCACTGCAGACGTGGATCCAGACATGAAAACTAAAATCCCGGTGGGTCCTCAATAATTGTACACCGTGCCCCAGATGAAATCTTCGTAGCTGTACCAAGTACCAGATGTGGCTTCCAGAACAATGCTCCTGATGGGACCTCATTAACTGTACCAAATACTCCAGATGTGGCTTCCAGAACAATGCTCCTGAAGGGACCTCATTAACTGTACCAAATACTCCAGATGTGGCTTCCAGAACAATGCTCCTGAAGGGACCTCATTAACTGTACCAAATACTCCAGATGTGGCTTCCAGAACAATGCTCCTGATATGGGCTCGTTAACTGTACACTACTCCAGATGTGGCTTCCAGAACTGAACACAATAGTTTTGATGGGGGCTCGTTAACTGTACACTACTCCAGATGTGGCTTCCAGAACTGAACACAATAGTCCTGATGGGGTCTCAGTAACTGTACACAATACTCCGGATGTGGCTATTTTAACTGTGCACACTACTGCAAATATGGCGTCCAGCACTGAAAGCAATGCGTCTGTTGTGACCTATGGAGAAATAACTCCATATTCTACATGTGGCCTCCAGAACAATTTTTCAGAGTCGTCTTTGGCACTGGATATGCGGCGCAAACAAGGCCCCCAGCCCATTGTTTTCTCTGGATCTGCGCTTTCTAGGGAGCAGACAGACTTTTCAAGGCAGAACTGCATGTGTTCCTAACTGCTCCAGCAATCTACACACTAGGAACCACATTTAAGAGTTTGGCAGTGCCAGAGTTTTGCCATTAATTGGCGCGCTCCCCCATACAACCAACTTAGGGTTCCCCCAACCCATTTAGAGGTGAGGGAGCCACTGGATTTCCAATAGAAATGCAGCAGCCTGCTCCACTGTGAGAAATCCTTGACCTGCAATCCACCCACAACCGAGCCGCCAGGTCACAATGGCAATAGCGCCACATTATGTAGGGCAATGATACCGCCGCCGATTTCCCCAGCCTGGGGACACAGGGAAAACAGATAGTACCAACCATGTGAAGGGAGAACACTCCCTGCATGCTAGGGCCATTGTTTTTTGTTCTTTAGATCAAATTCCTGCTCCAAGAATTAGGGCCTGATTTTATATTTCAGTGGACGGGTTACTCCATCACAATGGTGACGAATATCATATCTTCTGAAATATAAATCCCGTAGGATATAATGGAATTTATTTTTCGATGAACCGGATATCTGTCACTGTTGCGATGGAGTAACCAACCTGTCGAAATATAAATCGGACCCCTAGTCTGAAAAAAAGCCTAAAATGAATGCAGAGTGGGACAACAAATAAACATAACACCCCCTTAGCATTAATCTGTGCCTTAGGTGAATTGGAGACACCAGTGGATGTACTGAAGGCATAAAGTTCCTGGCCATACAGGCAGGGATATCTAACTATGACAGGCAGTCTTCTGCTCAGACCGTAGAGGCCAGGGCTTCCACGTACCTGCTAGCCAGTGGGCTGACAGGCAGCCTGCCTCTGGGTAAACAGTGAGTAAATATAACTCTGTAGCTAACTTGATTGTCTGGTGTTGCTGTGGCCAAGCAGTGAAGGCTTGCTCTAGGAGGCAGCATAAATGTGGTAACAGGTACAACATGGCATAGGTGTGACAAAGAATAAAGATCAATGTTAAGTTAATGGTATTGCTTCTAAATGTCATATTTTAAGTATTTGTACAAATGAACACATTGCATACAGTAGCTAGTAAATATATGACCCTCCACCAAAGCAATGCAGCATGATAGTAAAGCAAGGGATGGTGGCTGCCCATAATTGTATTAATGTGGGCACTATTATTGACAGATATTTGGGTTCTCAAACACTGTAGATCCCTCTGGTTTTTAGGTCTTACGTGAAATGACTATTACTACTACTACTTAATAGTCGATAGACAGTCTGTAGGTCAAACCCACAATGAAGACATTAGCACAATGTTACAGGCAGTCTCATGCTGCCGTAGCTTCGATGTACGGAGTGCCGTCTGCTGTAACAGAGGGGCTCTACTGCTACTGATTTGCTTTGGTTCACGCAATCAAAATACGTAGAGTAAGTGAGTCTTAATGAGATTTGATGGCTAGTTTTCCACAATTAGGTTTTTTAATGCCATAGTGCCTCTTTTGGCTCCTGGCTGTAGAAAGGGATAGTGGAGAGGTCCAAAGTGCCAGAATCCTAAAAATTACTGGTCCAATTGTTGTTCTTCAGGTGCCCCTGGCAAGGCCTGGGAGCCTCGGACCTTGTGATAAGATTATGAGGCACTGGTCTGTAAATTGGCCCTTATCTCAAAATCCTTTTGTTGCCTCTGAGATTTCTGGGTACCCTGGGGGTGCCTTGAGTCCCTTGCAACTCAAAGTTAGGATCCTCAGGGAAACTTTAAAGGTCAATATTGTATATACATCAATCAGAATACAGCTTTTCATCACAGGGCCCCTACTTTCTTGGGGGTCCACTTTGAATTAGGTGAAGTACTTTAGAGAAGTGGTGATTCATTTAGTTTTTTTACTTTTGGAACCCCACTTAATCATTAATGAACCCGGGGACCCTCACTGAATCATTATTGGAATCCAGAGCCCCCCAATGAGTCATTACTGGCCGAAGCATTTTCAATTATTTGACGGCCAAAAAATACAAAAACAAACATTCATCAAACAAATACAAAAATGGTTAAATCATGTATTCAATACTCAAACAAATAGAAACAAATCATTCGAATAACTTTGTTTGATTCAACAAAGGAATCACAAAAGTATACACAGATTCAAACTTCCCTTGATTATACAAAAATACATGATTGATTAAAAATCCATAATTCATTTTACAGTTTAAAATTTTCAAAAAATTCAAAAACAGTCAAGGCACATCTATAAAACTTTTCATAAAGTGCATTACAGTCTTAAATCCACACCTTATTCTTAGCTAAACAGTTATCACTTTTATGGGGATTCATATTTGTTTCTAATGTTAAGAGACACTCGGATAAAGCTAAGCACAGCACTACAAATCTCTGGAGTTGACAAGGACAAAAGGTACTCACAGCCTTCTTTGTAGTAACGAGATCCAAGGCTTAACAGGACGGGCTTGATAAACCTGTTTCTTGCATCCTTGTACAATGCACAAAAAAGAATAAGATGCAAAGTGCTTTGTGAGACCCTATTATTACAAGAGCAAGGGGGTAGCCTCTCACACCACCCCCCTTGTTTTGGGAAAGCAAATAGATAATGTAAAGAATTTAATCGAAACCTTGTCAAGAGAAAGCGCCATTGAGTATAAGTGATATGTGATAGGTAAAACTGCTGGTACAGCTCGTCCTTCCTATATACTACGTTCTCACTGTTTCTCAAAGTGCCTCGGCTAGAATAATAAGCTTTTTGGATAATTAATTTATAATCCTTGCCGGTCATAAGTGGACTTTCAAACATTTGCCCTAACCCGATTATATTAAAAGTGTCCCTAACATATCGAAGCCACGGAATATTCATAAAATGATCAAGTTTAAGGCAGTCATGCAAGATTTCCTTCGTTAATTTTAACTCTTCTGACTGCCATACTTTAGACCATAACAACAAAGGCGACAAATGAATAGTGTCACTCACAAAAGTAATGCCCACCTCCCCATGAGAAAAATGATTAGAGGTACCTGGTGGGACACATAACAACCGTTTAAAAAATGTATTTTCCATGACTTGTATTTTATCACATTTCTGAGTCCCCCATACACCTGCCCCGTATACGGCAGCAGAGAGACATTTAGCTATAAAGTTATTAATTCTCTAATCGGTTTTTGCCCCAATTTGCTAGCAAAGCGAAAGAGCCACGACCGATTGTGTAACTTTTTGTACCCTGACTGATATTAAAGGGCTCCAGTTTAGCTTTTTATTAAAAAGGTTGCCAAGATAATTAAAATTGTCAACTTTAGCAATAGTTGAATCCCTTACCATATACCTACGAGATTTTACACCTTTCGGGCCGCAGGTCATAGCAAACGATTTAGCAAAATTGACTTCGAGGTCTAAATTACCCATAAAGGCCTCAAAGGAAGATAAGGTGGTCTGCATACCATTAGAAGTGAGGGTCATTAGGACCGTGTCGTCTGCATAGGACAACATCGGTATCCTTTTACCATTTGCTTGGGGGAAGTCAGCTCCGCTATCAAGCAAAAAACTTTCTAAACCGTTAGTGTACACCAGGAATAAGAATGGAGCCAGAATACAACCCTGGCGGACACCTTCGGTGGATGGAATTGGATTTGTCTTCTCACCTCCTGGACCATATCTAATTTTCACTGAGGTGGCAGCGTGGAGTCTACGAAGCAGGGTCACTAATGATTCTTCAAACCCCATGTTTTCCATCATTTGCCACAACTTACCCCTGCATACAGTGTCAAAGGCACTGGACAAGTCCATGAAGGCCAAGTGAATACAACTGTACTTGGCCCCCATGTACTTGCCCATAATTAATGCCAGATCGAGACACTGCTCAGTGGTTCCCTTGCCCTTCCTAAACCCGTACTGTGAGTCCACTATGGTACCTGCGGATTCTGCCCAAACTTCGAGGCATGCCAATATCACTCTACCCATTAGTTTGCACGAGGCATCTAGTAAGGATATCGGCCGGTAGCAGCAAGGGTCACCCTTATTGCCCTTTTTAAAAATCAGTACTACTACCGCCTCATTCACGAGGTTGGGATACGCCCACCACAATTGCTCTAAAAACATTTAATAGCAATGGTGCCCAGACATCCGGGTTATATTTGAAGAGATCTAAAGGTACTGAATCCGGCCCGGGAGCCTTTAGTGGAATCCCCATCCTCAAGGCAACCTCTATCTCTGACAGGGTAATAGAGAGGCTAAGGTCTTTAGCTGACATCAGATTAAAATCTCCAACCCCATCGTTAGTGACCAGCAACACCTCATTTGGGTAAAAAATGTTCCCATAGTGTAACACCCAGGTCTCCTCCGGAATGTGCACTAATATATTGTCCTTGTCCCCATTCTTTAAAAAAGGTTGGTTTAATTTTCCCCAGAAGAGTCTACAGTCCCTCAACTCTGCCGCTTTTCCAAGATCTTCCCAGGCTGTGGCCCTTAATTCCGATTTTCGCCTATCAATTGCGGCTCTATACTTTTTCCTGGATTTCCTAACAAGGTCAGAGTCTCGGGGTACCTGATGTAAAGCCTTTTTTAAACTTGATTGTGCAGCAGAACACTCTCCATCGAACCATTTGGGTCCACTTACTTTTTTCCCCCTCACAGTTTTTTGGAGGTGTGTAGCCACATTACCTAAGAGTTCTTCAAAATTTCTAATTATTACATCTGGTTCATTTGTGGGTGTCAGACAAGCTTCTATACCCACCTTATTTTGCTTAAAAATATCCAACTCCAGTTGCCTCACATTTACCTTGTCCCACTTCAGAGTTACTCCCTGGTTCTGGCTATGTATTATTGGTTGTTCCAGGGTTTGACTTCTCCCAACTACAGGGTTAAAACTCACTATTAGGGGGTTGTGATCACTGGCGGGATTTACATCAACCTGGAAATCCTTAATAAGATGGGCAAACCTGAGGGAGACCAGCGCAAAATCAATTGTATTCGTCGCACCCCCTGATCCTTGAAAGGTGGGTATACCAATAAGTCTAGAAAAACTGGGCATATCCAGGACACAGAGTTCATACGTCATAACAATGTTGTTTAGAGCATCCCCCTGTTTTGTATGAGTGAAGTGAGCCAATGGTTGATCACTTGAATCCAACATACCACAAACTCTTGTCCCACTAAATTTGCACAGTACACAGTTAAAATCACCTATCCATACAATAAAGAGGCGGAAAACCTTATTACTCACATTAACAATCTCGTCCTGTAATTTCTCGATAACAGTGGTGGAATTTGCATCAAATATATTGTAATACAGGTTTATTAGGAGCAGCGGTACTGGAAATAGAGCCTTAATCATAAGAATTTGATACCAAGGGGAGTCGGTCAGTAAAGTAATCTTAATAAGATTGTGCTTCACCGACATAGCTGTTATAAGACCACCCTTAGCTCTGCCTGATGGTACGGGCTCAGCATAAACGTTAAACATTTGAAAACCATCAAGGTTAAAATCCATTCTATACCAAGATTCCTGGAGGCAAAGTATATCGAAGGACTGAACAAATTTCAACCATAAAGGGTCCTCCAACCTCCGAGACAAACCAGCTATATTCCAAGAGATTAAACGAAAAAAGTTTCCCTCAGCTCCACTAATTTCATCACCTAAGAGGATTGTTGCTTTTGGCGGGGGCATACTGCTCTCAGCCTGTATTGTTCCTATGATGTTAGTCACCACCTCAGAGGATCGCTTTAATGGGTTTTTTGAGTGCTCTCTACTAGGCCGATTTAAACCAGTATTAACATGTTTATTAGCCAGCAATACCGATTGCAAATGATCTACTTGGCCATTTCCTCCACCATGGGCCACTGAATGGGTTGTTAAGATTTCATTCAAATGAGTTATATTAATGGCCCGCTTGACATGAGGGACTAAAGGGACTGTGTCTTCAGCATCGCTGCTCTCTGTTGGAGTAGAAGACCTAACCCTGGGCTTGTCCATAACAACTTCGACCCCCTTGTTTGAAAGACAACCATTCCAGAGTCAGTCCACACTCTCCATGCCCCTTACAGCATCAAACCTATTTCTTAAGGGTAGATGAAGGGGGAACCTATCTGGTCTGTTATTAATGAAATGTCTGCCTTCAGCAAAGTTCTGTGACAGGGATAACAATCTAGGATCCACATGGGGTAAAAGTATTGGAGGCCTATCGATTGAATATCTCCTGACCGACCAAAACGCGGTTTCCTACGTATATGGTCTACAACCCAAGGGTCTCTGAGGTTAACAATTATGCAGTCCCCCTCGAGGTCTTTTGCACTCTGGCCTATCCAATCCACCCGCCTCACACCTAAAATCTCTGTATTGCAAACCGGGGGTAATTGTCTATTCTTATTAAGCCAACAAATGACTTTATTCCTAAGTTCTCTATCTGATTCACGGGATTCTGGACTTAGTTTAGGCACCCCTGTTAAAATAATAGTGAGGGGAATTGATTCAGGGGGGAGACTCACCGAAAGAGGCCTCTTTTCTGTCAATTGTTTACCATGGGATACGCTATTCGAAATTAAAGCCTTAGTGGGGGGGGGGGGAGGGAGGGCAGCCTTTGCACGGTAGGACATAAAATTTCCTTGGTTGCAGCACCCTTATCAGCACCCTTATCCCCCAAGACTGGTTGAACAGGCTGACCTTCAACAGTTTTATTAACCGCTGAGTTTGTTGCTTTAGTGGGTTTAGACTTAGCTGCTTTAGCAGCAGGACGAATTCCCCCTTGATTACTTTTTATACTTTTAATCAACACGTCCATCTTTAGTGTATTCCCTTTCAACAGTTTCTTCCAGGTGCTCTAGTTTTTCGTTAATAATCTTAGTTCGATGAATCAGAGGCAGTATTAAGGACCTTACTAAAGTTTCCATTTTGGTTAATAGATCGTCGTTGTTATTAAGCAGTTGATTCTGAAATGAAGCCTGATTATTTAAGGCGCCATTTAAGGGTGTAGGTTCAACTACCAACAACGATGAAACTCTTGGATTTTGTACTTTTGGTGCTTTGCTTATAGTCTGGCCACTGTTCTTCTTATGACCCTCCCCTCTCTTCCTTTTCTTGGGTTTAGGGGTCAGGGAACCGTTTTCGTTTTCCTCACCCACCTCCCCCTCCCGACCCTTTGCTTTTAATACCAGGGTAACAGAGGTTGGGGGGGTAGATAAAATAGGTGTTGATGTTTTACGGCTTTCATTGCTAGAAAAGGAACCCAATGCAATTAGACTCGATGTATTACCGCTAACTGAACCTGCTGCCAAGTCTTCTAATAGACAGGGTATAGGGCTAGAGACTACCAGGGGGGCCAACTCATTACCATCAGCCGGTGTTATAGCTGAGCCAATCGCCCCCAAGGAAGACCGCTTACCAGTCAAAATATCAAGCGACAAACGTTTTTTGGTAAGGGCTATTTCCTTCTCTAATATTTTGGTGGTCCTTTAAAAGAATTGGTCCAAAGTACCTGTAACTAGACCAGCGTTTGTTTTCACAGTAACCAGTCTATTTTTCCCTGATCGTAAGGCCATAGTGGCTGACCCACCTTTCACCGTTAGTTAGTATTACAATAGATTAACGTCTTTATAGGTAAATCTATCATGCAGCACAAAATTGGACAAATAAATTTAGATATACAACCTAACAGGCTAACCGGAAATTAAAATAGGGTGGCCCTGCCCAGCCTAGTTCAGCATTGGACGGCCGTAGACGGCCCGCCCTTTGCCCTGGCTTAGCCCGGCAACGCCCCGCGCATCCCACGTACGCAGGAACGGGAGTGGCTAAATAGCGGGAGGTGGGGGCGGAAAGAGGACCAGCTGCGGCAGATGACCAGCCGCACTGCACGCTGGTCCTCGCAGTCCCGCCGGATGGCTTGGAGTCAGTGAATCCCGCAGATGCGCTGTGCCAGTGCGACCCCTTTGCTCGAGTCCTTTCTCGAGCGGCCCCCACGGAGCGGGGGCCGCGATGAGTGGGGTCAGTAACAGCAGAAGGAGTCCTGTGATAAAACGGCAATCCGAGAGTCCTGGAGCCCAGTGGAGGAACAGAGAATCACCAAGTAAGCACTGCCCCAAAGAGTCTTAAAATCAGGCAGGAGGCGGGGGCGGGAAGAGGACCAGCTGCGGCAGATGACCAGCCACACTGCACGCTGGTCCTCGCAGTCCTGCCGGTGGCCTTGGAGTCAGTGAATCCCGCAGATGCGCTGTGCCAGTGCACCCCCCTTTGCTCGAGTCCTTTCTCGAGCGGCACCCGCGGAACGGGGGCCGCGAGGAGTGGGGTTGGTAACGGCAGAAGGAGTCCTGTGATAAAACGGCAATCCGAGAGTCCTGGAGCCCAGTGGAGGAACAGAGAATCACCAAGTAAGCACTGCCCAAAAGAGTCTTAAAATCAGGCAGGAGGTGGGGGCGGGAGGAGGACCAGCTGCGGCAGATGACCAGCCGCACTGCACGCTGGTCCTCGCAGTCCCGCCGGTGGCCTTGGAGTCAGTGAATCCCGCAGATGCGCTGTGCCAGTGCACCCCCCTTTGCTCGAGTCCTTTCTCAAGCGGCACCCGCGGAACGGGGGCCGCGAGGAGTGGGGTCAGTAACGGCAGAAGGAGTCCTGTGATAAAACGGCAATCCGAGAGTCCTGGAGCCCAGTGGAGGAACAGAGAATCACCAAGTAAGCACTGCCCCAAAGAGTCTTAAAATCAGGCAGGAGGCGGGGGCAGGAAGAGGACCAGCTGCGGCAGATGACCAGCCTCACTGCACGCTGGTCCTCGCAGTCCTGCCGGTGGCCTTGGAGTCAGTGAATCCCGCAGATGCGCTGTGCCAGTGCACCCCCCTTTGCTCGAGTCCTTTCTCGAGTGGCACCCGCGGAACGGGGTTTGCGAGGAGTGGGGTTGGTAACGGCAGAAGGAGTCCTGTGATAAAACGGCAATCCGAGAGTCCTGGAGCCCAGTGGAGGAACAGAGAATCAAATCAAAATAGTAATTTAAATAGGAAGGTTGAGGCTTTTCTAAGTTCAGTTTGTAGTGATGAAGTCCGTAGCCAAGATGTAGTTTCAAGTAGATTTATTAGTTACAGTTACAAGAAGTTGTGTTCCTGTTATGCAGCCCCACCAGGAGCAGTCTGCCTGCAGCTCAGCCCATACTCCAACTGTCACACTGAAGCATCTAGGCACCCAAATATTCCATTCAAGACCATCACACCAACATTCCACGCATCACATTCAGACTGGCTGAGCAGCTAGGGAGAACGTAACAAGATAAGTAGGGTACAGGTTACTACATATCCTCCCTTCTTCCACCACACAAAAATAGAAACCGCAAAAGAGGAAGGGTTCAAACAAGGGGAACCCAAGAAGTAGAATTGTGCAACAGTACAGAGAAAGCAAAAAGAAAGTAAACCCAAACGTGAAAGTATCAAAGCATAGATACCAAGAAAAGCCAGCGTGAGCATGGAAATAGAAAAAACACAAGAGATATGCAAGAGTAAGTACAGAGAAAATAAAATGGAAGGTTTAGACAGAAGTATAAGAGAGAGAAAATGCAAAGAGAAAATATACATGAGATGCACAAAAAAATGGAAATGATATAGAGGAGATGAGTAGACAAATATACATAATATATCACCCACCCATCATCCTCCTTTATTGTTTTTAAAAGAAACAGAACACATGGGTGAAGGACACCCGAACTGACTTTCCCCAAAATACAGGTGAATAAATGAACCAGAAACAACATAGAACATCTACACAAAACATCAACAGAAGAAAATAGTAAGGGGGGAAAAAAGAAAAAGAACATTGACTGCTAACCATACAGCCATAGAGGCCTAGGAGCAGACAACGAGTGTGGCACACGGTAAAAATGATGTACCAAAATAAAGGCACGCATGGGACTAAAACCCATTAGAACCCAAAGTGGGGTTAGAAACGAAAACAGAGCAACAGAAAACATGGGACTAGAACCCATCAGCAATATAAAACATGGGACTCATAACCATTAGAACCCCTATGTGGTGGTTAGAACGTGAACAAAAGAATTGAATAGATGGGACTCGAACCTATTAGAACCCCTATGTGGAGGCTAAAACTGTAAGAAGGGACGAACCCCACAAAACTGCCCTCATGTAAGGGAATACACTAACTGTGTAGTATCGGACTAAAATCCACAAACAGTGAAACCAGTGTTGAATGGGACTGAAACCCATCAACTGTGAGAACTGCGCTGAGTGGGACTAAAATCCAACACCCCTCAACTGTGAAAACTGTGTTGAATGGGACTAAAACCCAACAATTGAGAAGACTGTGTCGAATGGGACTAAAACCCATTAACTGTGATGACTGTGTAGAATGGGACAAAACCCATTGACTGTGTTGAATGGGACAGCGACTTATTATCTGTGGAAAGGGAGAGACACCCCTTGGACCACCCCTGGTGTAATGGTAAATGTGAACCCTGCTAAGACAACGGAAACAGGTGAAAATCAAACATATCAACGAACCGACTTGTAAGAGAAATACAATTGAGTGTATAAACGAAATCTTAGGTTGCACTGTAACAAAGCCAACCTATCCACATAGTGTACTATGAGAAAATCACCCAATCAATTCAACACAAAAGGTCAGAAACAGCACAGTGACAGACATATACTCCAGCAACGCCAAAATACAAGAGGTATGTAAGTTACATTAAAAGGTAACACAAGACGCTAAGATGAGCATCATAGGTTGTGTAAAACTCAAGATGTAGGTGGGATCCCTAATTGATATGTAATTACCCACAAGTTGGTATTATGTTATGTAGACTGAACAAGGAAAACTTGATACAATACCATGAGTGCATGTAATAAACTACAACACACCTGACCCCCATGACACATACAATTGACGCATTGTGTGTGTAACCAAAAGTTAGCAGGAGAAAAGACATGCTCCGATTTCCCATAGATGATGTCTATACCGGCATAAAAACACAAAATTCTTGTAAAATTAAAACGCAGAAGTGCTCCGCACTAAAACAAAACAAAAATGACAAATGTCAAGCCAAAGGTATAGTGTCCAGTTTCCCACAGGAATCCATGGGGAATGGAGATCGCAGCTGCACGCTAGGATAAGTTTGGAAGGCGTCTGTGGAGATATGGAAAATGGCGGCAAGCAAGTTTGACTCTTGCTGGGTGGCTCACGGTGGCTCCGTGCAGCACACCGTACAGCAACAGTTCGCCTGGGAGACAAAGACACGAGGTCACAGCAGGGTCCACAGATGACATGGGAATACCAAGACAAAAGTAAGGGTGTGCACGAAACTGGCGATGCACGCAGAACAGTGGACTCGTGCATGTCTAACGCACACAATGCTCTAATGGCCATAATTGGTGGGAGGGCTTTAAGTCAGACAAATCACAAGAAAATGTAAATGACAAAATTACCCTCACCAGGAGTCCGGCTCCAGTCACTTGCAAAGGGCCAAAATTAAAATGATAGAAAGACATTTCCCAAAGGTGAAATACCACCACTGAAGAAGGCACGAGAATTGAAAGTCTAGACATTGATCCACACAAATAAATCATGTGTACCCAAACTCTAGAAACGGATCCATTTCGAACAGACCGATTGTAGAGTGGGGTGAAAAATCCAGGCATTGACTCCACAAATGATTCCTTGTTGAGCAGTCATTGATCACATGCTAAGGGTAAGCAAACTATGGATAAATTAAATAATGTTTACCAGACATTTTAATTGATTATAATGTAGAAGATATTTTGCTAATCAAAAGTAGCTCTGGCAAAAATGCTCAAATCTGCCCGCCCCTTTGTCTTCTCCCACAACCACTCTTTTCATTCATCCATTTCAACTCTCTCCTTTCTCTCCTCCCCTCTGATCACTTTCTCTCTGCCTTCCTAATCTCTCTCCCTTTTGAAGCTTCCTGTGTCTTCTGCAACTAGTCTCAGAGAGCTTGGGAAAGTGTCAGAAGCTGCTCTGTGCTTTCAGAACTGGCCTCAATGGGCAATGGCCCACTGGGGAAATACCCAGTGGAATAAAAGGCCTTTCCAGCCCAGATCTCTAAGTAGTTAACTTAATACAAAGAATATCTGTTCTGTAATAACAGCCTGAGTAAAATAATACATGTGAGTTCAGTTCTCGATGTAATAGTAAGCAACATTTACTTATTCAGAGTAAACTGTTAGAAAAGTAGCAATAGAGGAAAAATAAACTCAATTAAATATACAGTAACATCACCTAAGCAGAGTTCTCTCTATAATGCAAACCATGCAATTCAACTTGTTGAGAACAATGTGTTGCTATATAACATTACATCATTAATGTACAGCTAAAATAGATAAAACAAATGAAAACAAATATGTACGTAGAATTAAACTACACAAGTCTTTTCTCATGAAACCATAGCTTAAACAAAGAAATTAAAATTGGGGAACACATTCTAATATAACTCTGATACACACTCTACAAATTGTCCCTCTCAAGGCTATCCATCCCTCTCAAAAGTGCCTATGTACTGTGCATGGTGTAATGCCCAGCTCATTTAGGCTAACTTTCTAATCCAAGGTATGTTATTGATATATAGGTTTTACTCCAGAATCCTCGGACAATTCAAGCAACAACACACTTGTCCTATTGTAAGCCAATGACAGCCCATGTTATAAAATAATTTATCTTCTATAATTCTTTGCCAATTCCAAAACATCTATATGAACCTTGATCAGTGGGAAGGATTTCCCTACCTCTACCTTTTTAAACCTTGATATGAAGAGACCTCAGAAAGTTAAATCTTTTCATTTGCCTAGAGCGGTCAGTGGATTTGCAAGTCATTTCTATAACATGCTCCGATATATACTTTCTGCCAACTTTTATTTCCCCAGATATGATGTACCCACTTTGATTTCTGATGAACCCACTTTGATTTCTGATGGTATTCTCAAAGTGTGCTCGATGCTCCATACTCGAGATCAACTGATGGTGGTGTGATCCCTGTAATCTCCTATATAAGTGTACCATGTATGAAAATGAGGTGCCTCTGATGCTACCCACAAAGGAAAATATGTCTAAGTGGGATCCATTCCAGATTGGATCCAAAAGCCGGCATCTTTACCACATAAAATCGGTGGTCTCAGCAGCTTTGAGTCTGGCTTTCCCTGTACTGACCGCATCTCTTAGCCTGTTTACCGGCTCAAGCCCTACCTTTTGAGGTTTTGATATACCATCACACAATATTTCTGCAGTCCTGCCAAGTATCACGCATCAGGCATTAGTGTAATGCATTTCAGTGTGGTGATCCGCATCATCGCACTGAAATGCATTGTCACGCATTATAGCGCCTCATCAGCTGACACGTGGAGCGCTGCTAAAATGCACGTGATGGACGACTGAGCTGCAGTGCCGGACATCGCAGTGCGAACTGCTCCAGGCAGGCGGAGGTTAAGGAGGATGACAAGATCTTCTGCTCGCAGCTCAGCGAGTTAGTATTGCTACAACGTCATTGTTAAATTCAGGTTAGACACACTTCTGGCCCGATAAACATGGAACCGAACTTAAAGTGACGTAACTGCAGTCAGGGCGCAATGATGAAGCAGCGTCACTAGGCTACGTGAGTCACGTCCATTCTCTTGCTCCTGCCCATGCTTCTTTAAAGTTAAAATGCTCAGGTCTGACCTGCTCCTCTTGACCTCGCCGCTCTCACTGCAGCGGGAGGCAACTTTGGACACTAACGCCGGTAAACAGGCTAAGAGATGCGGTCAGTACAGGGAAAGCCAGACTCAAAGCTGCTGAGACCACCGATTTTATGTGGTAAAGATGCCGGCTTTTGGATCCAATCTGGAATGGATCCCACTTGAACCATTTGGCCACACAGACCAGGCCAGAGCCACGAGTCGGTGTCATAGAGACAGTGCCAGGGGCCAGCCGCCGTGAGAGTGGGTGCAGCAAGCGGCTGTGCTCGCCGGTTGTAGCACAATTGAATGCACCCCGACGGTAGTAATTTCTGATGCGACCGGGACCCAGCTCACCGGCCCTCAGCCGCCCAATGAAAATCATAATGCTGAATAATGAGTAAGTGCCCGAGAGAGCAGGTAATCTATTAACTTGAATGATCAATTACATAGTTTTAAATACTTCACCAATAGCTGCCATGTATAGATTGCTGTTACGGAACGGAGCTATGTGACAGGTTAGTGTAGACCTAGGTACTAGTGCTTTCCGATGTTTATTTCCTCCCTCAGCCTGAGCTCCCAGCCCATGCCCCCCGTAATTGTTTCTGTCGACTCTCCTAGCAACACTAGAACTCTGCTCTAAGTCCGGGAGAGGCTGAGCAGGTCGTGTTAAGGGCAGGCACACCTCTCACATTAGCCAAGCAGTACCATCGTCACCATTCACAAGTTCTGCATTGAGAGCTGTTTGGGGGACTCCTCACCAGTGTCATGACTAGGGACATACTTGCTTCGCTACTGTACAGCAGCTGCGAGAGATCAGTGTATACAGCTGGCGGAGCCAGCGAGTGTGGCTGTCATAGACTCACAGAGACACTTCTAAAAGGCATCGACAGCTGCATTTTTTTGTTATTTTTCCCCATTTAGGTGCACCAGTGTAGTTTGTTAACTTTACTATGAAATTAAAGCTACCACAGTTATTTCGCACATAGGAGGGGCTAAATATCCCTGTTAAAAGAACTCTAATATACCAAAGATGCATTGCATATTCCACAAATTACGATCAGTGTAAAAGGGCACTATGTTAGTGCCCTTCCATTTCTGTCGTTGGCAGCAGTTTTAAGGTGTTCTTAGTTTATTGCTGTGCAAATGGGTGTCATTTCTAATGTTTATATACATTTCCCTCGTTTTTACTGCTTGAGCCTGCTCGTGAGAAAAGTGTCACTCATAGTGGTTGAAATGTCACTCATAATCACACTGACATTATAAAAATGTCACACATAGCAATCGGAAACCTTGGCAGCTATGTTTCTGATATTCACCCTGCAAGCCCAGCATACTATGACTGTAATGGATCCTGTGTAACTACCACTGATTACCAATTTTCTTGTAAATTCTATGACATGTTACCTGTAGGACTGTGATAAGTTATTGTTACTAGCTCGGATATGCCCACATTAATTATTTTTCATATGTCTCCTATACCGTTTTGAAGTATGCTCCCCTGCACTGAAAGCACTTCGCGGTTACGGTCTCAAGTATGCACCCCATACTACAAAATCTCCTCCATTCACTACAGTGCTTTGAAGTGGTCTAGTGATACAAGAAAAATCTTGAATCACTGACTGTACGACATGAGGACACTTCCAGAGGCCATGAAAAGCTCTTCTGTCTACAGGGAGAGTTCCTGAGACTAAAAAGAAGGAAAAGGTCTGGAGGAAAAGAAGGAAGAGGTATGGAGACTAGTCAAGTACCTAGAGTATCTGAAACTTAATTCTAGAAGACTTTTGGAAAGAGCTGCCATAGTACATAGTTCCCAGAGATGTCTAAAAGACAAAAAACAAGGTTTTGCTGACTTAAAGAAGTACACCAGAGGGGGAAACAGCAATTACAACACAGCCGTTACAACACAGGAACAGTAGAGATGCCAGGACATATTGTTTGGGGTCAAGCACAACAAGTTTTCATGTTTCATTTGTCTTTGGGACAATGAGGCCCAACCCTCTGCAGATTAATAGAACATTTTAGGTACGTTTTTCACCACATCAGAAAACGGGCCAACTACTAACATAAGGCATAACGTTGGAAAATGTCTTCAGAGTCAAGTGAATCTTCTGAAATCTGACCTTACCAAACATGAATTAGTAGCGGTCCACTTCAGTGGCGTCACTATCCTGAAGCAAGATACAGAGGGCAGACAAATTGCAATAGTGAAAATGTCATCTATAGACTAAAATGTCCCTGTAACCTACATTACGTAGGAATGACGAGCAGAAAGATCAAGCTACGCATCGGAGAGCACAGAAGCACGATTAGATGCAAAAAGACTAATACAAAACTCACTGAACACTTTCTGTCCGTAGGTCACACTCCAGATGACCTTCAATGGACAGTCATTGAACAAGTCAAACCAGGCACTAACTTGACCCAACGTCTATTCGAAAAAGAACAGAGGTGGGTTTACAGACTTTCTACCCACAAATTCGGTTTGAATGACAATATACCGTGGAATAGCGTAATGACATAAGTGGGGTCCTTATCATTATTCATAAGATCAGCATACCGAATAGCTATTTTTGCCCGGACCCAGCGGCAAATAGTGTAGAATCAACCCGTGGAATTCCTTTTTACTGTCCTCTATGTTCCCGAAAATACCCTACGTACATTGCGAGCCAACAAGATAACGTCCTTCTGATGTTGAAACACAAAGCAAGTACGATCACCATGGCAATGAAAACATTGCATGTTGGTGAAAGAGTAGTCCCTCTACCCTTTCTATCCAAACAACTCGATTGGCTATCACGGAACCACATGTCACGACCACGTGACGTAGCCACGCCCAACCAGGAAATGCAACCGGTTTACTTTACCGGCAGCGCACGAACACCCCGGTCATTCCTCGGGGCACGTCCAGCAGGAACCAAGTAGGTTTTCGGTGTGACGATCAGAAGTTGCAAGTAAGTACACGCGGGCAGACCGGAATGCGGAAATGTGTTACCGCAAGTTCCCAAAGGCTGTACAAAAATGCAACGACCCTGGCAGCTTATGGCTGACACTTGGCATATGTTCCTTTTTTATTATTCCACAGGAGACGGACTCTTGCCGTCTTGGAAACGCTGGTGCCCATGAAGCGGTAGTGCCGCGTCTAAGCGTAAGCAAACAAACAAAGAAACGAAACCAGTCGGTTGCATAAATTATGGCAGAAATGACACAACTGCTCAAAACAAACCCTTGTAGCCGTTCACACCGTAGCACGATATAGATCACTTACCTATATACCGGCCCTTCCTTTTCGCACATTATTTCCAGACGCTAAAATCAGTTCGACACCTCCCATTTTGGCGCTGGTCCCTTACTGAAAGGCACAGTCCGGCATTCATCACTGTAGTACTATTGCACGACCGCAATAGATGGACCATACTTTTGATCCTATATGCTGGCATGACCCCATACATTGATCATACGATTGGGGTAACAGTCAATAACATATGTGTTAAATGTTGTACATTTGTTTTGTCTACCCTAGTATGTGACCCCTCCCTGTCTTTTGTTCTCCTGTTTTCTTACAGGTTTTTTCCCAACCAAGGAAAAACGCACTTTTTTACATGAGACTGTAATTTGCGGTTTCTCGTTTGAACTAGGGCAGGACGCTCCTTAGTGAGTGCGGACCACCCAGTTCAAAACATCACGGTCCTGACGAAAACCCTTGAATGGATTTATGGGTTGAAACATGTAGACCTTTTTAACTTATAGTTTTGTAGGATTCACATTCAGATAGCACACTTTTGCTATTTTTATATTTGAAATACTACTTTTGACACCAAAGCCTACCTAATTAGGCACAGGTGCCACACTTTCTTTTAATACGGGTTCAAGCACTCAAGAATAAAATACTTGGAGTGAGTAGTGTTGGCCCTTTTTAATACACTTTTTTGATAGGTATGAACACATAAAAGAAAAATACTAACCAGCTCCACTGTAGTCAGGTGTCGCAGCACACCCTATAGGCACTCAACCTATGGGGTGGGACCCCGATGATGAAGCATGTCACCAACTAGGTTGGTGAGTGAGGGGTCTTCTAAAAGGATATGCATTATCCAGCAACAGGTTGGGGCATATTGTGCTGATTAGAGCACCTAAGCTCATAACTAGAGAAACAATTCTCTACCTGCGAGGGGTTACTCCTCTATTGTTTTTGTAATATTGTCTGGGGGACCAGGAGTTCCCACCTCACATAGTGTTTGTATATTTCCCTCACTCTCCCTTTTGGTATTAAGAGCAAGATACAGAGTCACATACAACATTATTTGGCTCATGCAGAAAAGCGCTAACCCACACAAGATACCAACTCTCAGCAGATGACCATGTTCTAGTCACCTTCACAATCAAGATGGGGAAACGACCTTAACAACGCGGACAAAACACCACAGTACATTTAGATTGCTGCTTTTACAACGCAAACCGTTACCATGACTTGCACTGGAGGGCGCTCTAGACTAAGGAATAGTGAGATTTACTATTCCAATACCTTCCCTACTGTACGTAGGCTGGAGTTGGAATAGTAAATCATACTATTCCTAAGTCCAGCGCCCTACAGCTCAAGTTGTTGTAACGACTTGTGTTGTAAAAACAGCGATGCTATTTACCGCGATCTAAATGATCACGATGTAACATCATACATCCCCAAGATGAATACACGTAGGAGACAAACAATTCTCAGTGGCAGACTTCCACCTCAAAAATAACCTGGGCAAGCAAATCAACAGGCTACCAATCATTGATGCTGTTTAGAATGAGACTCAACACCCACATGGTAGAATTGTTTTCTTAAAGCAGCCTCTGCACCTCTCTACAATAGATATTTGATGTCACACATCCCTCATGGTCACATTGTAAAGTATATCTTCCATTTCTAATATGTACCCTGTTCGTTATGAACTAACCTACATAACTAATTCATGAACTATGTATCAACCTTCACACCACACCATCTAGCTATGCTCCATTAATCTCTTTGTCTAAAAGCAACTATGCTCTGCAGTGTGGACTACATAAGCAATTTAAACACAAGCATAATGGCTGTCACCGGGAGAATGAAGGCATTCTTCATATCACATCAGCTGCCATATTATGAGCTGCTCCGCTCGCGATTGACGCTAGGCACTCCCCCCCACCCACCGGAGCCGCCATCTTGGGAAGGGAAGGGAGACGGTGCAGTCTATCGTCCCTCCCGCCCTCCCAGACTACTTAAGGGTTACAAACTTAGAGACCGGTATTGTTTGTTTTAACTTGAGTTGTTTCACTCGCCCTGAGGCGGAAGCCGGGGCTCTTAGCGCTCTCTTGCGCCTCTATTGAATAGATTATTATTGATTGCTAATAATATCACTGAAATTCTATAGGGCTCGCACTAACGCTGCCTTCAGCATTGAAGGTTCGGAACCAATTTTAAAATCTGTATATATTTTAATTGGACGTTTTTAGGCAGATCCTCACCTGGGGCGAGATTACTTCTCTCCAGGCAGCGTCACGATCGGACAGCGCTGCTCCGCTCGCGATTGATGCTAGGCACTCCCCCCACCCACCGGAGCCGCCATCTTGGGAAGGGAAGGGAGATGGTGCAGTCTATCGTCCCTCCCACCCTCCTCACTTAACCAATGGATAAAAACACTCGCACTGCCCGTCCGCGCAGCGGGCGGGCGCAGCGGGCGCGCCGGCGGCGCGCCGAAGGCAAGCCCGTCTGCGCCCGTCCGCGACCGGACGGGACCAGGGGCCACCCCCCTGCCCAAACCAGTGCGGCTACCGTCCTGCCTATACGGTATGACTCTCTCTCCTTAAAAAATTTAATGCCACCTACCCGAGACCTTTGCTGGCATTCAATCCGCCCGAACTCAACTACAGGTATCTGCTCCCATTGTAATTATGCACTCACCAGCTTTAGTGGCATCTCTCATAGCGTCAGGCACTACAAAATGTTTCTCCTTAATTGTCGCTCCCTAATTAAACATGCAGTGCAAATGGCACTACTTTTAGAAGAAACCAGCCCTGACGTAATATTTTTAACAGAGACCTGTCTCAGGGATATATCGGATCCGGACATTACTGCCCTTATGCAACTGGGGTATGCCCTCCACAGGATGGATAGACCACAGGGTAGAGGAGGGGGCCTGGCTATTCTTGTTAAAAACCACTACCAATGTAGGGTTAGCCCGACCTCGATATCCAACTGTGAGAGCATGTATTTCTCCCTGGACTTTAATCCCACCGCAACTTTCTCAGGCATTCTTATTTACCGCCCCCCGAACCAAATAGGAGACTTTCTTGATTCACTCCACTCAAAGATCGCTGAATCAGTGATCACCTGCCCCCATTTTTCTCTATTAGGAGATGTTAACATCCATTTGGATGACCCCAGTAACACGACGGCCAGATCCCTAGTAGATGATCTGGCAGCCCTCCAAATCACACAGAAGGGCTTTCTACCCACTCACGAAAAAGGTCATCTCTTAGATTGGGTATTTAGCAATGACCAAAGACTAGAGGTAGGGACACCTCTGCCCCTGGTTTGGACAGACCATTACCTGATTCCGATACAATGGACACCAGCTACCCCACCACCAGTTGTCCCCCGCACTATCCTGCAGGGGAGAGAATGGTCAAAAATCTCGGTGGACCAGTGGATTGAATCCTTATCTCCTGCTCCTTCTCAATTGGGAACAGACCCCACACTTCTTTATGACACCTACACTAACTGGATGTGCACAGCTCTGGATTCTGTTGCACCTCTGAAAGATCTCAAAGAAAAAACTAAATCTAGAAATTCCCCATGGTATACCCCTCAACTCAAAGAGCTGAAAAGAGGTTGTAGGAAATTGGAACGCACCTGGAGGGTCTCCCGCAATAATTTAGACAAACTCAGCCATCAAGAGGCAATTAAAAAATATAAAGCAGAAATTAGGAACTCAAAAGCCTTTTACTTTGAAAACATAATTACCAGTGCCTCCAATTCATCAAGTGCAATCTTTAAAATAGCAAAATCCCTCATTGACACCCCGACTATTCCCCTTGATCCCAATAAAATCCAACTACGTTTTGACAATCAGGCAGAATATTTCCACAAAAAATCCAGAATATCATTACCACATTTAATCCACCCAAAGGTTCCCCCTCACCACAGCTGACGCCGCATACACTGGATGAGTTCCCCTACTTAACGAGGACTCACTAGATATCCTGATGCAGAGGGTTAAATCTGGATCACCTACTGATCCTGCCCCCCCTTTCCACCTACTTAAAATTACGGACATCATTAGGCCGGTCATTCTTAAAATCCTAAACTCCTCTATCACCACAGGCATAGTCCCTGTGGCATGGAAACGTGCCCAAGTTAGAGCACTTTTAAAGAAACCAACCTTGGACCCTGATAACATGGCCAACTATCGTCCAATTTCACTCCTTCCTTGGATCAGCAAATTACTGGAGAAACATATTAATGCCTCCATTACTCAATACCTGGAACATAACCTCCTGCTCCACGATTCCCAAGCAGGTTTCCGCCCAAAGCTAGGTACAGAAACGGCTCTTCTGACTGTGACTGAGGTGGCAAGGAAACAGATGGATAAAGGCGGCACTGTAGCAATTATGCTGCTTGATCTCAGTGCCGCCTTTGATACCATCAATACCAGCATCCTTCTAGACCGCCTACGCCACACAGGAATTGCAGGGAAGGCCATACTATGGCTCCAATCTTTCCTGGAAGACCGTTCCTTTGAGGTAGTTGAGAATGATGCCCATTCAAAAATATGGCCCCTTGATCAAGGCGTACCGCAGGGTTCGTCTCTGAGCCCTACCCTATTTAATGTTTACTTACAACCCCTTGCGGACATTGTGCACTCGTTTGGCCTAGATATTGTAACCTATGCCGACGACACACAATTGGTGGTATCCATGAACCAGCCTAATACCTCCCCCCCTAATCTTATGAATTGCTTGGTAGCGATAAATCAGTGGATGACCTCCTCACACCTAAAGCTCAATGGTGAGAAAACTGAGCTCATGATCTTGGGCAACTCACTGACTCCTGGTCCTATGCTTGATTGGCCCCCTAGCATGGGAAACCCACCCCAACCCAAGACCAAAATAAAGAGTCTGGGCATGTGGTTGGATTCGAAATTAGACTTCAAGCAACAAGCAACTACCCTGTCCGCTACTTGTTTTGGCCTGATGCGGATGCTCAGGAAAGTGCTGCCTCTTCTTCCCTTCCAAGCACGTAGAATCATGGTGCAAGCCATTATTCTGTCCCGTCTGGACTACGGAAACTCACTATACTTAGGAGCCCCTATTTCTACCACCAGAAAACTTCAGACTACACAAAATGCAGCGGCTCGCCTCCTCCTAAACCTGGGCCGGCGAGACTCCGGCACAGCAGCTCTAAAGAAACTACACTGGCTGCCCATCAAGGCCAGAGTTGTGTTCAAATCCATGTGCATTATGCACAAAGCCATGTGGAAAACTGCTCCATCCATGATCTGCTCCCTGGCAAACCCCTATCTCCCCAAAAGAAGCCTGAGATCCAGCTCAGCTTTTCTGGCTACCGTTAACAGAATTAAACGGGCAAGATGGGGTGGACGCTCCTTCTCCTGGAATGCCGCCAAAGCCTGGAACTCCCTGCCTGACACCCTACGTGGCGAGCCAAACTTGCTGAAGTTCCGGAAGGAACTGAAAACGCTCCTCTTGATCTAACTTGGCTCTCTGACCTTCTCATGACTCAAACAATATAGCGCTACGAGGCCTCCGGGTTGCCTGCGCTTAACAAAACACTATTAATAATAATAATAATCTAGAGATGAAAGCCTGTGCTCAGTTTGTGCTCCAGACCTGCAGTAGGGTCTAGGTGAGGAGTAAAGCCTTTAGGATTTCAGGCCCCAGGTTTGGTGAGGTTAGACAGTGGCACTGCTGCATCTTCTGGTGCTTTGCCTTCCTCTTTATTGGCATGGATGGATACAACACATATGAGGATGATCATGATCAGGCCCATGACCACACAGATGGCAACAGTGACTTTGCACCTGGTGCTAGCGCTGGTGCGTGTGCTGGTGATTGTGCTAGGGCCAGTTCTGGGCATCGTGGACACCTTAGGAGTCTGTTTCTGATTAAATCTCTCACACTGCGGGAAAACAAACAAATCACAAGGCTGAATAATAAGAGAAAAATCACATTACAAGTTTAAAGGCATCACATTATATCACTGATACAATTATTTCATTCTGTGGAACAACTGTCTTCGATTTCACAAACTAGATAAAATGAGTATAACTGTTGCAAACGTCTAAGCATTGTATACTCTCCAGTAAGACTTTGCACAATGTTATTCACCCACCAGCAGTGGCAGCATGAAATTGGTTTTTCTTTGCAGCGTGCTCCATAAAGGTGATCAATCAATCAGTTATTGTTACTCACATTAGGTTTTTAATTTATCTAAATGAGGTGACCCTGTGCTCTCAAAATAAAATTGACTGAAATTAATTTTCAAGAGCGGTATTGATTGAGCTCTGTGCATGTGGCTGATGGAAATAGCATAAAGCAGATACAAGGGATGATTTAGGGCCAGGATCTCCAACAAGTAGCACAGGAGCTACTGGCAGCTCACCAGAACTCCAGAAGTAGCTCTTGAAGATGATGCTAAACCCAGTACTTCATTCAGATGTGTGTTCATCTCAAGACCCTGAGGATGGCAGCCAGCCAAAGCAATGGTAGGGTCTCATTGTAACATTCAGGCAGACACTGTGTGAGCTTATGTGGTATGCTACATGACCATCTGTCTTAACATGCTGTAAGCGTTGCTTTATCAGTCAGATTACGTGTGCATCAAGGGCAAGGACAGAAGACGGCCATCTATAGCTAGAGCAGTAACCACTGTGGCCTCACTAAATTGTGGGACTACCGGAGCCAAGGGGAAAATTAGTGAGTTAGGTGGAAGATTAGCTCAGAAGGGAAGGAGAGTAGGATCTGGATCCAGAGCTGAGGCATTTAAGAGTCTCACCTCCGTGTGGTAGTATGTGTATGCATGTGTGCATATTTATGTGTGCTTGTGTGTCTCTTCTATTGTGCCTCATTAAGAAATGCCTGGAAGCTATTCCAACGCCACACAGGAATTGCAGGGAAGGCCATACTATGGCTCCAATCTTTCCTGGAAGACCGTTCCTTTGAGGTAGTTGAGAATGATGCCCATTCAAAAATATGGCCCCTTGATCAAGGCGTACCGCAGGGTTCGTCTCTGAGCCCTACCCTATTTAATGTTTACTTACAACCCCTTGCGGACATTGTGCACTCGTTTGGCCTAGATATTGTAACCTATGCCGACGACACACAATTGGTGGTATCCATGAACCAGCCTAATACCTCCCCCCCTAATCTTATGAATTGCTTGGTAGCGATAAATCAGTGGATGACCTCCTCACACCTAAAGCTCAATGGTGAGAAAACTGAGCTCATGATCTTGGGCAACTCACTGACTCCTGGTCCTATGCTTGATTGGCCCCCTAGCATGGGAAACCCACCCCAACCCAAGACCAAAATAAAGAGTCTGGGCATGTGGTTGGATTCGAAATTAGACTTCAAGCAACAAGCAACTACCCTGTCCGCTACTTGTTTTGGCCTGATGCGGATGCTCAGGAAAGTGCTGCCTCTTCTTCCCTTCCAAGCACGTAGAATCATGGTGCAAGCCATTATTCTGTCCCGTCTGGACTACGGAAACTCACTATACTTAGGAGCCCCTATTTCTACCACCAGAAAACTTCAGACTACACAAAATGCAGCGGCTCGCCTCCTCCTAAACCTGGGCCGGCGAGACTCCGGCACAGCAGCTCTAAAGAAACTACACTGGCTGCCCATCAAGGCCAGAGTTGTGTTCAAATCCATGTGCATTATGCACAAAGCCATGTGGAAAACTGCTCCATCCATGATCTGCTCCCTGGCAAACCCCTATCTCCCCAAAAGAAGCCTGAGATCCAGCTCAGCTTTTCTGGCTACCGTTAACAGAATTAAACGGGCAAGATGGGGTGGACGCTCCTTCTCCTGGAATGCCGCCAAAGCCTGGAACTCCCTGCCTGACACCCTACGTGGCGAGCCAAACTTGCTGAAGTTCCGGAAGGAACTGAAAACGCTCCTCTTGATCTAACTTGGCTCTCTGACCTTCTCATGACTCAAACAATATAGCGCTACGAGGCCTCCGGGTTGCCTGCGCTTAACAAAACACTATTAATAATAATAATAATCTAGAGATGAAAGCCTGTGCTCAGTTTGTGCTCCAGACCTGCAGTAGGGTCTAGGTGAGGAGTAAAGCCTTTAGGATTTCAGGCCCCAGGTTTGGTGAGGTTAGACAGTGGCACTGCTGCATCTTCTGGTGCTTTGCCTTCCTCTTTATTGGCATGGATGGATACAACACATATGAGGATGATCATGATCAGGCCCATGACCACACAGATGGCAACAGTGACTTTGCACCTGGTGCTAGCGCTGGTGCGTGTGCTGGTGATTGTGCTAGGGCCAGTTCTGGGCATCGTGGACACCTTAGGAGTCTGTTTCTGATTAAATCTCTCACACTGCGGGAAAACAAACAAATCACAAGGCTGAATAATAAGAGAAAAATCACATTACAAGTTTAAAGGCATCACATTATATCACTGATACAATTATTTCATTCTGTGGAACAACTGTCTTCGATTTCACAAACTAGATAAAATGAGTATAACTGTTGCAAACGTCTAAGCATTGTATACTCTCCAGTAAGACTTTGCACAATGTTATTCACCCACCAGCAGTGGCAGCATGAAATTGGTTTTTCTTTGCAGCGTGCTCCATAAAGGTGATCAATCAATCAGTTATTGTTACTCACATTAGGTTTTTAATTTATCTAAATGAGGTGACCCTGTGCTCTCAAAATAAAATTGACTGAAATTAATTTTCAAGAGCGGTATTGATTGAGCTCTGTGCATGTGGCTGATGGAAATAGCATAAAGCAGATACAAGGGATGATTTAGGGCCAGGATCTCCAACAAGTAGCACAGGAGCTACTGGCAGCTCACCAGAACTCCAGAAGTAGCTCTTGAAGATGATGCTAAACCCAGTACTTCATTCAGAGGATGTGTGTTCATCTCAAGACCCTGAGGATGGCAGCCAGCCAAAGCAATGGTAGGGTCTCATTGTAACATTCAGGCAGACACTATGTGAGCTTATGTGGTATGCTACATGACCATCTGTCTTAACATGCTGTAAGCGTTGCTTTATCAGTCAGATTACGTGTGCATCAAGGGCAAGGACAGAAGACGGCCATCTGTAGCTAGAGCAGTAACCACTGTGGCCTCACTAAATTGTGGGACTACCGGAGCCAAGGGGAAAATTAGTGAGTTAGGTGGAAGATTAGCTCAGAAGCGAAGGAGAGTAGGATCTGGATCCAGAGCTGAGGCATTTAAGAGTCTCACCTCCGTGTGGTAGTATGTGTATGCATGTGTGCATATTTATGTGTGCTTGTGTGTCTCTTCTATTGTGCCTCATTAAGAAATGCCTGGAAGCTATTCCTGGTGTTAAATATCGCCAATCACAAGGGGTACATCTCTGGCACAATTGTATCCATTCATGAAACAATAGTGGAATAAGAATACAAAAAGAGCACTTGATGGATGGAATGCTAAAGAATGTCAAACAGTCACCCCCAGTACAGATGTCTGGGTTAAATCAATCATGTTTTTGCCAACCATGCCATTCCAGTTTAACCCCAGCCATATGCAAATCAGTCTTGACCCTGCTGCTTATGGGAACAGACAAGCCTGAACTGCCAGGCCAGGTCCTCCCTAGACTGGAAACAAGAATCCTGGGACCGGTTTCGGGGTATCACCCCTCATTAGCCGGATTAGCTTGAATCCAGTGACATGATGAGCACGGGACCCACATCTGGGCACACCCATCCCACTTCGGGTGACAAACTCAAATAGAACATTAGATGAATAGAATGCTGAACAATGTCAAACATTCACCCCCAGTACAGAGATCTTGGCCGAAATCTGTGTATTTTTTTGCCCACAATACCATTCCAGTTTTGGCTGGGTCCAAACTGGGGTGATGAGGCGAGCAAAATAATGTTGGATTAAACCCAGATCTGTAACTCAGGGTCAGTGTATGAAAAGCTGCAGCACTCCGTCCTTCATTTTATTTTGTGACGTTGCTATGTGCACCCTATATGTGTATGGTTATGCCCAGATGTTGGTCCCTTGCTCACTACACCACTGGATTCAAGCTAGCCTGATAATGAGGGGTGATACCCTTAAACTGGTCCCATGATGCTTGTTTCCGGTCCAGGGAGGACCTGGCTTGGCAGTTGGGGGCTGGACTGTTCCCATGGAGAGCAGGGTCAAGGCTGATTTGCACATGGCTAAGTCCAAACTGGGGTGGTGTAGTGAGCAAAATAATGTTGGATTAAACTCAGCTCTGTGACAAGGGGGTGAGTGTTTAAAAAGTTTCAACATTCCGTCCTTCATTTAATTTTGTGATGTTGCTAAGTGGAATAATAATAGTCTTCCTTGATATATGTTGGGGATTTGTTGTCTGATTGTGACATACTAGAAGAGATCATTGTATGTCTGGCCTAATTTTAGACATCCCTGACAAACACCGGTAGCCATCAAAACCATAGAAATGGCCATGGCTGACATATTGTGCACATCCTGGGTATGGTGTTGTCCACCCTTGGCAGAGAGGTGTTCATGGTCTTATGGTTGACATTACTGGCATACTAGAGGCATCCATTGCATTGTGAGGAGTATCCGTGGCCATGACTGTAATGTCTGGATATTGGAAGCCGAATCTGTCAATGTGAGGAGATTGTACATGTGCATACTTGATGATGATGAGAAAAGCCAATGTTTGGGGACTCTGTGCTTCCTAAAAATTAAAACTAATAGTTAGTAAGAAAAAGTTGTACATTTTTCCAGAAAAGGTGTTTCATCTGGAAAATAGAGTTTGTTTGCCCAAAATGGAAAGTGGTATTTATAAAGAAATAAGTGCAATTCAGAAACTGATAGTCTGAGAAACCAGAAGGTTGCATTTCCAAAAAAACACATTTAAAGCTCTTTTGCTTGCCAGAAATGCTTAGGTGGTCACTACCGATAAACCAAATTATGGTGTTCACTAGTTTAATTTTAACAAATATGGTCAGTTTTTTTAAAGAGATAACATTTGGTATTAGCTAAATAGGGTCTTTCATGACCAGAAGTAGCTCTCACTATAGCCTCATTCTGCCACTGCTGTCCCCCAGCCTATGTCTGCCCAAAGTCTCCATGCACAATGTTTCCAGTCCAAGACTTTCCTTTTGCAAATCACTATTTAGAGGTGTGCTAGTCGAGCAGCCATTTGCAGCCTAAACTGTAAAATGAAGTGGGTGTTCTACTTCCTGGACAGGGTGGCCAGCAGAAGCAGAGCTTTCAAAAGTTGCCTCATTTGGACCACAGAGTTACAACTGGTTGCTCATACAGAGGATAAAGAGAATTGTGATTCTGCAGCAAAAATGACATAGTTCGGGATTCACCCCTTAATTCGTCATCTGCCATATAGTCTGTAGATTTCAGAAGAGGCAAACAAAAAAACAAAAAAATCTAGCTCTTTCGGATCAAATGTTACAACAAACAACATAGGCAATAGACATATCCATTTTTAAAACGTTTTATAAAACAAAAAAATAACATAGGAATATAAGTGTTTTTTTGTCAAATCTGTTTTCATTGTTTTAAGATTACACTCCGTGATAACAGGCATTGCATACAGAAGTTTGCAATCATGCATAGATTGTTTATCAGTACATGAGCGTGTGGCCACATTAGTTTAACATGCGTTCAAATTTTACTGCGAATGAGACAATGAATGCTCACCCAGGAGCTAGCTGTACTGCGTTCTGCCAGTTCTGATGCAGTCTCTAAGTTGCAGTAGAAAAGCAGTGTATCAACCTCCCAGTTACTCGTGTGGTCCAATGCTGATCGTTCAGCTCGATCAATGAAACAGATGATTTACTTACAAAGCAAAGGAACAATAACAACAATGGCAGGGTAAACCATTTGTACATACTTAACTCCCTCCCCCCTTACCTTTGCCCCCACCCCTCGCCCACCGGGGCCACTTGTGTGCTCCTCAGCTATAACCGCGCTAGTGTAGTTGCACTTGTTCCAGAGTAGAGTAGGAGAAAGTGGGACCATACTATCCAGTCAGTACAGCGGCCTGTGGCATGCCTCCACCTGCGTGGTCATTACCTGCTTCCTCCATGTGTCTTATGTGGCCCTCCCTTTCCAGCCGCTGTAACGCACAGAGCATCTGTTCCCTTTGGGACGCTATAGGCTCCTTCCGCAACCCCATTGTTTCCTTCCTTCGGATGGCAGTCCCCTCTGCCCTAGCCCATGCCTGAAATGAGGAACTCCATGCCCATGTGTGCAGCAGGTCATGCGCCTTCCATCTCCTTCTAAGGAGGCGCTTTGCCACGAGCCCCAGATCCAAGAATAAGGGCGTTACCTTGTCTTTAGGGGACCTCTTAAAGTGGTGCCATGGTACTCAGGCCAGTCAAAGGGTATGGTACGACCTGTGCTACCCTGCAGCAGCCCACTAATCGTGTGCCACTAGATGCCCAACCCAGGACAGCTCCACAGCATGTGCAAGAACCCTGTCCCCAACTCATTACACCTAGGGCACAGTGCATGGTTACGATGAAAATACCTGTTGATCAGCTCTGGTGTGAGATAAGCCCTGTGGACAATGAATAACTGGATTTGGCAGAACCGCATGTTTCTGGGAATATGCACGGGACTTTTAAGTATCCTTTCCCACTCCTTATCCACCAGGTTCAGTTCCCATGTGCATCGAAGCGGGCCCAAGCTGAGAGCCGCATGTTCCCTCAGCAATGCCACGAACCAGCGAACCAGGTGCCTGCCTCTCCCCATGACGTGTAGGTATTGCATAGTTAGACGCTGGTTGGGCTCCGTGGTCAGTTTCCCCCCATTTGGCAGTCAATCTCGCCATCAGGGAGCGGTGCGCAAACCCCCCCACTGCAGGCAGGAGCCCCTCCTCTGCCACCAGGGTCTCATATGGTATGAGCTCACCATCCAGGTATAGATCTCTAAGCGTACGAACATCGGCCTCCCACCATTCCACAAGCGCAGGAGCCGGATGCACCCCTCCACCGCTAGGGGAACCCTCCAGAGGTATGGCCGTGCGTAAGGGACAGCATTGCGGTTGAGATATAGGGCCCTTCGGAAGCACTTGTATGCCACAGCTAAGAGGAGCAGTGTCAGCCGTGTAACTGTAGCAAGAGGATGGAAAAGTCTGGTTATTTGTTCTAGCGAGTATGGCGGCATTGTTGTGGCTGTATCATCCTTGCCCCTATCCGCCAGCCAGCGAGCAACCCATTGCAGCTGAGCGGCCAGATAGTAGTGTTCGAAACAAGGAGCAGCCAGGCCTCCCCGATCCGTCGGCAGGTATAATTTCACAAGCGCCAGCCTGTGCCTAGCTTTGCCCCAGACAATAGGAAAATAAGTGTTTTTAATTGAGTGGGGTTCCGTCATTTACAATCACGTTTTCCTTTTTATAATTATAGGTTACAAAAGATGAAAACAACACAGCTAAAAACTGTGACACAAACAGAAAACTGATTAAACCTTACTAGATTTTAAAGGGTTATAATAAATGTGAATTAAAAGAAAGGGGCAACAGTGATTAACACACTGTTGGCTCATTTGGAGTGAATGGATTGCAGGTAAAGAAATTGCACTGATGGGAGTGGTGAACATTACCACCCTGCAATTCTTTCATTTATCCAGCCTTCTTCTAAGAAGAGCACACTACACTATTTTGTCCATTCTTGTGAGCAAATAAAAATGTAAACTTGCGACAGAAAGGATTTTGTGGAGGGAGAGCACCTGAGTAACGCTAACCATACACATAGTGGTGCACTTGTGACATTAAGGGTGAGCGGAGGGAGTGATGCTAGCCAAACACATAGTGGTGTGCCTGTGACATTAAGGGTGAGCAGAGGGAGTGATGCTAGCCATACACATAGTGGTGCGCTTGTGACATTAAGGGTGAGCGGAGGGAGTCATGCTAGCCATACACACAGTGTTGCGCTTGTGACATTAAGGGTGAGTGGAGGGAGTGATGCTAGCCATACACATAGTGGTGCGCTTGTGACATTAAGGGTGAGCAGAGGGAGTGATGCTAGCCATACATTAATGATGTAATGTTATATAGCAACACATTGTTCTCAACAAGTTGAATTCCATGGTTTGCATTATAGAGAGAACTCTGCTTAGGGGATGTTACTGTATATTTAATTGAGTTTATGTTTCCTCTATTGCTACTTTTCTAACAGTTTACTCTGAATAAGTACATTTGCTTACTATTACATCGAGAACTGAACTCACATGTATTATTTTACTCAGGCTGTTATTACAGAACAGATATTCTTTGTATTAAGTTAACTACTTAGAGATCTGCGCTGGAAAGGCCTTTTATTCCACTGGGTATTTCCCCAGTGGGCCAGTGCCCATTGAGGTCAGTTCTGAAAGCACAGAGCAGCTTCTGACACTTTCCCAAGCTCTTTGAGACTAGTTGCAGAAGACACAGGAAGCTTCAAAAGGGAGAGAGATTAGGAAGGCAGAGAGAAAGTGATCAGAGGGGAGGAGAGAAAGGAGAGAGTTGAAATGGATGAATGAAAAGAGTGGTTGAGGGAGAAGACAAAGGGGCGGGCAGATTTGAGCATTTTTGCCAGAGCTACTTTTGATTAGCAAAATATCTTCTACATTATAATCAATTAAAATGTCTGGTAAACATTATTTAATTTATCCATAGTTTGCTTACCCCTATGCAATTTCCCATTACTAGCCATTCCAGATTAACAAAAGGTAAAAAAAAATCTTTGTTCCCCATAATGTAAATTATACTTCAAAATGGTAACACAGTTTGTATTTGTGCTTTTCTGACTCCCATGTTGTAAGTTCACCTCGTTCTGAATGGCCATTTAGAAAAAAAAATCTTTATTCCCCAAAGTTCTCTTTTTTGCCGTCCCAGAAGTAGCCTACTCCATTGGTTTATGCTTTTTTATGTATATTTATGTAGTGTTGTGTTACAATGTTTCCATCTTTCCATAAAATACTTAAAGAGACCTTTTCCCCAAATGCCACTTCTGCCATAAATATTTCCATCCGTCCTATCTGCCCCCTAATGCCTCATGTTAAACTAGCTGGTCTTGTCACTGCCTATGAGTGGTGCCCCACACTTTACCATCACCCCTTGTCTTTTCAAAGCACATCATATTTGTCTTTACTTGAAATGCTACTTCCACTTAATTAATATAATGCTTAAAGAAATTAAAAAATATTAAATATGTTAAAGTTAAAAATATTTAAAAAATGAATAATTGTCTTTATCATTACACTGTCCATCACAAAAACTTTGTACTAAAAGTATCTAGTACTTAGTTGGGCTTAATAAATGTGGAAAGCTGTTAATTCAGGGATATTCTATTGAGTTGATTGTATAACTCGGTCTACGTTCATTCACTGATTCCACAACTGTTGACTTTAAAATTAAATTGGAATGAAAGAATGGTGCTACTCTATGATTCTCTATGCACACGTTTGCCAAATGTAGCTACTTTTCCATCTGTGACTGCATGCCAGTGTTATATGATCTGTCACCAAAAATCGTAACTTACCCAGATATAAGTAATCTTTTAAAATATTTTTTTTTAACTTGTGTTATGAAATACTACACTGTCCGATGATTGGTTAGGAAGTCAGTTTTACCTAAGATGCACAAATGTGCCTTTAAACAACCAGTAAAACCCAATTTGAAATGAATTAGTTATTTGATTGAGAATATAAATACCCCTAGAAAGATCTCTTTCTTCATTTGGCGCATCTTTCCCTTCATGCGTTGGAAACGTCAAGAATATGATTAATTATGTCATGGGTGTACCTTTTGACACCTGTTTGGTAATTAAACCTGATGTGTGCTGGCTATATTACTTGTTTAAACATCAAACTAGTCTGAAGGCACCAACATATTTCATCAGACTGAGTGGCAAGCTCTGAGAAATTTACTGAGATCTTTATAAACCTTTATGCTGTTTATTTAATTATGATTTATTTTTACAATAACAGGATACTACAACGCTGGGTTCTCTATTTGCACCTACGATTGCTAACTTGATGATTAACATTTTTTGAGGCTCCACCTGTCCTCAACCCAAGATAAGATACATAATCCTGATCCGAAATATTCATGATCTGTTATTCTTATCTAGTTTCTCTGTCCGACTATATTTAAAAACAAAATAGCAATCCATTTGTTTTCAAATATGCATTTAAATGCAACAGTTCTTATGTAGAATGTTCTAAACTTAAGTACATACTGAGAGAACATTTAAAAACATTTTACATAAAACTCAGTCATAATTGCTGCAGGCTTGTAATCTCCATCCTAAAAGTATCATACAGAATATGCCCCATCAGGTTGCTCCATGCTAAGTGGAACTGTAGTGAGCAATTGGAATAAAAGTGTGGGTATCGCAAAGATGTTCTACTCTAGAGGATTTTCCAAGGACACCGCTTGTGAGAATCAGATATGAAAGCTAGATGTGAGGGACAAAGTTCATGCAAAAACTGCTGATCATAATCAACTGTTTAACAAGCCATCAGATTCATTAATCTGAGTGAGAGGCTCCAGGGACTAGAGAACACTGTCACATGTCTTTACTGGATGATACTCTAAAATCAAATCTTACAGATATCTTGATTGCTCTTGCAAAAGTATTCAATGCAGCCATTGTCTTTTGTTTCTTCCCAGTAAACAAACATGACTATCAGAAGGTTTTTTTTTTTTTAAACACAGGAAGAATCACATCTGGTTAAATGCTGATCTCGACTGGTTTCAGTGGCAGAATCTTTCATTTAGATTAATTAGTTATCAATTGTAATATATCATTTTTAACATTCTTTGTCATATCCCTTATACTTTGGTAAGCAAGAAAGCATCCGTATGGAAATAAGATGGAGACTGACAGAACATTTGAATGCCATTAGAAAGACTGATGTAATCTATCTGCTATCTCTTCACATCATACATAACAATACCAGCAATCGTAATGTATTGAAATACATTTGCATCTACAATGTAAATATGCATCCCTGGAAGTATAAGCATGAGCTAAAATTAGGCTAGATGGCTTCCAAAATAAACAATATGTGGTGTACTAAAATGCAAGAAGGACTTAATATTGAAGAACGATTATCTAAAACAAGTATAGCTGTATGTGACAGTGATTTAGGGCCTGATTACGAATTTGTTGGACAGGGTAATCCCATCTGCTAAATTACAATTCCATTATATCATATGGAACTTGTAATACCGTGGATGGGATATCCGCCGTGTTTGTGACAGAGTATCCCATCCGCCAAGATTGTAATCAGGCCGTTAGTCTGTTTAAGCATTTATGTATCATGAACCTAGCTCCAATGCAACCGTCTTGTATAATAGTGTGGTTCTGAAAATTCTGGACTCGTGTAATAATTCTGGACTCGAGAATCAAACTTCGTCGAAACATGACGAATTTGGTATCAAAAGACCGAGAATGGCTAGTACACTATGTACAAGCATTTTTGGCATATTCGAGTGACAATTTCACCTCGAAATCGTCATTTACGTTCTGAACCCTTGGCTTCCATTTTGTGTACGGCAGCCATTTTGTGAGTTGCCGTTTACATAGGCTTATGATACAGCTAAATTCGATTCCAAAGGACACGTACACCTTAATTGACTTTTCTCTGACCTGGGCAGGCTGGGCAAGCCGAAACCATTGCCCCAGGCCGAACCTGTTTAGTCAGTTCCTCTCCCAGTGGCCGAATGAGATAGCATCAAGGCTCAACAGGCCATAAACCCCTTGCATCGCGCACACACCCTGCCGAATCTTGCTCGCACCTGTCCCTGCTCTTTTCTCTCTCACTTGCTTTATGATGGGGAGGTGCCCGTTTTTATTGGGGGTCCATCGATATCTGATGAAATGTTGGGCCTTGCCGGGTAATTTATTGTGGGCTGGACAAACTGAAATATGGGCTTGTCATCATGACTCTGCTTTTCCTTTGTAACGAAAATATGTGAATAGTATACTGTAAATTCGAAGAATGTTTGCCTAAAGCACAATATCTTGTATAAAAAGAGAAGCCTGACTTTGTAAGATTGAGCAGTCTCCTGAGAATATACATCCTGTGTGTTGTACTTCTAGGACGCTTGTTACCTTGGTTGCAGCCAATAAAATCGATCCTTGACTTCACCTAGAAGACTCTGAGTTTCTGTGGTCTGAATCAGGAAAGGACTCGAGGTCTTTGGGTGTGTTCCCTGACACCGCTGGGTTCTGAAAAACCCAGTACCTCAGCTGGCGCCCAACGTTTGGGGCGATACCAGTGGTACCAGTCCAGCCAGAGGTTCGTGAGGAGCTTCGTGTGAAAATTCTGGAGGATGGCAAACCACTTCATCGACCCCTGCATGTCGACGTGGTCCAAAGGTCTTTGCTGCGAGGTTCCCCGCTTCCCGACGGCTACGAAGGACTGCTGCCCTGGCTATCGCCCTGATTTGGACCCTTGAAGTTTGGTAGAGCGAAACACTAAGACGAGTCTTCTGGTGACGTCATCGATATCTCAGTTAAGTATAAGTGGAGCGTCTCCCAGTCCTTAGTTGGTTCTTAGTCTTGGGTATCCTTTGGGATCTTTAATTTGGAACTTGCAAGTGCCAAAACCGAAGGACTCGTGTATTCACGAGCAATATCGTAATCGATAATCCTTTGAAGTTTGGAGCTAGACTAGAGAGCGAAGATGCCTGGTCTTAGACTTGGAAATTTGTTTTGTCTTGGTTGTAATAATAGGGACTCCCGATTGGAGGACTCATGTCCGGTTCCTCCGGTTGGAACTCCAACTTACGAGTTATATGTGAAACATGGAGTAGGCCCCATCACATACAATGAAGTGTGGATCAAATACACCAGAAAAGATGGTGTTTTAAAATGGCCCCAATATGGTAGCTTTGATACCGAAATCCTAGATAACCTCGAAGTTAAACTTTTCAAAAAGAAAGCCCGGCCGGCGATGTTTGACTCTTTCCACCTATGGCGTAAGGAAGCCAAACAGAAGGAAATTAAATTAGCAAAGAAAAATAAGAGAGAAGAGGGAATTTCGATAATGCAAGCTGCTATGCAGTTTAAAGACAAGGAAGAAGAACAGATGAGTGAGCAGTTGCACAGGCAACGTAAAATAGTAATAGATAAATGCTATCCAGTTTTGCCATCTCCTCAGCAAGATGCAGCAAAAGGGCTTGAAAAAGATCCCTTAATGTCGCATTTATTAATTTCGCCACCCCCCTATGCGCAAAATGCTACGGCACCCCCGCAACCTTTAGTTGCGCAACCTGTGATTACATTGCCTCCTGTTCCTCCCCAGCACCCACCAGCTGTTCTTCAGCTGGCTCCTGCTCCTTCGGTGCAGCCTCCTCTAGGCCCACCGACCACATCTGCTTCACCTGTGCTTTCTACGACTTTGCCTAGTGCACCTTCTATTTCTCCTGATGCTTCCTCTGCTATTGTCTCTGCTCATGCCTTATCTCACCCTGTTTCTCTGCCCGTTCTTCCGTCAGTTTTTCCTTCCGTTCGACAGAGAATGGCCAACACTGTTACTAACCTTCTCTCACCTTTCCTCGGGTCGCCTACTACGACCCCTAACACGGAACGAAGACAGTTGCGAAGTCAACTGCCTGACTATCGAGAGAGAGATTTACTGAATCGTTTAGCGCATAAATGGGTTATGGACACTATAAGGTATGATGTAGAGTCTGTCATGGAAGTCTTCCGTCAATGGGAAGCACCGAAGCAGAGATACGTTTTTGAACAAATGTGTGTTTTCCTCTGTGAGGATTTGGAAGACAACGATTTGGAATGCAACCCGCCCGAGTTGTGTCGTGTACGGTTCGATTTCGCAGAGGGCATGATTGTAGGTCGCGATGTCGAGAGAGCGGTTGAGATATTGTTGTCATATCGGAGTAAGGGGGGCCCTTCTCAGTCACTATTTGAGCATGGCACATCTGGTAGGAAAAAGGCGCGACAGTACCCCATGCGAGAGGTTCCCCACAGTGGAGGGAAGGGGACCTACAAGCTAACCCACCTGTTCAGCCTCATTTCCAGCATGTGTGGGTACATGTCCCATGGAGGCGAGCTGAAGTTTTAGCCCTTAAACAGACATTACCTGATCCCCGTAAAAATCCTGCAGGGTATTACAAAGAGTTGTCACAGACTGCAGGGTCATGTATTATGAATTTAGCCGATATCGATATGTTATTTGGGAATGTTGTTCCACAGCCTTTATGGGGTAAGATTCGTCATACAGATCATGAGCAGGAGTTAGGTGACTCATGGGCTAATATTGCTGCTGCAGATGCCCGACAAGTTGGTGGTGCTAAACCTGAGCCTTTAGTAGCTGAACTTCCTGGTAAAATAATTGATTACATGAAAACGATAATGCCTGCAATGCGTGTAAATTGGGATAAGTTGTCTGCATGTAAGCAGAAGAAAGATGAAACAGTTTCAGATTTCTTCACCAGGTTCGAAGAAACATTTGTCGACCACAGTGGTCAAGATATGAGCACAGAAGGTGGTCAGCGTTTGTTCGTCGATAAATTCGTGCACAATCTGCTTCCAGAGTTGTGTAAAAAGTTAAAAGATTCAGAGAGTTCTTGGGCAGTTTCGTCTTCAGCACAGATATTGGCTACTGCACAATATTACAAAAATAGAGACAAAGACGAGAAAGATAGAGCAGAAAAGAAAACTAAAGAGTTGAAAACGAAGGTTTTTTTTGCAGCAAGCATATCCGCCACGTGGTGGTGGTGGTCAGAATAATGGTGGTCAGAGTAACTATCAAAATAATTATCAGCAGCCTCAACAGTATCAGAGGAACTCGCAAAAAGTCGAGTATACTCAACCACGTGTCCCTGTAGGCCCCAATCAGTGTTCGTATTGCAAGGAAGAGGGTCATTTCAAGTATAGTTGTCCTATCTTGTTACAGCGTGCAAATGGTGCTTCTAGTGGAAGAGGTCGTGGTGTTCAGCAAGCACCTAGAGGTAGAGGACGTGGAAACGTCCCCCAAAACGCACGTCCCCTTCCACCTCAAAATTCTATGAATAGGTTCGATCAGCAGAATAACGCATCTGGTAGGACAGCTCAGTATTATGCGGATGATTACTATACAGAAGATGAGCATTGGGAAGGTAATGATTGCTAGGACAGCCATAGACAAAGAGAGGGAGTTGTTTCAGTTCCAGTAGATCAGAATGGACCATACGTTGAGGTGATTACATCAGGTGTGTCAGAACCTTTTCTGTTGGATACTGGTGCTACAAAGAGTTCTATTATGCACTCCAAACTCCCTGGCGCACCTTTGTCTGGCGAAATTAATGTTTCTGTAGGTTTTTCAGGCGCCCCGGTTAGGAACCCGATTTCTGACCCTTCGTCTCTTTCTGTTGGTCCTTGTGAATTTGAAGCACCCCTTATTCTGACAACAGGTTGTGGTGAAAACTTGTTGGGATTGGATTTGCTGAAAAGATTGTATGCGACTTTATATTGTTCTCCTTCTGGAGTACAACTTACACTGGGTAAGAAAGTGGTTTCTCCAATGTATTTGTCAAGGGACAAACTTCCAACAGAATTGTCGTTTCTTCCAGATATTCTTTGGGCTACTGGTCCTAATGATGTGGGTCTTTTAGAAATACCACCATATGTTGTAACATTGAAAGCCAATGTTAAAATGCCACGAATTCCCCAATACAAAATCTCTAGTGATGGTGAAAAAGCTTTGCTAGCGATCGTTTACGATCTAATTGAAAAAGATGTGATTGAAGAGACAAGAGGCAACGTTTGCAATAGTCCTGTTCTGCCTGTTTTAAAACGAATTGATCCCTCTCAGCCACCTGTGTACAGATTTGTGATTGATCTCAGAGAGGTAAATAAAATAGTTGTGCCACAATTTCCAGTTGTCCCCGACATTACTGCTTTATTGACTATGATTCCAGCTTCTGCCACCTGGTTTTCGGTGATCGATTTGAAGAATGCTTTCTTCAGCATCCCGATTGCTGAGGAGAGCAGGGATATTTTTTCCTTCAGTTTAAGAGGACGCAGCTTCCACTTTAAACGCGCTCCCCAGGGCTACTGTGAAAGTCCGTCAATATATAGTCAAGCTCTAAAAACACAGCTTGATACGATTGTTTTTCCTGAAGGTGCTACTCTTGTACAGTATGTGGATGATTTGCTCGTTGCTGCAGATACGGAGGAAATATGTAAGAAAGCCACGTTATCATTGTTGCGTCATCTGTGTGATTTGCATCACAAGGTATCACTTTCCAAATTGCAATATTGTCGACAAGAAGTGACCTACTTAGGTCACCTCTTATCAAAGGAGGGAAGGAAACTGACCCCAGAAAGAATTCAGGCAATAGCGAAGTTGAGTGTGCCAAGAACACAGAGAGAAGTGCGTGCTTTCTTGGGCATTAAATCGTACTGTAGACAATGGATACCAAATTTTTCGTTATTAGCCAAACCTTTGGTGGCATTAACGTGTAAAGATACACCCAATCCCATTCCTTGGTCTGAAGAGTGTCAGAAAAGTTTTTCTGAATTGTGCACAGGATTATGTTCGGCTCCTGTTTTAGGTACCCCCTACTACAGTAAGCCCTTCACATTGTATATCCATGAGAAACAAGGTTGTGCATTGTCAGTGTTGACTCAGTTGTTTGGAGGCAAGCAGCGTCCATGTGCTTATTTTTCGTCGACTTTGGATCCAGTAGCTAGAGCGTTGCCAAGTTGTTTAAGAGCTACAGCAGCAGCAGCTGTTTCTATCCGACAGTCTGCTGGTCTAGTGATGAATAACATGTTAGTCGTAATGGTCCCACATGCAGTAGATATGTTGTTAAATAGAACCAAGACACAGCACTTTACTAGTGCTCGATTGTCAGGTTACGAATTGACATTGTTAGCGAGTCATGTGCACATAAAAAGGTGCAACACTTTAAACCTAGCCACGTTGTTACCAATTGTAGAGGAGTTAGATGATTCAGAACAGCATGATTGTTTTCTTAGAACAGAAGAAGAAACGAAAGGGAGAATAGATCTTAGGGACACTCCTCTTGCTGAATGTGATGGTATATTATGGGTGGGTGGTTCATGCTTCAGGCTTCCGAATGGTGACACGACTGCAGCATATGCCGTTACGACCTTGTATACAATTGTTGAAGCTGCACGTGTCCCACATAATTCAGCTCAAGCAGCAGACTTGATTGCACTTACAAGAGCATGTGTGTTGTCTAAAGGAATGAAAGTGACTGTCTATACCGATAGTCAGTATGCATTTGGAGTGGCTCACAGTTTTGGACGGTTGTGGAAAGAACGTGGGTTCCTGACTTCGCATGGAGCTAAGATTCAGCATGGTCAGTTGGTAAATGAGCTTCTTGAATCACTGACCTTGCCTCTGCAAATGGCGATTGTGAAATGTAGTGCTCACAAGAAGGTGACTGATGATGTTGGTCGTGGAAATGCATTTGCTGATGAAATCGCGAAAGAAACTGCAAGGAATGTGACGAGCCGAATGTATGTTGCAGGTCCTGCAAGATGGGTTGGTGATGTTGGAATGTGTGAAGACACGATAGAGAGTGTGAAGTCCATTCAAGCTGAGGCCACAGAGAAAGAGTTGAGCACGTGGAGAGAAAGTACGGGTAGAATGGATGCAAATGGTTGTTGGGTTGAATTGTCAGAACATCAGAGATGGTTGTTACCCGATGCATATGTTCTTGCAGTGGTTACAATGGCTCATGGAATGGCTCATATCAGCGTGAAAGGGATTTGCAAGCTGTTGGCTCCAGTATGGCAAAACTCAGGAATTCCCAAGTGTGCAGAGAATGTTGTCAAGAATTGCATGGTGTGTCTGAAACACAATCCTGGTAGGGGAACCCCAACTCCAGCTGGTCATTTTGCACATCCTACGTACCCGTTCGAGGTTTTGCAGCTAGATTTCATTCACATGGAGAGGTGCAACAATTTAAAATACGTACTCGTTGTTGTTTGTGCCTTATCAAGATGGGTAGAAGCCTATCCCCTAAAACACAACACTGCCTTATCCACAGCTAAAGCCCTTGTGAAAGAGTTCTTCCCCAGGTTTGGAATGCCTAGAATGGTCTGGAGTGATAATGGGAGTGAATTTGTGGGTCGAGTGATGAAGAGAGTGTGTGAAGGGCTAGGCATTCAACAAAGGTTCCACGCTGCAAATCACCCCCAATCAGCTGGATTAGTAGAATGTTACAATGGCACACTTAAGTTGAAACTGGCCAAAATTCAAGCGAGCACAGGTCTTAAATGGCCTGACGCTCTGCCCTTAGCACTCCTGTCCACCAGAATGACTGTGCATTCACGAGTGAAACTTAGCCCCTACGAGATCGTTTTTTGGCCGCCCGGCCAACATATGGGGAGTGCCAAGGCCCACTAAGTTCAGCGAACTCAAACACCCTGTTTTGCTTGATTATCTGTACGAATTGACGTGTTTTGCATCAACAGGTTCACGACACCCTGCCCCCGGTCTCTGAGACTCCAGGTCATGCAATCGACCCTGGTTCCTGGGTCCTCGTCAAGAACTTCCAGAGAACCAAAAACGACCAGCCCAGGTGGACCGGACCGCACCTCGTCCTTCTTTCCACAAGATCAGCAGTTCGAGTGGCGGGGAAGGCGAACTGGATCCATTGCAAACGGATCCCTCTGCCTCTGCCATATGACCAGTGGGTCCAAAAGGGTGTCGCCGACTCAGAAACTGAAACTGTGCCACGTTTTCTGCCCATCAGTGATGCACGAGTAAAAGGAACACTTACTGAACAAGAGAGCGATAAACTTTTGCAACCAGCTGTATCACCGTCAATTCCAATGGACACTACAGAACCTGAACTCTTGTTCCAAGATAACACTATACCAGGAAAACAACGGTATAATTTGAGGCTGATACCTATGGACAAATAAACATAATTCCTTTTTCCTTCCAAGTACTATTTTTTAAAGTGCAGCTCTCCCATCTGAGAAACTTGCTTATTTTTGTTTTTCGAACCGCCATCCGGGTTCCGCTGCTAGGGCCGCGATTGCCCAAAGTCTTTGGGGTGCAGCTGACGACGTTAGGTCGGCAGTTCTGGTTGGTCTAAGGGAGTTGCCCTGGACTGACAGAAGCATTCCTTAGCAGAATCAGCCTCCCATCGCGGGCAGCACTTTAGAGAGGATGGAGTTTCTCGAGATGGAGAGACCTGCCAAGGAAATGAACTTTAAACACAAGATTTGTAAAATAATGACAAAGAAAAGCTTTTTGATATTGTGCATTTTCATGTTATTCAGTGTGATGATATTTTTAATAAGTTATGTGTTATTCTCTTTTCGAGTAACATTTGCACCCACTACATCGCCTATACCTCCTACTTCTAGTGTTTCCCCACACTCTTTTCAACCCCTTCCTGAACACGAATCATCTAGGAGATTAGAGTTTATTAATAACTCCTTTGTTCAGCTCTTGCACCAACACCAACTTGTAATGAACACAACTAACTGTTGGGTGTGTGGTCTTATGCCTCACACCACGGATAAAGGTATCCCTTATCTGGTCCTGCCTTTCAGCCACAATGGTTCTGTGTGGGCATACAGAACAATGTTCATATATGCTCGTGAAGTCCACCCCCTACGTTCTGTACAAGACAATCCTAAAAATAGTGCTCTAGTTAAGGGTATAGTCAACATGATTAAGGAAGATATTTCTTATGTGACTACCCCCGAAGATGAGGCACTTGCCTATATAGGATGGAACATGACCGGATATGGAGCTACTCTGAGTGAGAAACAGCAAGCTAAGATATCGTCCCCGATTTGGATTGTACCCCATCAGGGTCACCTGTGTCTGCAAGGTACAGGCAAGAATCCCAGAGCTCAGTTAGGGAAGAGTGTCTGTACTGAAACATGTGTTTTTGGATCTCAGACTTCCCCTGCGTTTTTAGCAGCTAAGGGTACCTATTTCATATGCCATGATAGAGCCTATACATGGTTGCCCCCTGACTTTTCGGGCTCATGTTTTGTTTCGTCCCTGTTGCCTCCCACCTACACAGCAGCGGCAGATTACCACAAGACAAGAATAGTTAGAGGTGTCTTGAGCAAGGAAGACACTGCAAGACAAGAATTTGGGGACTTCGTAAAGGGTTTTCTGCCGTTCTGGGGACCAATGGCTAACAGCAGGAACATAAGGCAATTGACAAGGGTGGTTGAGTCCACCGTGATAGAAACTGCTGGTGCCCTTAATAATTTGACTGTTGAGCTCCAGTCGGATCGTCTTATGACCCTTCAGAACAGGGTCGCTTTAGATGTCATACTTGCAGACCGAGGTGGGGTATGTAGATTGATCCAATCGAGTTGCTGTGTTTTCATTCCAGATAACGCTCCAACAGTGTACCAGGCCATCTCTAAACTGCATAAGATTTCCGAATCTAGTCATGTGGATAAAGGAGATTGGTCATTAATGGGATGGTTCTGGGAACTGATATCCGCCTGGGGATGGAAAATTCTGATGGTCATTGGGATGGTCTTAGCCATTCTTTTCCTGTTCTGTCTGTGCGTACAGTGTGCTCCTGCAATATGTGGCCTCTGTGTTACATCATGTGTAAGGAAGCCTGTATCAAGAGACGAGCTAAGTACTAGAATGATGTTACAGCAACATCTCAATGACTTTAGGAACATAGATCTGGACTCAGATTAGCATGAGGATAGATTAATTGCCTATGTAAGGGCAAAAGGAGGGATTGTGGTTCTGAAAATTCTGGACTTGTGTAATAATTCTGGACTCGAGAATCAAACTTCGTCGAAACATGACGAATTTGGTATCAAAAGACCGAGAATGGCTAGTACAAGCATTTTCGTCATATTCGAGTGACGATTTCTCCTCGAAATCGTCATTTACGTTCTGAACCCTTGGCTTCCATTTTGTATACGGCAGCCATTTTGTGAGTTGCTCTTTACATAGGCTTATGATACAGCTAAATTCGATTCCAAAGGACACGTACACCTTAATTGACTTTTCTCTGACCTGGACAGGCTGGGCAAGCCGAAACCATTGCCCCAGGCCGAACCTGTTTGGTCAGTTCCTCTCCCAGTGGCCGAATGAGATAGCATCAAGGCTCAACAGGCCATAAACCCCTTGCATCGCGCACACACCCTGCCGAATCTTGCTCGCACCTGTCCCTGCTCTTTTCTCTCTCACTTGCTTTATGATGGGGAGGTGCCCGTTTTATTTGGGGGTCCATCGATATCTGATGAAATGTTGGGCCTTGCCGGGTAATTTATTGTGGGCTGGACAAACTGAAATATGGGCTTGTCATCATGACTCTGCTTTTCCTTTGTGACGAAAATATGTGAATAGTATACTGTAAATTCGAAGAATGTTTGCCTAAAGCACAATATCATGTATAAAAAGAGAAGCCTGACTTTGTAAGATTGAGCAGTCTCCTGAGAATATACATCCCGTGTGTTGTACTTCTAGGACGCTTGTTACCTTGGTTGCAGCTAATAAAATCGATCCTTGACTTAACCTAGAAGACTCTGAGTTTCTGTGGTCTGAATCAGGAAAGGACTCGAGGTCTTTGGGTGTGTTCCCTGACACCGCTGGGTTCTGAAAAACCCAATACCTCAGCAGGTGGGGAGTAAGATGTAGAGACTGATATAATAAAGTGTTAATTATTTGCAGTGTTCAGTTGCTGGCCCAGTGCTATATTAAAAGTATTTGTTTATTAATGTCTAATATTGTATGCTTACATAGATGTTAGTCATAGAACAGCATTGTCTTCAGCTTATATTGAGCCAACTGAAGTGAGTATTGTATTATGTAATATTATTAGAGAAAATGTCTATCCTTATACTCTTTTTCTTTAAAATAACCTACTGTGAATTTAGTCTAATTCAGACAAATAGATGTTTGGTATGGAGAAACTAAATCAATTACATAAAGAATGGGAAATCTTTCTATTCTGGTATTTAGATGTGGTAACTTCCATTGGACACATGTTTCACTGTTATTTCTATGTCAATTGTGTGAAAACATCCTATCACTTGTAAATTAAATTATTTTTTAAAGCACCTCAGTGTTATTTGTTTTCTTGAAAGAGGCTGTGGAGCCAGGTGAAATGGGTTGTTTAGTGTATTGAAGAATAAATGTCCTTTGCTCTGTGCACTGGAACTGCTTGGTAAATGGACATTTACCAATCATGAACGCTCTCCATTAACCTGCTTTGGTCAGGAGATGTGTGAATTTATTGACTGAGCTGTTGTGAACCCGGTTTGGTTTCAGTATAATAAAACATTATTGTGCAGAAAAATATTTTTGTAAATGGTAATTAAATCTTGTTTTTGTCATTCTTCATCATGAGTGCTTTTTTTCTGTCTCGCCATTCATGGAACTTGAAATGTTTTGACTGAATAATGTGCCAAAATTGCTACTCGTGTTCTGCATCAAATTAACTACAACGTTCTTTCTCACAATTCTGCTTTGTCTGAAGTAGTATTGTTTACTAAATGCAACCAGTAACTAAGTCGGTCTTAGAAATGGTGAAGTGTGACTATTTCAATGTGAGTTTATCTACATCTTGGACATGGGATATGTATTGTTCCTACTATTTTTCACTTTAATATCGGACTGGAATTAAAGACTAATGCTTTATAATGTTTCTGGAAAGTCTGATGCTTTTGCACACAAAATGATGTCTGTTGCTGACTTTTCATCTGATACTGTTTTGGAATAGAGTGGTGTAGAGTCAAGCAGCGTGTCGTGGAGTGATGCGGAGTGGAGTAAGGTGGCGTGGAGTGGCAAACCAGGAGCTTAGTAAAGTGGAGTAGAGAAGGGGACAGTGGAGTGGAGTGTCATAGAGTGGAGTGGAGAGTTGTGGAGTGTGATAGAGTAGAATGTCCTAGAATGGAGGGGTGAATATTGGAATGTCAGAGAGTGGAGTGTTGTGAAGTGGAGCATCATAGAGTGGAGTGGAATGGTTTAGAGTGGAGTGGCTTTGAGTGGAGTAAAATGTAGAGTGGAGTAAAGTGTTGTGGAGTGGAGTGTCACAGAGTGGAGTGTTGTGGAGTGTAGTAAAGTGTTTTAGAGTGGATTGAAGGGTCTTAAGTGGAGTGGCATAGTGTTGTGGAGTGAGGTGTCATAGAGTGACGTGGAGTGGTGAAGAGTAAAATCAAGTAGGGTGTCATGGAGAAGCACAGAGTAGCGGAAGGTGGCGTGGAGTGGCATAGAGGGAGCTGAGTAGAGGGGTGTAGTTTTGAGTGCAGTGGAGCAGAGTTTCATGGGTTAGAGTGTCATAAAGTAGAAGGCCGTATAGTGTAGTGGCGTAAAATGTCATGGAGTGGAATGGCGCGGTGTAAAGTGTGTGGAGGAGCATAGAGTGGAGGGGCATAGAGTGGTGTGGCATAGATTGAGTGTAGTGTGAAGTGTCGTGATAAACATCTCACCCCTGCTAAACTGCGATCCCTGCTCAAGCAGCTCTTTGTACAGCGCAGGGATCTCCATTTTAATGTGATGCTCATAACCAGTTCAAAGAGTAGATGGATCTTCACCGAACTCTAGGATGTGGCAGGAATTTAACTTGAGACACTAGATGGCGCTGCAGACCAACTGCCTACAATGTCACAAAAATTAAATAAACTAATAAACTTTTTGGGGTTTTGCTTGTAGTTTTATATAGCGCTATCCTATATACCCGAAAGTATTGTAGCGCTTTACATGAGCACCAGGTACACCACAAAAGAGGACACTTTTATAATATTTGTTTTAATCACGGGGAGATTGGGGACAGAATTACAAGCACCTTGAGCCCCTTTTGCGTCACTTTTAACATGGCGAAAGTGACGCAAGGGGCTTATAAATCTGCCCCTAAGGGGCTTATTTACAAGTCCTTACGCCACCTTTACGTCACTTTTCCCATGTTAAAAATTACGCAAAGTGGCGCAAGGGGCTTGTAAATCTGCCCCTAAGTGTTTTGCCCAGCATCAACGGATGTTGAGCCGGCGCCGAGACTCGTCCCTGGTTTCCATTTCCCAAGGCGGCAGCTCTGGCCGTTACAGCGTAGCATACTTTCTGGCATGTAGATTTGTGTTTTTTTAAACTCTTGTGCTGAATTAATAATACAAAAAAGGGCAAGAGTACAGAAGGGGGCTGTTATATGGCGCCACGCCAAAGGGGTCGGGCCCTGACCCTATAAAAAAAAAAACTCCCACTACTTGGTTTGAAAGTAAAACAGCTATAATATGCGTCCAGCTCCCACTCCCGGGTTCCGGTGCCACTGCGCCTGCTACACTATTGATAGCTGTGCTCCTTCAGCCTGCGCCTCGCTCGGTCTCCCGCGTGGCTCAAGAGTTCTAACACATATCGGATGCAGACTGTCCCTTCACAATGGGCATTGTCTTGTGATCGCTTCTGAGCAGACTGTCCGGTCCTATCGGCCGGTCCTGTGTGTGTTGTACCCACTGTCTCCAGCCTCCCATTGTTCGCACCTGATCAATGCTGATTGGCTTAAAAGGGTCAAAAGTATCAGACAGGAACCTGGCAGGGGCTGACGCCCACCGTCTCGAACAGCCATGTGTCCAGCAGGGAAGGGCTCTGGTGTGCGGCAGCAGCACAGCAAGCCAGAAGGCTGCATGTCATTGCCCGTTTGGGGTCACTTTCCATGACACTTTTGTGCATATTTTGATGCATGATTCGACTGGCCTACTTAGCGTTCTCCTGTATTAAAACACTGGCAATTCTTGCTAAAATTGTACCCATTATATGCAAATGTCAATTAATTTCGGTCTATTTCTTGAGACCGACAATGATCAGGATTCGTGTTTGACCATATTCGCCCCCCTCCCCCACCCGACAAATCCTATCTGGCATCTCTTTGAGCTGAGTCCACTCCATGGTGAAATGTCCTCCATTGTGTGCGTATCACAGAGGGATTCAAACAACTTTGCCACCTCCTCCCTCTCCCTCCACTCTGCCAGACACCTCACATCTCTCTTCAGGGGGTTTCTAGGGCAAACTTTGCACCATCCAGCCCGCTCTCACCTGCTCCGTTTGCAGTCTCTCTGTGCAATGGGGGCTCAGCACCAGCACTGCAGACGTGGATCCAGACATGAAAACTAAAATCCCGGTGGGTCCTCAATAATTGTACACCGTGCCCCAGATGAAATCTTCGTAGCTGTACCAAGTACCAGATGTGGCTTCCAGAACAATGCTCCTGATGGGACCTCATTAACTGTACCAAATACTCCAGATATGGCTTCCAGAACAATGCTCCTGAAGGGACCTCATTAACTGTACCAAATACTCCAGATGTGGCTTCCAGAACAATGCTCCTGAAGGGACCTCATTAACTGTACCAAATACTCCAGATATGGCTTCCAGAACTGAACACAATAGTCCTGATGGGGTCTCAGTAACTGTACACAATACTCCGGATGTAGCTATTTTAACTGTGCACACTACTGCAAATATGGCGTCCAGCACTGAAAGCAATGCGTCTGTTGTGACATATGGAGAAATAACTCCATATTCTACATGTGGCCTCCAGAACAATTTTTCAGAGTCTTCTTTGGCACTGGATGTGCGGCGCAAACAAGGCCCCCAGCCCATTGTTTTCTCTGGATCTGCGCTTTCTAGGGAGCAGCCAGACTTTTCAAAAACAGAACTGCATGTGTTCCTAACTGCTCCAGCATTCTACACACTAGGAACCACATTTAAGAGTTTGGCAGTGCCAGAGTTTTGCCATTGATTGGCACGCTCCCCCATACAACCAACTTGGGGTTCCCCCAACCCATGTAGAGGTGAGGGAGCCACTGGATTTACAATAGAAATGCCGCAGCCTGCTCCACTGTGAGAAATCCTTGACCTGCAATCCACCCACAACCGAGCCGCCAGGTCACAATGGCAATAGCGCCACATTATTTAGGGCAATGATACCGTCGCCGATTTCCCCAGCCTGGGGACACAGGGAAAACAGATAGTACCAACCATGTGAAGGGAGAACACTCCCTGCATGCTAGGGCCATTGTTTTTTGTTTTTCTGGATCAAATGTGTGCTCCAGGACTTAGGTCCTGATTTATATTTCAGAGAACAGGTTACTTCATCACAATTGTGACGAATATCCTATCCTCTGAAATATAAATCCCGTAGGATATAATGGAATTTATATTTCGTCGGACAGGATATCTGTCACTGTTGTGATGGAGTAAACAGCCTGTCAAAATATAAATCAGGCCCCTAGTCTAAAAAAAAAAAGCCAAAAATGAATGCAGAGTGGGTCAACAAATAAACATAACTCCCCCTTAGCATTAATCTGTGCCTTCGGTGAATTAAAGACAACAGTGGATGTACTAAAGGCATAAAGTTCCTGGCCATACAGGCAGGGATATCTAAGTTTGACAGGCAGTCTTCAGCTCAGACCTTGGAGGCCATGGCGTCCACGTACCTGCTAGCCAGTGGGTTGACAGGCAGCCTGACTCTGGGTAAACAGTGAGTAAATATAACTCTGTAGCTAACTTGATTCTCCGGTGTAGCTGTGGTGAAGCAGTCAAGGCTTGCTCTAGGAGGCAGCAGAAGGCTGGTAATAGGTACAACGTAACAAATGTTGTGGCAAAGCATAAAGATCAATGTTGAGTCAATTGTATTGCTTCTAAATGTCATAGTTTAAGTATATGTACAAATGAACACAACACATACAGTTGTTAGTAAAGATATGACCCTACACCAAAGCAGTACATCATGATAGTAAAGCAAGGGGTGGTGGCTGCCCACAAATGTATTGGTGCACAGTCATAATATCGACTTCAAAATATCGACTGGACATAATATCGAGTTTTAAATATCGACTGGACAAAATATCGACTGGACAGAATATAGACAGCAAAAATATAGTTTTTAAGGTAAGTAAAGTAATATCGACTGTTAAAAATATAGACAGTTAAAATATTAAAGTATATAATATAGGTTATTAAAATTATATAATTTTTAATAACATTGAATTGTTTATAGTGGGTATTATGTTATTATGTGTGAAAAGTGTGTATTTATGTTATAAATAATAATAATTAATGAAATTTCAATTTTAAAATGTTTGCGTTATTTAATTCTGTAGCGGGTTGTGGGTTTATAGGGGAATAGGGTGGGAAGTAATTTAATAATAATTAATTAAATATGTAAATTAATTTATTGTTATACATTTTTAATTATTTGTTAATTACTTTTTATTTGGTAATTAATTAAAATTTAATTGTCAATTAATTTAAATTAATTGATAAATTGTTAATTATGTTAATTATTCTAATTTATTTTCTGTAGCGGGTTGTGGGTTTATAGGGGAATTGGGTGGGAAGTAATTTAATAATAATTAATTAAATATGTAAATTTATTGTTATAAATTTTCAATTATTTGGAAATTGATTTTTATTTGGTAATTAATTAAAATGTAATTAGCAATTAATTTAAATTAATTGATTAATTGTTAATTATGTTAATTTTTCTAATTTATTTTCTGTAGCGGGTTGTGGGTTTATAGGGGAATTGGGTGGGAAGTAATTTATTAGTAATTAGTTAAATATGTAAATTTATTTATTATACATTTTTAATTATTTGTAATTAATTTTTATTTGGTAAATAATTAAAATTTAATTGGCAATTAATTTAAATTAATTGATTAATTGTTAATTATGTTAATTTTTCTAATTTATTTTCTGTAGCGGGTTGTGGGTTTATAGGGGAATTGGGTGGGAAGTAATTTATTTATAATTAATTAAATATGTAAACATTTATTTGTATTGTTGTAGAATTAATTGCTAATTATTTATTTTATGGGCAATTAATTAAAATAGAATTATTAAATTTAATTTGTAATTTTAATTGATTAATTATTATATTATATTAAATTTGTAATTACTTTTAATTAATTTTTTACCCTACGCTATCCAACGCTTTCCCTACTGTTGCACCCACTGGAGTGGGAATAGTAATTTTTACCCCTACGCTATCCAACGCTTTCCCTACTGTTGCACCCACTGGAGTGGGAATAGTAATTTTTACCCCTACGCTATCCAACGCTTTCCCTACTGTTGCACCCACTGGAGTGGGAATAGTAATTTTTACCTCTACGCTATCCAATGCTTTCCCTACTGCTGCACTCTTTGGAGTGGGAATAGTAATTTAAACCCGTACGCTATCCAACGCTTTCCCTACTGTTGCACTCTTTGGAGTGGGAATAGTAATTTTTACCCCTACGCTATCCAACACTTTCCCTACTGTTGCACTCACTGGAGTGGGAATAGTAATTTTAACCCCTACACTATCCAACACTTTCCCTACTGTTGCACCCACTGGAGTGGGAATAGTAATTTTTACCTCTACGCTATCCAATGCTTTCCCTACTGCTGCACTCTTTGGAGTGGGAATAGTAATTTTAACCCCTACGCTATCCAACGCTTTCCCTACTGTTGCACTCTTTGGAGTGGGAATAGTAATTTTTACCCCTACGCTATCCAACACTTTCCCTACTGTTGCACTCACTGGAGTGGGAATAGTAATTTTAACCCCTACGCTATCCAACGCTTTCCCTACTGTTGCACCCACTGGAGTGGGAATAGTAATTTTTACCCCTACGCTATCCAACGCTTTCCCTACTGTTGCACCCACTGGAGTAGGAATAGTAAATTTTACCCCTACGCTATCCAATGCTTTCCCTACTGTTGCACCCACTGAAGTGGGAATAGTAATTTTTACCTCTACGCTATCCAATGCTTTCCCTACTGTTGCACTCTTTGGAGTGGGAATATTAATTTAAACCCCTACGCTATCCAACGCTTTCCCTACTGTTGCACTCTTTGGAGTGGGAATAGTAATTTAAACCCCTATGCTATCCAACGCTTTCCCTACTGTTGCACTCACTGGAGTGGGAATAGTAATTTAAACCCCTATGCTATCCAACGCTTTCCTTACTGTTGCACTCACTGAAGTGGGAATAGTAATTTTAACCCCCTACGCTATCCAACGCTTGCCCTACTGTTGCACCCACTGGAGTGGGAATAGTAATTTTTACCCCTACGCTATCCAACGCTTTCCCTACTGTTGCACCCACTGGAGTGGGAATAGTATATTTTTTAACCCTACGCTATCCAACGCTTTCCCTACTGTTGCACCCACTTGAGTGGGAATAGTATTTTTTACATTTTGCTATTGTACGTAAATAAAATTGGATATTATTTAATTATAATATGTTTATATATATATGTTTTAATAAATATGATTGTTAATTTTTTTTATAACTTTAATTAAATATTTAATTATTATAATTTAATTTGTGTTTGTAGGTATATTTTAGTAAATAATTTTACATTTTAATTTAATTTAACGCTGTTTTTAATAAAGTCAATATTTTTTACATCTATATTTTTGTCAACGATATTTTGTACTCGATATTTTTGTACTTACCTGTTTGTACACACAAACTCGATATTTTGGCTCTAGATATTTTTTCCTCGATATTTTGGGTAGTCGATATTTTGGCAGTCGATATTATTTCAGTGATCCAAATGTATTAATGTGGACACTATTATGGACAGAGATGCTTCGGTTCTCTAACACTGTAGATCCCTCTGGTTTTTAGGTCTTACGTGAAATGACTATTACTACTTAATAGTCGAAAGACAGTCTGTAGGTCAAACCTATAATGAAGACATTATCTCAAGGTTACAGGCAGTCTCCTGCTGCCGTAGCTTTGATGTACGGAGTGCCGTCTGCTGTAACAGAGGGGCTCTACTGCTACTGACTTGCTTTGGTTCACGCAATCAAGATACGTAGAGTAAGCAAGTCTTAATGAGATTTGATGTCTAGTTTTCCACAATTAGGTTTTTTAATGCCATAGTGCCTCTTTTGGCTCCTGGCTGTAGAAAGGGATAGTGGAGAGGTCCAAAGTGCCAGAATCCTAAAAATTACTAGTCCAATTGTTGTTCTTCAGGTGCCCCTGGCAAGGACTGGGAGCCTCGGACCTTGTGATAAGATTATGAGCCACTGGTCTGTAAATTGGGCCTTTTCTCAAAATCCTTTTGTTGCCTCTGAGATTTCTGGGTACTCTGGGGGTGCCTTGAGTCCCTTGCAACTCAAAGTTAGGATCCTCAGGGAAACTTTAAAGGTCAATATTGTATATACATCAATCAGAATACAGTTTTTCATCACAGGGCCTCTACTTTCTTGGGGTCCACTTTGAATTAGGTTAGGTACTTTAGAGAAGTGGTGATTCGTTTAGTTTTTTTACTTTTGGAACCCCACTTAATCGTTACTGAACCCGGGGACCCTCACTGAATCATTATTGGAATCCAAAGCCCCCCAATGAGTCATTACTGGCCGAAGCATTTTCAATTATTTGAATGCCAAAAGGTACAAAAACAAGCATTCATCAAACAAATACAAAAATGGTTAAATCATTTATTCAATACTCAAACAAATAGAAACAAATAAAAATAGAAATTTCAATAGGTAGGTTGAGGCTTTTCTAAGTTCAGTTTGTAGTGATGAAGTCCGTAGCCAAGATGTAGTTTCAAGTAGATTTATTAGTTACAGTTACAAGAAGTTGTATTCCTGTTATGCAGCCCCACCAGGAGCAGTCTGCCTGCAGCTCAGCACATACTCCAACTGTCACACTGCAGCATCTAGGCACCCAAACATTCCATTCAAGATCATCACACCAACATTCCACGCATCACATTCAGACTGGCTGGGCAGCTGGGGAAGAACGTAACACGATAAATAGGATACAGGTTACTACATATCCTCCCTTCTTTCACCACACAAAAATAGAAACCGCAAAAGAGGAAGGGTTCAAACAAGGGGAACCCAGGCCTTGAATTGTGCAACTGTACAGAGAAAGCAAGAAGAAAGTAAACACAAACATGAAAGTATCAAAGCATAGATACCAAGAAAAGCCAGCGAGAGCATGGAAAAAGAAAAAAACCAGGAAATATGCAAGAGTAAGTACAGAGAAAATAAAATGGAAGGTTTAGACAGAAGTAAAAGAGAGAGAAAATGCATAGAGAAAATATACATGAGATGCGCAAAAAAAAAATAGAACTGATATAGAGGAGATGCGTAGACAAATATACTTAATATATCATCCACCCATCATCCTCCTATATTGTTTTTAAAAGAAACAGAACACATGGGTGAAGGACACCCAAACTGACTTTCCCCACAATACAGGTGAATAAATGGACCAGAAACAACATGGAACATCTACACAAAACATCAACAGATGAAAATAGTAAGAGGTAAAAAGAAAAAGAACATTGACTGCTAACCATACAGCCACGGAGGCCTAGGAGCAGACAACGAGTGTGGCACACGGTAAAAACGATATACCAAAATAAAGGCACGCATGGGACTAAAACCCATTAGAACCCAACGTGGGGTTAGAAACGAAAACCGAGCAACAGAAAACATGGGACTAGAACCCATTAGCAATATAAAACATGGGCCTCCTACCCATTAGAACCCCTATGTGGTGGTTAGAACGTGAACAAAACAATTGAATAGATGGGACTCGAACCCATTAGAACCCCTAAGTGGAGGCTAAAACTGTAAGAAGGGACGAACCCCACAAAACTATCCTCATGGAAGGGAATACACTAACTGTGTAGTATCGGACTAAAATCCACAAACAGTGAAAACAGTGTTGAATGGGACTGAAACCCATCAACTGTGAGAACTGCGCTCAGTGGGAATAAAATCCAACACCCCTCAACTGTTAAAACTGTGTTGAATGGGACTAAAACCCAACAATTGAGAAGACTGTGTCGAATGGGACTAAAACCCACAGAGCAGCCATTAAGCTCTATACAAATGCCATAAAAATTACACAGGCTACCTTCTTTGAAGGAAAGATAGCAGCAGCAGCAAATTCTGCGAAGGAGACCTATCGCATTGTACGTCTCCTCACAAAAATTCAAGACCCCCTACCCCCTCCGGACCCAGAGGGCGTCAGATGTAATCAGATGGCCGATTTTTTCTCCGCAAAAATCGGAAAAATCCTGACCTCACTTCCGATCCCCACTTCCCCTCACTCTGACATCTCACCACCCCTCCATCCAGAAGCTCCACTCCTACGAGCCTTTACTCTGATCACTACGGAGACTTTCCTAGCCACCTTGCAAACTGTGAAAAGTGGCTCCCCATCGGACCCAGCTCCCATCAGTAAGTTAAAACTGGTAGCCCCCACTGTAGCCCCTACTATCACCAACCTAATCAATGCCTCTTTTAAAGAGGGCTCTGTTCCGGCTAACTGGAAGAAAGCTACCGTCAAAGCTCTCCTGAAAAAACCCCACCTAGACCCCACCGACCCCTCCAACTTTAGACCCATTTCGCTCCTCCCTGGGATCAGCAAAGTGGCCGAACGGATAGCAAACCAGCAACTTTCCAATTTTTGGGAGACAAATCATCTACTACGTGACTCTCAGACCGGTTTCAGACTGGGGCAAGGCACCGACACTGCCCTTCTGGCAGTGGTCGAAGAGGCGAGAAACATCATAGACGCAGGAGGATCAGTGACAGTGATCCTCCTCGACTTGAGCGCCGCCTTTGACACGGTGGACCACGAAATCCTGGTCCACCGGTTAAGTCTAGTTGGAGTCACCGACTCTGCCCTTGCCTGGATTAAATCCTTCCTGGAGGAAAGAACCTTTCAGGTGTCCGACGGCACTGCCACGTCCAAGGCTCTACCTATGCAGTGTGGGGTTCCCCAGGGCTCCTCCCTGAGCCCCACGCTTTTTAACGTTTATATGTCCCCCCTTGAGGACATTATCACTCCCTTCGGTGTCAAAACAGTAATGTACGCCGACGACACTCAGCTGGTGGTTTCCATCAACCAATCAAACACCAGCCTAGGAAATCTCTCCAGGTGTCTAGAAAGAGTCTCCCAATGGATGTGTGACTCCCGACTTAAACTGAACGGAGACAAATCGGAGAACCTTCTCCTAGGTAATCCTAACAAACTCCCAACTAACCTCTCGTGGCCACCCTGCATGGGAACTCACCCAACCCCAAAAACCGAGGTCAAAAGTCTAGGCATTTGGCTTGACCAGGACCTTAACTTTAAAATTCAGGCCAGAAAAACCTCAGGGACCTGCCTTGGCCTTATTCGCATGTCCCGAAAGATCCTCCACCTGATCCCCTTCCAGTCCAGGAAGCTACTGATGCAGGGCCTGGTTAACTCCAGGTTAGACTACGGTAACGCCTTGTACCTGGGAGCCCCGGCATCAGTCGTTCAGAGACTGCAGGTGGCTCAGAACGCGGCAGCTAGAATCCTAACGGGAACCAAAGCTAGATGCTCGGCGAAACCAGCTCTCAAAAGCCTTCACTGGCTTCCAGTGAAAGAGCGAATCACCTTTAAAACGCTGTGCATCTCCCACAAGATAATGCACGATAAAGGCCCCCAATCCTCCGACCCCTTATGAAACCCCACCAGTCCTTCAAAAACCTGAGATCTGACTCTCTCGCCCTTGCCAGTATCCCTAGAATAAAAAAAGTCTAGATCCGGCGGCCGCTTGTTTGCATACAATGCACCAAAACTATGGAACACCCTCCCAGTGGCCATGAGGAGAGAACACAACCTCCTCTCCTTTCGTAAACAATTAAAATCCTGGCTCTTCCCTTAAATCCACCCCCCTCCCCTTGGAATACTTGGTCTTGTTAGCGCTGGGATGCCCTAGGGTAGCTATGCGCTCTACAAATCTCTACTCAAAACTCAAACTCAAAACCCATTAACTGTGATGACTGTGTAGAATGGGACAAAGCCCATTGACTGTGTTGAATGGGACAGAGACCTATTAACTGTGGAAAGGGAGAGACACCCCTTGGACCACCCCTGGATTAATGGTAAATGTGAACCCTGCTAAGACAACGGAAACAGGTGAAAATCAAACATACTAACTAACCGACTTGTAAGAGAAATACAATTGAGTGTATAAACGAAATCTTAGGTTGCACTGTAACAAAGCCAACCTACCCACATAGTATACTATGAGAAAATCGCCCAATTCAATTCAACACAAAAGGTCAGAAACAGCACAGTGACAAACATATACTCCAGCAACGCCAAAATACAAGAGGTATGCAAGTTACATTAAAAGGTAACACAAGACGCTAAAATGAGCATCATAGGTTGTGTAAAACTCAAGATGGAGGTGAGATCCCCAATTGATATGTAATTACCCACAAGTTGGTATTATGTTATGTAGACTGAACAAGGAAAACTTGATACAATACCATGAGTGCATGTAATAAACTACAACACATCTGACCCCCATGACATATACAATTGACGCATTGTGTGTGTTACCAAAAGTTAGCAGGAGAGAAGACATGCTCCGATTTCCCATAGATGATGTCTATACCGGCATAAAGACACAAAATTCTTGTAAAATTAAAACACAGAAGTGCTCGGCAATAAAACAAAAATGACAAATGTCATGCCGAAGGTATAGTGTCCAGTTTCCCACAGGAACCCATGGGAAATGGAGAGCGCAGTAGCATGCTAGGATAAGTTTGGAAGGCTTCTGTGGAGATAGGGAAAATGGCAGCACGCAAGTTTGACTCTTTGGTGGTGGCTCACGGTGGCTCCGTGCAGCACACCGTACAGCAACAGTTCGCCTGGGAGACAAAGGCACGAGGTCACAGCATGGTCCACGCATGACATGGGAATACCAAGACAAAAGTAAGGGTGTGCACGAGAAACTGGCGATGCACGCAGAACAGTGGACTCGTGCATGTCTAACACACACAATGCCCTAATGGCCATAATTGGTGGGAGGGCTTTAAATCAGACAAATCACAAGAAAATGTAAATGACAAAATTACCCTCACCAGGAGACCGGCTCCGGTCACTTGCAAAGGGCCAAAATGAGAGAAAGACATTTCCCGAAGGTGAAATACCGACACTGAAGAAGGCACGAGAAATGAAAGTCTAAACATTGATCCACACAAATAAATCATGTATAGCCAAACTCTAGAAACGGATCCATTTCGAACAGACCGATTGTAGAGTGGGGTGAAAAATCCAGGCATTGACTCAACACATGATTCCTTGTTGAGCAGCCATTGATCACATGCTGAGCAGTTGGAAAGTAGATTTCCAGAACATCATAAGAAGGCTCTATTGATATGACCCACCGTGGGTGCTCATAGACCGTAAATTGAAAGATAAATCCAAACAATGTAAGCAGACACATGCTCTCCCTAAAGCCGAACGATGACGAGATCACTAGATGAGATGTGTAAGTGCTCAGGGTCACACCACTCATCTGCTTGCATTAGAACAAGTACAATGGACCGATGAAGCATGTCCAGGCTGGGCATATCACTAACAAGTGCTCAGGATCATACAAGCTATCACAGTAGCAGGAATTACCAATCCTTTAAATCAATGAAGTACGTGCAGGCTGGGCCTGTTCGGTGTAAAGGACACTGGTGGGGCTGGCATGTCTGTACTTCATTCCGGAGGGTTTATCCGAGTTTCTGTAGGTTTCCTTTAAAGATTTATTCTTTCAATAAGTCCTTTTGTGGCACACATAGTTTCTTTTTCCCGTGAATCATCGCCAAAATTATGTAGTGATGAATCCGTAGCCAAGATGTAGTTTCAGGTAGATTTATTAGGTACACAGACAAGAAGTTGTGTTCCTGTGATGCAGCCCCACCAGGAGCAGTCTGCCTGCTGCTCAGCCCATGCTCCAACTGTCTCACTCAAACATCTAGCAGGGGCGTAACACAGGCCCCTGCATCCCTCGCGGTGCGGGGGCCACCCAGCTGCAGGGGGCCTCCTCGGTACAGTACTCTGGCCTGAGCGCTCCGGATAAAATCCGAAGCGGGGTCCCCTCCGTGTACATTGCAAGGGGGCCCCTTAAACTTTCGTTACGCCACTGCCATCCAGGCACTCAAACATTCCATTCAAGACCATCACATCAACATTCCATGCATCACATTCACACTGGCTGAGCCGCTAGGGAGAAAGTAACAAGATAAATAGGATACAGGTTACTACACAGTTGAGGCCACTCACTGTACATATTATTCTGTTTGATGCACTTGCACTGCTCCCACAAATCAATCTGATGACATTAGCTTAATCTTTAGCCTCCAATTTCAAATTCCTTCACATTTACAGAGCTATTAAAAATGTTCAATAGTACATTTTGCTTCTTTATTTATATATATATGTTATCAATCTGTTAATATTTCATTTTCTAAGCAGTCAAAGACTCCTGAGTAGGCTCCGTACACTCATATGGGGTCTCGTACCACATGTTAAGACCAACTACACTAGAGCCATGGGAGAGTGCTTGGCTGTTAGTAAGAGTCAGTCTACATATCAGGTTACTGGACCTGGTACACAGGCTACCAGTTACAGGGCCTCACTGACACATCTATAAGACGTCAAAGGCTATCAAGAGTGTCTCCTAACACTCTTAGATCACAGGTGGTGTTGGTTGCAGGTTGTGGCTCGATGCTGAGACTGGTAGAGGGGTGTTCTGTGGGCAAAAGGGGGGCTGAAATTAAGGATTTTACGATCAGGGCATGTATGCCCATAAATCATGGAACAAGTTGAGATTCTCTTGACCCCACAATCGTAACAATAAACGGTAATTAACAACACAATTATTTAGAAAATACAATTATAGACTGCACTTTATTAGAAATCCTTAACAAATTTAGCACCTTAAAAAACTCAATTAAATTAAACAAATAACGCAATTGAGTTGATTTTGACTTACAAAATCAAAAAACAACATATAGTTTACAAGTGACTTCAGTAACATATGATAATTATGACCTGTGTAATTGAAACAGACAAAAAACCTATGTAAGACACAGTCTTTGTCTAATACCAGTGTATATCTAAATCGATTCCAAACACTATGCTTAATACAATGATTTTACCTGTATTTGCCACAATAGTGTTGCTCCTTTAGATTATACTCATAAAAGCGTAGACGCGTTTCGATGGCCTTCCTCTTTTCACACCATCTTTATCAAGACAACAACTTAATCTGTCTCTGCAACTTTCATTTCCTATAAAAATACATACATAAAAATCATCAGTATATCACATCCAATTGCGTTATTTGTTTAATTTAATTGAGTTTTTTAAGGTGCTAAATTTAAGGATTTCCCTTGAGAGTTTTAAGGGGTCCCTCTGATTATTTTTCATAGATGCCCATAAATCATGCCTATTGTTCTGGTCTCCTCAGATACACATGCAGTTGCTGATGTCAGCCTGTTTGCTTCTTCCCCGTGGCACAACTTATCCTCTTTGAGGTAGGTCTTGAGAGAATAAGCAGGGTGGTTGTGTTTGGAGGGTGGGTATTTTTGGTCAGCAGGTATGCATCTCAAGCAAAAATTCTTCTCAGTTTTGTCCCAGGTGGACAGAAATGGCCAGCACCCAGCGGTACCTTCCAAAAGACATTGCTGAAGTCTGGGCCGGTCAGTGGGGTGTAGGTTTTCAAAATACTGGCTGCAGTTTTCGCAGAAGGTAGTCCAGGGAAGCTGGATGAGGTCCCAGCTCCCAGTCAGCAAGCAGCTCGGTTCACATTTTGGTTACAAGCCACTTAGTAAGAGGGCTTTTCCCATAGGCACTTTCCCAGGCAAACCGTGGGATGTTGACTTGTGAGAAAGAATGCGCATGCCCGCCTAAGGCAGATATTTTAGAAGAACAACTCTTTATTTGGCCTCAGAAACTCGACACAGTGCTCCAGACATGGCCTCCAGAGTTGAATGTGACCTTTACAGATGGGCACAATACCTCCCTTGTGGTACCCAGAGCTGGATGGAGTCTCACAAGGATTCATACATTAGTAACTGCTGCTAAACTTTTTCCTGTTCAATGCCACATCTGACCGTGTTGCAGGGCTCGTAAACTTTGTTGTCGTTGGATAAAATGACCCACAGACCATCACTCCATTTTAAACTAGTTCACAGGCTACACCTGCTCCGACTACATGACTACTTTGCATTTCACTGCATTGAATCTTAGCTCCCACCTCCCACCAACCTCGAGCTTTCTCGACACGTCCCCGCCTTCCACTCCTCCCCTGGTATCACTGGGTTCCAGGGCGGTGTGCCTGCTGGCAGGATACTGCCGCGCCCTCCCAGAACCCGTGCTGTGTCCCTGATAAAAGCCTAGGCAGGGCCCTCTGCACATACGTTCAGCTTGGGTGCTCCTACTGCTTTTGCCAGATCCACCGAGTATTTTATTTACGTTCATCCAATTCATACTAAGATTTAATGCACTAATAACAGCCCTTTTTATGAATGTTGTTTGGACCCTTCTTTAAATGCCTGTCAGCCGTTGCCGTGCTTGACCTGAAGTTCACTTCCTGGCCAAGACCGGAAGCGCTTTCTGTCAGCAGAAAAGCGTGGTATGCAAGCTTTATGGCCGTGGTCCAATATAAAGGTCAGAACACATCTCCCAAATAGGCTGAAAAGAGAGACGGGTCACGGTAGGATATTCTCCAACTCCCTCCAAAACGAAAAGAGAATAAATAATGCATAAACAGGAGGGGTTGAAAACCAGTATTTTTGAACTGCAGAAAGTGCTGCCCTGGAAGTTCATCTCAGGCCAAAAAAACTGAGAGAGCACAAGTTTGAAAAAAATGTATAAGTACGCCATATTTACAAGCACGTAGTTAGTTTAAACATGTTTTGCACACGAGTGTTTTATATTCAATAGCGAAATGTATAGAATGTTAAGTAGAGTAACCATAATTATAACGGTGTGAGATTAAATGTAGAAATGTTGGAGTATATGTGAAAACCTCATGGTTCTCTCATGTTAAAAGAGTCATGTCCGAATTAAATGTAACTTTGGATTCCAGTATTTTGTGTAGGCCTTAGGGCAATTCACAGCAAACCTGAACGTGCTGCTAAACTAATGTGAGATAAAGTTGACATGGTTCTTTCAAAATGTACTATTGAACTTAGGGTTAAAAGTATATGCTTTATAGATGTGTTATTTTAGAAACGTATGCTAGTTAAGAATGTTTGCTGTTTAAATCAAGTTAACGTTTTAAGAGTGCAGGAACCTGCTGCATGTAAATCAAGTAGGCCAGAACAGATAATGTCATGTAGTTTAAATCGTCATGTGCTCGTTAGAGGAGAGGTCGTGAGGTGTCCAGTATGGAGCTCTGAGAGTGTTTTATGGCCTAAGATATGGTGAAGTCTGGAATTTGAGGCCCACTGCAGGACGAGCTGTATGCAGGTGCGAGGGTCCTAATCAGCTCGAATGAAAGGGACTTTGTTCAGTGGCGCCTTGCGCAGGCCTGTAGGAGTTTCCAGGAATTTCAGGGGGTATCAGCGCACTGAAGAAGCCGCCTGCTAACCAAGGTCAACTATAACGAGGGTCTTCAAGAGTACCATCATGGAGTTTACCGCGCAAAGATGTACCACGTGAGGGGCGTCCCAAGGGGCGTTTCTATTGGAAATGTGATTTGGTATTAGGGAAAGTGACCCGGGAGGAGAGCAGAGCAGATGATTTTGGGAGCCTAAGGAAGCGGATGGGTAGGCAGATAGGCTGATCAGGAGAGACCCATTATCAGAGAAGAGACAAAGAGAAGTGCGTGATCTTCTTAGGAAGTCACCACGGCTGACACCTAGAGGGTTAAGATCTTGCTAAGTAGGGATGTCATTTAGTGTAGTGTAGGGACAGACTAACCTTAATTTTTCTTTCTGTAATGACTTTGAGGTTGCAACTTGTATTCATTTTGGCAACGCTCATGTTATTAGAAGTTGTACTTATTATTTTGTTCTTCAGACTCAGATTATTCAAAAAGTTCATGTTCATAGTGATACCGATTTATCTTCTTAATCTCATTTTGAGAAGTTTGTATCTTCAGTTATCTTTGACTTTATATTAAATCTTTAAAACTTAATTTTGGTCAGTGGTCATTTAGAGTGGTGTAAGTTCTTAAATTGATTGTTTACTGCGAGATTACCTTTTACTCAAGACAGGTACCAACGATTCAGTCGACAGGAAATGGGATTTGGTAAGATAATTAGTAACCAGTAATCCCGCGTTAGCAGTTGGTAGCAGAGTGAGGATGGTTATCTTCTTGAGGAAGGTAATCTAGAGAGGTTAGTTTACCCCAAGGCCCGAGACGCCGAGAGACGAGCAGCGGAAGAATCGTGTGCCGAAAGGTGCAGACGGTGCGAGAAAAGCAGCAGTATCGGAGAGTGAGTATAAAAAGGGTCATGCGTGAATAGATTGCGGTGTTTTGTGTTGTATTTGTATTGTAATGTCTTGCGGAGTTGAATGCCTGTAGTGTGAATGAGAGACGGTTGTGAGCGCGCGCAACCTGGTAAACTGGTAACCTGGTAAACGGGTGAACTGGTGAAATCTTAAGTTCAGGCCAGAGCTTAAGTGGTTTTGGGTGTATCGAACATCCAGGGTAGTTGTCGACCATAGTACGGAGGTCACGAGGTACCATTGACCGCCGTGGATCCAAGATAGGGGGAGTGTAAGAGTGAGTGTATGAGTAACGGACGCTGGTCGAAAGTTACTGCGTGTGAGTAACCTATCGGAGAAGGCGATTGTCTGGAAGTAAACGGAAAGACATTTCGCCAAGTTAGGGTGACAACTACAGAAAGACTGTGGGCGTACAGTCAAAGAAAGGTGATCGCTTGGACGGAAGTAATCATTTTTCAGAGTATGAATGGGATGCGTGCATGACCGGGGAGACGAGCTGAGAAAGGAGGGGAACTGCTGCGAAGGGGGACGGGTGACGTCGACTAGAGCCGCGCTCTGATTGAGCGGTTGGTGTGACGTTAGCTAGAGCCGCGCTCTGGTTGGGCGGCTAGAGTGACGTCGGAGGAAAGCCGCGTACGGATAGGCCAGTTAGTGAGAACGGCGCTGAGATTGGTGGAATATCATCAGGAAGTAAACAAACGCGGAGAAAAGAGAAATCATGAAGTGTTTTAAGTGTTTGAAAGGGATTTTTAAACGTAAACGAAGTGAACATTATTACGGGGAAGAGGCACCGCCGGAGGGTACGCCAGCTCATTACATGGCAACGAATGTGGGGCTGCATACGATATTGTGGATTGGGGCTTGGAATAAGCTTACGGAAGGAAATGAGGAAATGCAGTTCCCGAAGTATGGAACGTTTAAGTTAGAGGTGTTACATCGGCTAAAAGCAACCATGTCCTCATTGAAACCCTCACCTAGACCAACACAGTTTGAGGCTCTTAATGCATGGATTAAGGCTGCACACGACCGAAATTTGAACAGGCGTCAACAAAGGCTGACGCGATCGGTAAGGGCAGTGCGAGATTCCAAATGGGATGAGGAGGAAAAGCGTTGGAGGGTACAGACTATTGAGGTGGAGAAAATGTATCCGATGAGGGAGGTGTCAGGAGGAGGAAACCTCATGGAAGAAGACGAGGAAAGCGAGTCGGAGGACAATCTGATAAACAGATTGTTAATGGATAGACCACCTCCGAGAGTGGGATTGATAGAAGATAGAGGGCTCGCAAGGGAAGATGGGAATGAGATAGAGGGATATACACCACTCCCTATATCGGAATGGACACCTATCAAAAGTGGAGAAACACCTCCAAACAACACTGTACAGAGTGTAGTGGGAAGGTTTGTGGTGCAGAAAACGCCAACCACAGAAAGGGTTGAGTCTGTGGGATTGCCAGACGCTCTTCAAGTGCCTGTTACCATAGGACCCATAGTTTCGATCTATAATTCTGAGAGAGATAGAGGGGAACAACAAAGGCAATTGGATAGGGAAAGGATTGAGATGGAAAGGAGGAATAATGTGACGAATGCATGGAAACAATTACCAGGTTCGGTAACGTGGAACACCCCATTAGACACAACTGTCGGTCCCAATTCAGAACAGGGAGGTCCGAGAGGACCAATGGATCTAAGGGGACCGCGGCCAAGATCTTTTTCAGAGTTAAGAGCTGATTTGAGGGAATGGGACGGGTCCATAGTATCTCCGAGTAACAGGACAAGAACGGAACCAGAGTGGGAAAGCAGGGGTAACGGGACAGTATCTCATTGTGGGGCCAGCGAGAGTAGTCAGAGCCGGGAAGGCCAAAGTCAAGAGAATAGAGGGGATGCATGTCCTACAAATCAGAGAGAACAGCCGGAACAAAATACTAAGATTGTAGAATGTGAGGAAATGTCCCGTCTCTGGGGGAACGGAGGAGATGAGGCGGTACGGGCTTTTCAGAATAGGTTTAGGTGCCTTCATCATACACTTGGGGAAGACGTTCAACATTGGAGAAAGGAGAACAGCGATAGGTCCCGCCACGCCTCGAATAATCAGGAATCACAGGGAAGTAGGGAAGAAAGAGGGAGTAATAGAACCTCTTACCCTCTATCCCGTGAAACTAGCCAGGATGGAGAGAGAGAGGCTGGGAGGCATGAAGGAGTGTTTCACCACCCACCCCGAGAAGATGGAAAGGCATGGGACTTAGAGAGATGGGAACAGGGGAGGACTCCCTATAATTCACCAATACCTAAACGTAGATCTCGGAGCTGGGATGGGAGAGATGCGGATGGAGGAGCTAAATTGAGTGTCTTGAAAGCTGAAATAAAGGCAAAAAGGCTTGATGTTACCAGTTTAAAATCAGATGTTGATGAGATAATAGATGGAACATTGCCTTTGGAAAGGATAGAATTGTATGAACAGGATGAGTTATTGTTCATGGCAAAGGATATTACTAGGAAAGCTAGAGCGTTTCATGAAAAACTGACTGATTTGGCAGACAAGTATGCCGTGGATTTGTCTAGGACAAGGGCATTGCAGAGCAACCACAGATTACAGTACGCAGACCAAGATCTAGATGAGAAGAGAACTACTGGATTAAAAACACACATAAGAGAGTTGGTAACAGGGATAAGAGTGTGGAGAGAACTGGATAAATGGGAAGAAAGGTGGTCGAAAAAGGGCACAGTTAGGCGAAGTACAAATGTGATGACCCCTGAGGGAAGGGTAATGCAGATGGAGGCATTCCCTTTGCGAGAAATATCAAATGGAAATTATGTACATGTGCCCTGGAGTAGAGGAGACTTAGCCGCATTTACCAACTCATTTCCGAAATTGCGGGACAATCCAGTCGAATGGTATAAGCAGGTAGAGAGGTTCGTTAAAATCTCGAAAGTACTGTGGATAGATTTGAACACGTTGTTTGACATCGTGGTCCCATCTGATCTATGGACCCCTTGTAAGACTAGTGTCGAATGGCCAAATGCTGAACCATTGAGGGATGCTCGAACAAATGGACCATCTGAGATTGTCATGCGAAAGTATGAAAGGGTAATAGCATGGCTGAAAGATAAGGTACCACCACAGGACATAGATTGGGTAAAAATAGACCGAACAAGGCAGGAACCCAAGGAGACAGTTCACGAGTTTTATGAAAGATTGTTGAAAACATTCAAGCAATACAGTGGACTAGATGTAATGGATCCCAAAGACATAGGGCAGTTCGTGTCAAAGTTTGTCTTGGGGTTGAGACCTGATATTTGTTTGATGATACAGCAACATTTAATCTGTTGGCAGAACAAACCACTAGATGAGATTTTACGATATGCGAGGTACTGCAGTGACGAGATAGATTCTAAAGCCAAGAATCTAAAGGAGAAATTGATGGTGGTGCAAATGCAGTCCGCTGGGAAGGGTGGCCAGCAGAAGCAGGGGATGGGACGAAAACCAAATGGTCAGAACAAAGATAATGAAGAAGGGCAGAGACCTAGGATAGACTTTGCCACTTTAAAGAAAACGACAAAGTGTCATCTGTGTCATCAGGTGGGGCATTGGCGACGCGAGTGTCCCTTTAACCCTGAAAACGGAGAGCTAGAAGTAGAAGAGCAGGTCCAAGAAGACCCAGTGCAAAAGGTGACAGTCCCAAGCAGTAAGGTGGCCAAAGGGGGGACTTCGGCTCCACGGGCCCAATTCCCACAGCCACCGAAGATAGCAGCTGGAGGAAAGGTCTTTAAACAAATGCCTCTGTTTATCGAGGAAGAAAAATGTTATTACATTGATCCATTGACAGGACAACGGGTGAGCAGTGAAGAAGACTGTACCCTCGGGGCAGTTCTAGAAGTGGATCAGAGAGGGCCGTTTGTTGAGGCAGAAGTGGCAGGGTGTCCCACTACGTTCTTAGTGGACACTGGGGCTACTCGTTCGACTCTGAGATCAGCGGTAGTTCCAGACTTGCCAATGTCAGGGGAAACAATTCAAGTGGTAGGAGTCGCAAATAAAAGAATGACTAGTCCCTTGACAGAACCAGTGTCTGTGAAAATTGGAAACCACATGAACGAACATCAGTTTGTGGTTTGTGACTCGAGTCCGGTATGTCTGTTAGGTAGGGATTTGTTATGCAAATTGAATTGCACCATATACTGCACCCCACAAGGAGTGGAGGTACAGACTACCGACGATGATGCTACCTTTAAGGTGGCCAATTCAAAATTCTGTGTAGAACTATATCCTACTCTGACTGTAGAAGATCTTCCACAAGACTTAAGAGATGCAGTGGCGTCAGAGGTGTGGGATTTCACAGGAGAAGATATAGGATTGATTAAAGGGGTAGAACCGGTAAAAATTCTGGTAAAACCAAATGTTGAGTTTCCAAGAACGCCTCAATACAAATTGTCCCAGGAAACGATTGCGGGAATAAAGCCTGTGATCGAGTCAATGATACAGCAGGGAATACTGAAGGAAATCGTGGGCAGTCCTTGTAACTCCCCGATTATGGGTTTGCAGAAACCTAGCGGGAAGTTTAGGATAGTTCAGGATTTACGAAAAATTAACAACATAGTCGTTTCATGTTGTCCCGTGGTACCGAATCCATCAGTAATATTGTTTCAAATACCATGTCAAGCAGAATGGTTCACAGTGATAGATCTTTGTCAGGCTTTCTTTTCAATCCCATTGGATGAAGAGAGCAGGTACCTTTTTGCGTTTAAAATGGAAGATCGCGTTTTAACATGGTGTCGAATCCCACAAGGATTCACAGACAGTCCATCCATCTTTAATCAGTTGTTGAAAAAGAATCTTGAGAATCTAGTACTGCCACAGAACTCGGTTCTGGTACAGTACATAGATGACCTACTTGTTGCGTCAGAAACAGAGGAAGCTTGTAAAGTAGATTCAATTGCCTTACTGAATCATTTAGCTGAAAATGGACATAAGGTATCTCCGAGCAAGTTACAGTATTGTCTGACAGAAGTACAGTATCTAGGGCACAGGTTAGAAAAAGGGAAACGTAAGGTGTCCCCAGAGAGGATTGAGGCGATAATGAAAATGAATGCGCCTACAACACAGAGAGAAGTTAGAATGTTCTTAGGAATGGTGGGTTACTGCCGACAGTGGATAGTTAACTTTTCACTGAAAGCAAAGCCCTTACAGAAACTGACGCACAAGGAGGTGAGTGATCCGGTACCATGGGATGAAGAATGTCTGGTGGCGTTTTTACAGCTGAGAGACGATTTATGTCGTGCTCCGGCTCTGGGAATGCCAGATTACGAAAAGTCATTTTCACTCTATTGCTGTGAGAGAGAGGGATGTGCTTTGTCAGTCTTGGCACAGACCCACGGTAATGCCCGTAGACCAGTTGCATATTTTTCGGCTACATTAGATCCAGTAGCCGCAGCGTTGCCCGGATGTCTCAAATCCGTTGCCGCAACGGGTGTCAGCATTGAAAGGAGCGAAAGTATTGTAATGGGACATCCAGTGGTGGTGTATGTACCGCATTCAGTTGAATTGTTAATGACCAGGACGAAGACGCAGCATCTGACCAATAGCAGGCTCACGCGTTATGAGCAAGTTATACTTGCCGCAGAAAACGTGACTCTCAGGAGATGCTCTGTCTTGAATCCTGCTACTTTGATGCCATTACCTTCGGTTATAGAAGGCGAAGGATGTGAAGACCACGATTGCCTTGATGTGACTGAACTATGCACGAAACCCAGACCAGATATAGTGGATGAGCCATTGTCTGACCCCGATGAAATTTACTTTGTTGATGGCTCATGTTTAAGAGACGATACTGGTCGGTTGAGAGCAGCTTATGCTGTTTGTACCATTGCTGGAGTTGTGGAAGCCGCTTGCCTGGAAGGAGTACATTCCGCACAGGTAGCAGAGATTATTGCCCTAACTCGTGCCTGCATAGCAGGAAATGGAAAGAGAGTCACCATCTACACGGACAGCCAATATGGTTTCGGTGTGGTTCATGATTTCGGGCAGTTGTGGTCTCAGAGGGGTTACATGACCTCCTCTGGTTCGCCCATTCGAAATGGAGAATTTGTGCGACTGCTGATAGAAGCATTACAAGGTCCTGTTGACATTGCAGTAGTGAAGTGTGTAGCTCATACTAAGAATACAGATTTTGTGTCACAAGGTAATAGATATGCTGATGAAGTCGCACGCTATTGTGCGGAACAAAGTTATTCTTTCTCAAAGGTGGAAATAGAAGGTGCAGAAGAAAAGACTGAATTAAGTATGATGTTAGAAACTGTAGACACTTGGGAGGATTTAAGGATAATGCAGGAGAACGCACCTGAAACAGAGAAAAAGGCATGGGAAATAGCAGGCTGTGTGCGAAGTGAAATGGATTTTTGGGTTTCAGCAGATGGGAGAGCTGTGTTACCTGAAGAATTAGCTAATCCCATGGCGAGAGAAATACATGGTCCAGTACATCTAGGAAGGGATGCTATGATGAGAGTGTTTAGGCAGACTTGGTATTGCCCGAAATTCAGAATAGCAGCAGAATCAGTATGTAAGCGATGTGTTACCTGCCAACAACTGAACGTAGGCAAACGAACACCAGTCACACTGAGTCACATTGGGAGGTCGGGGGGGCCTTTCAATAGAATGCAACTAGACTTCATCGAGATGCCAAGAGTCAATCGCCTTCGGTATGTGTTGGTGATTGTATGCGTATTTTCCAGATGGGTTGAAGCGTACCCTACACGTAGGTGCGATACACTCACAGTGGCTAAATTGTTGCTCAGGGAGTTGATACCGCGCTTCGGGGTGCCTGCCTCTTTGGAATCGGACAGAGGAAAACATTTTAACAGCGAAATAGTGAAGATGTTGTGCTCCACACTGAATATCGATCAAAAGCTGCATTGTAGTTATCGACCAGAAGCTTCAGGAATTGTGGAACAAGTGAATGGCACTTTGAAGAATAGATTGGCTAAAGTAGTGGCATCCACATCCTTGAGTTGGCCAGATGCTCTTCCATTGGTGCTCATGAGCATGCGCAGCACACCTGATAGGAGGACAGGTCTCTCTCCCCACGAGATCCTGATGGGGAGGGCCATGAGACTTCCTACAGTTCCAACTACTGCTCTATTGAATATTACAGATGATCTGATCTTGGATTATTGTAAAGGACTGTCTGACGCCATCCATTCTGTGTCCCTTCAGGTGCATGCGGCTGAAGTTCCAGCAGCGAGGAACCTGTGTCATGACCTGAACCCAGGGGACTGGGTCCTGGTTAAAAAGCACGTCCGGAAGAACTGCCTAGATGTTCGCTGGCGTGGGCCCTTTCAGGTAATCCTGATAACGAACACCGCGGTGAAGTGCGGGGGGCTGCCAAATTGGATTCATGCATCCCCTACTCGAAGAGTTCCAGCACCTCTAGAAGGAACAGCTCCCATCCCAGACGAAAGCCCGGAAGTGGAAGAAGAGTCGCAAGAAGGGATTGAGGCAGCTGAGGAGGTGTCGGAGGAAGTTGGGAACGCATCGGATTCAGAAGAAGAGCGAAGGCAGGACGGCAGTGAGACAGAAGACGCAACTGAAGGAGAGAGCAGAAGTGAATACGACTCAGACTCAGATCCGTATCGGAGCGACCAAGAACCAAGTGGGAGGACAAGGAATAGGAGAATAAGGCTTGGAGCTGCCACTTGGCCAACAAGGAGAAGAAGGCTAAGTTTGAGGTCGGCCCAGGAAGAAACGCTCACTCCTATATCCGAAGACTCAGATCCAGAAGAAGATATCCAGGATCAAGCCGAGGAGGGTCTTAGAAGATCAAGTAGGGTGCGAGTGCCTAGCAGAAGATACTCTACTCCCGACTGGACCTACCTCGTGGCAGATGTCTGGGAGACACAGAACAGGGAGGATCAGGGAGGTGGAACTGATCAGAACTGACCCGATCATCACAGTGCAAATAAAGTTTCTACTGCCAGGAGCGGAGACCGAAAGGTTGCTGACACTCAACATCGTTCATCCTGCTCTCCTGAGTGGAATAAGAAAGTTGATTTTAGAAACAGTTGAGTTTCCAGTTTGCTGTTCACGATATCCAATATTGGAGGGAACTCTTCTTCGTTTGGAAATGCTTGAGCGAGTAGTAGAAATGTTAGGAGCACTTATTGTTGTGGACTAATATCATATTGCGAATGGCTTTAAGGGGGTGCAGATCTGGAAAAGTGAAGAAAGTGATCTTGATTAGAACGGACCCCTTTGTAATTGTGGATATAGAACTGATAGTACCAGGATTGGAAATTGAAAAAACGCTAACTCTCAATTTCGTCCGTCCACTTGTCTTGAGCGAAATAGGGAGAATAATCCTAGAAAAAGTTGACTTTCCATGGTGTGGTACGAACTGTCCAGAACCTGAGGGAATGATACTTCGGATGGACGTTTATGAAGAAGTAGTGTCACTCCTTGAGTCATACATAACTTCAGACGAAAATAAGACTTTTGAAAAGAAATTGTAAATTGTTGCAAGATAACCTAGCGCCGAGTGGAAGAAGAAAAAAAAAATGGTAGGGGTTTCCTTTTAGCGGATGGAGAAGGGCTAGGGTTGTCTATTTTACTGGACTTTGAATTGTTTTGCGGAAATAAATTGTCAAGCTTCCAAGTGTTCCAAGAAAGACATTGCAAGAGAGAAAGACTTTGTTTGAAAAGAAGAGGAAGTAAATGCTGGAAGAAAGTCGAAAACTACACTGTTTGAGAACATGGAGGCTGGCAACCCGAACCGCAGGGCAAAATATATAGCTGTTACCTTTTTAGGAGTAGTGGTTTCTCTTATAATTTTAGTGGTAACTGTTTCATTCCTAGCGGGACACGAAGGGGATGGAACCACAGTTAAGGAGGATAAGGGAGTGTCAACACCGAGAACTACCATTATTAAGGAGAAGGGAAACATCAATGAGAAAGACAAAGCGTTGTTAGATGCAGAAGTAAAAAGGTTACACATGGATGAGTCACAGGGGAATTACAAGTCAAATGCTTATGCTAAGTTGCTTTATGAATATGTTGATGCCATGGAGGTAAAGGATTGCTATGTCTGTATGCAATTACCAATTTCGGTGGAGGAGGGTATCAAATACCATCATCTCCCGTTGACCTATGGGATAACGTGCAGTTTATTGTTAAGTATGTTTTATGGACGAGACGGATTTGAGTATTACTTCTCGAATTTCGACTCGACATTGCCAGAGGTTCCGAATTTCAAGCATTTGAACAAATGGGACTACTACAAAAGCGAAGACAGGTTACACAAATGGTTTATTCCATGGAGAACGTTAGATACTTCACATGCTCGAATCAACAATCTGACTTGTCAAATATCAGAAGTTGAGAAAAAGTTTATAGCTCAGGTAGATACTAGATACAGGAGGCAGAAGATATTGAAGGCATCAGGACAAGGGGAAACAGATTGGACCAAGGAGGAAAGGGCACAACAACGAAAAGGTAGTATTGGTCCAATTGCTTTGGATAAGGAGAAACGGGGGAAACTGTGCATTCACAGGAGTTACTCCTATTATGAAAACGTTTATGTAGGACAAGTCAATTGTGAACATGCCTTTCAATTGGAGTATTACTCTAAGAACTTCATGAAAGGGATGCAAGCAATACCAAATGTATATTTTGTATGTGGAAGATATGCCTATGTGAAGTTACCAGATAATTGGTACGGATCATGCTATCTGGCTGTTGTCTTTCCTAAAATATATCATGTTGAGAATTTAGACACGCCTAAGAAAGAAATATCAACTAGATGGAAGCGAGGGCTGGGTGCAGCAGAAGTAGTTGGAGATGTAATAGGTGCTGCATTCCCTTTCTTAGGATTGATAATGAATGACATTAAGATCAGGAGGTTAGCTACAGTCGTAGATAGACTGTCTGCCAGTACTGCAAGATCCTTGATGCTGATAGAGGGGGAGATGCAATCGATTAGGGCAATGGTTCTTCAGAACCGACTTGCTTTAGATGTTCTGTTAGCAAAAGAGGGAGGAGTCTGTAGGGCCTTGAAGGTACAGGAATGCTGTACTTACATTCCAGACAATTCAAAGCCTCTAGAGAAGTATATACAAAACATCACTGCCATACACTACGAAATTGAGGACCTGGCAAAGGTAAATGTGTGGGAAAAAGTAGGTCATGGAATGGGTAAAGTTGGAAGTTGGTTTGCCAACTTAGGAAAGGGTATCGTTTGGTACATATTGAAGCCCATCATCATAGTAATGATTTGTGTAATCACTTTGTGGGGATTGGTGCGTTTGTATCAATGTTATAGAGCAAATAGGTTACAGAGAGCTATGAAGAAACAGGAAGAAGAGTTGACAGCGATGCAGGACACTCAATATAAGAGTCTGAAAGCATTAGAGAGTATGAAAAGAAGTGGTACTACCTTGTCTTCACTTTAAAGGTTCTACATTTTAGTGTCATGGTAATGATGACCCCTAAAGGTCATCAAAGGGGGGACTGAGAGAGCACAAGTTTGAAAAAAATGTATAAGTACGCCATATTTACAAGCACGTAGTTAGTTTAAACATGTTTTGCACACGAGTGTTTTATATTCAATAGCGAAATGTATAGAATGTTAAGTAGAGTAACCATAATTATAACGGTGTGAGATTAAATGTAGAAATGTTGGAGTATATGTGAAAACCTCATGGTTCTCTCATGTTAAAAGAGTCATGTCCGAATTAAATGTAACTTTGGATTCCAGTATTTTGTGTAGGCCTTAGGGCAATTCACAGCAAACCTGAACGTGCTGCTAAACTAATGTGAGATAAAGTTGACATGGTTCTTTCAAAATGTACTATTGAACTTAGGGTTAAAAGTATATGCTTTATAGATGTGTTATTTTAGAAACGTATGCTAGTTAAGAATGTTTGCTGTTTAAATCAAGTTAACGTTTTAAGAGTGCAGGAACCTGCTGCATGTAAATCAAGTAGGCCAGAACAGATAATGTCATGTAGTTTAAATCGTCATGTGCTCGTTAGAGGAGAGGTCGTGAGGTGTCCAGTATGGAGCTCTGAGAGTGTTTTATGGCCTAAGATATGGTGAAGTCTGGAATTTGAGGCCCACTGCAGGACGAGCTGTATGCAGGTGCGAGGGTCCTAATCAGCTCGAATGAAAGGGACTTTGTTCAGTGGCGCCTTGCGCAGGCCTGTAGGAGTTTCCAGGAATTTCAGGGGGTATCAGCGCACTGAAGAAGCCGCCTGGGAACCAAGGTCAACTATAACGAGGGTCTTCAAGAGTACCATCATGGAGTTTACCGCGCAAAGATGTACCACGTGAGGGGCGTCCCAAGGGGCGTTTCTATTGGAAATGTGATTTGGTATTAGGGAAAGTGACCCGGGAGGAGAGCAGAGCAGATGATTTTGGGAGCCTAAGGAAGCGGATGGGTAGGCAGATAGGCTGATCAGGAGAGACCCATTATCAGAGAAGAGACAAAGAGAAGTGCGTGATCTTCTTAGGAAGTCACCACGGCTGACACCTAGAGGGTTAAGATCTTGCTAAGTAGGGATGTCATTTAGTGTAGTGTAGGGACAGACTAACCTTAATTTTTCTTTCTGTAATGACTTTGAGGTTGCAACTTGTATTCATTTTGGCAACGCTCATGTTATTAGAAGTTGTACTTATTATTTTGTTCTTCAGACTCAGATTATTCAAAAAGTTCATGTTCATAGTGATACCGATTTATCTTCTTAATCTCATTTTGAGAAGTTTGTATCTTCAGTTATCTTTGACTTTATATTAAATCTTTAAAACTTAATTTTGGTCAGTGGTCATTTAGAGTGGTGTAAGTTCTTAAATTGATTGTTTACTGCGAGATTACCTTTTACTCAAGACAGGTACCAACGATTCAGTCGACAGGAAATGGGATTTGGTAAGATAATTAGTAACCAGTAATCCCGCGTTAGCAAAACTATGGGCCTCATTTATGAAAAGTGACGCATCGCTGCGTGAAAACAGCGATGCGTCACTTTTCACTGCTCCCTCCTGGCAACACCAATGATGAGTCATATTTACAGTATGACGCATCATGGTGCATGGAGCTACAGATACGTCAGTATTTCTGACGTATCTGTATGGCGCAAAAGTGACGCATTGCTGGAGTACGTCACAAAAGTGACGCAACTCCAGCAATGTGTCCTTTCACATGGGGCAAGCCCCATGTGAAAGGGCCTGCGTCAGTCTTACGCCTGCTGTGAGGCAGGCGGAAGAAATTTACGCATTTGTGTCCTAGAAGTGGTGCAGTGTAATATTATAGATTTCACTGCGTCATTTCTAGGACCCTTTCTTGCGTTAGAACGTCCCCCCTGCATACATTATACATGGCGTAGGTGTAATGTAGCACAGGGGTTTACAAAGTGACGCATCTACGTAGATGCGTCACTTTGTAAATATGGTGCAACGAGGCACATTTTTTACGCTGCTGGTGTGTCACAAAAAGTGACGCATCGGCGGCGTGAAAGTGACGCACGGCCTCATAAATGAGGCCCTAGGAATATAATAGAAAGCGGCATTTTGACAGCATTCGTAGGAGTACCATTCCAGGTCAGGGAGAGTTTGCAGGGATGTGATTGGCTCTGGCAGGTGCGGAGTATTTTAGGAAAGTGGCTCCATGCGTGACCCAAGCAGCTGCTGAGACCAAAGCGGACAGCCTTGAGCATCGTCCATGTCTTAGATTTCAAAACAAGAGCAGTGACGTCACGTAAAATGGTGGGACCCCTGCGGAATGGGAAGATGGTCCCTTGAGTCTCCCATATTTCATAAATATTCATTGAACTTAGGCCGGATGGACAATTGTCATTATTTGTATTGTTGTCAGAGTATTATCATTACTTATAATCCATATAGGAAGCACAATCTAATCAATTTTTATTTTGCCTATGTGGAACAACTTTACCCACGCTGTGCCCTATACAATGGCAAGAAATTGTAGATAATTTGCTCATATATTTGTCTGCTTTGTTAAGAGAGCACAGGGTGCTGATGTGTAGGTTTCAGTACTGTCAGCCATTCATAATAAGATAGGTGGGTTGACACACACGCTGCTGAGATCTGTGTGTAACCTAGTCACAGATTCAAATCCCGGCAAGATACCTTAGCAGTTTAGTGCGCTTGCTGCAGAGATTTGTGTCTAACCTTTGAGGCAATGGTTCCAATCCCAGATAGGTCAGAGAGTCAATCTATTGAGACAATACTTCAAATCCCAGATAGGTCAGAGAGTCAATCTATTGAGACAATAGTTCAAATCCCAGATAGGTCAGAGAGTCAATCTATTGAGGCAATAGTTACATTACCAGGTAGGTCAGAGGGTCAATCTATTGAGACAATAGTTCCAATCCCAGATAGGTCAGAGGATCAATTTATTGAGGCAATAGTTCCAATCCCAGATAGGTCAGAGGGTCAATCTATTGAGACAATAGTTCAAATCCCAGATAGGTCAGAGGATCAATTTATTGAGGCAATAGTTCCAATCCCAGATAGGTCAGAGGGTCAATCTATTGAGGCAATAGTTCAAATCCCAGATAGGTCAGAGGATCAATTTATTGAGGCAATAGTTCCAATCCCAGATAGGTCAGAGGGTCAATCTATTGAGGCAATAGTTCCAATCCGAGATAGGTCAGAGGGTCAATCTATTGAGGCAATAGTTCCAATCCCAGATAGGTCAGAGAGTCAATCTATTGAGGCAATTATTCAAATGCCAGATAGGTCAGAGGGTCAATCTATTGAGGCAATAGTTTAAATCCCAGATAGGTCAGAGGGCCAGTTTATCTGATGCAAAGATCTCGATTGGGTATTAAGGGCAGGGACTCGAGCTGGGTTTGGCGGTGTCTGTGCCTGATTTCAATGGAGAGGTGCAGATCTGAAGACAAAAAGAGGACAAAAATACAATGATTATGGCATGCAATTAGTTTGTTCCCTTCACATGAGGGCCATTATTACATTTTCTCTACTTTGCATAACAGTCCCCGGTACAGAAAAGAAGTGATGGTTTTTAACTCCTACATAAGGGAAGGTGACCATCACTATGACTTGAAGACTCTTTGGTTGACAGGACTGGCCAAATCAAGGGCTTTCACCAGCAGAGACAGCTGAGACTCTGCTGGTGTTAACTCGTAACTTTCCCTGACTTTAAATAAAGAGGGTGAAACCACTAGTTTGGCTGTGAGAGCCGCCAATTTATGGCAGTGCTCTTGCGCTATTAAACTTTAACTTACACTCAATGTCCTCTATTCAGATTTGTGTAGATGAACCCTCACACCTTAACACTGCAATCACCCTGCCATTCCCCATGAAGCCACCAGTGGTAATTGTCATTGAATACTGACAAGACTGGCCTGTGAACGGGTTACGGAGAGGTAGTGGTGGTCATCAGCATGCCAGTGCATGCAACACCATGCTGTTGTCCGTCTTTAATCTGGATGCCCTACAGGGCCACTTGGTGGGACACACCAGCTGTAGGCCCTCTGAAATCACTGGGATTCCCCAGTCATGTCATAAAAGAGAGGGAAATCTTAGGAATTATCCAGGACCTGGGGGTTTCAAGACACCATGGTAATCCGAGGGAGTCATTTAAATGAGGTGCACGAGGATATCTGACAAGAGAGGAGTCCCAGGTATTCCTTCGCCGGTACCTCGCATGTGCATGGTACCAGCAAGGGAATCCCTGCGATTCTATTTATGTCAGGGTGATTGTGCTCCTTGGTACCTGGGATTATCATGTAGCTATAGGGATGATTAGATTTGTCTCTTCTGGGCTCAGGGAATCAGAGGATTCCTGGGAGAAATGTCCTAAGATTCTTCGGGGTTGGGGACAGACAGGTTAGGGCCTGCCACCAGCTGTTTGGTACTATCCCTGCCTCTTCTGCTGTCTCGTAATTGGTGGTGGGTACTGGTATTCTGTCAGAAGTAGACTGGCCTCTGCCTGTCTCTTTCAAAGTTTAAACTGGGAGGTGAATCCTTACGCTACACCATTTCCTCATGTGAGAAAAACCCACTTTATTGGGAGCAAGCTGGGCAACCTCACTTCCTATGGTTTTGCCACAAACGCTAACATGCCTTCAGCAACACCTAACACTTATTACTAATCCATCCACCCACCCACTTGTAAATAATTACCACCCTTACAATTCCCTTCCCTCCTTTCCTCCAGAACTATGACATCCCTCCTTTTCATGTGTTCTACTGCCCATCCACAGTTTCCTTATTTGGCCTGCCTGCCCTCCTCATTGAATTCTCATTCCATCTCTCTTCCTCTACTTCTTCTGTCTCTCCTTCTACCTGTTTGCCAATCTGTGTTTTTGCCTCATCACGCCACCACCAGAAAAGCCCATCCCGGAGGTGTTCTTTCTGTCTTCACTCACTTCATAACTTCCCTAACCACCCAATTATCTTCTCAACTTCTCAACATAAAACCTGTTTCCTAATACCGTATGGTGCACCCGTCATGTCTAAACAACACCAGCCATTCGTACACAATTTCACCGTGCCACACAGATTCCTTTTTCCCTACAAACCTCCCCAACTCCTGTTGACCTCTTCCTGGCACTGCCTCTTGCAGCTGGTTTCTGTGCCTGTCTCCACCCTTCTGGACAACAATTGTATCCAAGAAAACATTGTCCTTTTCCAACTCTCCTTCAAGTAGGCCAAGTCCATCCAATCCAATTGGATTTGTATATCTCTGCTAATCACCCATGAGGGTATACAGGCTCCGAGAGTGTAGCTGCCAGGACTCATTCGAATAACCAGACCTTGAGTCCTTTTCTGAATTCCAGCAGGGAGGATGAGGTCCATAGGTGAAGTGAGATGTCATTCCAGAACTTCGCGGTAAGGTGGGAGAAGGAGTGTCCTTAACTGTTGCTGTGGCAGATGCAGGGGGTGCGGGTTAGGAAAAGGGAGGCAGAGGCTGAGTACAGGTGTCTGTACTGTAGGTGGAAGTTCAGTTGGTGGTTAATGTACTCTGCTCCTAGGTTGTGGAGGGCTTGGAAGGCACGGGTTAGCATCTTTAACTGACTTCTCTTCTCGATGGGGAGCCAGTGGAGCTTCTTGAGGTGATATGTGATGTGGGTCTGCTTGGGGAGATCAAGGATGAGACTGCTGAGTTCTGTATCATCTGCAGGCTCTTGAGGAGTTGCATGGTGATCCCTGCATAGAGTGCATTGCCATAGTCCAGTCAGCTGGGAAACAGGGCTTGAGCGACAGTGCGTCTAGTGTCTAGTGTCGATAGGGAACTACTTGAAAATCTTGCAGTAGCCCTGATATCTGACCTCTTGCCTCGAGGTCCGTCTCTGCAGTGTCCTGGTCCCTTCCTGTCCCCCTCCCCTAACTGGAAGCAGTGTCTGGTGTCCCCTGGCCTCTGCCCCAGGGTCCTAGTGTCCCTGGCCTGGGCATGACAAGGGTGAGGAAGCGGGCTGGTGAGACTGCATTTTTCTGTTTTTCATGGTAAGCTTACTGTCCATGATGATGTGGAGGTTGCAGGCATCATTAGTCGGAGTAGGTGAGAGTTCTAATTCAGAGGACCACCATGTGTAGTTCTAAGGGGAGGGTTTCTGAAGAACAGCACTTCTGTCATGTCTGTTTTAAGCTGTAGGCAATTGGTCCTCATCCAGTTGGTGATGTTCATCATGCACTTATGGAATTTTTTCAGTGTGGTGGTGGGGTCTTCTTCATTAGTCAGAGGATAAGCTGGGTATCGTCGGCGTTGGATATGATGTTTAGTCCATGCGATCTTAGGACTCTGGCCAAGGGAGCCATTTAGGGTGTTGAACAGGGTGAGGCTGAAGGATGATTGCAAAAACACAAAACCTCCCCCTAGCAATAATTTTGACAAATGGGTATTACCTCAATTCATTACATAAACATCAATATTGTCCCAAACCAGAATTATATAAACAGTTTTTGAGTCATAACTTTCAACATGCTATGTATACCCTATACACATTAGTTATCTGTACATCCTAATTATTTACATTAAGCCCCGAACACAAAGATATACACCAAGGTCATTCCAATCCTACTCATTCAAAGTCCAGTTTTGTAGTTTTACAGATAGTTGTTTTCAAGTGAATTAGTCCAAATCAAGTGAAAGAAGGCTAAAGATGTTAGAATAAAGTTGTTAAATAAAAAGCCACAACTGCACTATGTCATCCTAGCTAGTACCAAGCCTAGTCACCTACTGTTGTGATGGTGTGGCCATCACAAGAAGCTCTACCAATATACCTCATTCCTGACCTGTAGCACCATCCCTCTGTATATCCATAAGAGTTACAAGCAATCAGTCAATGTGCCTCAAACCGTCCATTCATTATCATCAACAAGCATTGAACAAGCATTTGCAATGCAATTGGTCTCGCCTTTTGGGCCGTATATGTATTTAGCTATGCATCACATTAGCCTGGTGTTGAAACATCTACTGTTCTTTAACATGGAGGGAAAGTAAGCACCAAACTGCGTGAACCGCCAGGTGTGGGAACACATGGAGAGAAATATTGCCTTTCCGCTGGAAATTATATAGTCCAAAGCTCTGTTTTTAATATAAAATCAGGGCCCTTTGGTGGTCATATCACTGAAAATACAAGATTTGAAAAAAATAATATTGTCTACGGGTGCTCGTGGAAGTCAATTTATATGGATTGGAATCTAGAGAATGCTAAAGTGATTCTGGGTTACTGACCTCTGCTGGTCATTTTCTATCAAGACAGTTAAATAGAGGCAGTTGAACAGAAAAAAAGTCTCTGAGCGGAAGCAGACAATTCCTAGGGCTGACCTCCAGAGCCCACAAAGTAGATACACACATAAGTATATTCTAAAGTATATACAAGAGGTCTTGAATGCTCGACCTAAAAAGTGAGTCCACTTGTGAGCAGGTCTGTCAGTGCGTGTAGATTCCTACTTGCAGCACCATTGCCCTGTCCTTCAAAGCAGCCCTGCCAAAGCGCTCAATCCTCACCTGTGACGTCACCAGTCTGTTTTTAAGGAACCCATGCCTATGTGATCAAATCAGCCAATATATGTGAATCCTGACTTGAAGCACTATTAGTCCGGCTGTTCCTGAACTAAAGCGATTACAGGTAGGCATGTGCGAAATTGAGTCATTTGCTTTTGCATGATTACGCGAAATTTTGGAGAAATTACACAGAATTACTTTTAATTACATGCAATGCAAAACCGGCATTTGGCTCTATATTTTTTTCAGCAAAACGCTTCCCTCGTGTAATGGCGTCTTTCCAACCCTTTCGCCTAGCAAGCGTAATGTGAAATTACTAAAATTACCAAAATTACAAAACATTATGCCACTTTAGCAGAAATTTCGCCTGGGCCTTCTTACAAGCATCAAGCACAGTACCGGCCCATTAAAGGCATTGATTCCTCAGTTTATTCATCCTGCTGTTCCCGGAGCCTCAAGCTCGCGCACTGATCTGCAAATGAAACTCTGATCTGTAGCCCCTTTCAAGGTAGGGTGACCAGGTGTCCCGGATTTGCCAGGACCGTCCCAGTTTTCCAACAGTTGTCCCGGCAGATTTGGGTAAAATTGGCTCATGTCCTGGTTTTTTGAGAGGGCAAACTGAAAACAGTGAGAGGCACTTTTTTAAGGTGTTCCAAAGCAGCTAAGAAGCTGTTATGAGTAAGGAATTTAATCAACAGGCAAGATGCTGGTTCTAAAAAAATTCAGTTTATTTATTTTCTTAGTGCCTCTTCTGTGCTTCTATGTGGATGAGGGCTGTCATTCTTTGCCACTTTATTGATGTAAATTTGTAGTCCTTCCTCTATTTTTGCGAAATGTCACGGTTTTTGGGTCGAACGATCTGGTCACCCTATTTCAAGGCCACGCTAGCCTGGGACCCTGGCAAGCAGGTCCAACAGCGCAACTCAACCCAGCTCAAGCATGGAAAGAGCTTGTCCTTCACATGTCTGGTGGCCTTGAGGGAGTGACTCTACCGCAGTGCAAAGTCTATAACAAAGACACACACTCTCCCTCAAAGCACCAACTGTCCGGAGGCACACAAATCCCCTCCTCCCCCTCCTCCCTATGTTCTCCTTCTATTTTCACAATAGTCTAATTCGCACCTTTCTCACATTTCGTCACCCTCCTGAGTTTTCTGCTTGTCCTCCCGTCCTGTCTACCCTTTATTACTCTATCACATCCCCTCACATGTTTTCGAACAGTCTCCATTTCATTCGCCTCTCCTTCTCAAATCGTCACCTCTCAAATCCGGTACCCCTGAGCAGACCCGCAGGGCCCACTGCCCTGCTGCTTTGGTTTGATTATTTTAATGAAATTTAAAAAGGGCAACAAAATGGCGATTAGCACAGTGCTGTTGCACGTTGTCTGTTTAGTTTTGTTGATCAGAACAGCAACACTGGCAATACCCAGCATGCCACGACAAACCACTCCCTTGCCCTTTATCCATACCAGTGTCCACCCACCTTCCCAGCAACAGGCTGAAAACACTAACATTAGCCCTCTTGGCTTGTTATTGTCTGATTTTGCAACTTTTTAGGTCTCGCCCTGGAATTAGCATCCAAAGGATGCTTCCAGGGTTGGAGACGTATAGTTAGCTGTCTCGAGGGAAGGACGGACGAGAAGGTGCACGAGTTTGTCCAGGCTGGATTGGTGTGCGCGAACGCGCACGTTCCGTCCTGCGCCGCCCTCCCAGCCTACCGCGCATGCATGCATGCACACAGACAGACACAGACACAGACACACACACACACACACACACGCGTGCGCACTCGCACTTACACTTACACAGACACGCAGGCACCCAGACAGGCAACCCCCTCCTCCTCCTCCCCCACAGTCACACACGCATACACACAGACTCCAAGACACACGCACGCTCACACACATACACAGGCCGCCGCCGCGCGCACGCCCACACATGCCCCCCTCCCGCCCTCGCAGGCCAGCCACAAAGCGAAGCCCCACTCACCGGCAGCAGGACTCTTCCTCCATTCTTCGGCACCGGGGCGCAGGGTAGGCTCCTGCCTGCTCCGGTGCTGCAACCAATCGCGGCTCTTCCGGCTCTTCCGTGGGAGGCGGGGTAGGCTCCCGCCCTCCTACTTCCTGTTTCCGGTTGTCGCGCCGGCCTGCCTGACTTCCTGGTCGCAGGCCGGCAAAGTGACGGCGGTGATTTGCGTTATTTATATTTTTAGTTAGTTATGCATTTTTATATAGCGCGGACTTTACCCGAAGGCACGCAGGGTGAATAATTTACTCTGCAGATACAAAGAGATAACTACAGTGCAGTTCAACAGGCAAAGTTTCCAGCTGCAGCGACTGTTTTTTCCGGAGCAAACAAGAACTCATGGAGACCTCTGGAAAAGTAAGCATATAACTAACTTTCAACTGCAAAAAGATAAAATACTTAAAACTAGACTTGTTTCTTCCTTTTTCCCTACAGGCATTTTTAGCCTCATGCATAAAACTAAGTCCTGATGATGTTAGCAATATTTAGGTTCTATAAATGTGACAGTATTGGTACTCTAATCAATTGTGACTAGATTGTTCATTGTATTTACAGTCACTAAAAAAGGTCTCAGCTGTACATTTATTTTTCAGTTGTTTCTTGTTGTTTCCCACTCACCCCTTTATTTTTGTTTGTTCCTTTTCTGTTATGTAATTGAATAAATACTTGCATTTTTTCATTTTTTGTAATTTTGTTGACATAGAATGTATTGTTCTTCTATGTCGGATATTTAGTTCTTAATTTAGATGAAGGGAGCACTTGTTCCTTGACAAATACTTGTTCCATGGTCTCTGAGAGAACTCTGGGGTTCCTTTGTTTACAAAAACACAGGTGATTACCAATAGCAATCCTATATGAGCACTCAACTAATGCACATAAACAAATATTTATATATTCGTAATATAGAATTTTTCTAGAACGGTCCTTGTTGTGACCAAACATGACGAAGATACATTTTTTTAAAGTAATATTCAGTTCTATTTAAGAAAAATAGTAATAGAAGTGAACAGCCGAATTCTCTTTTTAAAAAAAGCGTGAAACATCCACATTTTAAAAGTCAGTCAATAAGTCAAAATATATTTCAAAAGTACGCAATCTCCTAGAACGATCATGCAGTAAAGTGAATATTTGCGGTGTAAATAAAAAAAAAAGTTAAAAAAAAAAAGTAAATAAAAAAAATGTAATTCACAATACCAATGGCTCAAACTTTCCTAATGCGAGACCTATTGCATTGCAAATGCTTGTTTGTACTCTCGCCAACCTGGGGAGTTCAATTCCTTGCAGCAGTCCAATAGCAGCCATCCAGCCCAGCCAGGGGCGCAACTAGGTCTTAATTTCGGGGGGGCTAACATGGCAAATGAAGGGGCGTGGCTAATGTTAATCAATGGGGCGGGGCTAAAATGGCAGATAATCGGGATCGATTAATGCTCAGGTCAAGCGGAGAAAACGTGATGAATTCTGCATTTGAAACTGGACAATTAGAGCACACATCTTTGTTAATTTGATGCATTTATGTCCTATTGTCTTATGAAAAAGGAACAGAATGTACTGAATTAAAAGGCCAATTTAATATATTTTACTACAAAGCACTTTAGGAACACAATATAACCAATTTTCACAATGCCATTTCAAGGCGACGACCCTTTTTCGCCAGTTTGTCAACAATTGCTTCTATAGGAGGACAATGTGCTCGTGAAATGTTTATCATTGCAAGTCCAAAACCCATACCCACCCTGAACCCTAAAATTACCCCTGGTACCCCAAAACCCATACCCACCCTGAACCCCAAAGTTACCCACTGGCACACCAAAATCCATACCCGCCTTGAACCCTAAAATGACCCCAGGTACCCCAAAACCCATACCCACCCTGAACACTAAAATTACCCCTGGCACCCCAAAACCCATACTCACGCTAAACCCGCATATTAACCCTTGCCCCCCAAAATCCATTACCACCCGAACCTCCAAATTACACTCCTGGCACCCCAAAACCCATAACCACCGAACCCTAAAACTACTGCCTCGCACCCCAAAACCCATTACCACCCTGAACCCTGAAATCATCCCCCTAGAACCCCAACCCCCATACCCGCACAGATCCAGAAAATTACACCCTTGCCCCCCAAAACCATACCCACCCTGAACCCTAAAATTACCTCTGGCACCCCAAAACCCATACCCGTACTGATCCCTAAAATTACACCATTGCCCCCTCAAAGCCATTACCACCCTGAACCCCAAAATTACCCCCCTTGCACCCCAAAACCCACACCCACCCTAAACCCTAAAATCACCCCCCTGGAGCCCCAAAACTCATACCTGCGCTGATCCCTAAAATTACACCCTTGCCCCCCAAAACCCATACCCACCCTGAACCTTAAAATTACCCCAGGCACCCCAAAACCCATACCCATACTGAACATTAAATTCCCCCCTGGCACCCCAAAACCCATACCCACCCTGAACCCTAAAATTACCCCTGGCACACCAAAACACATACCTAAGCTGAACCCTAAAATTACCCCCTTGCACCCAAAACCCATTACCACCCTAAACCCTAAAATTACCCCCCGGCACCCCAAAACCCATACCCACCCTGAACCCTAAAATTGCCCCCCCTAACACCCGAAAACCCACACCCACCCTGAAACCTAAAATACCCCCCTCACACCCTAAAACCCCTACCTGCACTGAACCCTAAAATTAACACCATGGCACCCCAAAACCCATTACAACCCTAAACCCTAAAATTACCACCCGGCCCACCAAAACCCATACCCACCCTGAACCCTAAAATGACCCCAGGTACCCCAAAACCCATACCCACCCTGAACGCTAAAATTACCCCTGGCACCCCAAAACCCATACTCACGCTAAACCCGCATATTACCCCTTGCCCCCCAAAATCCATTACCACCCGAACCTCCAAATTACACCCCTGGCACCCCAAAACCCATAACCACCGAACCCTAAAACTACCGCCTCGCACCCCAAAACCCATTACCACCCTGAACCGTGAAATCATCCCCCTAGAACCCCAACCCCCATACCCGCACTGATCCAGAAAATTACACCCTTGCCCCCCAAAACCATACCCACCCTGAACCCTAAAATTACCTCTGGCACCCCAAAACCCATACCCGTACTGATCCCTAAAATTACACCATTGCCCCCTCAAAGCCATTACCACCATGAACCACAAAATTACCCCCTTGCACCCCAAAACCCACGCCCACCCTGAACCCTAAAATCACCCCCCTGGAGCCCCAAAACTCATACCTGCGCTGATCCCTAAAATTACACCCTTGCCCCTCAAAACCCATACCCACCCTGAACCTTAAAATTACCCCAGGCACCCCAAAACCCATACCCATACTGAACATTAAATTCCCCCCTGGCACCCCAAAACCCATACCCACCCTGAACCCTAAAATTACCCCTGGCACACCAAAACACATACCTAAGCTGAACCCTAAAATTACCCCCTTGCACCCAAAACCCATTACCACCCTAAACCCTAAAATTACCCCCGGCACCCCAAAACCCATACCCACCCTGAACCCTAAAATTGCCCCCCCTGACACCCGAAAACCCACACCCACCCTGAAACCTAAAATACCCCCCTCACACCCTAAAACCCATACCTGCACTGAACCCTAAAATTAACACCATGGCACCCCAAAACCCATTACAACCCTAAACCCTAAAATTACCACCCGGCCCACCAAAACCCATACCCACCCTGAACCCTAAAATTGCCCCCTGACACCCGAAAACCCACACTCACCCTGAACCCTAAAATTAACCCTCACATCCTGAACCCTAAAATTAACCCCATAGCACCCCAAAACCTTTAACCACCCTAAAATTACCCCTGGCACACCAAAGCCCATACCCACGCTGAACCCTAAAATTACTCCCTGGCACCCCACAACCCATACCCACCCTGAACCCTAACATTGCCCCCCCTGACACCCGAAAACCACACCCACCCTAAACCCTCAAATTTCCACCCCCTCACACCCTAAAGCCCATAACCGCCCTGAACCCTAACATTAACCCCATGGCACCCCAAAACCCATTACCACCCTAAACCCTAAAATTACCCCCTGGCACCTCAAATCCCATACCCACCCTGAACACTAAAATTACCCCTGAACCCCAAAACCCATGCCCTCCCTGAACCCTAAAATTACATCTGGCACCCCAAAGCCCATTACCACTCTGACCCCGAAAATTACCCCCCTGAACCCTAAAATGACACCCTTGCCCCCAAAACCCATACCCACCCTGAACCCTAAAATTACCCCTAGCACCCCAAAACCCATACCCACGCTGAACCCTAATAGTACCCTTGGCACCACAAAACCCATACCCACCCTGAACCCTAAAATTACCCCTGGCTCCCCAAAACCCATATCCACCCTGAAGCCTAAAATTACCCCTGGCACCCCAAAATCCACACCCACCCTGAACCCCTAAATTACCCTTCTGGCCCCCAAAGCCCATACCCGTCCTGAACCCTAAAATTACCCCCTGGCACACCAAATCCCATTACTACCCTGAACCCTAAAATTACCCTTGGCACCCTAAAACCCATACCCACTCAGAACCCTAAAATTACCCCCTGGCACCCCAATCCGTAACCCACCCTAAAATTAGATAGGTGTGTGTCAAATGTTTCCTGCTTTCTCCTTGCCAGGGCCCCCTCTGCTTTTGTGTAGTTGGTGCCCATGGATGCAAAAAGAGAAAGATCCATGGCCCTGTTCACCATTTAACTGGTGAGCAGGGCCTTGGAAGTGAATTCCATGCAAGTGCACAGACAGCAGGGGCAAAGGGATGGCAGTGCAGGTGATGCTTTTACTTTGTAAATTAATTCCTGCTGGCGTCATAGCCCAGGGTTTGCTGTCTGTACACTTGTATGGAATACACATCCATGCAAGTGCACAGACAGCAAACCCTGGGGTTTGACGCCAGCAGGAATTCCTATACAAAGGAAAAGCGTCACCTGCACTGGCCAGCCCTTTCCCCCTGCTGTGTGCATCTTCCCACTCCCACCCCCACCCCATGCTGAACACATCAAGTGCTTAGGGGAAATCCCTGCCTTCAGGCAATGATATCACCTCGGGGCCAGTAAAGGAAAACAAGAGGTTAACTGAAACTGTTCAGAGGCTGGCTGGCTCGGGCTGCTGGGCCTCAGAAAGCATCATAAAAATCACATTCTCGGCTCCGATGCGCAGCCTTCTTTTATCCTTTCAGTGCGCGTCAAATTAGCCCGGGCTGGAGAATACGAAGGGGGGGGGGGGCTGAAGCCCCGTGAGCCCAATGGGTGTTGCGCGCCTGAGCCCAGCTCACGGAGCTCTGCACTCATCTGGTTTCAGGGTACCGTCAAGAGGGTGGGTCGACTCAAGCCCACGTACAAATGACCTACTTCCTGAAAAATCTTCAAAGCAGTTCGTTGAAAGTGCAGACTTTGCCAACAAAAAACACTTGCCTATTATATTTTCCTACCGGCTGCCATGCAATATTATAAGGAGGCCCAATCAGGGCTGGCTTTAAGGTGGTGGACCCTGTGCGGCTGCCCTGGGCACTGACCTAGAAGGGGTGGGGGGAGGAGGGGCGGAACTAACCACAGGGGAGGCGCTGTGCTTGCAATATACCATTTAACCCCTTGGCCCCGGCGGTAATTCTGCCGCGGCGCTGGGGGGGGAGGGGGGTCGCGCGGCGCTGCCATGCTCGTGACGGAACCACTCCGTCACGAGCGCTCTGTGCTCATTACGGAGGGGTTCCGTCACGGCCCTGCCCGCTCATTAAAACGGCCGTGCATGTGTGGAATTGCTGCAGCGTGGGCGGGGACGGCCGCGCCGTGACATAACCACTCCGTCATTAGCACGGCACGCCCGTGGCTCGTGACGGAGTGGTTCCGTCACGAGCACCGAACAGGTTAAAAGCACCTGCTGCAGAGTTCCTTGTCCATTCAGCTTTCAGGCAGTGATAAAAATGACAAGATAACTCTTCCAAATAATGGTTCTGCTAGAGAGAAAGATCCAGAGTTTTGTCTTGTAGCCGTTTTGGCTGGCTGTAAAGTAGCACAAACGGTTAATGTGACTGCTGCAAAGAGCAGATCTATATTTTATGTGGATAGCTGAAAGGATTAGTAAAGGCACTCTTTACCAGCACTTTGAAAAACATGAAATGTTTGTGGGGGAGGGGCTATGGAGAGATGATGGGCACTTTTGCCAGTTGGAAGTGAGGGAACCCGCGGAGGAGATCATGCGAGGAGGGGGCCCGAAATGATTGTCACAGCAGGTGCCACCAGCGCTTAAGCTGGCCCTGGGCCCAGTACAGTTTCAAAAGAGGCTTCTCCATTTACACACCCTTGGTCAGAATGAAAGAGAAAGTAACACGCTGTTACTTTCTTTCTGATTAGTACTGTGCACTGTGCCCTTATAAAGCCTGGTGCACATACAGCTGAAGGGAAAAGGAGACAAATTAAAACACAAGCAAACAAACACACAACCCAAGGGGGTCTCTTCTGCGCTTGGACACTGGGGGGGCGCACCTGCGTCGGGGGGGTGCTGGGTTGTGTGTTCCGCCCCTGGGCCTGGGTCGCTGCCCTCAGTGGGCTCCTCGTTCTACTCTGACGTCCTATGTTGTTCCCCTCATCTGTCTCCTCCTCCTATCCTGTCACGTCATTTCCCCTCACCCCTCAACTCCCCATCCCTCGTTTCTTCACCATTTCAACTTCCCTCCGCTCATCTCTGCTGGTACTGTCCTCTTCCGTCGTCACTTTATCCTCACCTAGCACGCAGCCTCTTTGGTCTATTAGCCAAAACCTGACCTGGTACCACCACCAAAGTGGATCTGAGAGCAGCCCCACTCTCCTCCACACTACCAGGCCTTCTTTGTTCACTGAAATCATCATCTCCCTGTGCCCTTCTTCCCCTTAACATCAAAGGGGGGGAAACAGTGCCAAGAACCCATGGGCACCATAGGCCTTGCCTTGTTTTCTTTCCTTTTTTTTATTATACTCATAGTGACCAATGCTCTATTATTCACTGTGAGTGTAATACAAGAAAAAATGAAAAACATTAGTTTAAAAGGGACCTTCGCTGGTAGCGCAGGAAATGTAAAAAATCATTGTAAATGTATGTGTGTGTGGGTGAGAGTGTTTCAGAGAAAGTGTATGTGTGAGCATATATGTCTCTTTGTATGTGTATGTGTGTGTGTGACTGAAAGAGAGTGAGAATCAGGGACAGGTAGGGAGTGAGAATGAGTGAGATTTGGAAAGTGAGCATCAGTAAGTCAGAGTGAGTTAGTGTAAGAATGGCTGCAAGTGAGTGAGAGTGAATGAGTAAGAATGCATGTGAGGACCTGTTAGCAAGTGTGTGAGAGTAAATGTGGCTGCTTATGTGTGACAGTGAGTTACAGTGGGTATAACTAAGTCACAATGAGTGAGTTAAACAGGTGAAAATAAGTGAGAATGAGTGAATTAGAGGGGGCGTGAGTGAGAACGAATGAATGAGTGAGATTAACAGTGAAGGTGAGTGGGTGTCACTGAATGAGTTGCAATGAGTGAAAGTGAAGTAGGGGGTTGTTAGAGGGACTCGAACTGAGAATGAAAGAGTAAGAATGAATGTGAGAGGAGGGTTAGCGAGGGTGAGTGAGAATAAGTGTGAGTGATAATGAGTGACAGTGAGCGACTATAACCGAGTCAGAATGAGTGAGTCAAAGTGAGTACAAATAAGTGAGAAGGAATGAGAGTAATGGTGTGAGTGGATGAGAAAGTATGAGTGAGTAAGATTAAAAGTGAATGTGAGTGTGAATAAATGAGTGAGAATGAGTGAGTAAGAGTGGCGGAGAATAAGTGAGACTGAGTGAAGGAGTGAGTGCAAGTGAGTGTGACTGAGTAAGAAAGTAAAAGTGGGTAAAAGTAAGAATGCTTGAGAGTGAAGGATTGCGAATGAATGATAATACATCTGTAAAAGTAAGACTGAGTTTAAGAGAGTGAGTAAGAATGAACAAATGAGTAAGAATAAATCAGTGTGAGTAAATGAGGATGAGTGTGAGTGAGTGAATGAATGCAAGTAAGCATGAGTGAGAGTGTTCTGCTTGCAAATCTTCCTTTGGCCTTGGCTTACAGAAGGTAATGCTTGTCTAATAGATGCACCCATGGCAAAATACTGGCACTGTCATACTCGAGGTAAATCATGGCATAGTGGTCACCCATGGTAAAATACGGATGCTAGCAGGCAAGAGATCATTCTTGGAATACAGTGCACCTGTGTGAAAATACTGGCATATTTGTGGACATTCTTGGCATAGGAGGCACCCATGGCAAAAGGCTGGCACTTTCACACTGGAGGACATTTTTAACATAAGGATCACCCATGGTATGTGGACAGCATTATTGACAACGTCTGGCACTGGCGTATTGCATTTAATTGTTGGCACAGGGGGTCACCCATGAAAAAACATTCTCGGGCGCAATGGAGGTAATTTTTGACACATCGCAACCCCCATAGCACATTGTAGAAAAAAAGGGGGTTATCTCCTGTGGTAGGTCATGTTTCATTTGCTTGCTACACCATGAAAGGATTTGAACATTTAATGACTGCCCTTTCATAGCCTGTGGCATTTTAGCAATATTATGCGAAAAGTGTACTTTATAATGCAAGATTTTATCCAATTTTTTCAAAAATCTCCCAGAACAAGAATTCTCAAGCTCCTCTCGAAGAGGTCTGCCTTACTTGCTTCTCTCACTAGCTACAGTTCGCGGAGGTATTACACCCCAGCACTTTCAAAGATCATGCCAAAATTCTACAGTAGGTGGTCTTTAAAGGACGTTTGTGTGTGCTGTGTTGTTTTATTAATCCTACAATTATTATGGAACTTCAGCAAAGCCAATTATTGTAATGTCATCAGCATTAAGCTTATGTGACACGACTTCCTAGGAAGAGTCAGGGTCGATGGTCAGATGATGCCAATCCCTGTGATGTCATTATGGTCAAATGGTGCATGATGTCATTCCTGCTACCCCTGACATTTTGGTCAATCGATGTCCATAATCAATAGTGCAGCTGGTGCAGTGGCTCTAAAAACGGGCCAGCTCTAGGGTGGTGCAATTATTATTATTATTATTATTATTAAAAGAAATTTGTAGATAGCGCAACTTAACCCGTGGGCATCAAGGCGCTGGGGGATGGTAAGCTGAAAACTCAAAAAATCACCCAAAGAAGGATTAGAGATAAGCTTCTTGGAAAAGCCAGGTCTTTAGCGCTTTACGCAACAGAGTGTGGGAAGAGATCACCTTCAGGTCGTTGAGGAGCGTGTTCCAAAGTCTAGGTGCAAGGACGCGGAAGGACCTTCCAGCCCATCTGGCCTTGGATATACGAGGGACAGCTAATAAGCTTTTATTGGAAGAGCGGAGTGTTCTACCAGGGGTATAATGGGCCACAAGGGCGCGGATAGCCTCCGGGCCGGATTCGTTAAGGGCACGGTGTGTAAGGCATAATGCCTTAAAATTGATCCTCGCCTGCATGGGGAGCCAATGCAGATTTTTCCTAATAGCTGTATCCGAGGAGCGTTTGGGGGCCCCCACAACAAACCGGGCAGCCGCATTCTGCACAGTCTGGAGGCGCTGGACCAAACCATTGCTAATGCCAAAGTAAAGGGCATTGCAATAGTCGAGTCTGGAAACAATAAGCGCCATTACTACCTGTTTGCGTGCCTCAGGGGAGAGATAATGCATGATTTTTCTTAAAATCCTGAGAGCATTGCAGCAGGTGGACACAGTCCTACTGACCTGCTTATCTAGCGAAAGAGTAGTGTCCAGAGTGACCCCGAGGTTGCGGGCGAAGAGGGACGGCGAGGGACAGGCACCCAGGACAGAAGACCACCATTCAATCGACCAGGTCTCACTTTTGCCTCCAAAGAGGAGGACCTCCGTTTTCTCCCCGTTCAACTTAAGGAAGTTCTTAACCATCCATCCGGCGACCGCCTCCATACAGTTTTTAAAGTTGAGAGCAGTCATGCTAACAGATTGAGATACGGAGACCATAATCTGCGTGTCGTCGGCGTAGGAAAGAACTTCTAACCCAAAAAATCTTATGAGTCTGGCGAGTGGGGCGACGTAGATATTAAAAAGCGTCAGGCTCAACGAAGAGCCCTGGGGGACCTCACACTTCACAGGCTTAATGGGTGACATATACTCGCCTAGCTTGACCCTTTGCTTCCGATGGTCTAGGAAGTATGTTAGGAGGCTGAGTGCAGAGCCCTTGACTCCCAGTTCACTGAGTCGGCTAACCAGAATGGTAGGGGACAGGGTGGCGAAAGCTGCCGTAAGGTCGAGTACCACCAGTAAGGTGGTCTGACCGGTGTCGACCCTGGACCGGATGCTGTCGACAACCACTGTAAGCGCCGACTCAGTGCTGTGAGTCCTACGAAAGCCATGCTGAGATGGATCAAGGGCGTTGGTACAGTCAAGGAAGGCACTCAGATGTAAATTAAGGTGGGCCTCCAAGAGTTTAGCAGGGGCAGGGAGAAGAGAAATGGGACGGAAGTTCTTTAATGTCCCAGGGTCTAAGGAGGGTTTTTTCAATAGTGGCTTGACAGTGGCCAGTTTCCAGGAAAGGGGGTATACCCCCTCTGAAATGGCCAAATTCATAACCTCCAACAAGGGGGGTAGAATAGTCTGTCTGCAATCCTTGAGGACCTTTATGGGGCATGGGTCTAAAGGCGAACCGGACTTAAGCTTGTCCAACAGCGTGCTAAGATGGGTAGGAGTGATGGGGGGAATTGGGAAAAGGAAAGTGAAGGGACCGGAGCGTGAGTTTCCGAACTCAAAGTTGGAGAGGTGGTAAGTAAGGAGCTGGACTTGAGAGTTTCTAGGTCTGTATAAATGCCCGTGATTTTCTCATGGAAAAACGTGGAAATCTGATCACACAGAACCTGGGAGGCTGTTATGGAGTCAGGAGTCTGAATAAGGGAAAGGTTGTCTACTATCTTAAACAAGTCCCTCTGAGATTTAAGCGAGGACGTGAGGTTGGAGTAGTAGGCCTGTTTTTCTGTCAGCACAGCGGCCTTATAACCTTTGAGAAGGGATTTGTGTTTATCCCTCTCTAAGGGGTCCAAATATGTTCTCCAAAGCCTTTCCTGCCTCCTACATCCTTGTCTGAGAGTCCTGAGGGAATCAGAATACCATGAGGCGGATGCCGTTTCCTAGCGGAGTAAGCTTGCCGGGCTGGGGCAAGCGAGTTGACAGCCTCGGTTATGATATTAGAGAGGTCAAGAGCCGCTATGTGGACATCCCCGATAGCATGGGGCTTGAAAGTGGCCAGAAAAGGAGTAAGGGAGTGGTTGGTAATCTCCCCAAAGTTTCTCCTCAGTACCCACCCAGTGTGCTCAGACCACGGGCCGCTAGGAGGGGAGAAGGAGAAATCAAAAGGGACAGCAAAGTGGTCCGACCACGACAAAGGGAGAGGGATGCCAGTACGAAGACGGGAATCGTTGCTAAAGACCCCGTCCAGGGTGTGCCCAGCTAGGTGGGTAGGCCCAGTTGTTAGCAACGGCAGACCATAGGAGGATAGAAAATCCAACAGATGGGCTGTGTCAGGGGAGTTGTAATTTTCCAAGTGGAAATTAAAGTCCCCTAAGATGGTTAGACTAGGCTCATCAATATAAGGCTCTATGATCTTAAGGAGTTCTAAACTGAACGCGGACCTAAGACCAGGAGGTCTATAGATCAAAATTCCAGAGAAGGAAATCGTGGGGGAGGGGTTAAGAGTAACATGCATAGCCTGAAGGCTTTCGAGCGGGGAGGTCAGATGGACAGTCCGACATTTTATGGAGCTGTGGTACAGTATCCCCAAGCCTCCTCCCACTCGACCCACTCTATCCATCCTGGCCAGCGAATACCCATCAGGGATGGCATTTAACAGTTCCGGGTCGGACAAGTCCGATGCCCATGTTTCGGTAATGAAGGCCCATGTGGGCTTTCTATGTGAGATGAAGTCCCTGAAAGAGATGTTATTTTTGACCAATGAGCGGGAATTAATAAGAAAGCCCGTGTGGACGATACTGGGCGACAGAGGTGTCCTAGTGAGGGGAGAGCGGTAGTTAACTGTATCCGGGGTATTATGCATAGTAGCTATATGATTGCAGCCACATACAATGAATTTTGAAAGAGCATCGGGGGTGAGGGAGTAATGGCAGGGTAGTTTAGAGGGTTTCAATTCACGCAGGGCAGAAGAGGAATATAAGAGTTCACCTGTAGCAGCATACCTGGCCCCTGGCGCTTCCTTGTCGCTGACGGGCGCAGACGGGCTGGACTCTGGCTCGATTGCCTCCGCTGCGCGGAGTCATGACTAGTTGTTTAAGTACTGGCGACTAGAGCGCCGAACCAGGAGTGCCCAACGTAAAATGGCCGCTGCCGATTTGCGCAGCCCGGGAGCCTCTGCCCTTGAATCGGCCGAGAGCCGCCCAGGGTGCGTGAGAAAGGAGATAAAGTTCCAATCAGCGGAGCAGAGTGCCAATAGTAAGTGTTCCGTGACACAGCAAAGTGTATTTAGGCTGGGAGGAGCGCTGCGATAAAATTCGCAGGCGGTTGGTGAAGGGAAGGGGAAGGGAGCGGACACAAAGGGTAAATGCACAATAGCAAGATAAAATAAGTTTTAAAAGAAGCGCTATCTGAATAATGCCTCCTGGCTTCCGCCTCAGGAGCTAAATGAGCAGCAATCTGCAATGAGTGCCACACCCCCGGGTGCTGACTTCGGGGTGCACTGTGTTTTCAAATATGTTGTGGATGTAAAAGCACCTGCTGCAGCTTCTTTGCCTCCAGAGTCCAGCATTTTTTGGAAAGGCTAAAAATGTCAAGATAACTCTGGTGATTAATGGGTCTGCTTGAGAGAGATCAGTGTTTTGTCTGGTGGAAGTTTTGACTTGCCATAAGATAGTGCAGAGGGTTGATATGCCTTACTGCAAAGAACATGCACCACACATATCACAGAAGTGCCTATATCGTAAATTATTTAGTGGGTTAGTGTTTTTTGTCCAAGAGATCCTTTTTGACTTGCAGTTTCTAAGTTAAAATCCTAATATAGAATACATAACTATTAACTGTTGTCAAATAGCTGCATGCAAACTGCAATGTATAGATTAATGTAAATTATACTTCAGAATGGTAACACAGTTTGTATTTGTGCTTTTCTGACTCCCATTTTGTAAGTTCACCTCATTCTGAAAGGTCATTTAGAAAAAATACTTTAGTCCCCAAAGTTCTCTTTTTGCCTAGAAGTGTCCTACTCCATCGGTTTGTTTTTTTAATGTATATTTATGTACTGTTGTGTTACAATGTTTCCATCTTTCCATTAAATGCTTAAAGAGACCTTTTCCCCAAATGCCACTTCTGCCATAAATATTTCCATCCGTCCTATCTGCCTCTAATGCCTCCTGTTAAACTAGCTGGTCTTGTCACTGCCTATGAATGGTACCCCCACACCTTTACCATCACCCCTTGTCTTTTCAAAGCACATCATATTGTCTTTACTTGAAATGCTACTTCCACTTAATTAATATAATGCTTAAAGAAATTAAAAAATATTAAAATTGTTAAAGTTCAAAATATTTAAAAAATGAATAATTGTCTTTATCGTTACACTGTCCATCACAAAACCTTTTACAAAAAGTATCTAGTACTTAATTGGGCTTAATAAATGTGGAAAGCTGTTAATTCAGGGATATCCTATTGATTTGATTGTATAACTCGGTCTAAGTTCATTCACTGATTCCACAACTGTTAACTTTAAAATTAAATTGGAATGAAAGAATGGTGCTACTCTATGCACACGTGTTTGCCAGATATAGCTACTTTTCCATCTGTGACTACATGCCAGTGTTATATGATCTGTCAGCAAAAGGCATACCTTCCCTAGATGTAAGTAATCTTTTAAAATATTTTTTTAACTTGTGTTACAAAATACTACACTATGCAATGATTGGTTAGGAAGTCATTTTTACCCAAGATGCACAAATGTGCCTTTGAACAACCAGTGAAACCCAATTTGAAATGAATGTAAATGTAAATGTGGGATACTTATAAAGCGCACTGTTACTCTACCCGAGTGTCCTGGCGCTGTAGACCGCTGGGGAATCCGTCCTGGTTTTCCCTGTGAGATGGTCCCTTTCTGGGTATCTCCAGGGTGAAACCAGGCATCCCTGGCGTCTGTGGGGGGCCGTTGTAGAGATGAGGCAAGCTTAATGCCCAGAGTTACCGAGTGTGTTCCCTGGTTAGAGTAGGCACTGAGGCGAGAATTATCAAGTCCGTTGACCCTGGTCCAAGACCCTGCCGCGTCGGGAATTGAACCTGGTCCCAGGCCGTTCTCTGCTTACAGGTCTGCCGCCTCTAACCAGTGAGCCACACCTCTCCACTTTAGTTATTTGATTGAGAATATAAATACCCCTAGAAAGATCTTTCTTCATTTGGCGCATCTTTCCCTTCATGCGTTGGAAACGTCAAGAATATGATTAATTATGTCATGGGTGTACCTTTGGCATACACCAGTTTGATAATTAAACCTTGTGTGTGCTGGCTATATTACTTGTTTAAACATCAAACTAGTCTGAAGGCACCAAAGTATTTAATCACATTGAGTGGCATGCTCTGAGAAACTTACTGAGATCTTTCTAAACCTTTATGCTATTTATTTAATTATGATTTTTTTTTTACAATAACAGCATACTACCCTGGGTTCTCTATTTGCACCTATGATTGCTAACTTAATGAGTAACATTTTTTGAGGACCCACCTGTCCTCAACCCAAGATGAGATACATAATCCTGATCCAAAATATTCATGATCTGTTATTCTTATCTCGTTTCTCTGTCTGACTATATTTAAAAACAAAATAGCAATCCATTTGTTTTCAATTCAATTCAATTCAAAATGCTTTATTCGGTGTGTATAAATACAACCATATAGCAACATCATGATTAAAAAGGAGCAACATTAATTTGTTTCCCATATACCGTCATTACATAATACAAAAAAAGAGATTTTTATTTTTTTTATACTGCGCCGTCCGTACAGTCATATAGTTTACAGCACATTAAGCAACTAATTTTTTAGTACAATCACTTAGTGCAAACTTGTACCAATGTATGTACAATAGTGACGGTGTAAAGTGCAAAGTGTTATATGATCCTTCCTTTACATTTTTTTATACATTGGTTTCTCAAGTCTTGTGATTAAGAAAGTGCATATTTAGTGCTCATGTGCAAAACTGGCATTATAAAGTGCAAAATATTTGTTTCTTCTTCCCCTGTCGGGGTATACGGTCACCCGGGGGTGCTGGCTGGACATGTGCAAAGATCGCGATATAAAGTGCACGAAGTGATATGGGCCAAAATACACACTTTTTTACACAAAAATATAAAATCAATTTGAACAATAATAAAAACCTTCAATAAAATGCATCATAGGGGAATTTATACAATAATTGATTTCCGATGAAAAATACATTTTGAAATATAATTTGCCACATAGAAACATACATCAGGAGTCTTTAAGGTAAATATCAATTGCATCGCTGATTTTGTGTTGCGCAAGTTATATTTTAAAAAGATGGGTTTCAGATAAAACTTTCTAAAATGAGTATAAAATTTACAAAATAGAAAAAAATGGCGAACGCTCTGTATGGATTGACCATCGCATGGGCAGGGGCATGTCCCGGGTTTCTTGATTGTAGGGAATGCCACCAGATGGTGGACGGTTCCCAACCGCAGTCTGGTTAATACATAGCGATGACGATTAATGCTCACAATAGTAAGGTAAGTTTGCAAGCCTTCGCTAATATTATATTCCAGGTAAAAATTGACCGTACTTTGTTTTTCACATCTTTCCAGCCTTACCCCATCTGAGTACTTAAGGAATGACATTTTAAGCTTCCGCTTTCACAACGCTGGCCCTGTTAATAGGTCTGTATATATATTGTGACCATACAGTAATTTATACCAGTACTGTATGTGACTTAGCCAGGGTATATTTGAGTGGCGGTCAAGCTTTAGACAGTCAGTGATCACATCCTGGGTGAATTTTGTCTCTTCCTTAGCCCAGATAGACCGCCAAAGGGCTAGGGGGCGCAGAGCAATAAGGTCGTCAACATGGTTTATACCAAGCTCTCTATGCACAAATTCCGTTGAGGCTGTAATCGGGACATACAGTAATCGTTTTAAAAACACGTTCTCCTCACGCTTAATAAAGTTGGCACTCTTAGCATTATATCCCCATATCCCGGCCCCATATATGGCAGAGGATATACATCGTGAGTTATATATGGACAGCATCTCACGGATTCTGCGATCCCCTAATTTGGTGGCGAATCTAAAAACACTGTTTGTGTTCCTGGTCAGTTTAAAATTGACGCTACCTTGTTCACTTGCCCATTTGCCATCCCCTGAAAAGGTGATGCCGAGATAACAAAAGTTCTTGACTGACTCTAATTTCTCTCCATTTAAAAAGAAGGACCTGCTTTTTCTTAATTTCTTGCCACACGACATTGTAAAGTTCTTTCCTTTGTTAATTTTTAATTTCCTGTTCTCAGTGAATGTATAAAACCTATCAATCAGTAGTTGCAGTCCATTTTGGGTCCTGGAGATAAGGACCGCGTCATCGGCGTATAAAAGGATTGGGATTCTGTTACCATTAATAATGGGGGCGTCTACATTAGTCTGTCTCAGGATTTCATCTACTTGGTTTATGAAAAGAGAAAACAGTAGTGGGGCAAGTACACACCCCTGTCAAATACCTCTCTTGATATTAAACAAAGGTGTGCATTCACCATCTCTTCCAAATCTTACCTTGCTGGTCAGGTTAGAGTATAGCCTGGCCAGCAGATGGATAATTTCGGTTGGGGCCCCCATTGACAACAAAATTGGCCAGAGCAGTGTGTGTTCCACCAGATCGAAAGCTGAGCTCAGATCGGCAAAGCACAAGAATAGATTACCATCCTTAGCTTTGGTGTACTTGCCGACTAAGAGCTCCAGGTTCACACACTGCTCCATTGTGCCCATCCCCTTACGGAACCCATATTGCACTGGGGATGGAATATTATTTTCCTCGGCCCAAACTTCCAATCTCACTAATAGAACTCGACTAAGAATTTTGACTGACGAGTCCAAAAGTGAGATGGGTCGATAGTTTTGGGCTTCGGTCCTGGGGCCTTTTTTGTAGAGTGGCACAATAATTGACTGCCCCCATGTAGTTGGTAACCTATCCTCTATGGCCGCATTAAAATAACGTGTCAAAATTGGTGCCCATAGGTTTAATTCATATTTATAAAAGTCCATAGGCACACCGTCCGGCCCAGGGGTCTTGCCACCCGTGCTGTTTCTTAGTGCATCTGTACCCTCAAAAAGGGTCACAGATACCTCCATTTTCTGCCATTTGGTACATGATGCTAAATTGTCCTTTAAAATTAACCCATCTGAGTTAAAAATCCCAGTAAAGTGGGCAATCCATGCGCGACAACTAACATGTGAGCTAATTACAGGGAAATTATCATTTTTAAGAAAAGGGCTGTTTACAGTTTCCCAAAATAGTTTATGGTCTTTAGTTTCAGCAACTCTATCCAATTTTGACCATGCCTCGTTCTGCAAATCTTTCTTTCTAGATGCCAAAGCAATTTTATAGTTAAGCCGCTCTTCTCTCATCTTAATTATATCTCTTGGCTTGGCATCCAGTACTACCTTTAACTTTCTTAGACACTGGGCACACTGTTTATCAAACCACTTGACCTTACCACCCCTTGACTTTCTACTTCTTACTTCCAGGGATTTTTCAATAGAGGTGGTTATTTGTAAAATATTTAGTAGGAGAATAGACGGGGTTACGTTAGGTCCTAAGCAGTAGCTTATCTCATGACTGCATTTGTGGAGTAAATTTGCCAAAAAAGCTGTGGGATCTACTTTAATCCATTTAATTCTCATACCATTAGGCCTCTCAGCCACAATCCCATGGATGGGTCTTTCATACACAATTGTTTTCGGGCCCTAACCCAATAACTCCATCGATATACTATTGTGATCACTCACTTGTTGTTCTGTTACCCAAACATTGGAATAAACCAAATTGTTAGACACAAGGATATGATCAATATTTGAATATGAGTCTCTCCCTCTAAATGTTGGGCACTTCTCATTATTTTTATTCTTCGTGCAGTCAAGTAGCTCCAAGTCTAACTTGGCTACTAAGTTATTCAAAGCACTGCCATAATTATTGTGTGGAAAATGGTTAAGCATGGTACTTCCTCCACCAGGATGTTCCTCTCGGTGCCCACAGATACCCTTTTGAGCGTGACTACATGATTTAATATTGAAGTCTCCTGCCCAAAGAATTGCTGGGCTATTCCTTGAGTGTGTCATCTATTGATTGTTCTATATCAGATACGATTAATCCCCGATTGGGCCCCACGATGTTATTGTAGAAGTTCACAATAACTAAATCCCTACAGTTACTGTGTGTCAGGCGTAAAATTGATGCATGTTGTCCCACTTCCATGTAACCGCCGGTACTGAACTCAGTTAGAGTAGTGGAAACCAGGGTCAGTAATCCCCTTTCGCTCTACCTACTTTGGATGCTACTGCATTCACACTGTAGGTAGTATATCCTTCAACATGTATTTGTGTTCTGTGCCATGTCTCTTGCAGACATATTATGTCATAACCCTGCGCAACAAATATATCCCAGAATGGAGTGTTTATTTTGGCGGCAATTCCCGCAATATTCCAAGTAATGATCTTTAGAAAATCAACAGGGTCGCATTCTGCGACTTCGGGATTAGCCGTTAATGTTAATGTCTCAGGATTTAAGTTCAAATTTATGTCTGTCTGGGTGGGTACACTCAGCACGCTTATGTCATTGCTTTTATTTTGTTCAATATAGACCATATTTGGCTCCATTACAAACTGTTCCCTACTTTTACCCCCTTGTCTTTCCTTGGGCAAGGCCGATCCATCTGATGCAACAACTGCACGGGATGAAACAGGGGATAATGCCCTCAGTCAGTCGTTCTCATCAAGGGAGTTAAACACCTGGAATCTATTAAGAGTTGGAATCGCAAAAAGATCGTATGCATTATACAGGGCGGCTGGTGCATATTGTGTGGTTGGGTGGCTGAGGTGTACAGCTCTAGGGTGGACGAAATTCTGTAATGTGACTTGTCTTCCTGTCTGATCCCTATAAAAATAATCAAGGTGGAACAGAGTGATGTTATATTCGTGTTTCGAGGGCATGGGGGCGTTCAAGATTGAGTCTCTTGCCCACTCAGTCGTCCTATAGTTTATAACTATACAATCCCCATTTATCTCTTTTTTGCTTGGTCCCACCCATCCTACTCTCTGTGTAGAGATGATCTGACTTGCCCCATGTATAGGAAATCTGCAATTTTTTGCGAGCCAATATAAGGTTTTATTTTTCAGGGTCTCCTGATTTTCATATTGAGTAGGTTTCAATTTAGGGACATTAGCGAGGATGGCTACATACGGTCTGCTTTCTGGGGGTAAATTAATTGTGGCGGGGATGACATAATTATTCTGATGCCTTGGTGCTGGCGGGTTCGCGTTGTTATACATTTGATCACCCATCTCCCTTCGTCCCATGTCAGCAACCTGACCCAGTATTCTGTTTGGTACAGTGGGGGATCTTTGGTCTGCTTTTTATTGTGGCCGATGTAGTTACTGTTTGGGGGATACCAGGCAGTCTAGCTATACTACTTGGCATGTTTTTATTTGGCTTCTCCGTTGGTGCGCTGATTGCGCGCTGCTTCCCTTGGGCGCCAAGCTGTTCTAGAATATCTAAATTTGCTATCCCCAATTTCTCCAGGTTTTCCACTTTTATATTCAAGGATGTATGATTTTATCATGTTCTCTAAATGTTGAATCAGCCCTGCATCGTTAGTTTGGGAGATTTTTTCCTTTGGGTGTTTATCTCTACTATGCTGCGATGTCTCCCCTCCTCTTCCATTATCCAAAGTTGTGTGTACTGCCTTCTTCTTTTTACACCTATATGTCTTTCCGAGTCTGTTAGAAACCAACAATTTCCTGTTTTATACATGTTTGATTTTTGACCGTATATACCCATGATCACTCGTACCACTCAGCATACTGGTGTTAGTTGAGTCGGCAATAGGAATAATATCATTATTGGCACCTCCTTCCATCTCTACTATAGCACCAGGTACATCAATCAATATTGGTGGTATACCACTTATCGATAGGTTGGGGGTTAGTGATAGTCTGCACTCCCTAGCAGGGGGCACATTAACCTGATTTAACTCATTTCCAGGCAAGCCTGCGTAAGACTGTAATAGTATCGAGTCATGAGATGAAGTTGTTACATTGGTAATATTTACAGGGGAGCTGACTACTTGCGGTGGTTGTGATATGAGGCACATACTCGGTGGTAGAGATAGCCGTCTCTCGCATTTTTCTATTGCATTCACAACAACCCCAATTGTTTGCTGCAACATTCTGTCAATAGCAGTTAAAGTAGGAAGGGGGGGTTGAGCCAATGTGAGTTTCTTACTTACAGATCGTGTGTGTATAGGAGTCTTTTTCGTGGCTTTACTTGAGTTCTTTCCTTTCGCCTCCATTGACGCTATCTATATATGAATGCCCTAAGAGAGAGGGCCCAGTCCAGTCTCTGTCGGTCTCTCGGAGGGCCTCAGAGGGCCCGCCCTTTGCCCACGCTTAGCCCCGAGCTCAGTCCCGCGCGCGTCCCGTGTCGCGGGACCCCCGTGTGTTTTTATCGGCCTCCGGGCGCGTCTCGAGAGTCAGCGCCCGCAGGGGATGCCGGGAGTGGTAGTTCTCCTCCCTCCGCACCGCGGCCATCTGGTGTTCCTCGGCGGCGGCGGGGGGGGAGGGCAGCCGGTGAATGGGAACCACCCCACTGGGTTTGCTGGCAGAAGAGATGGCGTTTCTGGCGGGAGAAAGAAGCGCTGGCAGTCTTGTGCAAAGGAACCCGCTCTGCCGGACCTCCCGTGTGTTTTTATCCGCCTCCAGGCACGTCTCGAGCGTCAGCGCCCGCAGGGGATGCCAGGAGTGGTAGTTCTCCTCCCTCCGCACAGCGGCCACCTGGTGTTCCTCGGCGGCGGCGGGGGGGGAGGGCAGCCGGTGAATGGGAACCACCCCACTGGGTTTGCTGGCAGAAGAGATGGCGTTTCTGGCGGGAGAAAGTAGCGCTGGCAGTCTGGCGCAAAGGAACCCGCTCTGCCGGACCTCCCGTGTGTTTTTATCCGCCTCCAGGCGCGTCTCGAGCGTCAGCGCCCGCAGGGGATGCCGGGAGTGGGAGTTCTCCCTCCGCACAACGGCCACCTGGTGTTCCTCAGCGGCGGCGGGGGGGAGGGCAGCCGGTGAATGGGAACCACCCCACTGGGTTTGCTGGCAGAAGAGATGGCGTTTCTGGCGGGAGAAAGTAGCGCTGGCAGTCTGGCGCAAAGGAACCCGCTCTGCCGGACCTCCCGTGTGTTTTTATCCGCCTCCAGGCGCGTCTCGAGCGTCAGCGCCCGCAGGGGATGCCGGGAGTGGTAGTTCTCCTCCCTCCGCACAGCGACCACCTGGTGTTCCTCGGCGGCGGCGGGGGGGAGGGCAGCCAGTGAATGGGAACCACCCCACTGGATTTGCTGGCAGAAGAGATGGCGTTTCTGGCGGGAGAAAGTAGCGCTGGCAGTCTTCCGCAAAGGAACCCGCTCTGCCGGACCTCCCGTGTGTTTTTATCCGCCTCCAGGCGCGTCTCGAGCGTCAGCGCCCGCAGGGGATGCCGGGAGTGGTAGTTCTCCTCCCTCCGCACAGCGGCCACCTGGTGTTCCTCGGCGGCGGCGGGGGGGGGGCAGCCGGTGTATGGGAACCACCCCACTGGGTTTGCTGGCAGAAGAGATGGCGTTTCTGGCGGGAGAAAGTAGCGCTGGCAGTCTGGCGCAAAGGAACCCGCTCTGCCGGACCTCCCGTGTGTTTTTATCCGCCTCCAGGCGCGTCTCGAGCGTCAGCGCCCGCAGGGGATGCCGGGAGTGGTAGTTCTCCTCCCTCCGCACAGCAGCCACCTGGTGTTCCTCGGCGGCGGCGGGGGGGGGAGGGCAGCCGGTGAATGGGAACCACCCCACTGGGTTTGCTGGCAGAAGAGATGGCGTTTCTGGCGGGAGAAAGTAGCGCTGGCAGTCTTGTTTTCAAATATGCATATAAATGCAACAGTTCTTAGTAGAATGTTCGGAACTTAAGTACATACTGAGATAACATTTAAAAACCTTTTAGATAAAACTCAGTCATAATTGCTGCAGGCTTGTAATCTCCATCCTAAAAGTATCATACAGAATATGCCCCATCAGGTTGCTCCATGCTAAGTGGAACTGTAGTGAGCAATTGGAATACAAGTGTGGTTATCGCAAAGAGATTCTACTCTAGAGATTTTCCAAGGACACCACTTGTGAGAATCAGATATGACAGCTAGATGTGAGGGACGAAGTTCATGCAAAAACTGCTGATCATAATCAACTGTTTAACAAGCCATCTGATTCATTAATCTAAGTGAGAGGCTCCAGAGAGTAGAGAACACTGTCACATGTCTTTACTGGATGCTACTCTAAAATCAAATCTTACAGATATCTTGATTGCTCTTGCAAAAGTATTCAATGCAGCCATTGTCTTTTGTTTCTCCCCAGTAAACGAACATGACAATCTGAAGGTTTTTTTTTTTAAACACGGGAAGAATCACATCTGAGAATGGTTAAATGCTGATCTCTGACTGGATTCAGTGACAGAATCTTTCATTTAGATTAATTAGTTATCAATTGTAATATATCATTTTTAACATTCTTTGTCATATCCCTTATACTTTGGTAAGCAAGAAAGCATCAGTATGGAAATAAGATGGAGACTGACAGAACATTTGAATGCCATTAGAAAGACTGATGTAGTCTATCTGCTATCTCTTCACATCATACATAACAATACCAGCAATCGTAATGTGTTGAAATGCATTTGCATCTACAATGTAAATATGCATCCCTGGAAGTATAAGAATGAGCTAAAATTAGGCCAGATGGCTTCCAAAATAAACAATATGTGGTGTACTAAAATGCAAGAAGGACTTAATATTGAAGAAAGATTATCTATAAAAAGTATAGCTGTATGTGACAGTGATTTAAGGGCTTGATTATGAATTTGTTGGACAGGGTAATCCCATCTGCTAAATTACAATTCCATTATATCATATGGAACTTGTAATACCATGGATGGGATATCCGCAGTGTTTGTGACAGAGTATCCCATCCGCCAAGATCGTAATCAGGCCGTTAGTCTGTTTAAGCATTTATTTATCATGAACCTAGCTCCAATGCAACCGTCTTGTATAATAGGTGGGGAGTAAGATGTAGAGACTGGTATAATGAAAAAGTGTTAATTATTTGCAGTGTTCAGTTGCTGGCCCAGTGCTATATTAAAAATATTTGTTTATTAATGTCTAATATTGTACGCTTACATAGATGTTAGTCATAGAACAGCATTGTCTTCAGCTTATATTGAGCCAAATGAAGTGAGTATTGTATTATGTAACATTATTAGAGAAAATGTCTATTCTTATACTCTTTTTCTTTAAAATAACCTACTGTGAATTTAGTCTAATTCTGACAAATAGATGTTTGGTATGGAGAAACTAAATCAATCACATAAAGAATGGGAAATATTTCTTTTTTTTTGTTTAGGAAATTTTTATTAATCATTTGGAAAGTAAAACAAAAGACATGTCATAAATAATTAGGAAAAAGTACATGTGAATATAGTATTAAATGACAAAGAATCATAAAGAAGTGCATGAGAAGGAGGGGAAAAAGAATAGTGAAAGAGATAAGGAAAGAGGGAGAGAAAAGGAAAGAAAGAAGGAGAAGAATAAAAGGAAAAAGAAAAAAGAAAGAGAAGAGCAAGATTTACTTCGTGGGATTAATAGCACGCAATAAGGGAGGAGGGTTGGAAGAAAGATATGAGATGAAGGGAAGCCACAGTAGATCAGATTTAATTTTTAGGGGGACAGAGGTGGAAGATGCAATAGATATTCTGTGTTCATCACAAATATAGTTCCACCAAGTGTGGACAGAAAGCTTAGAATTATCCTTCCAACACGATAAAATAACTTTAAATGCAAGAGCAATAAACAGGTCTAATAACTTAGCAGAACAAGATACAATATCGATATCATCAGATAAGGAACCTAAAAACACATTCAATAGAGATAATGGGGAGGAGCAAGAAAACATTGGCATGCAGATATTCCATACTTCAGTCCAAAATGATAAAACGGTGGAACAATCGTATAGTTGGTGTTTAAGACTACCAGGTTCCTTGGAACATGACCAGCATAATGGTGAGGAAACATGAGAAAACGTATGGATACTAACCGGGGTAATAGCAACTCTATGATATATAAAGAATAAAGATTGCGTAATACGTGCAGCAACAGATACTTTAAAAAGTTTGGACCATAAACGATCCCACAATGCAACAGATAGGGAGACATCAAGGTCAGTCTCCCAAACAGTCTCTACATTTGATTTAGGATGTTCTGAGATATTGGATAACAAAATTGAATAAACAAGAGCAGCTTTAGGTAGTTGAGTAGAAAATAAAGGATACAGTGGAGTGGTGGGGGTGAAGGAAGAAAAAGAATCAGATGAGGAGAGGGAAGACAAGTGAGATTGAATGGAAGATGTTATAATGGTATATTCAGTAATAAACGATGAAGGCAAATGAAATACATTTTGCAATACTGGGAAGGAAATAAGGGATGAACCAACAAAAAACTGATGTACAAATAGGATACCCTTTTCTTTCCAGTGTTTAAAGTAAAATGATTTGCCTTTGTATCTAAGGAATTTGTTGTACCACACCACAGAGGACAAGAAACACTGAAGAGGGGATAGAGTAGAAGAGAAAACAGTTTGTAATAGAAATTGGGAATATTTCAAAATGGGATATTTGGATAAAAAAGAGCAATTTGACATGAAAACAATATGTTGGAATGAGTAGTCTTTCAAAAGGGAGCATTCTAGGAGAACCCACTTAGGCACAGGGTTATCCATGAAGTCATAAGCCAAGGAAAAGGACTGTTAAATCAAAAAGGCAGAATGGTATGATTTAAAATCAGGAAATCGAACACCACCTTCATGTTTAGGTCGAATTAACTTGTGCAATGCAATTCGTGGATGTTTGTTATTCCACAGAAATTTTATACAAAGAGAATTGATACGTGCAAAATAGGATTTGGGGATTTTAAAAGGGAGCATGGAAGCAGTATAGAGAACATGTGGGGTAATCATCATTTTGATGGTATCCAATCTACCCCACCAGGATAGGAATAAGGGGGACCAAATTTGAAGAAGGGATTGAATTTTCTTAATTAGTGAATCAAAGGTGTCTTTTAGGGAGGATGAAAACCATATACCAAGGTATTTAATTTTGGAGGGACACCATGCAAAATCAGTATTATTAAACATGTACTGGAAACAGAGTGGATTAAGGGGCAGAACTTCCGTTTTAGGTAAATTGAGCTTATAACCTGGTACGTAAGAGTACAGACGAACCTCATACAAAAAATGTGGAAGGGAGGATTCCGGATTAGACATATATATCAGGACATCATCTGCATAAGCAGACAATTTAGTTTCAGTAGAGGAGAGCTTAAGGCCAGTAATATTAGAATTGGAACGAATACGTTCTAAGAAAGGCTCAAGACATAAAATAAATAACAAGGGGGAAAGGGGACAGCCTTGTCTTGTGCCTCTAGTCAATGAAAAAAATCTAGAGAATTAGTTGTTAACAAAAATACTGGCACGGGGGAAGAATAAAGAAGTTTAACCAAGGATATGAAAGATGGACCAAAACCAAACCATTTGAGGGTAAGAAACATGAATTGCCAATTAATACGATCAAAAGCTTTTTCGGCATCCAGGGATAGGGCCGCAAATGGGTTTTTAGTATGCGCAATGACATTGGAAAACAGGCGAGCATTATCAGCAGCAAGTCTACCCTTCACAAATCCCACTTGGTCCATTTTAATTAAACGGGGAATAATAGAATCTAGACGAGAGGCAAGGATTTTAGCAAAGATTTTGGAATCATAATTAATTAAAGATATGGGGCGATAATTTTTACATTGTGAGTGGTCTTTATCAGGTTTGGGAATAATGACAATGAGAGCATCCAAAAAGGACCCCGAGGCTTTGGCATCTGAAATAAATGAATTAAATAATTGAAGGAGTTTAGGTACAAAAAAAGAGTGAAAAGAGGAATAAAACTCAACAGGTAAACCATCAGGGCCAGGGGCTTTCGACTTTTTGATAGAGTTAATGGCTGTAGTAACTTCCTGGATAGTAATTTCCCGTTCCAAGAGAGCAAAGTCCATCGGAAGGGAAGGGGGAGCTGAGAGGCCCTCAAAAAATGTTGTTAAGTCCGCTTCAGAGGGATGTGTATCATCAGAGTATAAGACTTGGTAATAATTATGAAATACTTCGGCAATGTCTTCATCGGAAGTAACTAATTTATTAAGAGATTCATTAAAGATAGGACCAACAGTTTTACGTTCGATTATATTTTTAAATAATTTGCCAACATTTTCCCTGCTTTATTCTGGCCACCATGGAATTTAGATTTAATTTTGAGAAGGGTGTGACAAGCTTCATTGGTGATAATTTTGTTAAGGTCTGTTTTGGTGAGGATTAACTCCTGAAGAGCAGAGGAGGACTTAGAGGAAAAATAGGAATGTTCAAGGCTTTTAATCCTTTTAAGCTGGTCGTCGTATTTTTGTCTATTAAGCTTCTTCTTTTTAGAAACATAGGATATAGTAAATGCTCTCAAAGAAGCCTTAAAAGCATCCCAAGTAACGGGAATGGAGGTGTCCGAGGGATTATTAAATGAGAAAAACTCATTAAAAAATTCCACACTCTCTTTCATAAAAATGGCATCAGATAAAAGAAAAGAATTACATTTCCAATGACTAAATTTAGAGGAAATAAGGGAGAGATCTAGGGTAGTGTACACAGGAGCATGATCAGAAATAAAAATAGAACCAATAACAGACTTTTGAATGGAGGGCAAAAGAGACTTACTAACCATAATGTAATCAATTCTCGAGCGCGTGTGGTGAACATTAGAAAAAAAAGTATATTCTAGCAAATCCGGGTTGCACATTTTCCAGGAATCGTATAAAGGACGAGAAGCAATGGCAGATTGAAAACTCTTACGGGACTTGTCAGGTTGAAATTTACTGGAGGATAATCTATCTGAAAAAGGGTCTAACCATTGATTAAAATCATCAGCAACGATAAAATCGGGGCAATCTATAGACGAAATCAGAACTTTAATATCTTTCCAAAATTTTGGCTCAGGACGGACTGGACCAAATATATTAAGCAGTACCATCGTTTTGTTTTGTATGACAACTTTAGCCATTGCCCAACGTCCTTCTTCATCAGTATGAGAAGAAACAATCTGAACATTTAAAGCTTTATGAAACAGTATAGCAACCCCTCCCTTTTTGTGAACAGCAGGCGAAAACACAACCTGGCCCACCCATTGCCTCTTGAGCTTAAGAGATTCAACATCAGAACAATGCGTTTCTTGAAGAAAAACAACCTGTGAATGAAATTTAGATAAGTGAGACAATACCTTTTGACGCTTGACAGGATGACCAAGACCTCGCACGTTCCAAGAGACAAAGTTACACATGGTGGTAGGAGGGGAGAATGGGCGACAAATGGAACAGACACATGGCAAGTAGATCACTACAAAATGGAAGACAAAAAATACATAAGTAATTGAAATAGGGAACTCCCAAAACGCTCATAATACCGAGACCAAAGAAACCCATAGATAGAAGAAATGACTATATGAAGAACAAAAATAGAAGTAGAGATCGCTTAGGAATAGAATAGCATTGAAACTGGGAAAAGAAGCAAAGAAACCAAAAAGAAAGAGGGAAAAAGAGAAGAGAGAAAGAGGAAAAATAGATGAGGACAGAAAGAGTGAACAGATCAAGGCACAAAGGCCTGATCGGAAAAAAAGAAAGCAACCAAAACATCTGAGGGGAAGATACGCCAGAGAGAGAACTCAAACCATGAGCTACCAAAGAAAAGGACATATACAGAAAGGAAAGACACAAGGATGTGAGAACAAAACCTCAAGAAGCAGATCAAGAGTAAAGGAAAAGATCAAAAGAGGTCAGAAAAAATAGAAGAGCTACAGTGAAAAGTAGAAAGGAGGAAAAACATTAGTTAGCAGTGTCCATATTGGAAGGAGAGACACTCAGAAGATAGGCGTGGAGTTCTTGCGGATCATCATAAGATCTGGTACGGCCATTATGCGTGATCTTGCAGAAACAAGGATGCAGGATTCCATATTGAATGTTCAGTTGTCGCATTAAAGGTCGAAGATTCAAGAATTATTTGCGCCGAGCATTCGTAGGCGATGAAAGATCCTGTGAGATGAACATGTTACGACCAGACCACTGGAGACGTCGCTTGATCCTGGCGGCCTTCAGGACAGACATTAACTCTGTGAATTCTAGGAACAGCAGAATGATGCCACGTGGTTTGGAGGAATTATTGGAATTAATACAGCCAAGACGATGGGCCCTTTGGATATTAAGAGGATGCGACGCTGGTTGAAGATCCAAGAGTTCCTGAAGAAATTTCCGTATAAAGGACACCATGTCAGAACCCTCCAAATTTTCCGGAACACCATAAACGCGCAGATTGTTCCTACGGTTACGGTTTTCCAAATCCTCGGTGTGAAGTTTGAGTTTGTGGATCTCTTGTTCCAATAGTGGAATTTTAGCTGAGACATCTTGAATATCGCTCACACGCTGTTCCAGATTCAAAACCTTGCCCTCCATGACAACCCAGAGCTCTTCAATTTGCTGAAGTTTTGAATTAGTAGCGGACATAAAAGGTTGGAGACCACGCACCTCTTCAAGAATGGAATCCAAAACAGGATTAGAAGAAGACTCAATGGGGGAAGGCGGGTCATTCTTAGGCCTTTTAGGTTTGGTTCCAGTTTGTGACATTTTTGGAGAGATAGTTATTTGCCATGGTAATGGAAACCTGTCAAAATGCCCAACACAGGCACGTAGGAAGCAGGTGGGCACTAACAGAGAACAGCAGGATCCAATGTAACTGTAAGGACTGAACTGGCTTAGAGATGCTTAGGCAGTAAGAGGGGCATACAAAGCGTGGCTAAAATAAGGCGACAAAAAGGAGCAGCCAAAAAACGCACTACCTTTGAGTGCTGATACCCTCACTGGATTGAGAATAGCAAAAAGAAAACCAACAATACTGTGTCAATAAAAACCACAGCACATAAAGGGAGCATCTATTAAAGCCAGCACAAGTATAAGGTGATATATCGTAAAGGCAATGTCACTTTAAAGATCTTAGTACACCGGAAGAAGCAAGTAGAGGCAAAATGAAGTCCAAACTTAGCAAGTCTTAAAATGGCGGCCGTATTTTCCTCACATAGTATAAGAAAAACATTCCCATTATGTAAGCAGGAAGCAAGAGACCATGGGAGGCAAGGGATGTGGACACAAGCAAAAATAAGATCAAGTAAGTTCTCCCAAAAACATGTGCAAGGGGATAATCAGACAGAAGCAGAGCACTTCACAGTCAGAAATCCTAAAATGGCGGCCATATTTCCTCAGAGAAACTGTGTTGACAGCAGAAATCGAGAGGCACAATGCATTTGGCACAGGAAAACTGTTAAAGTCTGTTTGAAAAGATAGTAAACATGCCAAAGTATTCCTCCGAAGTTACCAGCATTAGGCAAGGTGAAACGAAGCTTTAGAGCAGATGCAGGATGCCAGTCACGGGATCGGCAAACAAAATGGCGGCCGCCCGAGTTGAGGAGATAATTCAAATTACCGGGACCAATATCCGCCGTTCCGCTGCCAGGATACACTGCACGGTTGCCTCCTCATGTTCTGCCCACCTTCCGACGTCACTGCAGCCCAAAAAAGCCATTCGAAAAACGGCAGGAAAGGTCCTCACGGCATCCGCGTTTCCGTCCTGAGCGGAGCTCACAGGAAATCCGTCCTCTCCAGATGGCGTGCAAGCCACACCCCCAATGGGAAATATTTCTATTCTGGTTTTTAGATGTGGTAACTTCCATTGGACACATGTTTTACTCTTATTTCTATGTCAATTGTGTGAAAAAATCCTATCACTTGTAAATTAAATTATTTTTTAAAGCACCTCAGTGTTATTTGCTTTCTTGAAAGAGGCTGTGGAGCCAGGTGAAATGGGTTGTTTAGTGTATTGAACAATAAATGACCTTTGCTCTGTACACTGGAACTGCTTTGTAAACGTGCAATGGACATTTACCAATCATGAACCGCTCTCCATTGACCTGCTTTGGTCAGGAGATGTGTGAATTTATTGACTGAGCTGTTGTGAACCCGGTTTGGTTTCAGTACAATAAAACATTATTGTGCAGAAAAATATTTTTTTAAATGATAATTAAATCTTGTTTTTTTCATTCTTCATCATGAGTGCTTTTTTCTGTCTCGCCATTCATGGAACTTGAAATGTTTTGACTGAATAATGTACCAACATTGCTGCTCGTGTTCTGCATCAAATGAACTACAACGTTCTTTCTCACAATTCTGCTTTGTCTGAGTTAGTATTGTTTACTAAATGCAACCAGTAACTAAGTTGGTCTTAGAAATGGTGAAGTGTGACTATTTCAATGTGAGTTTATCTACAACTTGGACATAGGATATGTATTGTTCCCATTATTTTTCACTTTAATATCCGACTGGAATTAAAGAATAATGCTTTATAATGTTTCTGGAATGTCTGATGCTTTTGCACACAAAATTATGTATGTTGCTGACTTTCCATCTGATACTGTTTTGGAATAGAGTGGGGTAGAGTCAAGCAGTGTGTCGTGGAGTGGCAAACCAAGGGCCTCATTTATGAAAAGTGACTCATCGCTGCGTGAAAACAGCGATGCGTCACTTTTCACTGCGTCCTCCTTGATACCAATGATGCGTCATATTTACAGTATGACGCATCATGTCGCAAGGAGTTACAGATACGTCAGTATTTCTGACGTATCTGTAAGCGCAAAAGTCACGCATTGCTGGGGTGTGTCACAAAAGTGACACAACTCCAGCAATGCGTCCTTTCACATGGGGGAAAGCCCCATGTGAAAGGGCTTGCGTCAGTCTTACGCCTGCTGTGAGGCAGGCGCAAGATTTTGACGCAACAGCGTCCTAAAAGTGACGCAGTGAAATCTCATAGATTTCTCTGCGTCACTATTACGAGGCTTTTTGCGGGGGAAAGCCCCCTCTGCATACATTATACCTGACGCAGGTATAATGCAGCGCAGGGGTTTACAAAGTGACTCATCTGCTTAGATGCGTCACTTTGTAAATAGTGCGCAACAGGAGGCATGTTTTACGCCGCCGATGCATCACAAAAAGTGACGCATCGGAAGCGCAAAACTGACGCAAGGCCTCATAAATGAGGCCCCAGGAGTTTAGTAGAGTGGAGTAGAGAAGTGGACAGTGGAGTGGAGTGTCATAGAGTGGAGCGGAGTGGAGTGGAGTGGAGAGTTGTGGAGTGTCATAGAGTAGAATGTCCTAGAATGGAGGGGCGAATATTGGAATGTCATAAAGGGGAGTGTTGTGAAGTGGAGCGTCGTAGAGTGGAGTGGGATCGAGAGGACTGGCATAGAGTGGAATGACTTTGAGTGGAGTAAAATGTAGAGTGGAGTAAAGTGTCACATAGTGGAGTGTTATGGAGTGGCATGAAATGGAGTGGAGTGTAGTAAAGTGTTTTAGAGTGGATTGAAGGGTCTTAAGTGGAGTAGCATAGTGTTGTAGAGTGAGGTGTCCTAGAGTGACGTGGAGTGGTGAAGAGTAAAATCAAGTAGTGTTCATGGAGAAGCACAGGGTAGAGGAAGGTGGCGTGGAGTGGCATAGAGGGAGCTGAGTAGAGGGTCGTAGTTTTGAGTGGAGTGGACCAGAGTTTCATGGGTTAGAGTGTCATAAAGTAAAATGCCGTATAGTGTAGTGGCATAAAATGTCATGGAGTGGAATGGCGTGGTGTAAAGTGTGTGGAGGAGCATAGAGTGGAGGGGCGTAGAGTGGTGTGGCATAGATTGAGTGTAGTGTGAAGTGTCGTGATAAACATCTCACCCCTGCTAAACTGCGATCCCTGCTCAAGCAGCTCTTTGTACAGCGCAGGGATCCCCATTTTAATGTGATGCTCATAACCAGTTCAAAGAGTAGATGGATCTTCTCCGAACTCTCGGATGTGGCAGGAATTTAACTTGAGACACTAGATGGCGCTGCAGACCAACTGCCTACAATGTCACCAAGATTAAATAAACTAACAAACTTTTTAGGTCGAGGGACCGTTAAGCTGCGAAGCAGCTTCCGGTCCGGAGAATTAATTTCCTCTAGTGGGGCTTCAGAACCCGCCTCCCTGCTCTGTCTCTCCGCCATTGGCTGGCTTCCTAAAAGGAGGCCAGCCATTGGAGGAGAGAGCCGTCCCTCCAAAGAAGCTCCGTCTTTTTCGGATTCGGGGGCGTGATTTTTGCATTCTTTAGTCCTGTGACGTCGTCTGTCACTCAGGGCGCAAAAAACACGCCCCCGAATCTGAAAATGGCGGCGCTTTTCTTTAGGCCATTTCCCAACAACAGCCGCCCCAAGAAGTCGCAGCCTCCTCCACCTAGCAGTCTCTGTGTGCGAAGATAGCACCCAGAGTCGTGGATGCGCCAACAATAACAGTAAAACATATTCATCAAAACCCACTATGCTGTAAACATTGGGTAAAACGTCATTTCAGATTCAAAATGATTGCATTCTCGAGACCTCACAGAGGTAGGTTATGTACTGTTTGCAGCATGCAACTTCAGTTGACTCAACTGTTACTGCGGATTTTGTCAATGCTTATTTTATTCCGTTGTTTCTTGCTTCATAACTATGCTCGTGCGTAGCCCTAGCAATACATAAAACAACAAGGAGTGACTTGTAACTATTTAGAGCGCACGCAAGTCTCCCTTATCACTGCTGCCAGCCAAGGAAACTGCTACTTGACAATCGTAGACCCTTGCTTTCACGGCGGAGCTCTCACCTTCTGAAGCGCCAGGGTATGGCCGGCTGGAGAGGCGGGCCTGGCGGAGAATGAGCGCTCGCTGCCGATTCTGTTCTATTTTCGCACGTAACGCGGCCGGCAGCGGTGCGGTTCTTGTTCCTGCTGCTCCATGTTAGCATCCAGACTCCCGGCTGTTTCTAACCGAACCTCCATGTTAACGGAAATTAGATTTGATGGTACGCTATCGCTATTTTGTTTTCTTTTGCAGCTTTGTACAGCGCGAACTCGATTCGATTACGTAGCTGCTAACTTTTCACATTACTTACGTGTGACATTTCGTTTGTTTTCAGTTAAATCATTAGTGACATTCTATTGCTAAATGCGTGACACTTTGATTGCCACTTTGTGTGCGCCCGGCCCCTTTTATTAGGTCTCGGTAATTGCAGCGCAGTGGAAATGTTAGACAAATAAGTCTTTATTAATGCCACAAAAAGTACTTTAATTATATTTACGAAGATCAGAAAACGGGGTCACCTGAACTTTTCTTGAGATTCACAGCCGTGGGTCTGTTTCCATAAACTGGTTGCAGTTATGTCCAGGATGTTACTGTTTATGTGCCCGGCGTTATTTTCCCACGCGCTTAAAGGGATGTATATTTAGGGAGGGATGGAGGGCGCATGAGTATACGCTTGATTATTAGGTTGCATTTTTGTTCATCCGTGTTGTTTATCTTCCTATTGTTATGGGGCAGTTTCTAACGTGCCATTATTTTCGCAAAAATGGATTGCCCCAGTGTTAAGTTCTCGGAACTCCGCCACTGAATTAGCCGTGCAGGCGGGAACTTTACTATAGCGTTATAAAATTGAATTTGTTATCCGGCTGGTGTTTGTGTACGTCTCCATCTCAGAGGGTGTTTTTTCTTGACCCTATCCGTGGCTTTATTGAAAATGGGGAGGGAGGGAGGGGGGAATGGACGCCGACATCATTTAGAGGGTTTTGAACGGCATCCAGTAAGTTCTTGCACCGATTCCTCGGAGATTATGTGGTACTTAACTCCTGTTTCTTGTGTGTATGAGCGAGCACTTTCAGACTTATTTACCATGTTTCACCCCGTGGAGTCCTGTATCTTTGCCTATTGAACGAGGAAACTCCATTTCCCAGGTGTGTGTGCAAAGAGCTGCCGACCTCCCGTCTTGGGCTCTGAAATACCTGTCCCGTGGGGTGCCTTGATCGTCCTACCAACGCCAGAGGAGGCTGCCATGGCCTCGGCACCCCACGTGGGGGGCGGCCACGTCGCTTCTTGGCAGAGTGTGAGTGCAGAGTGTGAGTGCAGAGTGTGAGTGCAGAGTGTGAGTGCAGAGTGTGAGTGCAGAGTGTGAGTAGTGAGTGCAGAGTGTGAGTAGTGAGTGCATTGCAGAGTAGTGAGTGCAGTGCAGAGTAGTGAGTGCAGTGCAGAGTAGTGAGTGCAGTGCAGAGTAGTGAGTGCAGTGCAGAGTATTGAGTGCAGAGTAGTGAGTGCAGTGTGCAGAGTAGTGAGTGCAGTGTGCAGAGTAATGAGTGCAGTGCAGAGTAGTGAGTGCAGTGCAGAGTAGTGAGTGCAGTGCAGAGTATTGAGTGCAGAGTAGTGAGTGCAGTGTGCAGAGTAGTGAGTGCAGTGTGCAGAGTAGTGAGTGCAGTGTGCAGAGTAGTGAGTGCAGTGCAGAGTAGTGAGTGCAGTGCAGAGTAGTGAGTGCAGAGTGCAGAGTAGTAAGTGCAGAGTGCAGAGTAGTGAGTGCAGAGTGCAGAGTAGTGAGTGCAGTGCAGAGTAGTGAGTGCAGTGCAGAGTAGTGAGTGCAGAGTAGTGAGTGCAGTGCAGAGTAGTGAGTGCAGTGCAGAGTAGTGAGTGGAGTGCAGAGTAGTGAGTGCAGTGCACAGTAGTGAGTGCAGTGCAGAGTAGTGAATGCAGTGCAGAGTAGTGAGTGCAGAGTAGTGAGTGCAGTGCGCAGAGTAGTGAGTGCAGTGCAGAGTAGTGAGTGCAGTGCAGAGTAGTGAGTGCAGTGCAGAGTAGTGAGTGCAGTGCAGAGTAGTGAGTGCAGAGTAGTGAGTGCAGTGCTCAGAGTAGTGAGTGCAGAGTGCAGAGTAGTGAGTGCAGTGCAGAGTAGTGAGTGCAGTGCAGAGTAGTGAGTGCAGTGCAGAGTAGTGAGTGCAGAGTAGTGAGTGCAGTGCGCAGAGTAGTGAGTGCAGTGCGCAGAGTAGTGAGTGCAGAGCGCAGAGTAGTGAGTGCAGAGCGCAGAGTGCTGTGTATTGGCAATGTAAATGGCAATGGCATTTATTTATGATTTAAAGAAAAAAAAGAAATGGCATGAGCAATGCCAATAGCTCTACCTTTAATGATGCCGAGACCATTGCATTGTAAATGCTTGTTGGGGTTTTGGTTGTAGTTTTATATAGCGCTATCCTGACCCTAAAGTATTGTAGCGCTTTACATGAGCACCAGGTACACAACAAAAGAGGACACTTTTATAATAATTTATTTAATCACGGGGAGATTGGGGGCAGATTTACAAGCACCTTGAGCCCCTTTTGCGTCACTTTTAACATGGCAAAAGTGATGCAAAAGTGGTGCAAGGGGCTTATAAATCTGCCCCTATGGGGCTTATTTACAAGTCCTTACGCCACCTTTACGTCACTTTTCCCATGTTAAAAATTACGCAACAGTGGCGCAAGGGGCTTGTAAATCTGCCCCTTAATGTTTTGCCCAGCATCAACAGATGTTGAGCCGGCGCCGAGACTCGTCCCTGGTTTCCATTTCCCAAGGCTACAGCTCTGGCCGTTACACCGTAGCAAATTTTCTGGCAAGTAAAATTGTGTTTTTTTAAAACTCTTGTGCTGAATTAATAATACAAAAAAGGGCAAGAGTACAGAAGGGGGCTGGTATATGGCGCCACGCCAAAGGGGTCGGGCCCTGACCCAATTAAAAAAAAACTCCCACTACTTGGTTTGAAAGTAAAACAGCTATAATATGAGTCCAGCTCCCACTCCTGGGTTCCGGTGCCACTGCGCCTGCTACACTATTGATAGCTGTGCTCATTCGGGCTGGCGCCTCGCTCTGCCTCCCGCGTGGCTCAAGAGTTCTAACACATATCGGATGCAGACTGTCCCTTCACAATGGGCATTGTCTTGTGATCGCTTCTGAGCAGACTGTCAGGTCCTATCGGCCGGTCCTGTGTGTGTTGTACCCACTGTCTCCAGCCTCCCATTGTTCGCACCTGATCAATGCTGATTGGCTTAAAGGCGTCAAAAGTATCAGACGGGAACCTGGCAGGGGCTGACGCCCACCCTCTCGAACAGCCATGTGTCCAGCAGGGAGGGGCTCTGGTGTGCGGCAGCAGCACAGCAAGCCAGAAGGCTGCATGTCATTGCCCATTTGGTGTTTCCATGACACTTTTGTGCATATTTTGATACATTCAACTGGCCTACTTAGCGTTCTCCTGTATTAAAACACTGGCAATTCTTGCTAAAATTGTACCCATTATATGCAAAAGTCAATTAATTTCGGTCTATTTCTCGAGACGACAGGATTCGTGTTTACCGCCGTCCGAGTGTGAGAGACCATATTCCCCCCTCCCCCCCCACCCGACAAATCCTATCTCGCATCTCTTTGAGCTGAGTCCACTCCTCTGGTGAAATGTCCTCCATTGTGTGCGTATCACAGAGGGACTCACACAACTTTACCACCTCCTCCCTCTCCCTCCACTCTGCCAGACACCTTGCATCTCTCTTCAGGGGGTTTCTATGGCAAACTTTGCACCATCCAGCCCGCTCTCACCTGCTCTGTTTGCAGTCTCTCTTTGCAATGGGGGTTCAGTCAGCATCGGCACTGCAGGCGTGGATCCAGAAATGAAAACTAAAATCCCGATGGTACCTCAATAATTTTACACCGTGCCCCAGATGAAATCTTCGTAGGTGTACACAATACTCCAGATGTGGCTTCTAGAACAATGCTCCTGATGGGAGCTCATTAACTGTACCAAATACTCCAGATGTGGCTTCCAGAACTGAACACAATAGTCCTGAGGGGGGCTCATTAACTGTACACAATACTCCAGATGTGGCTTCCAGAACTGAACACAATAGTCCTGATGGGGGCTCGTTAACTGTACACAATACTCCAGATGTGGCTTCCAGAACTGAACACAATAGTCCTGATGGGGGCTCGTTAACTGTACATAATACTCCAGATGTGGCTTCCAGAATTGAACACAATAGTCCTGATGGGGGCTCGTTAACTGTACACAATACTCCAGATGTGGCTTCCAGAACTGAACACAATAGTCCTGATAGGGTCTCAGTAACTGTACACAATACTCCAGATGTGGCTTCCAGAACTGAACACAATAGTCCTGATGAGGGCTCATTAACTGTACACAATACTCCAGATGTGGCTTCCAGAATTGAACACAATATTCCTGATGGGGGCTCGTTAACTATACACAATACTCCAGATGTGGCTTCCAGAACTGAACACAATAGTCCTGATGAGGGCTCATTAACTGTACACAATACTCCAGATGTGGCTTCCAGAATTGAACACAATAGTCCTGATAGGGTCTCAGTAACTCAGATGTAGCAGATGTAGCAATTTTAACTGTGCACAGTACTGCAGATGTGGCTTCCAGCACTGAAAGCAATGCGTCTGTTGTGACATATGGAGAAATAACTCAATATTCTACATGTGGCCTCCAGAACAATTTTCCAGAGTCGTCTTTGGCACTGGATGTGCGGCGCAAACAAGGCCCCCAGCCCATTGTTTTCTCTAGATCTATTCTTTCTAGGGAGCAGCCAGACTTTTCAAAAACAGAACTGCATGTGATCCTAACTGCTCCCGCAATCTACACACTAGGAACCACATTTAAGAGTTTGGCAGTGCCAGAGTTTTGCCATTAATTGGCGCGCTCCCCATACAACCAACTTAGGGTTCCCCCAACCCATTTAGAGGTGAGGGAGCCACTGGATTTCCAATAGAAATGCCGCAGCCTGCTCCACTGTGAGAAATCCTTGACCTGCAACCCACCCACAACCGAGCCGCCATGTCACAATGGCAATAGCGCCACATTATTTAGGGCAATGATACCGCCGCCGATTTCCCCAGCCTGGGGATGCAGGGGAAACAAACAGTGCCCACCATGTGCAGGGAGTACACACCCTGCATGCTAGGGCCATTGTTTTTTGTTTTCTAGATCAAATTCCTGCTCCAGGAATTAGGGCTTGATTTATATTTCAGTGGATGGGTTACTCCATCACAATGGTGACGAATATCATATCTTCTGAAATATAAATCCCGTAGGATATAATGGAATTTATGTTTCGATGAACCGGATATCTGTCACTGTTGCGATGGAGTAACCAACCTGTCGAATTATAAATCAGGCCCCTAGTCTAAAAAAAAAAGCCTAAAATGAATGCAGAGTGGGTCAACAAATAAACATAACTCCCCCTTAACATTAATCTGTGCCTTCTGTGAATTGGAGACACCAGTGGATGTACTGAAGGCATAAAGTTCCTGGCCATACGGGCAGGGATATCTAAGCATGACAGGCAGTCTTCTGCTCAGACCTTGGAGGCCATGGCGTCCACGTACCTGCTAGCCAGTGGGCTGCCAGGCAGCCCGACTCTAGGTAAACAGTGAGTAAATATAACTCTGTAGCTAACTTGATTCTCCGGTGTAGCTGTGGTGAAGCAGTCAAGGCTTGCTCTAGGAGGCAGCAGAGGCTGGCAAAAGGTACAGCGTAACAAATGTTGTGGCAAAGAATAAAGATCAATGTTGAGTCAATGGTATTGCTTCTAAATGTTATAGTTTAAGTATATGTACAAATGAACACAACGCATACAGTTGTTAGTAAAGATATGACCCTACACCAAAGCAGTACAGCATGATAGTAAAGCAAGGGGTGGTGGCTGCCCACAATTGTATTAATGTGGACACTATTATGGACAGAGATGCTTCGGTTCTCTAACACTGTGGCTCCCTCTGGTTTTTAGGTCTTACGCGAAATGACTATTACTACTACTACTTAATAGTCGAAAGACAGTCTGTAGGTCAAACCTATATTGAAGACATTCTCTCAAGGTTACAGGCAGTCTCCTGCTGCCGTAGCTTCGATGTACGGAGTTCGTCTGCTGTAACAGAGGGGCTCTACTGCTACCGATTTGCTTTGGTTCACGCAATCAAAATACGTAGAGTAAGTGAGTCTTAATGAGATTTGATGGCTAGTTTTCCACAATTAGGTCTTTTAATGCCATATTGCCTCTTTTAGCTCCTGGCTGTAGAAAGGGATAGTGGAGATGTCCAAAGTGCCAGAATCCTAAAAATTACTAGTCCAATTGTTGTTCTTCAGGTGCCCCTGGCAAGGCCTGGGAGCCTCGGAACTTGTGATAAGATTGAGGCACTGGCCTGTAAATTGGCCCTTATCTCAAAATCCTTTTGTTGCCTCTGAGATTTCTGGGTACCCTGGGGGTGCCTTGAGTCCCTTGGAACTCAAAGTTAGGATCCTCAGGGAAACTTTGAAGGTCAATATTGTATATACATCAATCAGAATACCGTTTTTCATCACAGGGCCCCTACTTTCTTGGGGTTCCACTTTGAATTAGGTGAAGTACTTTAGAGGAGTGGTGATTCATTTAGTTTTTTTACTTTTGGAACCCCACATAATCATTACTGAACCCGGGGACCCTCACTGAATCATTATTGGAATCCAGAGCCCCCCAATGAGTCATTACTGGCCGAAGCATTTTCAATTATTTGAATGCCAAAAAATACAAAAACAAACATTCATCAAACAAATACAAAAATGGTTAAATCATGTATTCAATACTCAAACAAATAGAAACAAATCAAAATAGTAATTTAAATAGGAAGGTTGAGGCTTTTCTAAGTTCAGTGTGTAGTGATGAAGTCCGTAGCCAAGATGTAGTTTCAAGTAGATTTATTAGTTACAGTTACAAGAAGTTGTGTTCCTGTTATGCAGCCCCAACAGGATCAGTCTGCCTGCAGCTCAGCCCATACTCCAACTGTCACACTGAAGCATCTAGGCACCCAAACATTCCATTCAAGACCATCACACCAACATTCCACGCATCACATTCAGACTGGCTGAGCAGCTAGGGAGAATGTAACAAGATAAATAGGATACAGGTTACTACATATCCTCCCTTCTTCCACTACACAAAAATAGAAACTGCAAAAGAGGAAGGGTTCAAACAAGGGGAACCCAAGAAGTAGAATTGTGCAACAGTACAGAGAAAGCAAGAAGAAAGTAAACCCAAACGTGAAAGTATCAAAGCATAGATACCAAGAAAAGCCAGCGTGAGCATGGAAAAAGAAAAAACACAAGAGATATGCAAGAGTAAGTACAGAGAAAATAAAATGGAAGGTTTAGACAGAAGTATAAGAGAGAGAAAATGCAAAGAGAACATATACATGAGATGCACAAAAAAAATAGAAATGATATAGAGGAGATGCGTAGACAAATATACATAATATATCACCCACCCATCATCCTCCTATACTGTTTTTAAAAGAAACAGAACACACGGGTAAAGGACACCCGAACTGACTTTCCCCAAAATACAGGTGAATAAATGAACTAGAAACAACATGGAACATCTACACAAATCATCAACAGAACAAAATAGTAAGGGGAAAAAAAGAAAAAGAACATTGACTGCTAACCATACAGCCACAGAGGCCTAGGAGCAGACGAGTGTGGCACACGGTAAAAATGATATACTAAAATAAAGGCACGCATGGGACTAAAACCCATTAGAACCAAAAGTGGGGTTAGAAACGAAAACAGAGCAACATAAAACATGGGACTAGAACCCATTAGCAATATAAAACATGGGACTCATACCCATTAGAACCCCTAAGTGGTGGTTAGAACGTGAACAAAACAATTGAATAGATGGGACTCGAACCCATTAGAACCCCTATGTGGAGGCTAAAACTGTAAGAAGGGACGAACCCCACAAAACTGCCCTCATGTAAGGGAATACACTAACTGTGTAGTATCGGACTAAAATCCACAAACAGTGAAAACAGTGTTGAATGGGACTGAAACCCATCAACTGTGAGAACTGCGCTGAGTGAGACTAAAATCCAACACCCCTCAACTGTGTTGAATGGGACTAAAACCCAACAATTGAGAAGACTGTGTCGAATGGGACTAAAACCCATTAACTGTGATGACTGTGTAGAATGGGACAAAGCCCATTGACTGTGTTGAATGGGACAGAGACCTATTAACTGTGGAAAGGGAGAGACACCCCTTGGACCACCCCTGGTGTAATGGTAAATGTGAACCCTGCTGAGACAACGGAAACCGGTGAAAATCAAACATATTAACTAACCGACTTGTAAGAGAAATACAATTGAGTGTATAAACGAAATCTTAGGTTGCATTGTAACAAAGCCAACCTACCCACATAGTGTACTATGAGAAAATCGCCCAATTCAATTCAACACAAAAGGTCAGAAACCGCACAGTGACAAACATATACTCCAGCAACGCCAAAATACAAGAGGTATGTAAGTTACATTAAAAGGTAACACAAGACGCTAAAATGAGCATCATAGGTTGTGTAAAACTCAAGATGTAGGTGGGATCCCCAATTGATATGTAATTACCCACAAGTTGGTATTATGTTATGTAGACTGAACAAGGAAAACTTGATACAATACCATGAGTGCATGTAATAAACTACAACACACCTGACCCCCTTAACAATTGACGCATTGTGTATGTTACCAAAAGTTAGCAGGAGAGAAGACATGCTCAGATTTCCCATAGATGATGTCTATACCGGCATAAAAACACAAAATTCTTGTAAAATTAAAACACAGAAGTGCTCGGAACTAAAACAAAACAAAAATGACAAATGTCATGCCGAAGGTAGTGTCCAGTTTCCCACAGGAATCCATGGGGAATGGAGATCGCAGCTGCATGCTAGGATAAGGCTTCTGTGGAGATAGGGAAAATGGCGGCACGCAAGTTTGACTCTTGCTGGGTGGCTCACGGTGGCTCCGTGCAGCACACCGTACAGCAACAGTTCGCCTGGGAGACAAAGGCACGAGGTCACATCATGGTCCATGCATGACATGGGAATACCAAGACAAAAGTAAGGGTGTGCACGAGAAACTGGCGATGCACGCAGAACAGTGGACTCGTGCATGTCTAACACACACAATGCTCTAATGGCCATAATTGGTGGGAGGGCTTTAAGTCAGACAAATCACAAGAAAATGTAAATGACAAAATTACCCTCACCAGGAGTCCGGCTCTGGTCACTTGCAAAGGGCCAAAATTAAAATGAGAGAGACATTTCCCAAAGGTGAAATACCGCCACTGAAGAAGGCACGAGAATTGAAAGTCTAGACATTGATCCACACAAATAAATCATGTGTAGCCAAACTCTAGAAACGGATCCATTTCGAACAGACCGATTGTAGAGTGGAGTGAAAAATCCAGGCATTGACTCCCCAAATGATTCCTTGTTGAGCAGCCATTGATCACATCCTGAGCAGTTGGAAAGTAGATTTCCAGAACATCATAAGAAGGCTCTCTTGATATGACCCACCATGGGTGATCATAGACAGTAAATTAAAAGATAAATCAAAACAATGTAAGCAGACACATGCTCTCCCTAAAGCCGACCGATGACGAGATCACTAGATGAGATGTGTAAGTGCTCAGGGTCACACCACTCATCTGCTTGCATTAGAACAAGTACAATGGACCGATGAAGCATGTCCAGGCTGGGCAGATCACTAACAAGTGCTCATGATCACACAAGCTATCACAGTAGCAGGAATTACCAATCCTTTAAATCAATGAAGTACGTGCAGGCTGGGGCTGTTCGGTGTAAAGGACACTGGTGGGGCTGGCAGGTCTGTACTTCATTCTGGAGGCTTTATCCGAGTTTCTGTAGGTTTCCTTTAACAATTTCTTCTTTCAATAAGTCCTTTTGTGGCACACAGAGTTTCTTTTTCCCGTGAATCATTGCCAAACATATGTAGTGATGAAGTCCTTAGCCAAGATGTAGTTTCAGGTAAATTTATTAGGTACAGAGACAAGAAGTTGTGTTCCTGTGATGCAGCCCCACCAGGAGCAGTCTGCCTGCTGCTCAGCCCATGCTCCAACTGTCACAATCAAACATCCAGCAGGGGCGTAACGCAGGCCCCTGCATCCCTCGCGGTGCGGGGGCCACCCAGCTGCAGGGGGCCTCCTCGGTACAATACTCTGGCCTGAGCGCTCCGGGTAAAATCCGAAGTGGGGTCCCCTCTGTCTACATTGCAAGGGGGCCCCTTAAACTTTCGTTACACCACTGCCATCCAGGCACCCAAACATTCCATTCAAGACCATCACATCAACATTCCATGCATCACATTAACACTGGCTGAGCAGTTAGGGAGAAAATAACAAGATAAATAGGACATAGGTTACTGCACACTTGAGGCCACTCGATGTACATATTATTTGTTTGATGCACTTGCACTGCTCCCACAAATCAATCTGATGACATTAGCTTAATTTTTAGCCTCCAATTTCAAATTCCTTCACATTTACAGAGCTATTAAAAATGTTCAATAGTACATTTTGGTTCATTATTTATATATATGTTATCAATCTGTTAATATTTAATTCTCTAAGCAGTCACAGACTCCTGTGTAGGCTCCGTACACTCATATGGGGTCCCGGACCACATGATAAGACCCACTACTCTAGAGCCATGGGAGAGTGCTTGGCTGTTAGGAAGAGTCAGTCTACATCTCAGGTTACTGGGCCTGGTACACAGGCTACCAGTTGCAGGGCCTCACTGACACATCTATAAGACGTCAAAGGCTATAAAGAGTGTCTACTAACACTCTTAGATCACAGGTGGTGTTGGTTGCAGACTGTGGTTCGATGCTGAGACTGGTAGAGAGGTGCTCTGTGGGCAAAAGGGGGGCTGAAATTAAGGATTTTACGATCAGGGCATGTATGCCCATAAATCATGGAACAAGTTGAGATTCCCTTGACCCCACAATCGTAACAATAAACGGTAATTAACAACACAATTATTGAGAAAATACAATTATAGATTGCACTTTATTAAAAGAAATCCTTAACACATTTAGCACCTTAAAAAAAACCTCAATTAAATTAAACAAATAACGCAATTGAGTTGATTTTGATTTACAAAATAAAAACAACATATAGTTTACATAAAAAGTGACTTCACTAACATATGATAATTATGGCCTGCATAATTGAGACAGACAAAAAACCTATGTAAGACACAGTCTTTGTCTAATACCAGTGTATATCTAAATTGATTCCAAAACACTATGCTTAATACAACGATTTTATCTGTATTTGCCACAATAGTGTTGATCCTTTAGATTATACTCATAAAAGCGTTGACGCGTTTCGATGGCCTTCCTCTTTTCACACCATCTTTATCAAGACAACAACTTAATCTGTCTCTGCACGAATAAAACTTTCATATCCTATAAAAATACATACATACAAATCATCAGTATATTACATCCAATTGCGATATTTGTTTAATTTAATTGAGTTTTTTAAGGTGCTAAATTTGTTAAGGATTTCTTTTAATAAAGTGCAATCTATAATTGTATTTTTTCAATAATTGTGTTGTTAATTACCGTTTATTGTTACGATTGTGGGGTATATGTACCTCATTTCCCTTGAGAGTTTTAAGGGGTCCCTCTCATTATTTTTCATAGATGCCCATAAATCATGCCTATTGTTCTGGTCTCCTCAGATACACATGCATTTGCTGATGTCAGCCTGTTTGCTTCTTCCCGGTGGCACAACTTATCCTCTTTGAGGTAGGTCTTGAGAGAATAAGCAGGGTGGTTGTGTGTGGAGGGTGGGTTCTTTTGGTCAGCAGGTATGCATCTCAAGCAAAAATTCTTCTCAGTTTTGTCCCAGGTGAACAGGAATGGCCAGCACCCAGCGACACCTTCCAAAAGACATTGCTGAAGTCTGGGCCGGTCAGCGGGGTGTAGGTTTTCAAAATACTGGCTGCAGTTTTCGCAGAAGTTAGTCCAGGGAAGCTGGATGAGGTCCCAGCTCCCAGTCAGCAAGCAGCTCGGTTCACATTTTGGTTACAAGCCACTTAGTAAGAGGGCTTTTCCCATAGGCACTTTCCCAGGCAAACCGTGGGATGTTGACTTGTGAGAAAGAATGCGCATGCCCGCCTAAGGCAGATATTTTAGAAGAACAACTCTTTATTTGGCCTCAGAAACTCGACACAGTGCTCCAGACATGGCCTCCAGAGTTGAATGCGACCTTTACAGATGGGCACAATACCTCCCTTGTGGTACCCAGAGCTGGATGGAGTCTCACAAGGATTCATACATTAGTTACTGCTGCTAAACTTTTTCCTGTTCAATGCCACATCTGACCGTGTTGCAGGGCTCGTAAACTTTGTTGTCGTTGGATAAAATGACCCACAGACCATCACTCCATTTTAAACTAGTTCACAGGCTACACCTGCTCCGACTACATGACTACTTTGCATTTCACTGCATTGAATCTTAGCTCCCACATCCCACCACCCTCGAGCTTTCTCGACACGTCCCCGCCTTCCACTCCTCCCCTGGTATCACTGGGTTCCAGGGCGGTGTGCCTGCTGGCAGGATACTGCCGCGCCCTCCCTGAACCCGTGCGGTGTCCCGGATAAAGGCCAAGGCAGGGCCCTCTGCACATACGTTCAGCTTGGGTGCTCCTACTGCTTTTGCCAGATCCACCGAGTATTTTATTTACGTTCATCCAATTCATACTAAGATTTAATGCACTAATAACAGCCCTTTTTATGAATGTTGTTTGGACCCTTCTTTAAATGCCTGTCAGCCGTTCCGTGCTTGACCTGAAGTTCACTTCCTGGCCAAGACCGGAAGCGCTTTCTGTCAGCAGAAAAGCGTGGTATGCAAGCTTTATGGCCGTGGTCCAATATAAAGGTCAGAACACATCTCCAAAATAGGCTGAAAAGAGAGACGGGTCACGGTAGGATATTCTCCAACTCCCTCCAAAACGAAAAGAGAATAAATAATGCATAAGCAGGAGGGGTTGAAAAGCAGTATTTGTGACCTGCAGAAAGTACTACCCTGGAAGTTCATCTCAGGCCAAAAAAACTATGGGCCTCATTTATGAAAAGTGACGCATCGCTGCGTGAAAACAGCGATGCGTCACTTTTCACTGCGCCCTCCTTGCAACACCAATGATGCGTCATGTTTACAGTATGACGCATCATGGCGCAAGGAGCTACAGATACGTCAGTATTGCTGATGTATCTGTATGGCGCAAAAGTGACGCATTGCTGGAGTGCGTCACAAAAGTGACGCAACTCCAGCAATGTGTCCTTTCACATGGGGCAAGCCCCATGTGAAAGGGCCTGCGTCAGTCTTACGCCTGCTGTGAGGCAGGCGTAAGAAATTGACTCATTTGCGTCAAGTGGTGCGGTGAAATCCTTTAGATTTCACTGCGTCACTTCTATGACCCTTTCTTGCGTCAGAAAGCCCCACCTGCATACATTATACCTGGCGTAGGTATAATGTAGCGCAGGGGTTTAAAAAGTGACGCATCTACCTAGATGCGTCACTTTGTAAATATGGTGCAACAAGGCACATTTTTTACGCTGCTGGTGCGTCACAAAAAGTGACGCACCGGCGGCATGAAAGTGACGCACGGCCTCATAAATGAGGCCCTATGAATATGATAAAAAGCGGCATTTTCACAGCATTCGTAGGTGTACCATTCCAGGGCAGGGAGAGTTTGCAGGGATGTGATTGGCTCCGGCAGCTGCGTAGTATTTTAGGAAAGTGGCTCCATGCGTGACCCAAGCAGCTGCTGAGACCAAAGCTGACAGCCTTGAGCATCGTCCATGTCTTAGATTTCAAAACAAGAGCAGTGACGTAACGTAAAATGATGGGACCCCTGCGGAATGTGAAGATGGTCCCTTGAGTCTCCCATATTTCACAAATATTCATTGAACTTAGGCCGGATGGGCAATTGTCATTATTTGTATTGTTGTCAGAGTATTATCATTACTTATAATCCATATAGGAAGCACAATCTAATCAATTTTTATTTTGCCTATGTAGAACAACTTTACCCACGCTGTGCCCTATACAATGGCAAGAAATTATAGGTAATTTGCTCATATATTTGTCTGCTTTGTTAAGAGAGCACATGGTGCTGATGTGTAGGTTTCAGAGTACTGTCAGCCATTCATAATAAGATAGGTGGGTTGACACACGCGCTGCTGAGATCTGTGTGTAACCTGCTAGTCACAGATTCAAATCCCAGCAAGATACCTTAGTAGTTTAGTGCGCCTGCTGCAGAGATTTGTGTCTAACCTTTGAGGCTGTGGTTCCAGTCCCAGATAGGTCAGAGGGTCAATCAATTGAGGCAATAGTTCCAATCCCAGATAGGTCAGAGGGTCCATCTATTGAGGCAATAGTTCCAATCCCAGATAGTCAGAGGGCCAATCTATTGAGGGAATAGTTCCAATCCCAGATAGTCAGAGGGTCAATCTATTGAGGCAATAGTTCCAATCCCAGATAGTCAGAGGGTCAATTTATTGAGGCAATAGTTCTAATCCCAGAAAGGTAAGAGGGTCAATCTATCTGATGCAAAGATCTCAATTGGGTATTAAGGGCAGGGACTCGACATGGGTTTTGCGGTGACTGTGCCTATTTCAACTGAGAGGTGCAGATCTGAAGACAAAAAGAGGCTAAAAATACAATTGTTATGACATGCAATTAGTTTGTTCCCTTCGCATGAGGGCCATTATAAAATGTTCTCTACTTTGCATGACAATCCCTGGCACAGAAAAGAAGTGATGGTTTTTAACTCCTACATAAGGGAAGGTGACCATCACTATGACTTGAAGACTCTTTGGTTGACAGGACTGGCCAAATCAAGCGCTTACATCAGCTGAGACAGCTGTGACTCTGCTGGCGTTAACTCGTAACTTTCCTTGACTTTAAATAAAGAGGGTGAAACCACAAGTTTGGCTGGGTGAGAGAGCCGCTAATTTATGGCAGTGCTCTTGCTCTATCAAACTTTAACTTACACTCAATGTCCTCTATTCAGATTTTTGTAGATGAACCCTCACACCTTAACACTGCAATCACCCTGCCATTCCCCATGAAGCCACCAGTGGTAATTGTCATTGAATACTGACAAGGCTGGCCTGTGAACGGGTTAAGGGGAGGTAGTGGTGGTCATCAGTATGCCAGTGCATGCAACACCATGCTGTTGTCCGTCTTTAATCTGGATGCCCTACAGGGCCACTTGGGGGGACACACCAACTGGAGGTCCTCTGAAATCACTGGGATTCCCCAGTCATGTCATAAAAGAGAGGGAAATCTTAGGAATTATCCAGGACCTGGGGGTTTCAAGACACCATGGTAATCAGAGGGATTCATTTAAATGAGGTGCACGAGGATATCTGACAAGAGAGGAGTCCCAGGTATCCCTTCGCCGGTACCTCACATGTGCATGGTACCAGCAAGGGAATCCCTGCGATTCTATTTATGTCAGGGTGATTGTGCTCCTTGGTACCTGGGATTATCATGTAGCTATAGGGATGATTAGATTTGTCTCTTCGGGGCTCAGGGAATCAGAGGATTCCTGGGAGAAATGTCCTAAGATTCTTCGGGGTTGGGGACAGACAGGTTAGGGCCTGCCACCAGCTGTTTGGTACTATCCCTGCCTCTTCTGCTGTCTCGTAATTGGTGGTGGGTGCTGGTATTCTGTCAGAAGTAGACTGGCCTCTGCTTGTCTCTTTCAAAGTTAAAACTGGGAGGTGAATCCTTACGCTACACCATTTCCTCATGTGAGGAAAACCCGCTTTATTGGGAGCAAGCTGGGCAACCTCACTTCCTATGGTTATGCCACAAACGCTAACATGCCTTCAGCAACACCTAACACTTATTACTAATCCATCCACCCACCCACTTGTAAATAATTCCCACCCTTACAATTTCCTTCCCTCCTTTCCTCCAGAACTATGACATCGCTCCTTTTCATGAGTTCTACTGCCCATCCACCGTTTCCTTATTTGGCCTGCCTGCCATCCTCATTGATTTCTCATTCCATCTATCTTCCTCTACTTCTTCTGTCTCTCCTTTTACCCGCTTGCCAATCTCTGTTTTTGCCTCATCACACCACCACCAGAAAATCCCATCCCGGAGGTGTTCTTTCTGTCTTCACTCACTTCATAACTTCTCTAACCACCCAATTATCTTCTCAACATAAAATCTGTTTCCTAATACCGTATGGTGCACCCGTCATGTGTAAACACCTGCCATTCATACACAATTTCCCGTGCCACACAGATTCCTTTTTCCCTACAAACCTCCCCAACTCCTGTTGACCTCTTTCCTGGCACTGCCTCTTCCAGCTGGTTTCTGTGCCTGTCTCCACCCTTCTGGACAACAATTGTATCCAAGAAAACATTGTCCTTTTCCAACTCTCCTTCAAGCATTCCAAGTCCATCCAATCCAATTGGATTTGTATATCTCTGCTAATCACCCCTGAGGGTATACAGGCTCCGAGAGTGTAGCTGCCAGGACTCATTCGAATAACCAGACCTTGAGTCCTTTTCTGAATTCCAGCAGGGAGGATGAGGTCCATAGGTGAAGTGAGATGTCATTCCAGAACTTCGTGGTGAGGTGTGGGAGAAGGAGTGTCCTTAACGGTTGTACGATGTTACAACGCGTGTTATTACAACACGTGCTGTTACATCACAGTCGTTACAACGACTGCATGTTACCACGCTATGCCTTTACAACGCAAGTCTTTACATCGACTTGCGCTAGGTGGCGTGCTAACATTAGAAAAGTGTAATTTACTATTCCAACTCCAGTCCACTTATCAGTAGGGAAGGTGTTGGGATAGTAAACTACACTATTTTTAATGTTAGCACGCCATCTAGCACAAGTCGATGTAAAGACTTGCGTTGTAATGGCATATCGTGGTAACAGCGTTGCGTTGTATTGTCCGCGTTGTTAATGATGTTTCCCGTCCTTAACTGTTGCTGTGGCAGATGCAGGGGGTGCGGGCGAGGAAGAGGGAGGCAGAGGCTGAGTACAGGTGTCTGTACTGTAGGTGGAAGTGCAGTTGGTGGTTAATGTACTCTGCTCCTAGGTTGTGGAGGGCTTGGAAGGCACGGGTCAGCATCTTTAACTGACTTCTCTTCTGGATGAGGAGCCAGTGGAGCTTCTTGAGGTGATAGGTGATGTGGGTCTGCTTGGGGAGATCAAGGATGAGACTGCTGAGTTCTGTATGATCTGCAGTCTCTTGAGGAGTTGCATGGTGATCCCTGCATAGAGTGCGTTGCCATAGTCCAGTCAGCTAGTGAACAGGGTTTGAGCGACAGTGCGTCTAGTGTCTAGTGTCGATAGGGAGCTACTTGAAAATCTTGTGGAGCATGCAGAGGGTGAGGAATCTGGCTGGTGAGACTGCGTTGTTCTGTTTTTCATGGTAAGCTTACTGTCCATGATGATGTGGAGGTTGCAGGCATCATTAGTCTGAGTAGGTGAGAGTCCTAATTCAGAGGACCACCATGTGTAGTTCTAAGGGGAGGGGTTCTGAAGAACAGCACTTCTGTCTTGTCTGTGTTAAGTTGTAGGCAATTGGTCCTCATCCAGTTGGTGATGTTCATCATGCACTTATGGAAGTTTGTCAGTGTGGTGGTGGGGTCTTCTGATAGTGAGAGGATAAGCTGGGTATCGTCGGCATTGGATATGATGTTTAGTCCATGCGATCTTACGACTCAAAAGGGTCATATCTCCAGAAGAATTTTCCATAGAACTCAATCCCTGCCATCTTCCCCGAGGGGCATTGGAGTGAGCCCCATCGCAATCTCGACTATTAAGAAGTTAACCATTTAACTGTAACTTTGGAGCGGCGACAGGCCCTGCGACATGCTTCTCCGTGATGCGATGGTGACCCTTGCGGTGGCGACAAGCTTCTCCGGTGATGCAACGGCAAACAGCTGCGACGAAGACATGCTTATCTGGTGATGCGGCGGTGTCATTCTTCTCTGGCGATGCAACAGCTGCGGAGTCGACACGCTTCTTCTCTTTGAATTGCGCTGCCAGCTCCCAGCGACACACAGGCTTCTGTCTCCGTCGCACAGAGCTGCAGCTGTGCAAATCTCCGACGCACAGAGCTGCTGCTGACAAGCCTCCCTTACATAGAGATACAGCTGTGCAATCCTCTGTCACACAGAGCTGCAGCTGTGCAAGCCTCCCTCACACAGCGGTGCAGCTGTGCAAGCCTCTGTCACACAGAGCTTCAGCACTGCAAGCCTTCCTCACACAGAGCTGCAGTTGTGCAAGCCTCCCTTGCATAGAGCTGCAGCTGTGCAAGCCTCCCTCACATAGAGATGCAGCCGTGCAATCCTGCCTCACACAGAGCTGCAGCTGTGCAAGCCTCCCTCACATAGACCTACAGTTGTGCTAGCCTCTGTCACACAGAGCTGCAGCTGTACAAGCCTCTGTCACACAGAGCTGCAGCTGTGCAAGCCCCTGTCACACAGAGCTATAGCTTTGCAAGCCCCTGTCACACAGAGCTGCAGCTTTGCAAGCCTCTGTCACACAGAGCTGCAGCTTTGCAAGCCTCTGTCACGCAGAGCTGCAGCTGTGCAAGCCTCTGTCACACAGAGCTGCAGCTGTGCAAGCCTCCCTTATGTAGAACTGCAGCTGTGCAAGCCTGCCTCACACAGAGCTGCGATACAAAAGGGGATGATGGGCGGAGCGTTTGAGCGAATCAAACACTCACCCCCAGTCAACTGATCTGGGTTTAATCCATCACCATTCTTTAGCCCACTCAGCCACCCCATTTCAGACATGGCTATATGCAAATCAGTCTGACCCTGTGCCTCATGGGAACAGTCCAGCCCGAACTGCCAAGCCATGTCTTCCATGGACCGGAAACAAGCATCCTGGGACCGGTTTCGGATTCATAATCCTCATCAGCCAGGCTATCTTGAATCCAGTGGCCAAGTGAGCAAGGGACTCACGTCTGAGCATACCCTGCCACACTTAGGGCGAACAAAGCGATACAAAAGGGGATGATGGACGGAGCGTTTGAGCAAATCAAACACTCACTCCCAGTCAACTGATCTGGGTTTAATCCATCACCATTCTTTAGCCCACTCAGCCACCCCATTCCAGACATGGCTATATGCAAATCAGTCTGACCCTGTGCCTCATGGGAACAGTCCAGCCCGAACTGCCAAGCCATGTCTTCCATGGACCGGAAACAAGCATCCTGGGACCGGTTTCGGATTCATAATCCTCATCAGCCAGGCTATCTTGAATCCAGTGGCCAAGTGAGCAAGGGACTCACGTCTGAGCATACCCTGCCACACTTAGGGCGAACAAAGCGATACAAAAGGGGATGATGGACGGAGCATCGGTGATGGATTAAACCCAGATCTTTTGACTGGGTGTGAGTGTTTGATTGATTCAGATGCTCTGTCCATCACCACCCCCTTTTGTACCGCTTTTGGCCGCCATAAGTGTGGCAGGGTATGCTCAGACGGAGTCCCTTGCTCACTTTGCCACTGGATTCAAGCAAGCTGGGCTGAAGACGGCTGGAATGCCAGAAACCGGTCCTCGAAGCTTGTTTCCGGTCCAGGGAAGGCATGGCTTGGCAGTTCAGGCTCGACTGTTCCCAGGAGGCACAAGGTCAGACTGATTTGCATATAGCCATGTATGAACTGGGGTGGCAGAGTGGGCTAAAGAACGGTGATGGATCAAACCAAGATCTTTTGACTGGGTGTGAGTGTTTGATTGATTCAGATGCTCCGTCCATCACCACCCCCTTTTGTACCGCTTTTGGCCGCCATAAGTGTGGCAGGGTATGCTCAGACGTGAGTCCCTTGCTCACTTTGCCACTGGATTCAAGCAAGCCGGGCTGAAGACGGCTGGAATGCCAGAAACCGGTCCTCGGAAGCTTGTTTCCGGTCCAGGGAAGGCATGGCTTGGCAGTTCGGGCTGGACTGTTCCCATGAGGCACAGGGTCAGACTGATTTGCATATAGCCATGTCTGAACTGGGGTGGCAGAGTGGGCTAAAGAACGGTGATGGATTAAACCCAGATCTTTTGACTGGGTGTGAGTGTTTGATTGATTCAGATGCTCTGTCCATCACCACCCCCTTTTGTATCACACAGAGCTGCAGCACTGCAAGCCTCTGTCAAATAGAGCTGCGGCTGTGCAAGCCTCTGTCACACAGAGGTGCAGCCGTGCAAGCCTCTGTCACGCAGAGCTGTAGCTGTGCAAGTCTCTGTCACACAGAGCTGCAGCTTTGCAAGTCTCTGTCACACAGAGCTGCAGCTGTGCAAGTCTCTGTCATGCAGAGCTGCAGCTGTGCAAGCCTCTGTCACACAGAGCTGCAGCTTTGCAAGCCTCTGACACACAGAGCTGCAGCTGTGCAAGCCTCTGTCACACAGAGCTGCAGCTGTGCAAGCCTCCATCACATAGAGCTGCAGCACTGCAAGCTTCTGTCACACAGAGCTGCAGCTGTGGAAGCCTCCCTTACATAGAGCTGCAGCTGTGCAAGCCTGCCTCACACAGAGCAGCAGCTGTGTAAGCCTGCCTCACACAGAGCTGCAGCACTGCAAGCCTCTGTCACACGGAGCTGCAGCTGTGGAAGCATCCCTTACATAGAGCTGCAGCTGTGCAAGCCTGCCTCACACAGAGCTGCAGCACTGCAAGTCTCTGTCACACAGAGCTGCAGCTGTGCAAGCCACCCTTACATAAAGCTGCATCTGTGCAAGCCTGCCTCACACAGAGCTGCAGCACTGCAAGCCTCCCTCACACAGAGCTGCAGCTGTGCAAGTCTCCCTCACACAGAGCTGCAGTTGTGCAAGCCTCCCTCGCATAGAGCTACAGTTGTGCTAGCCTCTGTCACACAGAGCTGCAGCTATGCAAGCCTCTGTCACACAGAGCTGCAGCTGTGCAAGCCTCCCTTACATAGAACTGCAGCTGTGCAAGCCTGCTTCACACAGAGCTGCAGCACTGCAAGCCTCCCTCACACAGAGCTGCAGCTGTGCAAGCCTCCCTCACATAGAGCTACAGCTGTGCTAGCCTCTGTCACACAGAGCTGCAGCTGTGCAAGCCTCTGTCACACAGAGCTGCAGCTGTGCAAGCCTCTGTCACACAGAGCTGCAGCTTTGCAAGCCTCTGTCACACAGAGCTGCAGCTGTGCAAGTCTCTGTCACAGAGAACTGCAGCTGTGCAAGCCTCTGTCACACAGAGCTGCAGCTTTGCGAGCCTCTTTCACACAGAGCTGCAGCTGTGGAAGCCTCACTTACATAGAGCTGCAGCTGTGCAAGCCTGCCTCACACAGAGCTGCAGCTGTGCAAGCTTCTGTCACACAGAGCTGCAGCTGTGCAAGCCTCTGTCACACAGAGCTTCAGCTTTGCAAGCCTCTGTCACACAGAGCTGCAGCTGTGGAAGCCTCCCTTACACAGAGCTGCAGCTGTGCAAGCCTGCCTCACACAGAGCTGCAGCTGTGCAAGCCTCTGTCACACAGAGCTGCAGCTTTGCAAGCCTCTGTCACACAGAGCTGCAGCTTTGCAAGCCTGCCTCACACAGAGCTGTAGCTGTGCAAGCCTCTGTCACACAGAGCTGCAGCTTTGCAAGCCTCTGTCACACAGAGCCGCAGCTGGGGAAGCCTCCCTTACATAGAGCTGCAGCTGTGCAAGCCTCCCTCACATAGAGCTGCAGCACTGCAAGCCTCTGTCACAGAGAGCTGCAGCTGTGCAAGCCTCTGTCACACAGAGCTGTAGCTGTGGAAGCCTCTGTCACACAGAGCTGCAGCTGTGCAAGCCTCTGTCACACAGCGTTGTAGCTTAGCAAGCCTCTGTCACACAGAGCTGCAGCTGTGCAAGCCTCCCTTACATAAAGCTGCAGCTGTGCAAGCCTGCCTCACACAGAGCTGCAGCTGTGGAAGCCTCCCTTACATAGAGCTGCAGCTGTGCAAGCCTGCCTCACACAGAGGTGCGGCACTGCAAGCCTCTGTCACACAGAGCTGCAGCTGTGCAAGCCTCCCTTACATAAAGCTGCAGCTGTGCAAGCCTGCCTCATGCAGAGCTGCAGCTGTGGAAGCCTCCCTTACATAGAGCTGCAGCTGTGCAAGCCTGCCTCACACAGAGCTGCAGCACTGCAAGCCTCTGTCACACAGAGTTGCAGCTGTCAAGCCTCTATCACACAGCTTGGACAGTTACTATTCCAGCCTTCCTCAGGTTAAAGATGCACACCAAAGGCAGCAGCTATGCCGTTTCACAAAAGGCATACAGAACAGGAAGTAGTGCTGCAAGTCTTGGTGACAAAACGTGGACAGTATAAGAAAACACAGGTCCTGAAGCTGGGCACAGCTGTGATAGAAATTGACAAAGTAAGGCGATTGTTGAGGTGTGGGTTCACGTTCTAACTCCTGGCCACCAAAAGCACTTTTGTAACAATAGTCACCCCTCCCAAGCCAGTACCACTCATACAACACCCACATGTCAGTCAGTCAAAACACTTTATTCGATTAATTAAAATCATAAAAGTACACAAAAACACACAATACAAAACACTACGATACACCCACATGCCCTCTGTCCCTGTCCCACCCTGTCATAATATGGCAGATTGGTTTCTTCCCACATCATCTGGAAGAGTTACTTCTGGTACCGTTGAACCAGAAAGAAGTAATTTGCTCACTTTCACTGCCCACAACAGTCCATCTTTTGTTTCTGGATCCCTTCCACCCTGAGATAGTCATTAATATGATTGCTGCATGCTTTGTGATGATCAGGCTCTCTCAAACAATATACTTGCCAAATATGGTGACGAAGAGAAGATGGGATTTATATGGTTTCAGAATTACTAACTGGCAAAATGATAATGGCACTGGAAATTATTTCCTATGGCATTTGCTTCTATGATATTATCAAATTGAGTTGCTTCACTTATCACTCAGGTGAGAGCTTCCCAGCTTAGATTCCTGATACACACTGCAAGGCACATTGGCTAATAACAGATGTATTTCTGGCAACAGTGAGAGGCGCAAGTGCCTTCTTGAACCCATGCATTCTGCTCTCACACATCTGCTCACAAACACGCATCCAAGGGTCTCACCTGTAAATTATTAATAATCTCTGTTCATTACAAGCAGCTGTCAATGCACTTCAAACATGACCTGCAGCCTTATCAGCAATACCAGAGCTTCCATGCGATTGGGAACAAAGTCCAGTTTTGCAGTTTTACAGATAGTTGTTTTCAAGTGAATTAGTCCAATTCAAGTGAAAGAAGGCTAAAGATGTTAGAATAACATTGTTAAATAAAAAACCACAACTGCACTATGTCATCCTAGCTAGCACCAAGCCTAGTCGCCTGCTATTGTAGTGGTTTGGCCATCACAAGAAGCTCTACCAATATACCTCATTCCTGACCTGTAGCACCATCCCTCTGTATATCCATAAGAGTTACAAGCAATCAGTCAATGTGACTCAAACCGTCCATTCATTATCATCAACAAGCATTGAACAAGCATTTGCAATGCAATTGGTCTCGCCTTTTGAGCCTTATATGTATTTAGCTATGCATCACATTAGCCTGGTGTTGAAACATCTCCTGTTCTTTAACATGGAGGGAAAGTAAGCACCAAACTGCGTGACACGCCAGGTGTGGGAACACATGGAGAGAAATATTGCCTTTCCGCGGGAAATTATATAGTCCAAAGCTCTGTTTTTAATATAAAATAAGGGCCCTTCGGTGGTCATATCACTGAAAATACAAGATTTGAAAAAAAATATTATTGTCTAGGGGTGCTCGTGGAAGACCGTTTCTCTGGACTGGAATCTAGAGAATGCTAAAGTGATTCTGGTATTTTACTGACCTCTGCTGGTCATTTTCTATCAAGACAGTTAAATAGAGGCAGTTGAACAGAAAAAAAGTCTCTGAGCGGAAGCAGACAAGTCCTAGGGCTGACCTCCCGAGCCCACAAAGTAGATACACACATAAGTATATTCTAAAGTATATACAAGAGGTCTTGAATGCTCGACCTAAAAAGTGAGTCCACTTGTGAGTAGGTCTGTCAGTGCATGTTGATTCCTACTTGCAGCACCATTACCCTGTCCTTCGAAGCAGCTCTGCCAAAGCGCTCAATCCTCACCTGTGACTTCACCAGTCTGTTTTTAAGGAACCCATGCCTATTTGATCAAATCAGCCAATGTATTGTGGAGAGGTGTGGCTCACTGGTTAGAGGCAGCAGACCTGTAAGCAGAGAACGGCCCGGGACCAGGGTTCAATTCCCGACGCGGCAGGGTCTTGGACCAGGGTCAACAGACTCGATAATTCTCGCCTCAGCGCCTACTCTAACCAGGGAACACACTCGGTAACTCTGGGCATTAAGCTTGCCTCATCTCTACAACAGCCCCCCACAGACGCCGGGGATGCCTGGTTTCACCCTGGAGATACCCAGCAAGGGACCATCTCACAGGGAAAACCAGGACGGGTTCCCCAGCGGTCTACAGCGCCAGGACACTCGGGTAGAGTAACAGTGCGCTTTACAAGTATCCCTTTAATTAATTATGTGAATCCTGACTTGAAGCACTATTAGTCCCGCTGTTCCTGAACTAAAGCGTTTACAGGTAGGCATGTGCGAAATTGACTCATTTGCTTTTGCATGATTATGCGAAATTTTGGAGAAATTACACAGAATTACTTTTAATTACATGCAATGCAAAACCGCATGTTCAAGGTAGGGTGACCAGGTGTCCCGGATTTGCCCGGACCGTCCCAGTTTTCCAACAGTTGTCCCGGCAGATTTCGGTAAAATTGGCTCATGTCCTGGTTTTTTGAGAGGGTAAACTGAAAACAGTGAGAGGCACTTTTTTAAGGTGTTCCAAAGCAAGGCTAGTAAGAAGCTGTTATGAGTAAGGAATTTAATCAACAGGTAAGATGCTGGTTTTAAAAAATACAGTTTATTTATTTTCTTAATGCCTCTTCTGTGCTTCTATGTGGATGAGGGCTGTCATTCTTTGCCACTTTATTGATGTCAATTTGTAGTCCTTCCTCCATTTTTGCGAAATGTCGCGGTTTTTGGGTCCAACGATCTGGTCACTCTATTTCAAGGCCACGCTACCCTGGGACCCTGGCAAGCAGGTCCAACAGCGCAACTCAACCCAGCTCAAGCATGGAAAGAGCTTGTAGCGGATCCTTCACATGTCTGGTGGCCAGGGCACAAGTCCTGAAAAAAGAAGTGGGGGGACGCTGTCACCCGAAGTGACGTCACAACAGGAAGTGACGTCACGAAAGGTGCCGAGCTCCTCGACCCAGAGAGGCCAAATAGTTAAGTCCAGCTGTTTGGCATGGGGGATGGCGTCCCCCTGGTACAATAAATGGGGGGACGTTGTCCACCCGCGTGGTACCCCGACTCGAGCCCTGCGTGGTGGCCTTAAGGCAGTGACTCTACCGCAGTGCAAAGTCTATAACAAAGACACACACTCTCCCTCAAAGCACCAACTGTCCGGAGGCACACAAATCCCCTACTCCCCCTCCTCCCCCCATTCTCCTTCTATTTTCACAATAGTCTCTTATTCGCACCTCACTCACATTTCTTCACCCTCCTGAGTTTTCTGCTTGTCCTCCCTTCCTGTCTACCCTTTATTACTCTATCACATCCCCTCCCTCACATGTTTTCGAACATTCTCCATTTCATTCGCCTCTCCTTCTCAAAACGTCACCTCTCAAATCCGGTACCCCTGAGCAGACCCGCAGGGCCCACTGCTCTGCTGCTTTGGTTTGATTCTTTTAATGAAATTTAAAAAGGGCAACCAACAAAATGGCGGTTTGCACAGTGCTGCACGATATTTGTTTGTTTAGTTTTGTTGATCAGAACAGCAACACTGGCAATACCAAGCATGCCACGACAAACCACTCTATTACCCTTAATCCATACCAGTGTCCACCCACCTTCCCAGCAACAGGCTGAAAACACTAACATTAGCTGCTTGGCTTGTTATTGTCTGATTTTGCAACTTTGTTTGTACTCTCGCCAACCTGGGGAGTTCAGTTCCTTGCAGCAGTGCAATAGCAGCCATCCAGCCCAGCCCACGGAGCTCTGCACTCATCTGGTTTCAGGGTACCGTCAAGAGGGTGGGTCGACTCAAGCCCACGTACAAATGACCTACTTCCTGAAAAATCTTCAAAGCAGTTCATTGAAAGTGCAGACTTTGCCAACAAAAAACACTTGCCTCCTGTATTTTCCTACCGGCTGCCACGCAAAATTATAAGGAGGCCCAATCAGGGCCGGCTTTAAGGTGGTGGGCCCTGTGCGGCTGCCCTGGGCACTGACCTAGAAGGGGCGGGGGGAGGAGGGGCGTAACTAACCTCAGGGGAGGCTTGTAATATACCATGTAACCCCTTGGCCGAGGCGGTAATTCTGCCGCGGCGCTGGGGGGGAGGGGGGTCGCGCGGCACCGCCATGCTCGTGACGGAAACACTCCGTCACGAGCCACGAGCGCTCTGTGTTCATTACGGAGGGGTTCCGTCACGGCCCTGCCCACTCATTAAAACGGCCATGCATGCGTGGAATAGCTGCAGCGTGGGCGGGGACGGCCGCGCCGTGATGGAACCACTCCGTCATTAGCACAGCGCGTGCGTGGCTCGTGACGGAGTGGTTCCGTCACGAGCACCGAACGGGTTAAAAGCACCAGCTGCAGAGTTCCTTGTCCGTTGAGCTTTCAGGCAGTAATAAAAATGACAAGATAACTCTTCCAAATAATGGTTCTGCTAGAGAGAAAGATCCAGAGTTTTGTCTGGTAGCAGTTTTGGCTCGCTGTAAAGTAGCACAAACGGTTAATGTGCCTGCTGCAAAGAGCAGATCTATATTTTATGTGGATAGCTGAAAGGATTAGTAAAGGCACTCTTTACCAGCACTTTAAAAAACATGAAATGTATGTCGGAGAGGGGCTATGGAGAGATGATGGGCACTTTTGCCAGTTGGAAGTGAGGGAACCCGAGGAGGAGATCATGCGAGGAGGGGGCCCGAAATGATTGTCACAGCAGGTGCCACCAGCGCTTAAGCTGGCCCTGGGCCCAGTACAGTTTCAAAAGAGGCTTCTCCATTTACACACCCATGGTCAGAATGAAAGAGAAAGTAACACGCTGTTACTTTCTTTCTGACTAGTACTGGGTCAGCACTGTGCCCTTATAAAGCCTGCTGCACGTAGCAGCTGAAGGGAACAGGAGACAAATTAAAACACAAGCAAACAAACACACAACCCAAGGGGTCTCTTCAGGGCTTGGGCACTGGTGGGGGCACACCTGCGTCCCTGGGGGGCTGCTGGGTTGTGTGGTACGCCCCTGCAGTGGACTGGGTCGCTGCCCTCACTGGGCTCCTCGCTCTACTCTGACCTTCTGATGTCCTATGTTGTTCCCCTCATCTGTCTCCTCCTCCCATCTTGTCACGTCCTTTCCCCTCACACCTCAACTCCCCGTCCCTCCCTTCTTTCACCATTTCTACTCCCCTCTGCTCATCTCTGTTGGTACTGTCCTCTTCCATCCTTATTTCTCCCTCACCTAGCAACCCAGCTTCTTTGGTGTCAGGTCCTATTAGCCAGACCTTGACATAGTACCACCACCACAGTGAATCTGGGAGCAGCCCTCCTCTCCTCCACACTACCAGGCCGTCTCTGTTCACTGAATTCATCATCTCCCTGTGCCCTTCTTCCCCTTAACATCAAAGGGGGGGGACAGTGCCAAGAACCCATGGGCACCAAAGGCCTTGCCTTGTTTTCTGCCCTTTTGTATTATACTCATAGTGACCAATGCTCTATTATTCACTGTGAGTGTAATACAAGAAAAATGAAATCCATTAGTTTAAAAGGGACCTTCACTGGTAGCTCAGGTAATTAAAAAAATTATTGTAAATGTATGTGTTTGTAGGTGAGAGTGTTTCAGAGAAAGTGCATGTGTGAGCATGGCTGTCTCTTTGTATGTGTATGCATGTGTGTGTGTGACTGAAAGAGAGTGAGAATCAGGGACAGTTAGTGAGTGAGAATGAGTAAGATTTGGTGTCAGGAAGTGAGCATCAGTAAGTCAGAGTGAGTTAGTGTAAGAATGGCTGCAAGTGAGTGAGAGTGAATGACTAAGAATGCATGTGAGGACGTGTTAGCAAGTGTGTGAGAGTAAATGTGGGTGATTATGTGTGAAAGTGAGTTACAGTGGGTATAACTAAGTCACAATGAGTGAGTCAAACAGGTGAAAATAAGTGAGAAAGAGTGAGTTAGAGTGGGTGTGAGTGAGAACGTATGAATGAGTGAGATTAACAGTGAAGGTGAATTAGTGTCACTGAATGAGTTGCAATGAGTGAGAGTGAAGTAGGGGGTTGTTAGAGTGACTCAAACTGAGAATTAAAGAGTAAGAATGAATGTGAGAGGAGGGTTAGCGAGGGTGAGTGAGAATAAGTGTGAATGATAATGAGTGACAGTGAGCGACTATAACAGAATGAGTGAGTCAAAGTGAGTAAAAATAAGTGAGGAGTGAGAGTAAGAGTGTATGTGAGTGGATGAGAAAGTATGAGTGAGTGAGATTAAAAGAGAATGTGAGTGTGAATAAATGAGTGAATGAGAGTGACGGAGAATAAGTGAGACTGAGTGAAGGAATGAGTGAAAGTGAGTGTGACTGAGTAAGAAAGTATGAGTGGGTAAGAGTAAGAATGCATGAGAGTGAAGGATTGCGAATGAATGATAATACATGTGTAAAAGTAAGAGTGAGTTTAAGAGAGTGAGTGAGAATGAACAAATGAGTAAGAATAAATCAGTGTGAGTAAGTGAGGATGAGTGTGAGTGAGTGAATGAATGCAAGTAAGCCTGAGTGAGAGTGTTATGCTAGCAAATCTGCCGTTGGCCTTGGCATATGGAAGGTAATGCGTGTCTAATAGAAGCACCCATGGCAAAATACTGGCACTGTCATACTGGAGGTAAATCATGACATAATAGTCACCCATGCTAAAATACGGATGCTGGCAGGCAAGAGGTCATTCGTGGTATACAGCGCACCTGTGTAAAAATACTGGCATATTTGAGGACATTCTTGGCATAGGAGGCACCCATGGCAAAATCCTGGCACTTGCACACTGGAGGTAATTTTTAACATAAGGATCACCCATGGTATATGGACAGCATTAATGACAGCATTCTGGCACTGGCGTATTTCACATAATTGTTGGCATGTGGGGTCACCCATGAACAAAATTCACATGGCGGCCCCCCATAGCACATTCTGTAAAAAATTGGATCAACTCCTGTGGTGAGTCATGTTTCATTGTCTTTCTACACCATGAAAGGGTTTGAACATTTAATGACTGCCCTTTCAGAGCCTGTGGCATTTTAGCAATATTATGTGAAAAGTGTACTTTATGATGCAAGATGTTATCCCATTTTTTCAAAAATGTCCCAGAACAAGAATCCTGGAGCTCCTCTCGAAGAGGTCTGTCTTACTTGCTTCTCTCACTAGCTACAGTTCGCGGAGGTATTACACCCCAGCACTTCCAAAGATCATGTCAGCACTCTAGTGTAGGTGGTATTTAAAAGACACTTGTCTGTGCTGTTTTGTTTTATTAATCATAGGTATTATGGAACTTCAGCAATGTCAATTATCAGAATGTCATCAGGGTTAAGCTTATGTGACATGACTTCCTAGAAAGAGTTAGGGTCGAAGGTCAGATGATGCCAATCCCTCTGATGTAATTACGGTCAAATGGTGCATGATGTCACTCTGCAACCCCTGCCATTTTGGCCAATCGATGTCCATAAACAATAGTGCAGCTGGTGCAGTGGCTCTGAACTAGGACCGGCTCTAGGGCGGTGCAACCAGTGCCACACCACTGGGTGCTGACTGCGGAGAGTGCCGTGTTTTCAAATATATTGTGGATGTAAAAGCACCAGTTGCAGCTTCTTTTTTTGGGCAAGGACAAAAATGTCACGATAACTCTGGTGATTAATGGGTCTGCTTGATAGAGATCAGAGTTTTGTCTGGAGGAAGTTTTGACTCGACATAAGGTAGTGCAGAGGGTTCATATGCCTGCTGCAAAGACCATGCATATCACAGAAGTGCCTATATCGTAAATTATTTAGTGGGTTACTGGTTTTTTTTGTCCAAGAGATCCTTTTTAGGTCTTGTGGCGTTAACCACACGAAAGCGTGGTCTTGCCAGAGACCTATAGTGAGCGACTCAGCTTTCCAGGAGACAAGAGCTGGCCACGCGCCTCTTCCAAAAGGCGATCGGAGCGGGCCGCACGCGAGAACGCGCACGCCGTGGCCATCTCCTGTCTCCTGGGAAGCTCCAACACACACACACACACAGACACACCTCCCCTGCACGCATGCGCACACACAGAGACACACACACGAGCACACATACACGCACGCACGCACACATACAGAGACGCGCACATACACGCACACACACATACAGAGACACCCCCCGCCGTCGCACACAAACACACACACAAGCGCACCAAACCCGTACGCCTGCCGAGCAGTAGCTAGCATTGCCCCCAAGAAGCATCGCGACGTGAAGAGGACTGACCCCCGCTGCTGTGCACTTCGCATCCCCCACCAGAAGGTACTGTTATTGTGTGCGATGTGCGCTGCGCTCCGGACCCGAAGTCCCTGAACGATCGTACACTGTGTGGCCGTACCTGGGAGACATCCCCATCCTGTCTCCCGGCCTTGGTACGAACCGCACGGCTCCAGTGCCCAGTACGCCTCGCCCCCCTTCCTCAGCTCCGTACGCTTCATACGCGAGATGCGTGAGGTTTAGCGGGCTGCTCTAGATTTACCGTACGAGACGAACTGAAGCGCTGCGAAGCGTACCAGCGTTAGCGAAAGGGGTCCACACGCGGCACACGGTACCTGGACCATTATCGGACCACAGTCTGTCCCTATATGTCATTTCGTGTAAACACTTGTCTTTGCCCTGCTTGCGTGTGCCTCTTCCCAGTACTGATGTGTTATGTACAGGCAATACATGCACTGCACGAGGAGAAGCAGGTACTGGGGCAGACAGGCAGGAAGTGTTCCATGTGATATTATTGCAGGTGTAATTTTGTAAGTGTGCGCATTCCCACATAGTACAACGCCCCGTATTTTTTCTGTACAGTGTGGTTCTGTACTTTACAGGTAGCAGCCTCTCTGTGTGTCCCCTTGTGTTCTGCAGGCCCTTTCCTGTATTCGCCTGTTTCCATATAATACTCTTGTGAAGTGTATGCCTCCACAGGCAGATCGAGGTGCTATGCATAAGAACTATATTGTGTGGTTCACTTAAAACCAGGTTAAAAATCATTGATGATGAGGCACATGTAGATGGAACAGTACCAAACAGAGCACATTACACGTATTTACAAAGTGGGGGTATCAGTTGATGGAATGGTTTGCCCACATTCGATTTTTGGTCACATTGTAAACCATGGTTAGAGTGTTAGTCCTAAAAAGTACATTTGAATATGGGTACCCTCAAACTGGTTTCGTCAATCGGGGTGGTATCGTGTGAATGCCTTTGTGCAAACAATGTTTATATACCAATTGCAAATTAAAGACAAAAAATTAATGCAAAGCATTGTCATTTACAATGCCAGTAACTCAAACTTTAATGCTGCGACACCTATTGCATTGCAAATGCTTGTTTACTTGCAGTTTCGAAGTTAAAATCCTAATATAGAACAGAGACCTATCAACTGTGGTCAAAGAACTGCATGCAAACGGCAAGGTATAGATTACATAGATTAGAGCATTGATATACCCCCAACCACCTCCCCCCCCCACACCCACAAGTCTTTCATTATCCTAATTTCGCAAAAATGGCGTATTTGGGTAGAAATCAATTCTTATTAGCAAACTGAACCCCTTACATAGTGGTAATTTTTAATTTCTGAGTTTGTGCTTCTCCAGACCTAGCACTCTTTACCTATACTGTCTACCAGTATGGACGACAGGTGACGCCTACACCTTGTAGTCCTCGGTCTTATGTAACATTGCCTATCCACCGATTCACACCCATATGATTTATTGTCTCTGTGTCATGTGTGTGCAATGTAAAGTGTCTGACACTCTACACTGGCATGAGTGGCGCTAAAACAAAAGAAATGCGTGAGAGAGAGAGTGGTTATGGACACTTAAGGCAGTGCTTTAAATGGGCCGGTACTCAGCGGTACGGAGTACCGGCACTTTTAAATGTTTGCCCCTAGAGTACCGGAACTTCTCCTAGGACAAGGAGAGTACCGGTACGCATGGTGGCCTTGCCTAGACACAGGTGGCGCTCCTTTCATTTTTTCGTGCCTCCGCAGCACTTTTCACGCTACCCGCTCTGGTTCTGCAATCCTGAGCTGAGATCGCACAGGAGCGCCAGAATAGAAGCTTTTGTCACCTGGGCACAGTAATCTTGCAGTGCTCCTCTGCAACTCCTCCAGCAGTGTGGGGCGGCTGGGTGTTTAGTTTATCCTTTGATCCTGCACAGTGGGAGTTTAGAGTCCACCATAAAACTAATGGACGAGGGAGAGGGGCGTATTCTTTAGGGCAGTACAGCATTTTAGCATGTCATTGCTTTAAAAGACTGTAAATGTTAGTTCATCAGCAATTTAAATCCCTCAAAGAAAAAAACTCTTTAAAGGCAACACAATTTTTTTTCTGGGTTCGGTGCATTTAAACCAGTGCTTAATTTGTAAAATAATAAGTGCCAGGGCCCTGATTAGAAGGCCGCTGCAGCCTGCACCACCCATCGCCCCTGTCAAAGCTACCAAAATAACTACTAACCATCTTTCTCGCCTACAAGTGCGACAGTTCAGATTATTCCATGTCCCAAAAGCTAAAGGAATAGCTAGGGATGTAGGTATTAGTCATTTTTAATGTATATTGTATTCATAAACAACTGTTGTTCTGCTTATCTCTAAATTAGATGTGCAGCCCCACCATGTGGTAGACTGTTATAAGTGCAGTGTTCACAATTAAGTGCTGGTGCTGAGCACTAGAAACTAATTAAGTGCTGGTGCTAAGCACCGGAAAACACCAGCTCAAATTAAGCACTGATTTAAACTGCTTCGTATGGGAAACCATGTTTATCCCAAATGTGACAGACAGCGTCATGGAATGGGGTTTAGACTTTCAGACAGTTCAAAATTTTAGCTGGTAACGCTTTTTGCATGCTGGGACTCGTAGTTCTTCTTTCTCATTATAAGTAAGGGTCTCTAAAAATTCCAACATGCAAAGCTTTAATGGCAAAATTCAGAGACGGTTTTGAACATACATTTATTATTATTAGGGTCATAACCGTAGGACAGATTCTTCAGATTTTTTTACTTTGCACTTGAATTTCTTGCGTATAAAGTTTGGAAAGGTTGAAAACATAGCCCCGCCCCTGGCTCCGCCCTAATCCCGCCCAACACTTCACGCCCCAGTCCACCGCTCCTTTTGGTGAGTACCTGCACTTATTTTTTTCCATTTAAATCACTGACTTAAGGAGAACTTTTATAGGGTGGTAGGGAGAGAATCCGTAGCGAAGGAGGTCATGGGGCGCCAAAGACAGTCGCATTGGGGCCACCAGCGCCAAATTCCGCCCTGCTACTACCGGGGTGGGAGGGGCGCTTTTCACCTCAATTATTGATTGCTTTTTCTACAAAACCAGGCTATGGGGGCACTTGCTTGTATTTTGTGCCCACGGAGCCCTTCCTGCACTAATACTTGCTGCCTGTGAGAAAGCTGTCAGCCAAGTCCCTGAAACCGAATCGCGTGCGTGAGCTCTCACACTGCCTGGGGCAGAGAGGCCCGCCCCCTCACACTCTCCCCACCCACACTCTATATTTACTCTTCCTGCTGCTCTAGTTCAACCTTGTAGCTCTCGAGCTGTGCTACCCTCCTGCCATGTGTAGGGTGCGCCAACCGGTGCCAAGCCTTGCCAGGAAGTTCCAATCCATGCCATAGCCAGTCGTGTCGAGCAGCGCTGTGCCAAGGGCGTAAAAACGCGCAGCCAAATCGTGCTTCACCAGCCGGTGCAGTGCCACCAGAGTGTTGACTTCGCGGAGCTGTGGCGCGCTCGTCCTCTGGCACCAGGCCACCTCGCCCTCCACTGAAGAGGCCCGGAAAGTCCGGGATAGTTCTGCGGGAAGGGGAAGTCACACGAGGGGAAGTTATGTCACTGCTGTCACCGGTTCTGTCGGGCGAATTTAGATAACCACCGAGGCCACCGGGCGAGACCGACCAAAGGGCGCCGCGGGTGCAGCGGGCGGAATGGTAAATTCTTTTTTTTCTTTTAAACTTGTTGGCAGTAAGAGGTTATTTGTAAATACCATGTGGTTTCGGATAAGTGAAAGAGCAGGTTTAGAACTGTGTCAACCGGTTTCTTCACACAGCACACAAACACTAGACAGATCTCTTGGTTGCTGGGTGACGGGATGTGTGTGAATCTGCTGCTTGGCTTGAACTCTGTATTGTATTTGCTTGTGTGTGAGGAACATTTGTCCCGCTTCTCGGACCTGTTGTATGTGTCAAGGAAGCGTGCACCCTGTTTCTGGCGTTCTATCTATTTTGTGTGAGAGCGAGGTTTGCGCCGCTAGTAACTATCATTGAAGAGCAGGTGCAGTGGCACCGGGACCCAAGGGTGTGCGGGGTCCGACAGTGCGTATACTCTGTTTACTACGAACCCGGGGGCAGAGGGGTATTTTTGCCTTGCTTGCTTGCATTTCGGTCCGTTGCACCCTTGCGCACCACAGGCTGGCTATCAATTTGTTTAGCGCTTGCTTCGCCTCAAGTGTGAGTTTCCAGATTATCCTGACCGGCTGTATTTTTTACAAACAAGCCCCTAAAATGTCTACACTTTAAGGCACCAGCCACAACATCCGACTCCAATTGCAAGGGAACATTGGCAGCCTGACCTTTGGTGGAGACCAGATGCCTCCCTAAGCTGTTCCAAGGAAACAACTCTAAAGTCACAAGAGACTTTAGCAAAGATTCGCATTTGCCCGGGAACTCCTTTGCGGTTGGAGATCCGCAGTTTCCTTTTTGATGGTGGATTTGTTGGGGTTTGGTTTGCCACAATATTGACCCAGGCACAACGAGGTAACTTTACTGAACTCCGCTCAGGGCTGCAGTGGGACGAGGAAGATGAGTTCAAACCATGAAAGGCGCCCTTGTGGCAGAGGTGTTTGGGACCCATATTTCACAGAGGAAGGCAGCAGCAAATAACCTATAAAAAATCTATCTAAAATGGAGAGGTTCAGTGGATAGCCATATCAGTGGGACCCTTTGATTCCCATGTTTCCTCTACTTTATCTAAGGGAGACCCCGCAGTCGGGCGGAGATCTCCACAAGGTAAAATATATAGAAAAAATAAGAAAATATTCAACTCGAAACTAAATAATAAAAAAAGGTTTGTTAAATTTTAATATCAATGCATTTTTATATTTTTGCCTGAAATGTAGAATCAAATAAAAACAAATGCCACGGCACCATTAAATTAAATATGAATTACAACTTTATTTAATGGACACATGTTAAAATAAATTAAAATTCGTTTTTTGAAGTTCAAATTATAAAATGAATTTCCACTTGAAGAAAAAAAAGATTTTTACTATACATTAATGATTATTAAAAGTGATGTATAGAAGTATTTACAATTAATGTAATCATGTAAATATGTTTAATAAAATGTAATGTTACATTATACTTTACATTTCAATATTTTATAATTAAATAATAAGTATTATGTTTAAGTGCTTTTTAACATTAAGTTATATATAATTATTTAACATTAAATTATATATATATATATATATATATATATATATATATATATATTTAAAATCTAATTTAATTTAACATTATTTGCTATGGGTTCTTATATTAAGTCCCTATCTCCGTTATATTCTATTGTGGGATGTTGCATTACCATTGGTTGGCCATGTGTAGTGCTGGACTTACTACAAATGTGTAAGTTACACATGTCAGTTACTATGGGGCGGGTGCGCGTGTGAGATACGGGAGGATGGGGGAATGCTCAGAACTGTTCTCTATCAAAAGAGGAGTAAGGCAGGGGTGCATACTTGCACCCTTGCTCTTTACTCTATATATAAACCCGGTTGGACTCGTGCTCTCTGAACATTATTTTGATTACCCCACAATAAAAGGGAACCCTATCCCCATACTTCTTTATGCCGACGATGCGGCAATTCTTTCACAGACAAAAGTTTGCTTACAAAAAGCGGTTCAACAATTTTCTGATTTCATGCAAACAAGGGGTCTCCAGGTAAATGTCTCAAAGACTTTCACTATGTCCTGCGGCCCAAAGAAACGTAGAACACCCTGTTTAATTACGCTGGACAACAGGCGGTTGGAGTTTGCAGACACCTTTTGCTATCTGGGGGTTCATTTCGAGAGAACGGGCTCATGGAAACCAGCGGTAAACGCCAGGGCTTTGGCATTTTCCAGAGCCACAGGCGCCCTGACAAACTTTGCCAAAAAACTGGGGGGTAGACCAATAAGGTAGCTGACGCAGATCTTTAAGGCCAAATGTGTCTCGACCGGCACCTACGGTGCGGGTATCTGGGGGATGGAAACAGTTGAAAACCTACAACGAATTGAGAATCGGTTTTTACGATTTTTATTGGCCGTTCCAAAGTCCACTTCAACATATGTGATGCACACGGAAGTGGCCCTCCAGTATGTATCGGACATTATTAAATTTGCCCCGGTTCTACTGTGGCATAATGTTTGGACTAACCCTTGCACGTCCCTCAACAGAGAGATAATAGAAGACTTCTTGGCATGTGACGGAGCCCCCAATATTAAATGGTTTTCTTATGTTAAAAACCTGTTGCATTAAATTGGATACCCAGAATTTTTCTCTAAGCCAGATAGCATGGACTCCATCTCAAGGTCTGCTATAAAAAAGTCCCTCCGAGAATATTTTGAAAACAAAAGATGGCAGGAAGAAAGACACAAGAAAACTGTTGCGGATCACGATTCAATAACAGCACACGTGGGTATCCAGTTCTACCTTGTGATTGAGCAGCCGTTATATCACCGCATGCGTTTGACCTATTTTCGTCTGGAAACGTTTTTTAGATTTGTAACTTTACCACAGTGCAATGACTGGTCAAGGGAAAAAAGAACTTGCCCCTGCGACAATGTGTCCATACAATCAAATATACATTGCATTCTCTTTTGCTCTTTTTATATCCTTCCAAGGAGGAAACTGCTGAAACCTCTCCTTGTTGCCTGGGGTCTAAGGTCATGTAGAGGGGCATATGACAAATTAAGAATGCTAGATGATGATTGCACCATTTATACTGTTTCCTCTTTCTTGAGAGCAATTGTGAGTTACAGGAAATCAATCCAAATTGAAACTTGATGAATTATTTGCAAACACTAAATGTTTTTTAATAGTACCAAATTTTCCTTTTAAAGAATTTTTACAACAGTTTTATCTTACCCTCTTTTAACTGTGTATGTAAAATGATCTGAATGTATAATGATTTTTACTGTTGTTTCTTAAATGTGATGGAACCTGTACGCTTTTATGAATTTGTATAAACAATTCGAATAAAGCTTTTTGAAATGAAAAAAAAATGTCAGTTACTACAAAAGTGTAAATTACTACAAAAGTGTATGTTACACGTGTAGATTACCACAAAAGTATAAGTCTCTCACGTAAGTTACTACAAAAGTGTACGGTACCACAAAAGTGCAGATTGGGCATATCACTTTGTAGTCAGTTTGAAGAACTACTCTAGTAGTGCAGTTTGTGAATCAGACCCAGAATGTGCAAAACATTTTGGCACCGCAGGCTCACAGTTCCCACTGGACAGTAACCACTATTGGGTGTTATTACCATTGATTAATTTGTGCCAGTGGTTGCAGGTGGTGGACCTCAGCACTAATTTGAGGTTTGGAGTTATTTTTCATCATCAGGCTTTGACCCAGATAAAAAGAGTCAGAGCACGGAGAACGAAGGAGGAGGACAAAGACAGGAAAACAATGATGAAAGGAGAATCAGGGATAAAAAGAGCCTGCAGGAATGGGATAAATAGACAGGAAACAGGGTGGTAGCAGAAAGAGACATAGGTCGAATGAAGGCTAGACATCCTTGGTCTTCAGGAAGCCTGGTGTTCAACTACAAACAGCAGACTCCTGAGAAAATGTACAGCCCACTTCACTTGTTGTTTTGTTCTTTTTAAACAGATTAAACTCATGTTTTATTTATAATGTAAATGAGTTTGTAGCCCTGATCCTACAGTAAGCCTTCAATGTTTGTTCACCCTACCCTGGGTGAGTCAACACTCAGGGCTATTTGGCATCCAATGGGCAGTACAGTTGTGCCCTAGACCACAGGACAATGAAGTAACAGAATATGCTTGTCAGAATCTCACTTGATATAAATATTGTGTACTAAATATTTTCTATAAAAATATTGTCTTATTGGAGTTAATAATTGAGAATCTACTTTAATTGGGGGATATCTTTGTACATAAAATTTAGAGCAAAATATTTATGACAGACAATATTTCTAAACATGATATTCTGAAATTCAGCCTCTGGGTTGTCAGTTGAGAATAGCAGTTACTTGGCGAGAAATGGCACATAATAACCACTTACTACGTTAGTAGCTGGAGAAAAAGGCTGAGTCAGGTGAAATGATATTCTGTGTTTATCGAACATTGTACTTCTGACCTGTGCTGTTTCTGTTATATTGATAAAGGGAGGTCATTCCTCTTTCCTCATATAAAATGATGATACAGCTTTGCTTTTTAACATTATATGTGTGGCTCCTAAAAACAACAATGTATGTGAGCAAGGCAACTGGGATCGCCGAAACGCGCCTTACGAGTTGCACTGATGAAAGAATAAAGAACTTTGCATTGCACCAGCAACCAGCGTATAAAAGTGTATGTTTCTCCTGATGGTGCTCGATACAGCATTTGGAGTTTTACCTGATATATATATATTTCGAGCCTCCTGGCTCTTGTTCACAGGCTTTGCTGGCAAACCGGAAACCATAATTTTCGGCATTTTAACAGGTAACTTCCTCTTGGCGCCGTGCACTCTGGTCATTGAAGTGCCTGTAATGAGAGAACCTTTTGGTAGGTCGTTTCGTTTGTCAGAAATGTTATTCATCAATGTTATGGCCCTCCAGTGGGCCTCCAAACACGCCTGCACAGTCCATTATTTGTCCCCTGTGGCCACACTGAGGCACGAACAGTTCTTCGCCCCAGCAGCACCTTACCAAACTTTTCACAAGGCGGTGCGCTTTCACTGCGGGACGGACGTTAATTATCCATACACATGTTGTCCAGAGACGAAAGCGCAACTCCACAGAAGATTAAAGACACAGCTTTATTGATTGCAGGAGCATGACTGTGCACTCATGTTCGAAATTCAAAGTGGCTCTTGTTCACAGGCTTTGCTGGCAAACCGGAAACCATCATTTTCGGCATTTTAACAGGTAACTTCCTCTTGGCGCCGTGCACTCTGGTCATTGAAGTGCCTGTAATGAGAAAACCTTTTGGTAGGCCGTTCCGTTTGTCAGAAATGTTATTCATCAATGTTATGGCCCTCCAGTGGGCCTCCGGAGGATGTTAATTCAGAAATGGGAGAACTACGAGTCCCAGAATGCCAATTTGACCCACCAGAGGGTGTGACCTACCACAGGATGTTAAAAGATGTAAATAATTAGGTGACTCGTTTTCCATTTCTTTTCGCCCATTGACACTGCATGAAGCCCGTGAAAAAGGAGCAGGAGCTCTGAAACGCGTTGGGCCATTGAACTATTTTATGAGCACAGAGATGTCCGATTTTTAATGAATAAAGGATGCTGTTAAAACAAACAGGATTCGCCTGTTCTTCAAGTGCGTCTTCGCAGGAGGACACTTTTGTTTTGAATATATATATATATATATATATATATATATATATATATATATATACACACAAAGCATGCTCTTCAGACTTCCTTCTCGGCGAAAAGAGAGAGACGGACCCAAACGGATAAGGCAGGAAAATGTTTTTATTCTCTTCCTCTGCGATGCGTTTCGAGCATGCTGTGCTCTTGATTTTATTTATTTATTTATATATATATATATATACCCGCTACCCAAACCAACCAAGAGACAGAAAGAAGGGGACAGAAGGTTGCCAAAATGTGAACTATGAAGCGTTTTCCTCATTAGCGCTGGGTTACCTGCACGTTGCAGCATGGGACTGGTAGTCCCTGGAATCGGCACAAACAGAATTAATCAAGCGCAGCTGATGCTCCCCGCCACTGGGAAGGAGGAGCTTAAATACGACCTGAGCAATGAGAAGCGAACATTTAGATAAAGGCATCTGAAGAAGGCACATAGCTGAAACCGGTAATGCCCGTAAATCTGAATAAAGGTACCTTCTAAAGCCCCGCAGTGTCCTTTGGTTCTTCGACCGTTTGGAGGAGAGACTGACTTGATGTTTGGCACGCTACCCATGGTGTGCACAAAGGACCCTTTCGGGAAGAGGTCGCGATACATGGTACAATTCCTTCTATGTTAGCTGAGGTATTGGATTATTTCATGACCCGCTACCCAAACCAACCAAGAGACAAGAAGCTGCTGTAGTACAGCGGACCGAGATTTATTGGTGAGTCGCTGTCACTGAATTTGCATCTCCATCCTGTCCTTGGAAGGTGGGCAGCAGAAAGAAGGGACAGAAGGTTGCCAAAATGTGAACTATGAAGCGTTATCCTCATTAGTGCTGGGTTACCTGCACGTTGCAGCATGGGACTGGTAGTCCCTGGAATCTGCACAAACAGAATTAATCAAGCGCAGCTGATGCTCCCCGCCACTGGGAAGGAGGAGCTTAAATACGACCTGAGCAATGAGAAGCGAACATTTAGATAAAGCCATCTGAAGAAGGCACATAGCTGAAACCGGTCATGCCCGTCAATCTGAATAAAGGTACCTTCTAAAGCCCCGCAGTGTCCTTTGGTTCTTCGACCGTTTGGAGGAGAGCCTGACTTTATATATATATATATATATATATATATATATATATATATATAATCTATCATCGGGAGCACAGTGAACCAACTAAAACTGAGAATACTTCAACATCTAAGGGCGATAAAGAACAAGGACCCTGGCTACCCGATGGCCACACATTTTGCTCAATATCATCAAAGTAATCCCGCCCTTCTAAAATACTCGGGGATTAAGATGTGTAAAATCCCGGAACGAGGCGGAGATCAGTTGTTACAATTAAGACGCCTGGAGTCTAGAATGATACTGAGCATGGGAACAGAGGTACCATTCGGCCATAATTTGGACGCAGAACTGCATGTACATTTGTAAATGGGTATAGAAAAAACGAATGACATTATAGGAGTGGAATCCTTCACTTCAGGACTGTATGATAATTCATACACTAAGGAAATGTATGATGTTGGACTAAGTACATACTTGAAACCATCATATAATCAGGAACCGGAGAAATCAATCAGATCATATAATGTGAAAATTGAATAAAGTACAATGATTGATTAAGGAGGATGAGAATTAAAAAGGCAATGAATATTGAAAAAGCACAACGAAGAAAGGAATTGGTTAGATAAAGTACTTTACAGAAATTATGTTCTTATTGCAAATGGTGATGGATGATTTAGAGATGTATATAATTGTAAATAATAGGTTGAACACAGATCACAAATTTATATACTATGCATTATCTAGAAACATCAACGTTTTGTTTTACACTTCATATTTTTTTTAAAAATGCAATGGACATCATTCTTTTTCTTCTTTGTTGTCACTTAGTTGAATGTTGTAGATAATTAATATCTACAAATATTGTTTTTGGAAACTATTCCTTCCCTCCCTTCTTTACTTCGTTTTACTTTGTTTTCCTTATACAGGTTAGTGGGAGTACTTTACTGAAATAATTGAAATTTAATATCAAATCACTGTATACAGAAGGAACTTGATCTGATTGTTAATACTTTATTTGTTATTGGTATAGGGTTACCTTTGTACTTTACGCAAATTGTATATATTCATGCAAAATTATTCCTAGTATGTACTAGCCATATATCGACTATGCAGGGTTGGTGGTCTAGATGACCATGGAAATAGTAGAGGGTACTTACACATATCATTATATTTAAGTAAGGTCTAGACCAAAGGACTTTATGGTCCAGTTGAAGGCAGGAGCCGAAACGCGTAGACCGTCTATTTGATACACTTTCTTTTTGCACATGGTGTGTAAATAAAAATCGTGAAGAAACCATCTGTTGCAGTGCCGTGTCTTTGTCTACGAACTTGTAGAAAGAAGAAGCTGTGATAAAATATATATATATATATATATATATATATATATATAATTTTGTCTATGTATATACTAGCAGCCCGTCCCGACGTTGTCCGGGTATCCCCGCTGTTACGCTGACTCTCCTCAGCCTCTTGAGAGTTCGGTGAGTGATAGCGTGCACGCGATGCTGCGCGTGTGTGAAAGAGCAGCCTGTTGATTTTTTTTTAACCCCGCTGGTACGCTGACTCACCTCAGCCCCCGCCTGAGCACCGTAGACGCTACGCGTGTGTGAAAGAGCAGCCTGTTTATTTTTTTTTTATCCCCGCTGGTACGCTGACTCTCCTCAGCCCCCGCCTGAGCACCGCTGGTACGCTGACTCACCTCAGTCCCCGCTTGAGCACCGTAGCAATATGTTATGGTGTGTGGTGGCTCCAGAACGCATCCAGAATTTCCGGCCCATTTTCCACGAATGCCGCGCGAATGCCTTGCCCATCGCTGTATGCCCACGCCCCCGGCAGAACGCACACGCCCACAAGGAAGTAGTGTGAAGGCTTTGTTTTTCCATGAATGCCGCGCGCTTGCCTTGCCCATCGCTGTATGGCCACGCCCCTGGCAGAACGCCCACACCCACAAGAAAGTAGTGTGAAGGCTTTGTTTTTCTGAATGCCGTTTTAATGTCCGAATCCCGTGCCCATTGCTGCATGCACATGCCCCCAGCACAATGCCCCGAGCAGAACGCCCACGCCCACAAGGGACTACTTTGCCCCTAAGGTTCTTTTACCCTTCTAATGTATATGGTGGGCAGCTGTATAGCCTATGTCCATCTGCTGCAACTGTCCTTTCCAATACTGTATTGGGTGTTGTGATTGGTGCTGTGGTTCCTGAGATTACCCGCCTCAAAGGTTTGGGCTCTCTCTTTATAATATTAGTGTGTGTATATATATATATATATATATATATATATATATATATATATATTTTTATTGAAGCCTCAAACTCTGCAGGACAGCTTCGGATATGGTTAATGAGTGTCCTGTGAGAGTCAATCAAAGCCCAAAAATAGAAGATAAAACGAAGCCCAACTCTATGAAGCACCAGTGTTTATTCAATAACAGAATGGTAGCATTTTCTGATTCGTTTTTCGGCTGTAACATCAGGCTTGTTCACAGCTGAGCCAGTTAAGGAGGCAAGATTATGCACGCCTTAAAAGCAAGAAATTACAATATTTTAAAATGTTCATACAATTCCCAGAATTCACTCGTAATGTAATCGAATACTCTTCAACTGATATGTCAATAAACATCTTCCTTAATAGCTTCAAACACAATCTTTCACTTGTTCAAGTGTACTTTGTTTTTCTAATAGCCATGTGTATTTCAAAATAAGTTAAATTATCTATTTCTTTTAAATATTGCCATTATTGCTCAACAAATTTGTGGCCACACGCCGATTGGTGCCTTTTGCAAAATACAATTGGTTCAGAATCGGCAAGTGGAGTCATTACTTCTCCTGTCTCGCCTTCATGACGATAATACTAAGAATATTCATACTACCGGAATGGGGAGAACATCAACCCGAACTAAGACTTATTGACTTGCTATTGGCTGTAGCGTTTCAACAGATTTAAAAGAATTGGAAAGACTCTTCTAAATTATCTTATTTAGCATGGTGGTATACGCTATGCCATTACCATCGTTTAGATACAGCCCTTGTTCACCCTATTTCTTTAGCTACAAAAAGATTACACCTCTGGTCTCCTATCATGCACTTTCTGAATAAAACAGCAAAGAATACTTCTTCGCCAGCTCCTTCAATGCAAGAAGTCACCAAGCCTCCCTGACTTCCTACTGTTTGTTTTTACATAATTGTGCTCAATTTATCACTTTCTATTACACCCTTTCAATTGTATATTTTTTTGACATTTACTATCATTTACAATATTTATGAACCTTTGAATGTCTTTATACCATTCCTTAAGTTATATTATTATTACCTTGAAGATTGTTATATATCAATAGTATTCTTAAATATCCTTTTCTGTTTACTATGCATTGGTAAATGATTGCCTGTATGAAGTATTGTTTTTGTACTTTCTAAATAAACCTTTACTTGAATAAAAAAAAAAAGAATATTCATACTGTCGTATGAAAAGCGATCGAGTCATGCTCCCCAATTTGTCAAAGAGTATGTCGTTACATTACAAATGCATTCTGGGAATCGTATGAACATGTTAATATATATATATATAGCTAGATAGATATTCTTTGTAAACTTTGGTTTTCTCAGTGAATGTATAATTATATATATACATTCACTGAGAATACCAAAGGTTACAGGGACGTTACTGTTAGGCTCAGACTCACTTGAACAAAACCATAGAAAACCATAGAAATTCAGCAGTTATAGTTACCTGAGTTAACTATAACTTACATGCCCCCAATGCACTGCACTAATGACATCACTGATGACATCTCAAATAACATCACTGGTTACATCATCCCGTGAGTGTAAGTGTTTTGTAAACATTTCTGAGACTTAAAAATGTATAATAAGCTACAGCATAAGTTAATTAGTCATACTATTTTTTCTTATCCGAGTGGCTGTGTGACTGTATCGGTGTGTGAGTGGATGTCTGAGTGGCTGTAGGGTGTGTGAGTGCTGTACGGAGGTGTTAGTGGGTATGAATGTAGCTGTATGGGTGAGGTAGTGGTGGTGTCAGTGGCTGCATAGGTGTGTGAGTGGCTGTATGGGTGACTGGCTGTCTGGGTGAATGAATAGCTGTTTGAATGTGTGTATAGGTAAGTGAGTGGGTGTGAATGGCTATATGGGAGAGTGAATCTATGTGTAAGTGGCTGAAAGGGTGAGTGGGTGTATGAGTGGTTTGTATGGATGTGTGAATGGGTATGTAAATGGTTCTGTGGGTGCGAGTAGTTGTATGGGTGAATAAGTGGCTATGTCAGTGGTTGTATGGGTAAGTGAGTGGGCATGTTAGTAGCTGTATTGGTGAGTGAGTGGCAGCTTGAGTGGCTAAATGGGTGAGTGTGTGAGTACCTTCATGGGTGAGTGAGTGGCGGTCTGTGTTTCTGTGTGGGTGTGTAAGTGCTGTAAGGGTGTATGAGTGGATGTGTAAGTTTCTGTATGTCTGTATGACTGTGTGTGTGAGTGGCTGTATTGGTGAGTGAGTGGGCGCATACGTGGCTGTATGGGTGAGTTTGAAGATGTGTGAATGGCTGTATGAGTGAGTGGATGTGTGAGTGGCTCTATGGATGAGTGTTTGGTTGTGTGCATACTGGTGTGGGTCTGTGAATGAGTATGAGAGGGGTTGTGTGGCAGTGAGAGTGGGTGCATGAGAGGTTCTATGGGGGTGTAAGTGGGTGTCTGAGTGGTTCTGTTGATGATATCATCAGGGAAATCATTTGAGATGTCACTGACCATGTCATGAGTGGTTTAATATGTGAGGTCATACGCGGTGCATTGCAGGGGTGTAAGTTATAGTTAGCTCCGGTAACTATAACTGCTGAATTTCATTGGTTTTCCACAAGTGAAATCTGAGTCTAACTATAACGTCCCTGTAACCTTTGGTTTTTTTTTTGTGAATTTCTAAGGTTTTTTTAATTCTATTGCCCAACTATAATGGCCCTGTAACCTTTGGTTTTTAAAGTGAATTTGTATAATTTTTTTATATTACTTTGTGTGTTTGCAGAGTCGTGGAGAGAGGGGGCTGGTCTCTGACCAGCTCTCAGCAATTCCACTGTGTGGGACTTACTGGTTAACAGAAGGGGTTCTTAGCCCCAAGGACCTTCACCACCCAAGGGGACTTCAATCCCCAACAAGCTGTTTGCCCCTTTGTTGACTGGTTGTGGAAGGGGACAGGGCCCCTGGCAACTTCCCCGGAGCTGGCCATAAAAAAAATCTGCAATAGGGAAGGGGGTCCATGCGGCCCCCATCTCCTGGGGCACAGTCTATTTGTAATAGGGGAGGGAGTCACACAGACCCCCTCACAGGGCCAATTTTGGCCCCAGGGACCCCAGCCCCTAGGCCAAGCCAGGTCTCCTGATCCCCGGGCCCAGGGGAGTCTGCAATACCCCATCTCTTTATAAGTATTACGGCCGCATGCCCCCTGGACCAGGTCCACCCGAGGGCTTAATAACAGAGAAGCGTGGGAAGCTGCTCTTCTCTTTTTTTTTTTCTTTTTGCAGGAGCCACAGCTGCTTCAAATAGATTTTTTTTTCCCAAAACATTTTGGCCCTGACGGGGTCTCTCTGGGACCACACCAAAGAGGCATAGGGGGCCCCCTTCTCTTTATTTTGTTTTACGTTTTTTGTGGGACCCAGCTCAATCCGATTCCCAAGATGCCTGCCAACACTTCTTGGTTTGAAGTGTTGGCAGCCAATCAGATCTCAGATTGATATCGAGAGGGGTCGCAGAGCCTTTGCGTCTCTATATATACAAATTTGTATTTCGGGTAATATCTGTAAGACTACTGAACGGATTTACCCCAAATCACAAGGCACTTCCCTGGACCAATATCTACCTTTCTGCTAAATTTAGTGTAATTCCATTAAGCAGTTCGGACTGTAGCTGTGTCTAAAGTTCTTATGTGAAGGAACATACAGAAACCGTGTTTTGTGACACCCACCCCACCCTCCCCCTGTTTTCTCGGCCCCGCGTGATGGAACACCACAAAACCTCTTTTAAAATGTTTGTGAGGCTTAGTCAAACGGCACCAAAGTTATCAGCCAAAAAAAAACGCTTTTCCTAAGGAAACTAGTTCCTAGCTATAACTACCTACAATATATATGAATCCTCTTTGCCAGCTACAGCTGGCAGTGCTAGCTCTTTCTTTCAACGAAGAGGATTCCTAATTTGTTTAAAAAGAGCCCGCTGGAGGCGTGTCCAAGATGGCGGACGAATAGGACACGCTTTTCGTCCCTCCGACACAGCACTTGCCTTAGCTTTGGCCAGCACCTGTCCGAGCCCTACCAAGACGGATCCGTCCAGTGGCGTCGGCTCCGGGGCCCGTTGGGAGCTTTATCTGGTGCTGCTTGCGGGGCCTCACAGCTTCACCGGAGGAGAGATCGGCCCCTGCGCGTGGTCGGACTACTGAAGCCGGGGCCTTGCGTGGTTGGCTGTGGAGACTGCAGGCCCCCCCTCACTGCCACAACAGCGGCGACCGCTGCCTGGGGCTCCAGGACCCCATCGGGAGACGCGACTGGCATCCCTGCCGCCTGCACTTGCCTGGACGGCTCCGCTGCTGCCCCTGGGCTGTGCCGACGGCCCGGTGTTCTCGACCGGCCGGCGCCTGCTTCCACTTGAGGCCAGGGATTGGCGAGCGGACCGGGCTTGACCTTGCTGCCCCGCGCCGCCCTTGTGCACGGCTGCTGAACGGCACACGGGAGTCTTGCTGCTGAGGCCGGAGCCTCCCCCTGACACCTCCTAAGGACTTTCGGGTAGCCCGGGACGTGGGAGCGGAGCTCGCGCTCCGTCCGAGGCGGCCCTGAGGAGCCGGAGCACGGAGAGGGGGCTGCATGCCCGCACAGATCGTCGAGACCGCCTGCAACCTGGAGAGACCGCCTACTGGGAGGTGAGCCTGAGCGCTATACCGGGGGTCCCGCGCGGGCTCGTCGGGGACCGGAGTGACTAAGATGGTCACCCGTAGCCGCTGCACCCGGCGGTCCAGCTTGCTACGCTACTAGAGCCCGGGGATCTTTGGCCTACTACCCCTTCCACTGCCTGGTGCCAGCTCTGGTTCTTTATTCCTCTCCCCGGGGCCTCTGACATTGCCGTGGGCACTGTGGATGGACTTCTCTCCCCCCTTGGCACACTATCTTCGGGGCACCAATACTTTGGCCTGCTGCGGTGCCACCCCCGGCGTTCTCCCCCTGCTGACGCCCCGCCGGGCGGGTTTGTTGGCCCTCGGCGGTATCAGCGGAGAGTGTACAACGAAGCTGGGTTGGGGACCCCCTCCCTTGGACCCGCGACTTGCAGATTCACACAAGGTTTGCCGTTCCATCTCTGGGGCCTGCTCAGGACTGCGCAGCTTACGGGGCCTCTGAGTAGCCGCTGCATCGCCCATTGGACGCCACGTGATTGCCCTGACGCCCCTGCTGGGGTGGTGGCTCCGACGAGTTGGGGCCATGTCCAACAGGCCGCCGCGTAAAGAAAAGCCGGGCAAAGACGCCCCGCCAAGGAGCTCCCAGCCGCCGGCATCGCCCGGTCCCAGCGCTTCGCCCAAACCCAGGGACGATGAAGCACCCGCCACTAAAGCTTTCATGCTGGAACTGTTCTCCGCCATTAAGGAGGACATCTCGGAGCTCCGCTCCCAACTCACCTCGGACCTCCGCGAGATGAGGAGGGATGTGGATGACATTGGAGAACGAGTGGCCACGCTGAAGGACCATGATTTGTGGATGGCTGACGAGGTGCACCAGCTCCAGCAGGACGTGCTCCGCCTCACGGAACAGAACTTAGACCTCCAGGTCCATGCGAGGACCTGGAAAACAGGTCCCGCCGAAATAACATCCGCATTCGAGCAGTGCCCTGGGATGGAGAAGCTGGAGACCTGCGGGGCTACGTGGAGGCCCTTTTCCTGCAGATCTTAGGAGAGGAGGATCTTCACGAAATCCGTATGGACAGAGTCCATAGAGTGGGCCTACCTAGAAGCGGTGGAGCTCCCCCTCCTGACATCCTCGTTTGCGTCCACGACTTCCAGCTGAAAGAACGCATACTTAGGAAAGCACGGGGGCTTCCTGCATTGCAATTTCGGGACCATCACCCTCAGCTTTTTCAGGACTTAGCGGCCTCGATGCTTCAGAAACGACGCGAGTTTTGACCAGTTACCTCCTTTCTGCGCGATCAAAATGTGGCCTACTCCTGGGGACATCCCTTCCGCCTCATCTTCAGATGGCAAAACAGGTTGGTTCAGCTTCGATCCCTGCAGGCTGCCAGGGACCTCCTGGGTTTGGACGACATGGCCCCCTCCCCGAGAGGAGGGAACTCCCCTTCAAGGCGGAGAAGACGCTCTCCCTCCTGGCACTGAGTGGGCGCTGCGTGTGCGGTGGGGAGGCCGGACCCCACTGCCAGCCGGCAGGAAAGGGGGGCAGCGGTCGCATCGGTGACCACGGTCACAGTGGCTTCGTCGCAGGGCAGCTCCGGAGCGGCCTGAATCCTGGACGGCTGAATAGTTCTTGTCGGAGGGACGCCTCCGAATCAGGTACCGTGGGTCCTTATGTACTTTTTGGGAAGACACCCCGGACCGGACCTCTGGGGAATCACTGACTATTCCCCAGGCCCTTTTTCCTTACGGGTGCCCAAACCCGTTCACCTTTTGGAACTGTTGTTTCCTCTGAACTGTTTGGAGAGACCTTCCTTTGATCCTCCCCACTGCTTCCCTCTGTTCTGTTGTTCTGTAAGGTGGTTTCGGGGACTGGGGGAGGGGATGTTTTGTGGGTGGGTCCTTGTGGGGGGTGGGGATGTTGGGGATTGGGGGGACAGTGGTGGTGACCGAGAAGTATGCATGCGGACGGATGCCTGTTGTTGGACTGCTGTGTCTCTATGGGGAGTGCTACCCCGCCACGACCCTTGGCTGCCTGGAGTGAGGGGAGTTGTGAGATTTCCTTGCAGTATACGCGCAGCGAGAGGGGAGGTCTTTCCTGTACCATGCCACTTAATATAGGTACGTGGAATGTGAAGGGTCTGAACTCCCCGCAAAAACGCCAGAAACTCTGGAAGTATGTGCAAGACCATCAACTGGATGCGGTGGGCCTCCAGGAGACCCACCTGGCGCGCAAGGACGAGCTACGCCTCAAACATAAGAATTTTCCCCTTATTTACAGATCATCGGCCCTCGCGAAGCACAGGGGGTTGGCCCTTCTCTTCCGGTCCGCTCTTCACTTCCAGCCCCTGGGTGTGCGCAGCGATAAGGAAGGACGTTGGCTGATGGTTAAGGGGCTGCTGTATGAGAGACAATGCACCTTTGTGGTTGTGTGTGCTCCGAATGCGGGCCAGAATAGCTTTCTACAGGACCTGCTACGGAGGGCGGATGACTTTGTGGAGGGTGTCCTGTTTGTGATGGGAGATTTTAACCTGGTTTGGAGCAAGGATGTAGATAGTTCCCACAGTCAGCGTACAGATACTGGTGTGTTCTCCGCTGAAACACAACACCTGGTGGGTGACCTGGGGCTGGTGGATGGGTGGCGCGCTTTTCACCCCCTAGCTCAAGATTACACCTTCTTCTCCCATGTTCATCATACCTACTCCCGCCTGGACCACATTTTTTAAGCCAATCTCTTAGGGGGGATGTCCGCGATGCCCGTATGTTTCCACTCTCGGTCACTGACCACAGCTTGCTCGTGCTAGGCATACGCTGCTCAGCAAGGGGAGACGCCTCCGCAAATGGTATTTCCCGGCCTCGCTTGTCTGGGATGACACTTCGTGCAAAGACTTGCGCAAGTCCATACGAGATTTTTTCGATCTTAATCCCGTGTCGGACACATCGATTTTTACCACTTGGGACGCCTTTAAGGCGTCAATGAGAGGCACTTGCTTGGCCCTCAATGCCCAACTTAATAGGCTGCGGCGTAAGGAGCGTGAGGAGTTAGAGAAGGAACTCGCCATTCTTGAACAGGAACATAAACGGAACCCTTCTAGACTGACCCTTCGCCCATTGACGGCGATTAGGGGGAAGCTTAGAGCCCACTATAACAGAGCGGAGTTCACGCTATTGAAACTTCGACACCTCTCCTATGCCCAGGGAAACAAAGTGGGGAGACACCTGGCTCGCCAGCTCCAGGATAAGTGGGAACGGGAGTATGTGGGAGGCATTCAGGATGCGGCGGGGACATTGCACCACCGAGATGAGGCCAAGGCCGATCTCTTCTGACGTTTTTACGCGGCACTCTACAGAGGGGAGGCCTCTGACCCTGTGAGCCAGCAGGCCTACCTGGATGGTCTTCCGCTGCCCCGGGTTTCCGAGGAGTGGAATGGGTTACTGGAGGCCTCCTTCACTAGAGAGGAGGTCCTGGCTGCTATTCACAACTTGAAACCCCACAAGGCTCCTGGGCCTGATGGCTATACCGCTCTTTTCTATCAAGCCTTCGCGTCAGAGGTGAGCGACTTTCTGGTCTCCCTTTTTAACGCCATGGCGGAAGCCGGGGAAACGACGTGCTCAATGGCCGAGGCCGTGATTTCCATTATTCCCAAAACGGGGAAAGATCCGTCCAAATGCTCCTCCTACCGGCCGATAGCCCTCCTCAATATCGACGGCAAACTGTACTCCTCCATCATAGCAGGCCGGCTGCAGGACTTGATGCCGGCGCTCATCCATCCCGATCAATCAGGCTTTATTAAGGGGCGCCAGACCCATGATAATACAAGGAGGGTCATCCATTTGATTGAGAAGGCCCACAGGTTTAGGATTCCGGCAATCCTGGTGGGCCTTGATGCCGAAAAGGCCTTGGACTGGGGCTTTTTATTCCACACCCTGACAGCCATCGGTTTTTCGGCTAAATTCCTTTCGATGGTGCGAGCGAATTACAGCAGCCCCCGCTCGAGAGTAGCAGTAAATGGTCACCTTTCTGCCTTTTTCTCGGCACTAGGCAGGCTGTCCCCTCTCCCCCCTGCTCTTCGCCCTGAGTATTGAGCCACTGGCGATTGCGGTATGTGAGCACGGGGGGATACGTGGCCTTCCATTTTCCGGAGAGCCGCATAAAATTACCTTGTTTGCTGATGATGTCCTCCTCTCTCTTGAGGACCCAGCTCACTCCCTCCCGCACGTCCAGCAAGTTTTGTCGCACTTCGAGGAAGTGGCCGGCTTCAAAGTCAACTACGATAAATCATTTGTACTCAATCTCATGCTTTCCTCAGCAGAAGTGGATCGACTGCGGCCAATCACGCCCCTGTCGTGGGCCCCCCGCTCCATTCTATACCTGGGGATTCGGCTGACTCCCTCCCTTGGGCAGCTGTATGCCGCGAACTTCCCCCCGCTGTTGGCACAAACTCGGGCGGACCTGGAGCGCTGGAGACCGAAATACATCTCGTGGCTGGGTAGAATCCACGCCCTTAAAATGGTCCTTCTCCCCAAATTCTTATATCTTTTCCAGGCGCTCCCTATACCGCTCGAGGCTAACTTTTTCCGACGTCTTAAGACCCAGATGCTACGGTTTGTCTGGCAGGGGGGTTGGGCACGCTTCTCTTTTGCCACTCTCCGCCGGCCGCGGAAGGAAGGAGGGGTGGGCCTTCCTGATATGCACTTATATTATAAAGCCGGGCAGTTGCGGGTTTTAGTGGAGTGGTCCCAACAACTCTCGGAGTAGCATTGGCTGCACATGGACAGAAGTGTAGCGGGTCGATCAATCTGGGATCTGACGTGGAAGCCTAAACACGACAGGCCCAAGAATGCATACATTAGTACTCCCACTAGCACTACTCTAAAGGTCTGGGACACGGTGGCTGGTGATGAGCGTTGGACTACGTTCCCCTCTCCCTTTACGCCCATACACTTTAACCCGGCCTTCCCGCCGGCATTACGAGAAGGGCCCTTTGACGTTTGGCGAGAGGGAGGATGTCGTGCTCTCACGCATCAGTTCCATGGCCATGCTCCTCTCACCTTTGATAACTGCATGCGGGACTACGGAGTGCCGAGGTCCGAGCGCTTCCGCCACGTCCAGCTGCGCCATTGGGCTACGTCCCCTGCGGTCAATGCCGCAGCCAAGAGACCCCCCTCCGGCTTTGATGCCTTCCTCTTACGCACTTCCTCCATGAAAGGCGTTATCTCCTTCCTCTACAACCTTCTGCTTACTTCTGCGGTGGCGCCTCGCCCCCGTTACATGAGTACCTGGGAGGATGTCCTCGGGCAGGACTTCTCAGACGGGGAATGGTCGAATCTGTGGCGAGACATCACCACGTACAATCACTCGGTGGAGCTCAGGGAAGCCCACCTTAAAACCCTCATGGACTGGTATTTGCACGCCGCCCGCTTACATCGCATCTTCCCATCCTCCTCTGACAGGTGCTGGAGGGGTTGCGGCCTGCTTGGGGATTTCCGCCACATCTGGTGGGACTGCCCGGTCATCCACCCATACTGGGAGGAGATTCTGTCTCATATTAGAGAGATTCTAGGATATCCGATCGCTGACTCCATGACTCATGTCCTGCTGGGTCTTTGGACCCGGCGCTCGAACACCAGACCCGAGCGGACAAAAGATTTTATGGTTATGTCTTGGAGCTGCTAAACTCACTTTGGCGGCAGCCTGGAAGAAGTTGGAGGCTCCGGCGATCTCCCTGTGGCACGCGAGGTTGTGGAAACTACTGAGCATGGAGCGGGTAGCGGACATCTTCCTGGGCAACTTCAAAAACTTTGTTTCGCTGGGGACCCTTAGTACGCTTCCTCTCCAGGGGACTACCGTCTGCTGTCTGTCCGGCCACAGTCCGAGCTCTCCATTTATTCCAGGTATGAGTGATGTTCTCGGTATGTCTGCTAGTATGATTGCTGTCACCACCACTGGGGGGAGGGGGGGAGGGGTTTGTTCTTCATTCCTTGTTTTCTTGCGACACACTTCATGGCATCAGAAGCGGGCTCAGAGCTTACGCAACTGGGGACACTCTTTGAGGTTGCCAGCTTACCTAACTGACCGTTTCTCCCCGCTATGTCCTTTGATTACGCCTCATTTCGGACATTGCCGGGACTGCCTAGAGACCTTCTGGTCTGCACCTTTGATTGCATGTTGTCCGCTCTTTTGTCATCAATGCCCTAATGCCTAGCCGCTATGGTTGCCTCCTGTGTGGGGAGTTGTGCGGAATTGTCGCTCTTTAATTCTGTTTTCTTGCCTTCCTTCCATGCCTTCCTTTCTTAAACCAAAAATAAAGGTTTTATAAAAAGAGCCCGCTGTGGGTCGCGCTCCTGCCGAGCACCAATAGTGGTCAGGCGCATGCCACCCCCTTCCGAAATATTGTAGAATATATTTATAATTATATATATATATATATATATATATATATATATATATATATATATATATATATATACATACATATATACATACATACATACATACATACATACATACATACATACATACATACATACATACATACATACATACATACATACATACATACATTCATTACTGAGGAAGGCCGAGTGCCGAAAGCACGTTATGTTGAGAATAAACTAACATTGATTTTACCCTGCGAGTGCTGCTTCCTGATTCTCGCACGAGTGCGGTGAGGGGCTCCTGGAGCGGATATATATATATATGAGAAAGAGAGACTTTTGTCTGCTAGGGATGCTGAAGCCAGGTCTTCACAAAAATATAGGATAGACCTCCAACTACCTAATAATTTCCCATCAAGGGGATCATGAAATATTTTTTTGTTGCTCATAATTTCACATCTGCTTAAGGAAGTGCCTCTGGATTTTGGTGTTAGGATTAAGTTCTTATGGGAAACAACCTGGTCCCCCGGACTCCTGCGGGGTTACCCACTGATTGGCATACATGTGTTTGCCTTCTGTTTTGTAGGATAGATAAAATTGTGAAAATTTCCTTTTTCAAATCTATCTGCAACATTTTTCAACAGCTTTTAGAAATGAAAAACGGAGTTGGCATTTTACCCATCATTATATCTAATTTAGTTAAAAGTGCAAATCAATTTTGGTATTCGAATGATATATCATTGTCTCTTATCGCACTAATGATTTCAGGTGCGGCAACTAACTCTTCAATAATTTATATCAGGAAATTACATTGAAGAGATCAGAACATATTAAAAACCTTTGTTTTGTAGTGTATTGTATTATAATTGCCTGTATTTAGTGTGTACTACCTCCGAAGATGTGCACTACTCCAAGGTTAGTGTTAAATTTAGTGGGTTTAATGAGACAGCTTCTTATGCTTTATCCAGTCCATTTGTGGTGTAATCAGAGGTAGTTAGATGTGGTTGTTTATATAATGCATCAACCATAAGAAATTCACTTACATAAAAAGACGTATTCAGTGTCTGTGAGCTTCCCATCACTGCTGTCTACAAATGTCTGGGTCTGTCAAGGGCGTAAGACATGCCCCCGCAGCCCCTGTGGTGCTGGGGGGGCCCCAACCACTGAGGGGCCCTCAACTCTTCGGGGAGACCCCATTCAGCCCAAGGCCAATTAAAATCTGTGAGATATGGGAAACGAATGGCCCCCTTTTCATAATCTGCATGAGGGTCCCATCATTTTGCGTTACGCCCCGGGGGGCTGTACTACAAGGAGGGAGACTGTGCTAGAGGGTGTGGGTTTGTACACCCCAGAGTGACACTGTGAGCAAGGGTGTGGGTGTTTGCACCCAGGAATGAGACTTTCTACTGTGGTATGAGGGTGTACTGTGAGTGAGTCGCCTCCCCCAAGGAGCAGGAATTTACTCCCACAAGTTATACTGTGCGCCAGGGTGTAGGAGTGCTCTTCAAAATGTAAATTGTTCACAAGTGTGTGGGACTGAACTGCAACAAATGAGCCTGCTCTCCAACAGCTCTACTAAGTGCCACACATCAGAGGTTAGACTAATGCATTTTGGGCCAATCCCACTTTACTGCTGGGATAGGAGCTTGCACATAAACAGATGAGCAAATAAACTGATTGTTTTCCTGCCTCGTGGCCTTACCTGGCAGATTTACTTTTCCACACTCAGGTTGCAGGCAGTGGCAAGCACAAGTGGGGTAGGAATAGTTGGCTAAATAAGGACGGGGGATAAGCACTCACACTTCTGGAATGAGTCTGTTTGTGCCTCTATTGGCTAAAGGATTGCCTTGCTTGTTGAAATTGATCAGTGACCACGCCCATCACTACCATAGATTGGACCTGCTGCATGCATTCAAGTGTACCTTCCATCTGGAAGCCTTCTACAGCCATCTACAGCAAGAAGTCACAGGTGAAAGGAGGAAGTGAGGGAAAAGCATCAAAAGCTACGCTGCTGATGTTCGTGATTGTGAAGTCAGATATGCCCTGTAGTGACAGCACCTTGCATGCCAACAGACCCTATTCAGACAGGCGTGTCCTGATTTTTTTAAGCCAAAAATAGCTTTATTTAATCTGTTTCCTCCCTAAAATTGCCCTTGTTTCAATGTGCATCAATGGGGTAAAAAAGTCCCCTGAATTTTTTGCCAAATCTCCCTGTTCTAGTTTTAAAATGTTGCGATAAATGGAACACAAAACACGAGTTTCTGGTAGTTTATTAAAGTTTAACATCACAGAGCGGGGCCTGGCAGGCACCACACTTGGGGCCTTATTATGATATCCGACGGACCACCACCGACAGGCCGTTGGTGGCGGTGCGTCCGACATACAAGGCATCGGTCCGACCACCGAATTGTGATGCCAGCGGTCGGAGCGATGTCATCTGAAGGACCGACTGCTCCCTCTGACAGGACCAAGAATCCCGTCAGGGCATCAGTCGGAAGCCAAATCCCTACAATGGAGACGGTCCCTGTGGAGGCACTGCCATAGGGATTAGGAAGTTCCTTTCCGAAAGCCTTTCCATGTTGACCTCACAGACATCGAAAGGCTGTCAGAAAGTGTCTTTGGGGGCCAGGAGCAGGGCCCCCATCCACTGAGGCCTCCACTGTGTGGGTGCCCCAGGCACCCCAGGGTCTCTGGCACACGGTGCACAATGTTTAGAAGCATACCCTATACCATTGCAGCTTGTGCTGTGGCCCGGAAAAGCCACATTGGTAAAGGCTGTGTTTACGACCACCGTGCTGGCAGTCACATCATAATATCGGAGTGGAACCACCAAGTACTTGTCAGGCGGTTCCACTCCGAAACAATGTCGGTCTGACGCTCATCCGACCGACATCATAAAAAGGTCCTTAATGTTTTAATTGTCCCTGAATGTACCTTGCTTTATGTCACAATCTTCTACGGGCCCTCTATGTCCCGGGTTGAACTGTGACAGTCACGCCCCAATGGGAGGGTTCACTTTACTCTTTTCTAACCTAGACATCAGGGATCTGTCTGACATGCTGAGTTTTCCTTGTTTCTACTTGTTTTTGCCTGATGCTGGTAAAACACTGTGCACCGTTTCTTAGATTTCTCCATTTATTTTAGGGCCTCCTGCTCTCTCTATTCTGTCCACTGTCTGGCCTCGCCTGGAGAGAGGGTCTGTTGCTGGGCGAAGTTCCTGCTTCCAAAAGGATGCTCTCATCTAGGTGCCATTCACTGCCCAATGTCCTTACACACAAGCATGTAAAGATGCAGTCACATGTACTCTGGCCTCTGAAAGGAACCTGCAGAAAGGCTGTTTGACCCTCGCTACACATACACAGCCTTACTCACTACAAGGAGTCAGCAGAAGGGGTGGGAGAGAGAAGCAAAGGAGAGATAAAGAGGGGTGGAAGGGATGAGAGGGAACCAGAAAGAAAGACAAAAGAGACGGACGGGGTCGGAAAAAAAAAAAAAAAGCATTTGCAATGCAAGAGGTCTCGCATTTACACGAGTTTAAGCTACTGGCATTGTAAATAACAATTAGTTTTATTTATGTTTCAAAAACCAAAACATAAATAAAAGGCATTGTCATTTACAATGCCAATAGCTCAAACGCGCGTAAATGCGAAACCTGTTGTATTGCAAATGCTTGTTCAATATTACATACAAGTAATAGTTGCTGCATAATTATCTTATACAACTAACTACCACTGACAAAGCCAATAGTCCTGACTTGTAGGGATGTTACTTGTTGTATCATATATCTGGTTGCAATGACAGAAACAGCAAAATAAGTCGGGCGGCACACTATGCTAAGCACAGATTTTTAATGTATGTGTTTTTAAGCCATGCCCTCAAATACATTGGCCACGCCCCTTTGAGAGACCCCCCAGTATTTTCATCCCACCTAAAGCCCTGTTCATAACCCAAAGGAACATTTCTTAAAACGTCAAACCACAAACAAATATTAAACCACAAACAGCTTGGCTTTCAAAGCAGTGCAAGGGGACGTGTGGGTCAGCGTCACAGCTGCTAAGCTGACTGACTTCATGGGTATCACATATAGCAGGTGCAAGCTGGACCACATAGGCCATGGTGGAAAGTGGGGACTAGAACTACAAGTCCTAAAATGTAAAGTGCTGCTGGATGGAAGCCAACACAGGCTGCAGGTGTCACGCATGACACAGGGCTATTGATAATTTATTCATTTAGCACTTATGTTAGAACGTCCTTGTGTTTTTTTGGTATACCTGGTCATTGGTAGCTCAGTTGACAGATAAATAATTGTATGAAAATATGTGCATGGCAACCGCACCGTGGAAACTACAGTCCAGTGATTAAGGGGGCGGGGGTGCATATTGCATCTCCCGCTACTGCGCAGAATAAACGTGACCGGGACTGGAGGTAGGCTCAGCAGCTACCGATCCTCAGCCGCCCAAGCAGAGAGCGCCGCCTCCGTGTCCTGCCACTGCGCTTATTGTACCTGAGGTGGTGGGGAGTCAGAGCATATCTGCAGAGAGGAGGCGGGTGCGGAGGGGGAAGGGAGCTCTGCGGGGCCGTCTCCTTAGGAAATTTTTCCTCTGACATCAAGCAGGTGCTGATGGGAGGAGGCCGGAGAATTGTAAATTCTTGGCCAGTCAGAGAAGGGATAGCGGCTCCTGAAAAGCTTTGCGAAGGGGAGACAATGAGGGTGGCTGCTGGGGAGACCTGCTAGTGGTGCGCGTAACCCCTCCCCCCCCCCCCCCCCCCCCTCACCGGCTGCCTTTCTCCAACCCTTCTTGTCTCCTGGATGATTAAACAAGCTTGAAAGCGTCCTTGGTTACACAGGCAGCACTCTGTGTCATGAGTGCAGCAGGGGCATTGTTTGAGGGCGCAAAAGTGAAAGCACGTGAGACGCGTGAGCACGCACATCTGCTGTCTGTGTGCAAGCTGAGATCGCCAGAGAAGACACGCCGTGAGCATGCACATCGGCTGTCTGGGCAAGTGCACCTCTCCTGTCCCCCTTCGGATGCAAAACCCACAACAATAGATCTCGCCAAGGCGAACCGCGCATGCGCTGCATCACTAGGCAAGACCTAAAAACATGAATGGGAGCAGCGGAGTAGCTTGGTCAATAAGATTGGGGTGGGGTGAGCTTCAGATTTCCCACCAATCACGAAAAGGGGGAGTGGAAATAAAGAGGAGGGCAGATGGCTAGGGGCACTTAAAACAAAACATTTTTCCAACTAATCAGCATTTGTAAGGTTTTCACAACAGAGACTACAGAAAGTGGGTGTGCGTGTGTTTTTGTCAGTGTGGGTATGTGAAAATCCTAGGTGTTCACCATGCCCCGACTGAAAGCACATGTACCCAACTATTTACGACAACAACAAAAGATTTCAGGGGGTGTAACACCCCAAACACCCCCCTGAAGCTATGCCTCTGAATGGGAGCGGAGATAAGACAGACTTGACGCCTGTTTTGTGGTTTTCACTTCTGCTTTCGTTTTGTGTCTAGGTTAGACAGTAAAGCAGAATTGCTACTCTCATCAGGAATCATGGTTCCACTTGCCCAATGTTGCTGCATATTTCATAATTTACTGCATAAACTTCAGGTTTAAATAAAACACGTTTCTAGTTCAAACAGGCCAAAGCCGATAAAATTTGGAACCGCCTGTTCGGACGTTTAAAATTGTGTAAATTTTACCCAAAAAGAGTAAACATCCCCGTTTGATGAACTGAGCGGGGAAAGGCTTTTTGTCTGTATCAGGAAACAAATATCAAACATTTTAATGTAATTCAAAAAGGATGTGAAGAATAATTAGTTCATCTCTTCAAGGTATAGAGTCGTGAATTAAGTGCCTCTTAAAGAGAAAGGCACGTTATGTATGACTGCCGTCCTACACTACTCTCCAGGGCTATTTCTCAACGAGCAGAGGCGCTCCAGAAAATGTGACCTTCAGACAACTTTTAGGGCACAAATACTATGTACAGAATAAATTTGGATCACATTCTATTATACGTATCTACACAGAGGCTTACTTATGCGGAGTACAGCATTGTGTATATTTCACACAATCTATTTTACTCTTGGATGTAGAAAGGACCAAGTCTTAAAATGACATTTCTCTGCGTCTAAACAATACAAGTATTTTGAGTGTTGGATGCTATTCTCTTGACTTTGGCCTGCAGAATATCTGTATTGTTTATTAAGAAACTGTGGGACATATTCTCAAGGACTTATCGCTGACTTAGCGGCACTTTATCTCAGCCCAAGTGGCGATAGATTTATCACCCTATTCACAAGCTGGTGCCAACAGGCATCATTGCCAGTTTTCCTGTGATAGCAACCGAAAAAAACATTGCCACGGATGACACCAGCAACTAACGCTAATGAGATGCAGAGTAGGCGTTCCCGTGCAAAAAGCCGTGAAAACACCACGTCGCAACATTCTCAACGACCAGCCAGATCGGCGATAAGATCACAAAACATGCAATAAGGCACGTCGATAACCTGCATCAGAACTGGGAGCCCAACCCACAGCCACACCAGAAGAAGAGAATAGGGTCCTCACAACGTGTGGACTCTATGCCGAGTCCACACATTGTGAGGACCCCATTCCGGCCCCCACCAGTTCACCCTATCTGGATGGCTCCAACTGCCTACCTTTATTGAAATCCTCCGGTAAGGACGGATCCAACCTACTACCTTTCCCGTGAAGATTTATATTGAATTCCTCCGTGTCCATTCAGACTCTGTCTTCACTCGCGGCAATACCAAATCATTTGAACGACCTGCCGGCCCTATTCAATTCTCAGACGCATTTTGCTATTCCACCCAGTTGTGGTCTATGTCACAATATTGCAATGTGTAAAAGCATGAATTCAATGTCCTGAAGATGATCCCTCTATCCCCACTTAAGGATCGAAACATCGTCGACCATAATACACTATATGCCTATAATTACAATGTATAATTTCAAGCAATAGTGTACTCCTTGCATTTCAGTCTGTTAATTTACATGATCCACAGACCTTCTTCTTTCCCTTGCCTCAAACCCTTTCCCTTATGTCTGATTTGTCTTAAATGTGGTAGTAGGACATCGGTGGTGTCCCACTTGAATTTGAATAACAATTTCTGTCAAATTTTGTTATTTTACATTAAATACTGTCCGGCTGGACAAGGAATGTAGCAACTATTTAGTCTATATTTATTCTTTCGAAAAATATCTCGAATTGTCTAGGGACCACTGTCTTTAGTAAATATATACACTACCCAAGGTCCCTGACCTATTGCTCCTTTGGGTTTCCCTTGTTTCTTTGAACGATGTTTGGTCTGCAGCACTGTGTGCCACTGACACATTAGGGGCCAGAGATGTGTGTGTAGAAGTAGTAGCAGCATTCATCAGCGACTGCCTTAGTGGCAGCAATGCGATGATGAGGATCTGCAGGGCATAGAAGATACCAACAACTTTTCGCTGGTATGTATCTCTGGCAGCAATTCTTTCCGCATGCATCCACTCCATGTTCTCCATTATCCTCAGCATCTGTGCCAACTCTCGGCTCACATCGCTGAGGCCACTCTGACTAGACAGTTGTTCTCCTCTCAGAGGCGTGACTCCAGCGATGTCGGGCATGGATTGTTGGACATCATGGAGCAAACTGTGGGTGTCTGTTAGGGAGTGTAAGTGGTCCCTGATGTGTCTTAGACACCCACGTATGTCCTCTAGTTTGGCTGCCATGTGGTTGAACCCCACCCGCACCTGTTCAGCCACCTCCTTCTGGCAGTCTATCACCTGGCCTTGGAATGCGATGTGTTCTTCGCTGAGGTGCTGGGAGCCAGCCGTGGTGGTGGGTGCTTCCTGCTGTGTGGTCTGTGCAGGGGGTGGGGTCTCCTCGATGCAGCTGGGCTGCCCTGCTCCTGGAGGTGGGTTGCCGTAGCTGTCTTTGAGCTGTTGTAGGACATCAGTGTCGAAGGTGTGGAGGTCCTCTTCATCATCACTGATGTGTTGTCAGGTCTGCTCTGCAGGAGGTGTTGATTGTCCCTCTGCAATGTGAAGGGGAGATGCATTATAACATTGTGTTGACATGTATGTTGACGCATTGTTCAAGTTTACATGCAGACTGCATGACAATATACATTTTGACTGTTTGGGAGGAGCTGACTATTTGATGCGGAACAGTGGACATTTGAACTACATCACCGATGTGAGGATGTACATGTACATTCTCATTTCACAGTTTCCTGCAATTCCAGATGTGATTGGCAGGTTTCTACGCACAAGCGGAACCAGTTGTGTACTCTGTTCTGTAGTAAAGGTGTTGCACTTTGTATCACATTGTCATCAATGTTGATGTGCTGTTATTGCTATGTGTGTCTGCTGCATTGGGGAGAGTCACCCCTGCAGATGTGATTTTGCTGCTCCTTATCCCTTTGAGGCAGTGTGCCTTTGACTTCTTTGCTTCTATGGGGCTGAGATTTTGCAAAGGTGGCTAATTTTGTCTCTTGTTTGGTTTTTGGACTCTTGGGAATGGTTTATCCGCAGATGTGTTGTTGACATCAGGGGTTGTTTGCGCATGTGGATGTGTCAGAGTATGTCCTTTCCAGATGTGTTCCACATTCAGCCACCTCAGTGTCATGGCGTGCACCATGTCATGATAATTGGACTACAGCCATGCTATTTATCATGCAGTGTCACTTGCATTGTCAATGTGGCTCAAAGACATGCCTCTTTGCTGGTTTTAACTTGTGTGCACGGGTTGGTTGTGAGATTGGTGCTGTGTGGGGAGGGACACCTTTATGCCCATAGTGGACGGGGGCCTACTTGCTGTTTGTATGTGTGCTGCAGTGTGCCAAGGGGCTCAGGGACATGATCCAGAGTCACTGTGGGTTTGCAGTGTGCTCTACTTAATTGTGCATGTGTGCCATTGTGCCCATCTCCCCCTGTTCCCGCCAGTCCCTGCTCGGGACTCACCCTGGTGCTGTTGTGTCAGGTCATGTCGAGCAGTGTCCGGACCGTGAACTCCAGCCAGCACCTCCCCACTGATGACTGTGGACACCATTTCCTCCATCTCATCCAGCTCCTGGTGTTCCGTTGAACTGCCACCTCCAGTCTGCATTGCTGCCTGATGGTTGTCAGTGAAGTTTTGTGCTTTGCATCATTCCAGCGCTTCTTGACCTCTCCAATTGTCCTCCTCCTCACTCCGACCGCATTCACCTTCTCTAGGATGTACTGCCCTATTGCATTTTTATTTGCCAATGACACGTTGGAGGTGATGAACATTTGTTGGTGGTGTTCTATCACCTCCTTGATGATGATTCTGTTTTCCTGCGGACTGAACCTCGTTTTCCTCGTCTTCTTCTCCTTGCCCTTCCGTGACCCTGAGGTCCCAGGCTGGTCCTCCTGGGGGCTTGTGGGGTTCTGGCTGTCCTATGTACTTGCTCCAGCTTCCTCCATGGTGCTACGCAGTTTAAATGATTTTATTTGTGTTTTTCAATGCTTTTATAGTGCATTTTCCCACATGACACGTGGGTATTGCAAGGCCATCGCTGGTTATTTTATCACGGTTGGCCACATCACAACTTTTTTCGTGTTCGTGTGTCACGGTAATTTTATCGCTGTCATTTGACGTGTTAGCGTGAGACTATCGCATGGCACCGCTGTGTTGAGAATGCAACGTTAACACTGCGTTATTTTCCCGCGATAGACTGCCATGTGCAAAGTTGCATTAATCTAATTTCGCAATAATTATCACACGTTCTTGAAAATATCCCCCTGTGTGTTTTAAAGCACTTGGATCCGTTTTGTATGAATGTGTTTACATATATACAAGCGAGACAATGACACAGAATATATTGCATACTTTGCCTGTATTCACATAATATGCACATAATTGTTTTCTTTCCTCATACTTTGCCTTTCCCTGCCAAGCAATTTATTGCACCCTGATGAATAAGTTTGCCCTCTTTTGCCACATAATTCCAGGAGCCCAATTAAATGTCATGCCTTGTATTTCAGGTCTTTCGCATTCCTCTTAGAGATAGAAAGTTTAGGCCAGTTAGGCAATAATGTGCATTTGTTAGGCTGGCGATGTCACGAGCACCCGGCCACTACAGCGAGCAGCTCATTAAATCAGTTATGATTCATGTAATCACTCTGCCCATGGAGCATCTTATTAATTGTGGTTGTAACTAGCCTAGCTGGCTAACTCTGTTGCCTAAGTGGCCTACATAATTAGGGTTTATTTATGAAAGCCCTGCATCACTTTTGTACCACGTAAAGTGGTACATGTGCGGCGCAAGGGTCTATTTATGAAACTCCACAAAGCCACCCTGCATGGTTTTGAGTGGGCTCATAAATCTTGAATAAGGCAACGCCTGACTGTTTAGAGTCAGGTGTCAGCAACTCACCAGTCTAGTGATCTCAAAATGTCTCAAGCCAAGCATTGCAATTCACCAGGCCAGATAGCAACTGTCCAGAGTCAGGTGTGAGGAACTCACCAGTCTAGTAATATCTAAATGTCCCATGTCAAGCGTATTGAACCGGGCCAGATAGCAACTGTCCAGAGTCAGGTGTGAGCAACGCACCTGTCTAATGATCACAAACTCTCCCATGACAAGTGTGTGTTTCACATCGACCCAGATAGCGACTGTCTAGAGTCAGGTGTGCACAACTCGCCAGTCTAGTGATGGCAGGTATGAGTGCCTCGCATAGCCAGCTTTGAGATTTTTATGTCAGGTTCAAGTAGCTCACCAGTCTGTTGGCCTCAAATTGTCCCGTGGCAGGTGTGAGTACTTCACCTATCCATGCCACCTATCCTAGCTGTTTCAGGTCAGGAGTGAATGGCTCACCAGTAGAGTGACCTCAAATCGTCCCAGGTCATGTATGAGTAGCTCACCCATGGTATTTGTGAGCTGCTCACCCAGTAAGATGTCACCTATTTCCCAGTACCTCTCGCCTACGCCCTGTAGTGTAAAGATCGCAGGTTGTCCTGACAGTAGCAGTGGCCAATCTGGCACCTTAAACTGCACCCAATATTACAAGGTGCCTGACCCTTCAGGGGCCGACTGGCTGAAGTGCCAGACATAAATTGTAAACTGCACTACTGTTTGTCGCCGGTGCAGAACCGGATGTATCCCAATCGGTACGAATAGAGAGACGGGACTTCCAGGCAACTGGTCACGTGGCTTGTGCCTCGCGCCTCTTAGTCACGTCTCAGAAGTCATTTGTCACGCGGCCTAGGGGTCAATCAGAGAGGCCCTGCCCCTTATTTGTCACTGGGACATGCATTTGTTCTAAGCTCAAGGACTCCATTGTTGGGCTGGGATGATCTCACGCTATGAGTGAGCTCTGGTCAGCAGGCAAGCTTAGCTTCCACATCATGTCCCGTTTCTTGCTGTTTTCATGTTTCCTCTATTATTGCCTCTTTTGTCTAATGATTTATGCATTTTAAGTCTTCTACTGACTGGAAGCCTCCCCCTTCTTCGCCCCCACACTGTCTACACATCATCAATTTGCCACTTGTGAAATACCACGCTGAACCAGGTTTAACATGATCTCCACGTCACACTCATTTCATTTTAATGATTCTAGGGTGGCCTGAAATGTTCTTGGTATGTTACTGGTGGTGGTCGGGGTATAAGATTCTGAAATTACAATATTAGAAAAGCGCTCTGAAGCAGCCATCTGGCCGAACTTAGCACTCTATTGAAAACAGTAAATAAAATATAAAACCACTTAAACTAAACCTTGTAGCACTACTATTTAATTATAACAAGCTTACAAAGCTTTTAAATGTACTGAATGTCAATGCTGTTGCCCCAGTGTAAACAATAAAATTATTATTTCCTTTTATTTTTGTTTTGTGATTGAAACTCACCTCTTTAAGAGTGAGCAGTTCCATCACGATTGTGCCACAAGCACCCAGATGTGATCATTGTCAGATATCCAGTATTGCAATTTACTTTAAATAAATCGAAATGAGACCAGCGTGGTAAAATGCAAAATGTTCTGCCATTTCAGCAGCAGGTCTGAATTCTGTGGAATATTCGGGCAATGTAAAAATACTGTTTATTCCTTTGCAAGTACAGCCTCTCGTTTGCCAGAAATAATGTTCCTTTGGCCCAGCAAACACTGAAGGAAACGGTGTAAAGTTGTTCTCTACACACAATAGTTGGCTATCTCGTTCACTTGTGCACCGCAAACACATTTTTGTGGTTTCGATATTTAATTGTTTTTCAAGTGTCTTTGGGTTTTTTGAACGTTAAGGGGACGAGCTTCCTGAACCTTGCATAAACTCCCCTTGATGGAAGCAGAGCAAGAATGGATCCGAAATTTGATAAGGTGAGAAACAAGGGCGCATTGAACCACTCAGTATACCAGCTTAAGCGGGGGTGCTACTGAGCCAGATTATTTTGCTTTATGGTCTTTCAAAACATTTTTCTTTGGCTTGCACGTCATGCAACTCACAAGTTAAAACTAATAAACTCCGCCAGAATAAACTATAATAACACAGCTGTGGGGTGGGAACCAAAAGAAAACCTCAGAGCAGCTTAAAACAGCAAAAGTGAAAAAAAACTAACTATTAAAATGACGAAGAAAAAAAAGTTAGAGATCAATGCAGTGAGACAGTACCAAGGAAAGCAAGTAAAATGCAAATAATAAAGGAAAGAAAAAGGAAGATGAAGGAAAGAGGGTACAAATGAACATAGAAAACAAGGAAAACATTGTAAAAGAAGAAAAAGATGAATGAATGAAGAGTTGAAAGAAGAAAGGATTACAAAAATTAAAGATAAAATGAAAGGAAAAACGCAAAGCAGTAAAATATATTGCAATAACAAAGGATGGGCAATTGAAGGAAAGAAAAGAAAGCAATAATTAAGGGGAAGAATACAAAAAGAAAAGATGCCAAGAATGTGTGAAAGAATACCAGGGGAAACATAATAAACGGATAAAAAAAGGATAGAAAGCTAGGAAGAAGGACTGATGGAATGAGAGAAGAATAGACCGAAGGAAAGAAAGATTGAAAAAAGAATGAAATACAAAACAAAAAAGGGTGGCGGAAAGAAAGATGCATAAAAAGATGGAAAGAAGAGAGAAATGATGAATCGGCTAAATAGATCAATAAATATGTAGCTTGTAACCAAATTCCTTTAAACTCATGTTACAATATACATTATTTTCCATCATTTTCTGCAAATTTTCCTCAGGGGGACAATACCTGTATTTTATTTTTCATGCTACTCCCTTTGTGACAAATTAGAATTACGAACCACAGTTACTGATCTTTCAAGTTATTTTGTGTTTATGTATGAGTAGCTCATACAGTCCAAGGTTTGATTCTGGGATGTGTAGTCCTGATTTTAAAGTTCCAGAACACAAAAGGAACACCAGGACTGGGTGAGTTACTCACAGATGGACCTGGGAAAACAATATCTCTGCAGTAACCAGATAAGTACTAAAATAATCTATTGCCTTGCATTGGATGATTACGCAGTCACTTTTTAGAAGATGCAATAGACACTGTGATGTTAGGGTGTCCACCATTCACCATGTGCTATGGACATTGCACTTTTCCTACTCCCGAGTTAGTCTAAATAGCTCAACTAAAACAAGCCAAGATTACGTCTCCCAGAATGCAATGTGTTGGTCCATGAAAACCATCAGCGGGAGATAGTAGCTGCCATGCCCGCCAGACTGGCTCCATTTAATATGGAAAGAATCTGACTTGAAGGTGGCAGAAACAGATCAGGGCCTGAAAAAATGGCATTGGAAGACCACACTTCATAGCTGTTTTGATTTACTCCTGGTGAGGGGTCTCATTTAATCCGGGGCGAAATGTTAGTCACGCCGGAGTAATCGGAGTAAATTTGTATTACTCTTTTGACACAAAAGTACAGAAAATAATGGGATTACATCAGTTCGCATAATTTGGCACACATCCTACAGCAGGAGCACAGGAACTACTAACTCAAAGCGTATACGGCTGCTGGCTGCTACTGTTCGTATTCAGTTAAATTAAGAACTATTTTCTTAGCACAAAAGGCATCATTGGGTCCATTTTGGACGCAAGGGTACATTTTGGGCTAGGAAAATAGAGCTAAATGCTGGATTATGCTCTTTGCAGAATTCCTCGCAATCTTGCATAATTATGCTATCATTTTGTGAAATTATGCTACAGCAAACTATGCAATTTATGCCTACCCCTAGTCTGCTTGGTTTAACTTGTCACATGGCCGACCACCTCAGAATCGTCTGTAATTTAACCCAAACTTGTGTTTAATAGACATGTAGCAAATATTTGGCTTTCGAGATACAGATTGTGTGGCCTCAGTAATTGATCTGTGTTGTTGCTCACCACAAGTTATCAGAGCATAAAGGGCTAATGGGTAGCCATATTAACTTTGACAGCACAGTGGTGTCCTTATCAGTGATGGCTCCTCCATTAAGGCGGAGGAGCGTTGTCCCACTGCTTCTTGGCAGTGAAATAATGGGAAAATGAAATGACAATAACTTGAGGATCTTATTATTTTATTTGTTCCTGCTGTGGTGTCTCTGCAGGGTGGGGCGGGCAACTCTGCTATCAGAGCAGCGGGAGGAGTGGCAGGTAGACACACTCTGAAAGTGCGCATGAATGTTTGGCCGGCTGTCTTGGGTCAGCCTAACACTCATTGCCACTCTACATGTTCCCCACCCAGGCTGTATTGCAGCCTGGGTGGAGAACATGCCCAGGCTCCCACAGCCTGTCTGAGCACTGAAAGGCAGCACTCAGACCAATTACAGCGCTGCATTGTGATATGTTATGGGAAGCCTTGGTGTGCTTTCTGTTCTGGCTGGAGCAGGGACCAGGGAGGAGAGATCGGCTGAAGCGAGGGACTGCGGAGGAGAGAGGCAGCGAGGAAGCAGCGAGAAGGCTCGATTTTTCTTTTTCTTTTTTTACAGCTGCTTCGTGGGCCACCCTGACACCTCTCCGCCTCCCCTGATCCATGCAGGCCGCCACTCGTCCTCATACATTAAAAATATAAAGTAGTATATTGGCAACACAAGCTCAATTAGTTATCATAAATAACTAAGTTTGTGGTGTGTACTTTGTAATTGGTGAGCAATGCTTTATTTGTGCATATGGTTGCAAGAGGGAGGCACCAACACTCATTTTTGGGGACCGTAACTTACATTTACTCATCGGAGATCGAACCACAGCAAGCCAGAGAAAGACAGGAATGGGAGAAAGAAGGAGTATGAGAAAGACCTGAAAATAGTGACAACGAGAGAAAGCAAGGAAAAAGAAGGATGGAAAAAGAACCTGCAAGAGTGAGCTAAAGACAGATAGGATGTGTAGGGCGATGGAAGAAAGAATGAGGTGGAATCAAGACTATGTAGCCTTGGTGGCATTGGCAACCTGTAGCGGTTGACTGCAATGGGCACCTAAAAAAATGCTTTCACCCTTGAGTTTTTTTTTTAATTAAGCACTAATGGTGAGGGTTATCAAATTTCCAACTCTAAAGTTATTAAGCAATATAAATTGTGGTCATGAGATAAAGGCTTAGGGAAGTATAATAGAGGCCTTCTAGCAGCGTAAGTGGTCCTCCACGTGCTGACCCCAAACACCGGCTGACCATAAACCTCTACCTCTAGCTATCCATGGACTGTGTCATTGCCAAAGATGTAATTAGAAAAGCTGACTAAACGCCACTACTGTCGCAAAATAACCCAGTTCAACAAACTACCTCTTTATCTCTGTGCATTCCTATGGAAAATGCAATCGAATTCTATATTTGAAGCCACAAAAGGAATTACAAAAGAAGATCCCTCCATCTTAGGGTGGTATTCTCAGATTTACCTCACAGGAATGAAGGCCTCCTCATTGTCTGTGATGTGCTCAGATACTGCTGGATGGGTTCAGTATCTCTCCACTGACCATGCTCACCTGTTTGCAGCACCGGGGTGCCGAACCTCTAGTAGTATCACTGAGGAAAACAACAAAAAGTGATGGGTGGAATGCTTGAATTAATCTTAGCCACACAAAATTACTCGGCCAACATTCCAGTCCATCGTTTGTTGCCCGCCATGCCACATCAGACAGTATATGCAGAGCAACCTTGAACAGAAACAAAAAAGCAACCCCAGGCAGGGTTTGGCCTGGAATTGCTCATGTTCCCTTCTGGAAGGGTCCTAGCTTGCTAGTTTGGGCTAAACTAGTCCTCCTGTTGGTGTAGGACCAAGACTAATTTGCATATAGCAAGTCTCTGTCCAAAGCAGCATACTCAGTAAAAATAGATGGACTAGAATGTGGCTCACGCGATCTCCAAAGGTTGACATTAAATCACACGTCTTCCATCACCTTTCGCTTGTCATATCTTATAGCAACAGTATTCATCTTGTACGAGACGTATTGAATTGGGGCTGCATTTAAATAGCACTTCATGCCCCCGACTAAGACCGAAAGCACATTTGAGGCAGGTAACATACTAACTACGTCGTGTGATTGCTTTGGTGAAAGAGTATGTCTGTCAAGTGATCTATATGATAAGTGGTTTTCTTCTCTTTTAATCAGTATTGTACAAAACATCCAACTTGCTATGACTTAAACACATAAGAAACATATGGCATGTCAAAACATCAAGTAGTTGTACAAGTGAGATACAACAGAGAGCAAAACAGGATAACACTTTTCCCTGCATTAAGTGTTTTTTCCCAAAAGGAATTCAAAACGCTGGCAAATTTACTTGCATGACCTTTGCATCTAAAAGCCTGACATTCCTTGCCTGCTTGTCTTCCAAATTCTAACCATGTACTTACTCTGAGTTTACAAAAGGGTTTCCGGTTTCTTTGACCACTTTCTTGGCAATAGAAATGCCTCTCCACACTAAGGCCTGCAGGCCAACAACAACACCAACAAATATATTGCCCTGAGAAGTCAGCAGCAGTTACCATTTCAGACGACAGTGGAATCTGAGGCGCAGATTTACAAGCCCCGTGCGACACTTTTGCGCCACTGTTGCGTCACTTTTGTGACGCAGTCACAGTATAAAAAATGCAGCCAGTTTACAACATGACGCATTTAGGGAGATGCGTCATGTTGTAAAGCCCTGCGTCACATTATAGCTGCATCAGGTATAATGTATGCAGGGTGGGCGTTCTCACGCAGGAAAGCCTCGTAAAAGTGATGCAGTGAAATCTACAAGATTTCACTGCGTCACTTCTAGGACGCCACTGCGGCCAAACCTCATGCCTGCTTGAAGCAGGCGTAAGGAGTGACGCTGTGTAGTGGAAATAGGCCTTAAATGCATTGCTGGAGTTGCGTTGTGCTTGCGACACGGCTCCATCAATGCGTGACTTTTGCCCCAACAGATGCGTCAGAATTTCTAACCCATCTGTCAATCCTTGTGCCACGGTGCGTCATATTGTAAGTACAGTGCATCCATGGTGGCTCAAGGGTTTCTCTGGGTGGCACAGGGAAAGTGACGCATCTCTAGCGATGCGTCACTTTCTTGTAAATCTGCCCCCTTGTTTGGTTCACAAAATTGAAATTGAGAATCCCAAAATGCCTTAAGGCTTGTGCTTTGACATAATACCTGCTTTATGTTTGCAGTCTTGGTTTAGCAAGCCCAACACAGGTTTATAAACCATCAATTACTTTCTTATGGACGTCCAATATTCACATAGAATTTTTTACATTCACTTGTGGCGATCGTAAAAAAGGTTTTGCAGAAACCTATGGGCCATCTACGGAGCGTCTGCAGGTGCAAAATTATGAATTCACAGATGCTCCTTCATTTTTTAACGAGTTCATATCTTTTTATGATTTATCTGCAGCTTTTCAAAATTCTTGTGAATACTGAATTCACTATCAGCAGTTTTCAACTAGGGGTTGGTGAATTTCTTGTTATCAATCCGCGGTTTGTATTTAGGGCAATCCAGCCAGTTTACCATAGTTTCAAATCCACCCGCCCAAAATTTAAAAGAATAAATGTCAAAATATCCTGCAGTACAAGAATTCCTCGTTCTGCGAAGTGATAAATGCACAGAACGAGGAATTCTTGTGCTGTTTAACACTGCCTGAGTCTAGACAATGTAAATTCCATAATGGAAATTGAATTAAATGTATGACACCGAAAGTGCATCAAAGCAAATTCTCCAGCAAAGAAGGCTGTGTGTGGCAGCTGCAGACACTGCACAGAGACTGCCTGCTGAGGAAGATGTTTTTCAAGAGCTCTGCGTAAGTCCAAGAAAAGTATTTGCATTAATGCAAAAACAATGAGGGGCATATGTACAAGCCCCTATCGCCATGGGAATGTCACTTTTTGTGACGTTCCCCTGGTGATAGGGGCCTTGTCTTATGTACAAGGCAGCGTTAAGCCATTTAACTTGACTTAATGCTGCCTGGTACATAAGGCACCTTTTCACGCTATGTTTAGCATGAAAGGGGCGTGCAGTGGGTGTTGCGGTGGGCTTTCCACCGCAGCGCCCATTGTATTGGACACTGCCCCTATGTACAAGAGTGGCATACATAGGAGGCAGCGCCAAAATTAAGACCAAGAAAATCCTGGTCTTCAGTTGTCGAAACGAGGAGAAATGCATTATTTCTCCTTGTTTTAGCTTTTTCCATGTGTGCTGACTTGAAGCAGCTTTTTTTTAAATGTGTAACTTTCCTGTGTGCTGCTTGAAGCAGTACACATGAAAGTTTCAAAATGGCATTTTAGGATTGTTTATGTGCAGGAAGAGACACCTTCCTATACATAACCAATCCTTCCCTGCACGCAGACACTCTGGGGCAAGGGTACCTGCGTTGGCGCTAAGTTGTTAAACTTGGCACCATCGCAAGGAGAAACGCAAGGCTGCACCACATTCTTGTAAATATGGTGCAGCCTTGTGTTTGCGAAGTGGCGAAGCGTGTCGTTAAGCTTAGGAGGCTAACGACACACTCCGCCACTCCATTGTACAAATCCCCCTGGGTTTTCTCTCTTTTTCCATGATTCTGCTTTGCAGATGATGTAACAGCAGGTGAATTTCATATTTTTTAAATGCTTCTGAATATTTTACCCACCCCTATTGGCAAAATGTTCTTCCCATGGGAAATAGGCCCCTCTGCTCGGTTTTAAGTTGCTGGAGAGGAAAAATATTTACAGCATCCACCCATTTTCGAAGTTGTGAAGGAAATAGGGTTACGGTTAATTTGCACGCAAATAGCACACCCTTTTCAGCAGCAACTAGTGAGAAAATATTAGGCCTCTGAAAAAATATTGGCAGTTTGGGGGGGAACTGTACAAGTGCGTAACTGTAGGAAAATCAAGACACTCCGTGTAGGACAGTCATCTCCAACGAGTAGCTCATGAACTACTGTCAGCTCTCCAGCTTACCTGTGAGTAGCTCTCTGTGTGCAGGCCAGCCTACTAAACTAGAAGCCTTTGCTTGGCTAGATTAATGTATTTATATGTTTATACCAAAATAGTGTATTCCAGGTGGAAAATGTGTGTATTTTCAGAACTCGTTGTTGTTTGGTGAAAATGGTTGATTTTACAAAATATTTTTAATGCTGGTATTTGAGTGACAAATCATAGGGCATTGGAAAGACTTATGATAAATGTTATTAACTTGGTGCCACAAGCATTGAAGCTCTAGCTGGTATGTATTACCTATGTAAAGACATAAAAAACTGACAAAGCCTTTTCTATATTGCTGCTGGCAATCCTGCCTGATGCCGCGAGGTGATCGCTGCTGACAATCGTGCATAAGGCGACTATTAATATAATCTTGTCTAATATGGTCACTATTACAGCACGTATGATATTAGTGGTACTGGATAATTTTCATTATCTCTTGTTACAGAAAAGGTTGGAGACCCTTGGTGAAAGTCAATGATCAGACTTTGCTCACTTTATATAAACTTAGCAGCTCATTTGGTTTGTATTAATTTGTAGTACATGCTTTTAACCCACTGAGTTGCTTCTGACACCTCCGTAAACTCCTGTAGGTACCCAATGGAGCTCCTGCAGACACACAAAGCATCTCAGACAGGCAGTAAAGAGTGCTGCTGCAGGTACCAAGTGAACTCCTGCTGGTACAAGGTGAGCTCCTGCAGTTACCTATAGCCAACCTATTCAGCTCCTGTAGTGACCAAGGTTAGAACCTGCAAACAGACCTTCAGACTCACATGGAGTTTCTTCAGGCCACAAGAAGCTCCTAAAAGCATCTCACTGAGCTCCTGCTGTCCTCCTTCACATATGACCACACAATGTAACACTAGCAGGTACATAATGGAACTCAGGCAGTCACTAAAGAGAACTCCTGCAAGTATTTACCGACAACCTACTGGGGTACTGTGGTGAGCAAGCAGAGATACAGAGAGCTACAGTGGAGCTTCTGAGAAGACCCAACTGAACTCTGGTTGATGCACAACAAAGCAAAGCCAAGAAAGGCTCTAAGCAGAACTATGCAGGGACCAAGCTGAGCTCCTTCGCCCACCCATTAATCTCTTGCAGGTCCATTTTGTCCTCCTTCTGAGTGCCTAAGCTGAGCTCCTGCGGGCTCTAAAGGAGCTTCGACTGAGAGCCAAAGGAACTCCTGTAGGCACAGTCAAGCAAAGTGAAAACCGGTAAACAGGCCTGATGCTAGAACCAAGTTAATCTCAGGCACTGTAATCTCACTGTGTGAGAGAGAGAGTGACCCATGTTAATAAAGAAAAGCTGTGCTTAGCACAATTTACTATAAGTCAATGGAACACATTACCTGTAGTCCTCCTATAAATCTGCATGTTGTTACCTGCACTGCATTGAAAAAAAACATTTTGTGAACACGAAGAAAATGCAACTTACATATATTTTTAGGCGGGGCAGATAAACATACCCTTATTGTCACTGATTTCCAAAAGTTAGACACTTCAGTTTGAAGTGTTGATGAAAATATTTCAGCATCCAGTGGTCTCAACAATACTGGAATAACATTAATGGACTGGGGTACTGGCGTGCAGTGATAGTCCCTGGTACTGGGTCCATGACACCATGGCTGTGAGATATCTCTGATTAGTTGAGAATACAGGATGGAGTGATGATGAAATGCAAATGAAGAAGATTGCTAAAGTGAACCGGTTGCAAATGTGTTGAACTACATTAAATATAGGCCTGGGTGGAGTATCAGAACTCCGCAAAGTGAACACAAAATTACCCTGCGGTACGAGGCGTACCGCAAGCGGCAGAGTGAGTTAGGTTGCGTCGTTCACACTGATTTTTAGCACTCTGTGTTTGTCCGGCATTGAAAAATCAGCGCGAATGGCACCATGCGCAGCGCAAGAGGGACAAAGGTACTATTGCTAACGCAGCACGGAGCTTCTAAAGACTCGCTTTTGGTGTAATTTGACAGCGTTAGACGCGCTTTTTTAAAAATTGTTGTAGTAACTTTTAAAATTGTATTTTATTATCCCCACACATAGCGCTCACACGCACTTTAATTTGGTGAACTCACCGCTATTTTGGGCGGGTCATTTAGTACACAAACACACCTTCTCAGCCATCTCGGTGAAGGCAGGGACATATCGCGGCGCCATTTTGGTCAGCGCTCTAGTCTTTAGGCGGGATTACACGCTCCTACTTAAACCTGCCAATGACGACGCGCAGCGGGTCCGCCGGACTCACGCCGGAGTCCAGCCAGAGTCCTGCCCGTCTGCGCTCGTCCGCGCTAGGGCGGGCGCAGGGGCCAGGACCCTTATATCTAGTTCCAATTCTAGTCCCCTACCACCTGTGCCTATTTCTTATCCTGGTGAGTTTCTTGTATCCTTACGTCCTTATTTAAAGCCGAATTGCATCTCCTGCTCTCCACCGATCCATACTTTTAACTGCACTGGCTGTAATTTTCATCTTGGCAAAATGTCGAATTGTAAGGCAATATGCCTGGCCCGTACACGAGGAAGTCGGAGGAGAACTAATAAATCTCCCCCAATCCGCCCTTTACTTCAGTTTTGGAGTATTAATTGTAGACCCCTCCCAAAGAACAAATTAAATATCTATGATTTTCTTGTTGATGAGCAACCCGATGCATTATTTCTCACCGAGACCTGGCTCCACGAAAGCTCCGGTCCTGATATTGCCATGGCTATCCCCTCCAATTATGTCATAGTGAGGCTGGACAGAGTTTGCGGAAAAGGGGGGGGGGGGATTGCGATAATTTTCAAGTCCTCCTACACCTGTAGGCTTGATTCTTTTTCTTTACCCGGATGTGAATCTGCTTTATTCAAACTTGCAATTAATCCACAGTTTACCCTGTCCGGTCTTCTGGTTTACCGCCCCCCTGGTAATTCCCCTACTTGGATATCTTCATTTGCTGAGATCATAGCTCCCCTTCTTCTTAGGGCAGCAAATTTTACTATTCTTGGTGATCTCAACTTGCATTTAGAAGATCCCGCATGTACTACCAGCAAGCGTTTTCTATCGGATTTGGAAACCCTTAATCTCTTATTGTGTAATTCTGGACCCACTCACTCGGCTGGACATCAACTCGATCCTATTCTCTCCAACCTTCCGCTTGATTGTTCACAGAGTGCCCGTCAGTTGGAATGGTCTGACCATTTCGCTGTTCATTTCTCCTTATTTTACGCTAAGGACTTGGTCACGAGTGGCTGCGGTAAGGGTGAATTAATCCATCGGTGGGGAAAGCTTGATATTACTAAGTTTAACCAGCACCTTGTGAATACCTGTCCTGAAGACCGTGATGCTTCAGTCACAGAACTAAATACAACTGTATTTCACTGGCTCACTAAGGCCGTAACCACTCTCCTTCCTCCAACCTCGATACATTCCAGGACACATCGCCCCCGGCACCTTGGTTCTCCCCAGACTTGAAAGTCCTTCGAACCGAATGTAAGGCTTTAGAAAGGAAATGGAGGCACTCTTATTCGGACTCACAGATGGATGTCTACAAAGAGGCCCTAAAGAGATATCATTTACAATGCAAAAGTGCGAGAGCTGCCTACACTGTGAGCATTGTGTCGCAAGCTCAGAACTGCCCTCGCACTCTCTTCTCCGTTGTCAAAAAATTGACAGGAGCTGACGCCATTCCGATACCCCCAGCCCTGGACGAAGCTCAGTGCAACTCTATTGCGGAATTTTTCATCGCCAAGGTTGAGCGCATATACGACTCTATGAGCGCTCCCTTGGCTGCAAATGAGCACCAGTCGGAAGAGGCGGGAGAGATGGGACAACCATTCCCAACGGCGAAGGTTATCAACTGGCAATTGTTTGATGATAATTTGTTCCTCTCCTGTTTGAGCAGTGTAAGATCGGGCTCACCCCGAGATCCTGTTCCTGCTAAAATTTTAAAGTCACTGGATCTCGAACCCCGATGGGTTCTTATGAGACTTCTAAATGCATCTCTGACAGAGTCCCATGTGTTACAGGACTGGAAGCATGCGATGGTTGTTCCTCTCTTAAAAAAGGCTGGAGCCGATACGTCTAACCTTGCAAACTTTAGGCCCATATCCTTGTTGCCTGTTCTCTCCAAAGTGCTGGAAAGGCATGTCAACATCCAGCTAAACCATATTGTGGAAAGCTCGGGATTTTTACATTCTTCCCAGTCTGGCTTTCGTGCGCATTTTTCCACCGAGACTGCCCTGCTGGGGTTGACTGAGAGGTTGCGGCACGGTATCGACCGCGGGGAGTCATCTGCACTCATCCTTTTGGATTTGAGTGCGGCGTTCGATACCGTGTCCCATTCCATTCTTTTGAACTCTCTCCGGTCTCTGGGAGTGGACAGTCCTGCGCTAGCCTGGATTGCCTCCTTCTTAAGTGAGCGCACCTTCCAGGTTTTTTCCACAAAAGCCACATCTGATATATGTCCATCGGCGTATGGTGTTCCGCAGGGGTCTATACTCAGCCCCCTGTTTAACATCTACGTCAGACCCCTGGCTACCATCGCGGAGGATGCGGGGCTGACTATTTTTTCATACGCCGATGACACCCAAGTGTTTTTTTCCCTTTCCAGCAGTGAGGGTAACAGTGCATCGGTCCTGAAGTCCGGTTTGTCTCGTATGGCTGAGTGGATGCAGAGGCATTTCCTTAAGTTAAACGTTGACAAAACCGAGGTTGTCATCCTGGGAAAACATAAAGATCTTTGGGGCCCACAACACTGGCCTACCGATATGGGACCCCTTCCCCAACCAACATCTGTGGTCCGTAACCTCGGAATTCTCATAGATGACAAACTCTCTATGAGGCAGCAGGCCACTAAGGTGGCCGCCATCTGCTTCGCCACCTTGCGATGGCTCCAGAAAATTCTATGGATGCTGCCCCAGGCCACCAGGAGAACCGTAGTCCAGGCATTAGTAACCTCTCGCCTGGACTATGGCAATGTCCTCTACATCGGTGCCGACGTAGCAACCATTAACAAACTTCAGGTTGTACAAAACTCGTCGGCCCGACTCCTTCTTAATATCCAGAGGAGATCATCGGCTTCACAAGCTCTCCGAGACCTACACTGGCTCAGGGTGTCTAGCCGTATTAAATTTAAAGCCCTGTGTTATCTCTTCAAAATCAAGCAGGGCACGGCCCCAATATACTTGCAAAATCTTGTTCAACCTTACAAGCCTAGTCGCACCTTAAGATCGTCAGCCAACTGCGACTTTGTTGTTACTAGATTTAAATTGGCAAGAATGGGGGGGAAGAGCCTTCTCTCATTTAGGCCCTAAATACTGGAACACGCTTCCAATTGCCCTGAAATCCGAGACCAATCTACTCTGTTTCCGGAGAAAATTGAAAACTATGCTCTTTTGAAAGATCTATCAGTTGCTGCTCTTTGTTTTGTGGTACTTTTACTCTGTCCCTTCTTCTCCAGTCTATCCCTTGCGCCGGGAAACCCACTGCGGGTAGCTGTTGCGCATTATAAATTCAAATAAATAAAATAAAAGAGGGTCCTGCTTCTTTCTGCCTCTCATGTAGATGTTCTACTCGAGCAGCAGCTTCCTCAACGCTAATGGAAGGTTTCTCAATGCAATCAGTGGCGGCCATCCACAACCGCCCAGGTTAAGAAATCTGGCCAGGAGGTATGATGCTCCTCGCTTGCGCTCGCCTACGCGTTTCAGAGTTTTTCAGAACTCTGCGCACTACGCGGAGCACAGAGTGGGGAAAACTCTACAAGCGGAGTGGAATTTCACTCCCAGACCTAGTTAAATGTAATTCTGATGCTGAAGGACTAAAATGCAGTGGTAGCACCATTTGCTGGTGTTGTCGTTTATGTTATTACATTTGTAAAGTTTGGTGCTCTCCATTTCAGTGTAAATGAATACAAGTATATTAAAGACAAATTCAGCACGATCTGTTTCTGAGAGTCGGGGTAGTGGCCCTTGTTATATTTTAATGAAGCGGTGGGTGGGGCAATCAGAGTTGGTTTACGCTAACTTGTTTTTAGTTGTACTAGGTAATTAGATATTGTAGAACTATATCATATACAGTAGGTTAAGCACTGGGCAGAGTGGAGCTGCAGCGGCTCTTAGAAGCGGTGAAACAACAGCAAGGCCTCATTAGCATGCAAATGGTCTTTTAAAGACCTGTGAAGTGCTCTGGTGCGGCTGTGTGTGTGACCTCGAAGCTGTCTCATTCAGGGCTTCCACACACGACGGGGGGGGGGCTGAAGCCCTTAGAGTCCAATGGGTGTTGCGCGCCTGACTTGACCCGAAGCGTGCAAAGCACAATGCTCTGACATGCTCTCGGTCAAATCAGGGGCCCCAGCTAGGTGTAAAGATACACTCACGTGGGATCCTTGAATTGACTCAGAACATCTCACAGGTTAACAATGTGTGTTTGTAGGCAAATTGTGTGCAGGCAAATACACCTGAACACAGGGCTGGCTTTAGGGTGGTGCAACTGGTGCAGCTTCACCTGCCTCTGACCTCAGTGGGCGATGTGTTTAAAAATAATTTATGGGTTTAAAAACAGGTGCTGCATGGCTCCTTTTGTGTTCAGTATTTTTCAGGCAACGGTAAAAATCTCAAGATAAATTCAGTGATTAATGCTGGGGAGAGATCTAGGGTGACCAGGTGTTCCAGATTTGCCAAGACAGTCCCAGGTTTCCATCAGCTGTCCCAGAGGATTTTGAGAAGTTTATTTCATGTCCCATTGTTTTTTTTTAGAGAAGAGTGACTAAAACATAGAGTGGCAGGTTTAAAGGGAGGACGAGTGTGCAGATCTTCTCAGAGCACAATTTAAATAACACCTATGCGGCTAGCTTCAAAAGTTGCATTTAACTTAGTTCCTAAGTGCCTTATTGTTTGTGTTTCTATGTTGATGCGTGCTGTCATTTAAGTCATTTTATGCAACTCTTCTCATGTAAAAGTGTAGTCTTTCTTCTATGTTTGCTAAATGTGGCCCTCCTGACCTTTACTTGCTTCCCCCTGGGCGGCAGCAGCACTGGGCTGCTGGTTACTGGACTTAGCACTAACATGGAGACATTTTTTAAAAATATATAGCAATCATTTATTTGAAGGTTATTTGCAGTTAGTGAAAGGAAGTAGCTAGGCCCTTAACTTTAGGAACACTTTCATTTTTAAAGACAGCCACTAGATATACATGCTTTGCTTCCCCTACACCCACTTTACACACCCGCTGGCATCAGTGCAGCCCTCGGTCACACCATAGACCAAACTTTGTGACCCCTGGGAAAATGTTTGCGAGTACCCATGCCCTTGAGAGATCAGAGTTTTGTCTAGTGGCAATTTTGATTCATCCTAAAGTAGCACAGAGGGTTAATGTGCCTGCTGCAAAGAACATGTACCATGCAGACCACACTACTGAATGTGAGTAAATTATGAATAGAGCTATAAACAAATAAAATATATGTCAGAGAGGGGCTATGGCAAGATGAGGGTCACTGTTGGAGGATGGTAGTGAGGGAATTTGTCTAGAAGGAGGTCATTGAGAGAGGGCTGCCAAAAAGACCGTCGCACCAGGTGCCACCTGCTTGAACATACACACTTGTTTGCCTCTTCTTGCTTTGCCATTCACTCAGATGTGTCCCCACTGAGAACACCACAGCTGGGGACGGGAGTGACTTGGTTCTTCCTTTCTATGTGCCTCGCCTTTTACAACACCACTTTTCCAGAACTTCTTAAAACTCACCTATTTACTTTGTTACCTCTTCTTCTTTCATGTCCTTCTTTTATCAGAGGGTTCTCAGCGCCAGGACACCCAGGATTGGGTAGTAGTGCACTATACAAATGTTAAATTAATTAGTACACTATACAGATGTGAAATTCATTCATTCATCCACTTTCTTCTTATCTCCTTTTCCTCAGGCGGACCAGAGGCTGAAGGACCTCCAGCACGAGACTTCCGAGATCACAGGGATTCTGTCAGATAATGTCACCAAGGTGTTCGAGCGAGAAGGAAAGCTGGCCGACCTGGACCAGCGAGGCGAGGAGTTGGCAGACCTGGTAAGTTCTAGAAAGCGCTACAAAAGGCAGGTAGAAGCTCAGTGTTAATTCTTAATTTGTGCCGGTAGTTAGTGGTGGGTTCCAGGACTTGTTTTTATTGGTCATGCTTTAACATGGAGCAAGAGAGAGAAAGGTGGAACATGGAGAATTAAGAGATAAGAGAGAGAGAGATGAAAGTGGTGACAAAGAAAGAAACAGATTAAAAAAAAGAACCTGCAAGAGTGAGATAAGGAAACAGGAAGTGGTGTGTGGTAGAAGAAACAGGAAGTGTACTGTGATGAGTGAAACAGGAAGTGTACGGTGATGGGTGAAACAGGAAGTGTACAGTGATGGAAGAAAGACAGGTGAGGTTGAATCAAGACTGGACAGCCTTGGTGTTCAGTAACCCGAGCAGCATTGTTGGTGGGTTCCTAAAAAAGTATAGCCCGCTGTTATGTTTTTTTAAAAATATTTGTCTTTTTATTTATTTTTACGAATTACGTCCAGTGCTCCCCCTCCTTTCACCTCTGGTCTTAGTTAGAAGCTGTGTCTAAGTTACATTTGTCTCTAGTCACAACCGTTGTCCTATCCAACCTCACTTTATTGCCCTTAGCCATCCAGCCCAACTGCCTTTGTCTGCACATCTGTCTACCTGCTTTCTGGTTAATTTCACAATGGAGTGTATGCAGATCCACATTTCTGGCTGAGGCGCTCTGAATGTTCTGCAGTTTTTTGAGGAGTACCTGGGTGAGGCCAGCGTAGTATGCGTTCTCGTAGTTGGTTCTGCTGCTGATGAGTGCGTGGGTGCCGTCTTTCTGGAATCAGTGGGGATCCACTTGATCTTTCAGAGCAGGTGTAACGTGTGGAAACAGGATGATGAGAGGGCATTGCTCTGGCAGCTCATGGTGAGCGAGGAGTCTAGGATGATGCTGAGGTTTCGTGCATGGGCCGTGGGTGTGGAGGGGGGGTTCCACATGCTGCGGACCACCCGGAGTCATCCCAGTCAGACAGGGCGGAGCCCATGATGAGGACTTCGGTCTTCTCTGAGTTGTGCTTGATGCTATGAAGTTAAATGTGAGCCTTTGTGGGAAAAACCTGTGTGTGTATGTGTGCATGAGTGTCTGTGTGTCTGTGTGTAAAAGAGAGAGAAAAAGAGAGAACGGCTGTGGTTGCGAGTGAGTCACTGTGACAGTATGAAAGTGAGCATCTGAGTAAGTGAGGTGGATAAAATGAAATTATGAGCAAGTGAATGAACACATGAGTGAAAGCATGAACATGTGAGTGAGAGTGTGTGAGCATTCATAAGCATGTGAGCAAGGCGATAAGTGAGCATTTGAGTGAGGGTGTGAAACAGTAATAGTGAGTGAGACAGTGTGTGAAATTTTATGAGACATGAGAAAATACTAGGCAGTGAGTGAGTCATTTTAAAAAAAGATTGCTAGGTCGCATTAAGCCAACATCCTCTACGACCCCTTAGCCCTCCTTCCAGACTGTTGTTCACCACTCCACCGCTTTCTTCGGCTCTCTGAAGACCTGAGGGGAGGCGGGGGTTGCCCATGAACCACCTGCTTCAGAACTCAGGTTGTTTTTAGTGCTTCACTGCACTTCAGTCAGAGCACTGCATAGCCAGGTTTCAATTCTGGTTGAGTAAATAACCCGCTAACATCAAAAGATCCGGGATGTGCCGCCCTTTGCTTTAGTTCTATAATTGTCTGAAACAATTCAGCATGTACATGTATTACCTAAACAAGTACCCTCACCACGTTCACGTTTGAGTGATAATATTTATTTGCATTATGACGATGATGATGATTATTATTATTATTTTTATTATCTTGATTATTATTATTATTCCTGATGAATCTCCTTTCTAGGCTGAACATATATTGCTTTTTGGGTTCAATGTCATTAAAAAGAAATTGATTCCCTATCTTCCAAAGATATAAATTACCTGTTGTCTGTTAATTATAAATAATTAAAATGCACATATTTTTTAATTCATTTTTTGAGTCAAGCAGAGAAAAAAACTAGGATCAGGATTTACTGTGATTGTCCATCGGGGTTGCATCACTTTTGTGGTGTAGCCTGACGCAAAACCCCTTTTACTAAGCCACACACAGCCACTTTGCGTAGCTTTGGTTAGTTGTTTTAGCAATATACAGAGTAACACAAGGCCGCGCGTAGAGCTGTCTGGCGCTACTTTGAGTGGGGTAGGCGTTATATGGGTTGAGCATGAGAATTCCAATGCATCCACCCATGTATTTTGACACAAAGCCGGGTTTACAAAGACCTGTCAACCTGGGTTTTTGCCTAAATGATGCACCTAACAGACAGAGGCGCAACAAGAAGAAATATCTTTATTTCGCCTCATTAAGTCCTCTTTCCGTGTGTGGTGCATTCTGCAGCACACTAAGAAAGAGGAATAAGCAGCTAAAGATTGTGGACCTCATTTATGAAAAGTGACGCATCTCTGCGTGAAAACAGCGATGCGTCACTTTTCATTGCACCCTCCTTGCGACATGCTGGATGCATCATATTTACCGTATGACGCATCATGTCTCAAGGAGTTAGATACGTCAGTATTTCTTACGGATCTGTAGGTGCAAAAATTACGCATTGCTGGAGTGTGTCACGAAAGTGACACAACTCCATCAATGGGTCATTTCACATGGGCAAGTCCCATTTGAAATGTGCCCGCTTCAGTCTTATGCCTGCTGTGATGCAGGCGTAGGATAATGACGCATTTGCGTCCTAGAGGTGACGCAGTGAAATCTCATAGATTTCACTGCGTCACTTCTACAAGGCTTACTTGCGTCAGAACGCCAACCCTCCATACATTATATCTGGTGCAGTTATAATGTGGCACAGGGGTTTACAAAGTGATGCATCTATCTAAATGCGTCACTTTGTAAATATGACGCAACACAAAAAGTGTTGCACCAGCAGCTCAAAAGTGATGCAATGGCTCATAAATAAGCCCCTGTTTTTGTACTGGAAGGGATACTCCACACAGTGCTCCAACACATGGAGAGAGCAGAAATGTAAGGGAAGTTGCTGTGCTGCATTGCATGATATAATAGTAAATGTGCTCCCAGGGCCCATAATACTAAAAGGGCGTACTTTCACTGTTTGCGACACAGTATACCTTCAAACAGGTGCACCAGGTGCAAACATGGAAAGTGCGCCCTATTAAGAAGAATGTGCAGCTATCTGGACAGCTTTGCACTTTGCCTGCTCTGGGGCCAGCTCATTCAAGTGAAATACAGAGGAACTGTTTAAAAGCACCTCTTTATTTCTTTGTGTAGGCGGCAACCCACCTGCACTTTCAACAGGGATTAGAGATCCCCTTACAGGCAAGTGCAGTGAGGGATTGCACCTGGATGAAGAAGGATATCTAGGGAGTACATGGGACGCCCTTTCATTTCTTGAGAACGCTGCCCTCAGGGGGTGCACTTACAGTGCACCACCTTTTTGTGGCCCACTTTCAGTGCACCTCCTTAGGGCATGTTTCCCTTAGCGCCCACGTTGGTAACATGATTCAAAAGGGGGTGGTGATGGACAGAGTATCTGAATTAAGCAGAACACTCCTACCCAGTCAAAAGATCAGGGCTTGATCCATCACCGTTTTTTAGCTCACTGCACCATCCCAGTTCAGAACCTGGCTACATGCAAATTAGTCTGACCCTGGCCCAGTGCATCATGGGAACAGGGCAGACCAAACTACCGTTGGTAACATGGCACAGGTGCAGAGACAAAGAGAGTCCCTCATTTGCATGGGGCCAGCAAACGATAGCTGCATACATAATAAAACAAATACATACATATGCACCAGTGCTATCTGTATTACCAAAGTGCCTGCCACAATGCTCACAAAGTGAGCACGCACACCTTTTGCGGAGCACTTTCTGTAATACGGCCTCAGATGTTCTCAACTGATGATTTCAGTTAATTAACTGCTCAAGTAACGAAACTGAAACTTGGTAGCCAATATCTCTCTGATTTCAGTCCCGGACTTTGCTCTAGCCTTTGCTCCAGAAGTGTACTGATTAGATAATCAGAAAAGAAAGTCTTTGTGATTAGCCTACTCTACGCCTTCTGGTAGACAGCTAAAATCATGCATACCATGCTTAAGGAAAATCAGAATTTATGAAGACTAACTCTAGTACAGATTACTTATTAACCTGCCTTTGAGACAAACCCTAAAGCCAAATGAAACCAGGCACAGACAAGCAGCAAGCAGAATGTCGAGTGATATTTCCAGGAATAATGTAATTTCAACAAATGTTCACATTTTATGTGGGTTACCATTTATTGTTTGCCATCACATTACATTTATACGAGGGGCTGGCACTGCAAGTTTTCCAAATTCATAAAATACAGTACTGCTGATTTTCTCACAGTGCTTCATTGTAGGAATGTTAGTATATTTGGGCCTATTTACAACCATATTTTTGTCCACATCTGACCACGTGCCCACCTCTCATATGATGAGCAACACATTCCATATTAAGCTTCTGCAGCAACCTTTGGACGGTACTAACTAAACTTGGCCTCCCCCACGCTCTCCTAGATGTTATCATTCGTCTACACACTCACAATTTTGCACAGGTAAGGTGTGGGAGGTTGGGCTGTCTTTCCAATAGATTCCCCGTTGGCAGAGGGGTAAGGCAGGGCTGTGTTCTTGCACCGACCCTGTTTTGCCTCTTTGTCAATGGGGTAATCGATTTTTTAAATAACGTCATTAACTCAGATGCACCTAGGCTTGGTGGCAACAGGATGCCCGCGATTATGTTCGCGGATGACACCCTGTTGCTCTCAAAATCCCCTATGGGAATCCAGCGTATTTTGGAGGGGTTTGAGGCATTCTGCCGAGAACATGGTCTTGAAATAAACGCCATGAAAACGAAGTTTATGATTTTTAATCCCCCCCAAAAAGACACGTCCCAATCCGTCCATAGGCCTGAATAGACTAGAAAGAGCCTATACGTTTGAGTACCTGGGCGTGACCATCAATGATAAACTGGAATGGGGCGATCACCAGGCCAAGTCACAGCTCAGACTGGCGCAACTAACAGGGGGTATAATCAGGCTAGCAAATTCTAATAGATCATCTATTAGACCGCTAGCCCCTCCGCTGGATATTTATAGACTCCAGGCCAGAGGAGCGATCCTCTATGGCAGCGAACTTTGGGGGTATGCTTGTAAAAAAGATTTGGTTACTTTAGAAGATAAATTTCTCAGGCAACTATTAAAGCTACCGACAAGCACACCGCTCCTGCCGCTAAGGCTGGATCTGGGTCTAAAGCCCCTGAATGAAGTGGTGGGTGTGAAACCTTTAACCTTTTGGAGAAGACTATGGTCCACCCCTGAGTTAGCCAACTATAGGCAGGAATTGCAGGGATTCCTTGCTCTACCTACTATAGAGAATATTCCATGGTTCAAATATATCAAATCTGAATTTGACCGGCTGGGCCTTCCGTCCCTGTGGAGCGATCCCTTAGTCGCCTGCCAGGGTATGCTCCGGAAACATCTGGTGGCAACCTATTATGCTTGCAACCTGGCATCTCACACACAGGGCGCTCGCCCAGTCTCTTTGGCTAACACATTCCTTGTGGTGAAAGACTCTTATAGGTTTGAGCCAGTCCTTGATGATATTTTCCCAAACCTGGCCCGGAAGCTATTCCTCCAATGGCGTTACAGTACTCTTCCGTTAAGAGCATTTACGAGTAAATGGAAGCAGCCAACCCTGGAGAATTGCCCCGGCTGCAACTACAGGCTGGAAGACGAACTCCATCTAGTCTTCTTTTGTCCTGCTTACACTGCTGCCAGAAAATTCTGGGTAATCCCCTTATGTAAGAACTTAGGGTTCCGTAAATGCTCTGAGGCCTTCAGAACCCTAAAACTGACTTATCTAAAGTAATTGTGTTTGCAATGGCCAAATTTCTAGAGGCAGCTTGGCACAAGAGACTGCTTCTAATTTCTAGAGTACCGCAACTTTAGTCCCTGTTTGTGTTATTCAACGTCAAAACTATGGCACTATATGGAAGATTTTAGTTTATGATAGACCGTTATACTGCATTTAGTATCATTTTAGTATCTATGATATACTGTTTTACTGTATTTAGATCATTTTAGATTGATTGAGGGAACAAGTAGTGATTTCTGTATTGTTTTCCAGAACATGTGATGCCTTCTTTTTTGCATCTTTCGTTGGTCTGCTATTGATGTAAAAGTGTTGTTGCTTTTGTTGCATTTAATTTTATTGTATCTTTTATGGCAGATCGCCGAAATAAAGATTAATGAATCTGAATCTATTAAGCTTCTATCCACTGCCTACTTACAACCGGTTTGTGGCAAATTACATGGATGAAACCAGCGCTCCAAGATTACAAGGACATATTGCTGATTTAAAATCGGACAACTGCCTCTGGCTCCCTAGGCCATTATGTTTGGAGGCAACATTTCTGGGAACATTTCTGGCACTTTGGTTTCTGGGAATCTATTGAACACCAGTGTTAGCTGCCGCAATATTAAAGTTGGGGGGGGCGGGAAGGGGAACTAGGGGAGTAATGATTTTTTTAAAAACGTACTTGGCGAAGTGGCCACCTCGATTCTCTTTTCTGGCTTTTCTCCCAGCATGCACTGGGGCACAGGCTCCCCACACAATCCAGGAGCTGCTCTCATGCTATACCGTGCAGGAGAGCAGCGCCAGGATTGGTCTGAGCGGCGTGGTTTGCAGCTCAGACAGTGCCTAAGAGCCTGTGACATTTTTGCAACCCGGCTGTGCAACACAGCTGAATTGAAGAAACCTAAGTGTGCATGTCTATTGGCCTCCCTAAGATGGCCGGCCAAACAGACATGCGCACTTAGTCTTCCTTCCACTCCTCCCTGCTATGCTTGGCCCTGCCCATCCCTACACTGCTGGCGTCGGCTCAGTCAGTCAGAGAGCAGTGATTTTATTTTTCGCTTGACCGCTGACTGACTGACCAGTGGGATGACACTTCTCCTCCATTACGGATAAGCCTCCCCTGATGGACACACTCATATCCTGTAGTATTCCTTCCCTGGTGAGGTTAAGCATTGCCAGAGTTCTACGTCTCTGGCAGGAGAAAAGAGCCCAACAGAGTTCACCGCCATCCTTTTTTTTGGCGTTCTATGAGCATCCCTTTTCTTGGTGAGGCATCACCTAGACCTTAAACTCCACCACCACCTTGCGCTCCATGCAAGCAAATATTCTGAAATCTAGGGCCTGATTCACAAAACACTTCATAAATTTTCACCCTACAATATTACTACCTTGCATGGGTTCAGATTTGTGAATTTAAGAAATACATCAAGATTTCCACGAGTATTTCTGAAAATCTGTGATCGTTTCAGGTTCTCACTAGTAGTTCGGGTGTAATTTTGTCAATTCTTGTTTATGTCTATGTTAACATGCATAATTATACGTAGTAAATAATGGTGCATACAAAATGCCCTTGCACTACTGAAACTGCATTTCTTTTTCTCCCTGGGGAAAATGTTTTTCCCTCGTGAGGAAACCCTTTCACTAATTTCATAGCTGTTCTCAGTACAGTCCTTCCCATCAAAGGTATTTACTGCAGTACTTAAATGCATAACCCTCTAACCATTTTCAGGTTAAGAATGAATCGGAAACAGGTTTGTGAATACCCACCCACTCATTGTGTTCCTAAATTCTCCACGTCCTCGTGCCCTGGAATACCCATTCCCTGACAAAGAGCTGAATTTGTACACGCGTAATCGTACACCGTTGTCGGGCAAAATTATTTGTGAGCAATTGGCTTTATGAGTGCAGAATCGGGTTTGGTGAATTCCAAATCAGGATTTGCATCCGCAAAACAAATTATTTGCATGTGTTTGTTGGAATTACGCATTTAAAAGGCTTTGCAAATCTGACCCTGGTGGCCCTTGAGTAGTAGACGTGTTGTCTGCTTGCCTATATCACAGGGATACAATGTATGTAGCCTTGTCAGATTCCCACGAACTCTGAATTTGCAGCCACCCTCCCTATTCATAGCCGCATGGGCTCATCTTTGTCCCAAGAGAGGGTGTTAGTGTTTCTGTTCTTAGTGGTCAAATTGGAACCAAGTTCCTTTTGATCCACGGATATTCATGGCACAACCTTCTGTTAAAACTACTCTACAGTGACCTAGTATCAGCTTTATTCTTTTTACTACTATTTCCTAACGTCCTTTATTTTTATGACCTTTCCTCATTTAATAATTTGAACTAATATCCTTTTCTTTTGCATGACCTTAACTCATGTATAACTACGTCTCAGCCACCTTTATTATTAGGGTATTGTGTCCTTTATTATTATTAGGGTCTAATATTACTAGGGCTTCACCTCCTTTTTAGGTCGAGCCTAGACGAAAGCAAAAGCGAAGCTTTTGCTGTCTATAGCGAGACAACTTATGTTATCACTTTTGGGGGAATGTGGACAGCAGACTGACACGCGCTTCTCCTGCCGGAGATTTGACCTCGTGGGCGCGCTTTGGCGTCTTGGCTGCTTGTAACGTGCATCGCGGTGCGCGCGCTACACTGACGCATGCGCCTATAGCGAGACAACTTATGTTATCACTTTTGGGGGAATGTGGACAGCAAACTGACACGCGCTTCTCCTGCCGGAGATTTGACCTCGTGGGCGCGCTTTGGCGTCTTGGCTGCTTGTAACGTGCATCGCGGTGCGTGCGCTACACTGACGCATGCGCTCATACACAGCCACACACAGACACACACACACTGCATACACACATGCACTCCCCCTTAAACAGACCCACGCGCACACAGACAGACACACGCTCAGACACACTCGAACACACACATACGCGCGCGTACACCACCCCCCACTCACCGGGCTCTTTCGGTGTGTTCCGTGTCTCCTCTGCAGCGCTGGTCTTCACCCGGGCTCCCTCCTGGGACCCAGGACTTCAGATGCCGCACTCCGCTTTGGCGCCGGGGCTCGGAACGCGCATGCCCGGGCTGCTTTCTGTTCTGTGTTCCGCCGGAGAGCGCGCGACCCCGCGCAGCCCGCAAACTGCAAGCGGAAGCCGGGACAATTATTTGAGGCGTTTGTGCCGAGAATGTTGAAGAAAGGCCTGCATCATCTATGTTACAAGGTACAAAATAGCGTCCTTGCAAAACCGCGCAGCCTGCAAACCGCAAGCGGAAGCCGGGACCCCCCAAGGCCACCCCTGCAACACCTCCCACCCCGACACGCCGAAACAACCGGAGGCCCCCGCACAATGCCTGCAGCCTGCCGGAGCAAGGAGCGCCCCCTAAGCGCGCTACTCCACCGCCGACACAACCCGACCCTACGGACACGCGAACCCTATCCCCATGCACTCACTGCGGCACGCACCTTGCTGCCCTCAGCACCCCCACCAGCCGTTCTGCCCCCAGGACAGCAAACCGTGAAATCCGAACAGGGCAGCGGCCGCGCGCCCCAACACAAACCCCCCCGCAAATGTGTATTAATAGGAACGTATTAACTGACATGTGTATTTTGTTAATCTGTTGTGGATAATCAGTATTTGAGATTTAATTTCTTTGGGCTGTGTAAGAAAATGTAATGGTGAACGTATTTATGTGAAACTTGTCATTTCATGTAACAGGAGTTATACTTGTGTCGCAATCCGATCATTGGGGTTACGTTCACCACACCACACTTTTCACACCCATTACGTGTCTGTTGAATGGGAAAAGGACATAGACAATAGACACTTTCGTTCCACTTTGTGCATAGTACTACTTAGCTCACGCATTTTTACCCTATCATTCAACCTCGATGCGCAAAGTACCCCAATATATAATAGGCTCAGGAAATGTTTGCGCTCGGCTTTTCTTTTGACCTTTTAAAAAAATTGTTAGCGTGAAATCTATTGACTCTGTAAGGAGTTAAAAGTTGTTGCGCACTGCTGGTCTGGACTTGTATATTTTAAATGCAAAGCTGTTTATGACAAAACCGTCATAATTGCTGCAGACTCTACACTATAACGATTCAGAAAAGGGGGTGGTGATGAACAGAGTGTCTGAATTAAGCAGACCACTCTTACCCAGTCCAAAGATCAGGGCTTGATCCATCACCGTTATTTAGCTCACTGCCCCATCCCAGCTCAGAACCTGGCTATATGCAAATTAGTCTGTCCCTGGCCCAGTGCATCATGGGAACAGGGCAGACCAAACTACCAAGCCAATTCTTCACCAGAAAGGAGACCAGCTACCGGGGACCGGTTTCTGGCAGGGTATACTCAGATGTGAGTCCCTTGCTCATTGCACCATCAGGATTCAAGCAAGCCGGGCCGACGACGCCTGAAATGGCAGAAACCGGTCCCCGGAAGCTTGTTTCCTTCCCAGTACAAGAATTGGCTTGGTAGTTTGGTTTGCACTGTTCCCATCATGCACTGGGACAGGAACAGACTAATTTGCATATAGCCAAGTTCTGAGCTGGGATGGTGCAGTGAGCTAAAAAACGGTGATGGATCAAGCCCTGATCTTTGGACTGGGTAAGAGTGGTCTGCTTAATTCAGGCACTCTGTTCATCACCACCCCCTTTTCTGAATCGACTCTACACTATAAGGCAGACACCTCTCACTTTCTGCAGTTTCAAACATGATGCAGAGTAAAAGACACTGACATTTACAAACTGTTGACTTTTTATGCTTTTAGCCCAGGTTCATTCTTATTTTAATTACATTCCTAGCTATCCAACAACAATAACCTATTACGCTATTTTAATGTATCAATATTCTTGTATCGGTGATTTAATGCAACTAGTGGTATTTTCAATATCTGCATCATCTTTTGATATTTAGATTATGGCCGTGTCTTCTAGATAGGATGTTGTTTAACACATACATATAACAGATTTATTTAAATCATTACAATAACTGCAAGAAACAACATCTACTCAAAACATTAATAACTCCCAAAATATAATATATCCTTTTTTTCTTTCCCATTTTATTTTAACTTCTTCTCTCTTTGCCTTTGTACCTCTCATTTCCTTCTTGCCTTACACCACATCCTTTTCTTGTTGTCTTTTTTTCTCTTGCCTTCTTTCCTCTTTCTCAATTCTGATTTCCTTATTTGTCTCTTTATGCCGTTCTGTCATTCTTTTTTCTTCTCCTTTCATTCATTCATTTCACTGTTTCGTTTTTTCTTCCTTTAATTTTCTTCTAATGTATCTTTTTCCTTCACTGCCTTTCTTTTGCTCCTTTCTATATCTATTTATCCTCATTTATTTCTTCTATTTTCATATCCTATCTTTCTCTGCCTTATTTTTCTTCACAAAAGTTATTTACACAAGTTTAAGCTATTGCCATTATAAATCACAATAACTTTTATTTAAGAATTAATTATGTAAAAAATGAAGACATTGTTATTTGTAATATCAATACATTTAAGTCACGTAAATACAACACATATTGCATTACAAATGCTATAGGTGTCACATTTGCGAAAGTTAAAAGTATTGGCATTGTGAATGACAAAGCTAGTAATTTTGCTATTTTCAAAACCAACTCATAAATAAAATATTAGTCATTTACAATACCAATAGCTCAAACTTTCCTAATGCGAGACCTATTGCATTGCAAATGCTTGTTATTTGAGAGCCTGATTCCCTTTATTATTAGGGCCTCACCTCCTGTAATATCAAGTATCAGCCTTCTTTATTATTAGTGCCTTCTTTTCCTTTATCATCAGGGCTTTTCCTCTTTTGTTCTGATGGCCTGACATTGTTTATTAGTAGGGCGAACCTCCTTTATTTTTAGGGACTGCATATTTTACTATTTGAGCCTAACCTCCTTTATTACTAGGGCTTAGCCTTCTTTATTATGCGTGCCCTACCTTTTTTAGGTCTCGCCCTGGCGAAAGCGCACGAAGCGCGTTCTAGCAGTGAGACCTATAGTCGTCAGCTCTGCTTACAACCAGGCAAGAAGAGACAAGAGATGGGCATGCTCAGCACGCGCAGCCTGCCGTAATCGGATCAGGTCGCGCGCGCGCTCACCATCTCCTGTCTCCTTTAGCCTCCAACACACACAGGCACACCTCCCCCTCCTTTTGCTCACATACGCGCACACAGACACACACACGAGCGCACCTACACGCATGCACACACACCAGCGCACACATACAGAGACACACACCACACCTCCCCCCCCCCGCCGCAGCCGCCCCCACACACACAGGAGCGCACAGAGACACCTCCCCCGCCGCCACCCCCGCGCGCGCGCACACACACACACACACACACACACACACACACGCACACACACACACACACACACACACACACACACACACACACACCACCCCCCCCCCCCCCTACAACTAACCCCACTCACCGCATCGGCGCCACTCCGGACTCTGCAGCCTCTCCGGGGCTCTCCCTCGGGCATGGGAGCCCCGCGTCACCACTGCTCCTCTCTGGGCCAGCCACTCCGTGGGCGCGGGCTTCAGAAGACGGAAGTCCCGCCCCACAACATGTTTCGGTTCTGCTCACGTCTTGTTCTTTTTGTTAATGCTTGATGGCAGCACAAAAGAAATCCTATCAGTAGAGCATCAGGATGCGAGGAAAAGAGGCGGGGGTTGGGTTTCAGGGGCACTTCTGCATCTCCAGAGATAGGGTAACATGTAGAGTCGGCAGCCAGCAGTTACTTCGTTAATTTTACTGCAGATTGCTCCTATGGTTTATTTAGGCTTTAATAGCTTCGTAAAAGCGACCTGATTGGTAGTTGGGTTGTTATTGGATTGTCGCCTCGCGAGTGCGCATTGGAAGTAACTGCTTTGTCCTCCACCTTCCTCGGCCCCTCATCAACAACATTCAGATTGCGCATTTAAGGCCACTTGACATTTTCAGTTAATTGCCTTCCGTTGCTTTCCCTTTGTGTCTCCCCCGTCGGTGTGCCACTCCGTACAGATTATAGGTGTGTACGTGTTTAAAAGGCATAGGCAGTATGTTTGGTAGGAAGTTAATGTCTTGGTAAACCTCCCTCGGTAGTTTATACCCAGGTCTCTTACCTACACGCGGTTTTTAGACCACGCCTAGACAATTATCCCATGTGACCGGTTATTCGGAATTTCTGCCACCTTGTGGCTGGACAGGGGAGTATTTTGGAAGCTGTCCCCATAAATGACCATTGCTGTGCTGACGCATCCCTGCCCAGGGCCACGGCCACGGCCACTTGCTCCAATACCGCCTGAACATAATCGGGTTCTCTTCGCAACTCACGGGTACAGCTCAACTCGGAGATGGGCTCTTCTACCAAATGCTACATCACTTGCCTATTGCTATATTTATTTCATATGTGAAAAAAAACACATTGCAGTATCCATTTGGTAATGGAGAGGAGTTGTGGTCTTGCAGCCAGAGCTGCTATCTTTGGAACTAGTGAACCATGCTAGAGTCACGGTGCCGGCTCATCAACATACTGTGATTATGCTCCAATCCATCTTCGCCGACCTAACACACAAGAAATGAATCTAACTTTGCGTAATGTATGCCCTTAGCCAAGTTTGCGCTGCACTAAACAAAAAACATAAACACATCTTGCAGGGAGGAAGGCTGACGCTACAAGATGGGCACTTTAAACACTGTCAGGAGAGTGAAGATGGGAGGGGCATGTCTGACAGTGGCAGCCTAGCGGCTATGCTTTTGTGATCTCACAGAGAGTCAGTACATGTGCTTCTTTCAGATGGAGCCTTTTTTTGTTAACAAAGGAGGCTGCGCGCGAGACTGGGGAAGAAGCAGCAGCGCAAACAGCACATCGCAGCACCAGACAAAGGTGCGCAGACGCGGGGACGCTACTCGGCCGCGCTGATTCATCCTCACATAAGGGCGGCTGCGCAGCGCGTGGCCTTGGCGTTGCTTGGCTCGTGTCTAATTATGTATTGTACAAATGCCAGCTCTTTATTGTGCTGTTAAAGGCCTGCTTTATCAGTCTCGATAGTTGAAATAATTGAATTGCATTCAGATACTCTCAGATTAGGCGGGATCCGCACACATTCCGTGCTTCCGCCGTGTATCTGTGACTCCGCTGTCAGGTTTAATCGCACATTTAATGCTGTATTCATTGCACTCTGCCAGATAGTCATTTACACTCGTGAGCTGGTGCATTTATACGTTTTTTTTTAATCCTAGGTTGAGGTAAACTCATTCGTTATTTTGTGTGAACGTCTGTCACCTTCTGGCGGGGGTGACAAGCTGTCAAAGAGCGGTTAACTTACAAAACAGTGTGCAATTGAAGGTTAATCGGTGCACATAGCCAGGACCCACTGTAATTATGCGATTCTGCGCATGGTACATTTTCTGCATAGTTATGGATTTGCCACAATGCCCCCCTCACCTATTCATATAATAACCTGCTGCGTAATCTTTAGATTTTAATATAAACAAATGTTGATTCTAGCTCACTTTGATCAAGCGGTACTATACACGCGGCTACGTGGCTTTCCGCACAGTGAAAGGACCTTTCTTAAGGTTGACTGGTCATCTTTCTGTTGTTTATTGCTGTATTTTATTGTTAAACTTGTACTAATGGCAAACTAACGAAACTATCGTATCACAAAATGCGCTTCATTGCAATTTCTTGACACATAATTTAGTCAATCCTGCCACATAATTTGGTCTTACCCTGCCGCATAATTACAGTGGCGGTGAACATAGCCTATTCCCATCACATATGTACCCTGATCCAATTTATTTTTCTGTATCGCCATCACTCTATCTATCTATCGCCCTCACTCTATCTGTCTATCCATCGCCCTCACTCTCCATCGCCCTCACTCTATCTATCGCCCTCACTCTATCTATCGCCCTCACTCTATCTATCGCCCTCACTCTATCTATCGCCCTCACTCTATCTATCGCCCTCCCTCTATCTATCGCCCTCTATTGCCCTCACTCTATCTATCTATCGCGCTCCCTCCATCGCCCTCACTCTATCTATCGCCCTCCCTCTATCTATCGCCCTCCCTCCCTCTATCGCCCTCACTCTATCTATCTATCGCACTCGCTCTATCGCACTCACTCTATCTATCTATTGCATCACCACAGCATCACTCAGCACCACCACAGCATCACTCAGGGGCACCACAACATCACTATGCACTACCACCGCATCACTGAACGCCACAGCATCACTCGTCGCCACCAGAACATCACTCAACGCCACCACAGCATCAATCTGTGAAACCATTTAACAACAACTGATTCAAATATGTTCTCTCAATGTTTCAAGCTTTATTACAAATGTCACAAAAAGATGTTAATATTTCATTTCTGTTCTTGGATTTTCTAAACAATAAAATACACTGAACATAATCTTCACAAAAGTTATTCACAAACGTTTAAGCTATTGCCATTATAAATTACAATTACTTTTATTTAAGTATTAATTATTTAAAAAAATTAAAAGCCATTGTTATTTGTAATATCAGTACATCTAAGTCACGTAGATACAACACATATTACATTACAAATGCTATAGGTGTCACATTTGCAAAAGTTATAACCATTGGCATTGACAAAGCTATTAATTTTCCTATTTTCAAAACCAACACATAAATAAAAAAAAGTGTCATTTACAATACCAATAGCTCAAACTTTCCTAATGCGAGACCTATTGCATTGCAAATGCTTGTTATTATTAGGTCCTAACCCTCTTAATTATTAGGGCCTTCATTTATTAGTCCAATTTATTTTAAGGGTCTGGCATCCTTTGTTATTAGCGCATAACCTCTTTCATTATTGGAGTTAACCTCCTTTACAAGCAAGGCTTAGACTCCTTTGTTTTTAACTCTTTAACTAATTTGTTAGATCCTAAAATGGGTCAATATTGGGGGCTAACTTCCTTTATTATTAAGAAGTAGCTTCAGTTTTTTGTTGGGGTCTATAGGTCTTTATTATTAGGCCTTACCTTCTTTATTATTACATTTTACCTCCCTTATTTTTAGGGCCTGACTTCCTCTAATCTTTTGGCCTATCCTCCTTCATTATTTTGTCTTGGCCTTCTTTATTATAAGGGCCTCACCTCCTGTATTATTTTTAGGACTGAACCTCCTTTCTAAGTAGAGATTAGCCTCCTTTATTGTAACTTTATTATAACCTCCTTTGCTTTAAGGGCCTCGCCTCCCCAAGCTAGAAGCCTAGGGAAACCTTCTAACAAGCCTCCCAGTGATACAAACAGAGTGAATGTTCAAGTTTTCTTCTGCTTTGTAACATTAGTCTCTTGTTTCAGTCTGTAATGGTTGCTTCTCTCTCTGTCTCAACAGGGTAAAGCGTTTCACAAGACCGCGAGGACCGTGGAGCGAAAGACGCGATGGAGTAACATCCGACTGAAGATCTTCATCGCGGTTGGCGTGGCAGTAGTCCTAATGATCCTCATCCTGGTCCTGTACTTCACGCTCTCGGGTGGAACCCAAGAAGGAAGCAGCAGTTCCGTGGAAAAGTCTGCGAACTCCGCACCAAAGGACTCCGAGGCCCTCCCACCACCTGGACATTGAAGGAATAAAGATCCAAGATCTGGGGCCACTGCACGTCGCGGCCCCAGAATGAGCTCCCTTGGAGGAGGAGTCCATCAACTGACTCTGACCATCTGAGGAAGCGCCTTATTCTAGACTTTATTATTCCATATAAAGGGTTACGCGACATGTGCTGTTCTTTGGAACATGGGCGGACTGTACCAACTGAACAGGAGGGTCCCTCCCACGCTGTACCACCCTAGAGGTCTGGCATCTTTGAGAACTTTAGAACATTCAGAGAAGGTCACCTACCCATACCACCTGCAAAGGAAGAGCTCTTTCCCTCACAATGCCAACTACAGAGAAAGGCCACTCTGTGAACTCTGTCACCCCAGAGGAAGGGCATATTTAAAATACAGCAGAGCTGTTAGATAAGGGGCAGACTGTTTCACCCAAGACTAAGTGTCAGTTCAGATATTGCCACTCCCAGGTAAAGCCCCCTCGCCATATTGTAAAACCACCAAGGATTGTGTCACCCACAAGGAAGTGTCATACTGTACCACCTGCCAAGGGATGGTTCGTCCCTATAAACACTATTCCAGCTTTGGGAAGATGGCGCTATCCATATTCTACACCTGCAGAGGATGGGTGCATAGCAGGCTGTTTTACCTCCGAATGAACAGTCCAACCCAGGCTGTTCCACCTTTAGAGATAAGACACCGGTGATACCCAGACTGCCATTTGCTCGGCAAGGGTGCAAGTCTCCAGTGTCCCATACACAGACTATTCCATCTTCGCAAATAGGGCTCTACTCAACTGCTTCACCTTCAGAAAAAGGTTCCTGGAGATACCCAAAATGAACCACCTGGAGAATGAGGGTAATACCCCATGCTATGCCACCTATAGTGGAAGGGTCAGAGTTAAACGTTTCCATCTTCAGAGAGAGACCCTGCCCCCACCCACCCTCACCCGAGATTGTTCCACCCGCAGAGGGCGACAGCAGCCTGGGTCTGTACTGAGGAGGAGTCCCCCCGGGTCATCTCATCAGGGCTCTTGGAGCACCCCACACCCCCACCGCCCACCAGCTCCCACCCCTCTTATGTCTAAGAGCCCTAGGGCACTGCAGCTTTTGATTCACTCGGAGTAGGAGGTCTCCAGTGAAGTTTGTATTCTTCAGGCACAGGTAACAAGTCCGTGCAGCTTCCTTGGTTTCAAGTTCTCAGAGGAAAGTGCAGCGATGGGGAAGTAACAGGTTAGACAACAGCATTCTTTAGGAAAGAAACCTGCACGTTGACATGCCCTGGCTGATCTCAAGATGTGGCCGTTCATCTCCTTTCCGAAACTGGATCCTCACAACTACCACTTAATGAAATCATGACTTTATTTATGAACTTTAAAAGTGATAAAAATGTGTCTGGATATGCAGGGATGCACTGAGTAAATTATGCACAAACTGAGTTTTAACAAAACGTAGTGGGTGTTTGGAAGTTCTGCCACTGGGAATGTTCACAGTAAAATGCACCGTTAGCATCATGCATGTCTCTTGTACACCTTTATAGCTCATTGGCGACCCACCCCCATCCTCATGTGCAACCTTACTCATAAACCACATGCATGACTGAGCCCAGAGCAGGCTGTATGTGCAGAGCTACAATCACATCTCCAAACAACAGGGCTTATTTTGGGATTGGGGCAAAGTGGTGTTCAATCTAATAGTACAAATACAGTTTACCCATAAAAGCAAAGAGGGTTTACAAAATATTTATACTTCACCACAAACCTGTCTGGGAATGTTATGTTGGCATTTGTAGAGCGCACATTCTGCCATTGATGGGGCCTCATAGCACTGTTGGCTTTACAGCGGCGGCTCCCCCGTTAGGGCGTAAAAGCATGGCCCCACTGCTGAGGGCCAGCAGATGCAAACATAAAAAATAAAGTGATAAAACAATTTTATTTTTCATCATGAAGCCGAGTCTTTGGGTGGGGCCATTCTGGCGACAGCCGCAAGCTTGGAGGAGGAGTGGTGGGCATTGCAAGTGCACATGTTAGTTGAGCTGGCTCTCTTAGGATGGCCAAACCAACATGGGTACCTAGATTTCTCCAACCCTAGCTGTGTTGCACAGCGGGGTGGAGACCAGCAGGCATAGGTTCCCAGTTCCTATGGGAGCCCAAAACCAGCCGCTCATACCAATCCCAGAACTTCTCTCATGCTGGGTAATAGTATTCTCAGCATGAAAGCAGCGTCTGGATTGGCGTAAGAGAGTCTGGGAGCCTGTGCACCCGCAGCAGAAGAGCACTAAGGCGGCAAGACGGCAAACAGGTGCGTTATCCTTTTTTTTGGTTTGTTACTGTCCCCTGTGCTGCCCACCACTTTTCGCTGACAGCAGCTGTCACTGCTGACCATAGGTGTCTCACCACACCAATCTGGGATCTCCATTGGATGTCAGTCATTCTCTGATGCTGTGTTCTGAGTATTGTGTTGTGGTCCATTTGTGGTTGGGTGGCAGTGTTATGTGGAATGAGCAGTGGGCCAATGATTTTGGTGCTGCTGAGGCCTGTCAGACGGCTTTTGCCAATTACATAGGTATTTTTAGGTATGTAACTTTCCTTTTGCCTGGTTATTCAAAGCAGTCTAGACCTGGGGTTTGTGGCCGTGTGTCACATCTAAGACCTATAAGTATAAACATGCACTGGCAATACCAATAGGTCTGGCTTTAAAAGAAGGTTGTATGTTAATGTGAAGCATTACAAATAAATAGCATGGGAATTGATATGTATTTGTCTGGAAGCAAGGAACTGTAGAATAATGTTGGTGTAGGCTAAACAGTCAGCTGACAATTGCACTGTCAAGCCAGACCTTAAAATCCATGTAGTGTAATGACTGCCCCTATCATCGTGGCTGCTGCCAGAGAAAGAGAAACACAATAAAGTAGCTATCTATGTCACTTTTACAGCATTATAATGCCATGTCTGTGCCCCTGAAGGTTCAACCTCAGTGGGCTGGATAAATAAACAAAAGGATCGCAGCTGTGCGGAGGGCAAGCACTTTTTTGTGGTATTGCAAAACCTCTGCCTAATCAAAACATGTACTCCTGGATCCCAACATATGGGTTGGGCCACAGCCCCTCTTCAGTGATGTTCACATAATAGTATGATATTAATGCCAATTGTGATAATTATTTGCCGTTAGTGTCAACACTATGTGAGCCAATTGCACTAAAAGTATATCAGCATTTCTGAGAAGTCGTAAGTCCTCGCAGAAAGGCGTGGGCATTGCGTGGGCATTAAGAGGATTACCCGTGGTAATGCATACAACAAAACGTGTACCCTTCTAAAAGATCTAAAACATAACTGCTGTTTCTAGGCAGGCCAGAATATGAACATTTGTTCCACAAATGATGAACTGGAACTGAAAGAAGAACCAACCTTACACCAATATCTTGTCAGCAAAGAGAGCTGAAGTGACTCCACCTGGGCCCTGTTCCTCCTCTGCCTTCTCTGTGTGTGCTGCTGGCGGCCATGTTGGAGGTGCTGGTATAGGGGTCTGAGGAGGGTGTGTATGCATTTGACACCCTCCATGTTGTCTTTTCTGGTCTTTGGTATGAATATATGAGATTCTGTAGGTGTGTCCCCTGAATATCGAAAGTAGAATATTGTGGTATAGAAATATTGAAAACAAAAAATCACAAGCAAAATATTTAAAAGCGAAGTATGGATTTTCTATACCTAACTCAAAATATATGTACATTGATGCTTTATATATCTTCAAGGTACATACATGTGCAGTTAGGAACACTAAATCGATACTACTCTTATATGCACTTACCTTTCGATATTTTGGTCTTCGATATTTTGTCCACAATATTCTTGGACCATAATATTCCTATTTTTGATATTCAGCAGTGCAATCATTCGTGGGGAAATTGTCTGGTAATAGGAGCAGGGTCTCATGGACAGTACTTATAGGTGATATTTGCAGTTTCATTGCTGATTGTTTTATGCCAGCATTCATTGTCAGCGCTTTTACCACTCCTGGCTGGGTTCACATTTGCCCCCAAACCTTCATCAACTTGTTGCAGGTTGCTAATGCTAGTCAAAACCATCTTTATTATGCTAATGTTTTTTCAGCACTATTGCTAATTATGAACACTGCTGCTTCACTTCGAATGACTTTATAGGTTGGACTGTACATGCTGATGGACCTTGAACTAGGAAGAAGAAGAAAGAGCACGCCAGAGAAACAACAAGAGGATGCCGAAGTTTACATAGAGATAGCTATGAGGCGTACACTAATAGTATATGAGCACTTTCAACAAGGATAGTACAAAGGGGTAGCAAAGGGCAAGCCACTTACTTCTGCATAGCTACCCTTAACTGTTTGCTTTAAGGTCTTTAGAGTATGCCAATCACCCAAAAGGAGTCTTGGGGGCAGAAATACTGGCGACAGGCATTGCTCAGTGAGATTCAGAGGGTGGGGGGTCTCAAATTTCCCAACTAAAAAAAACAGAGGACTTTAAGTTGGAGGGTTGAGATGACCATGGTATGGGACGGACTGTTTCCATGAGGAACAGTGACGGTAATGAGTTGCATTAGGTGGGCCTCTGTCTAGAGTGGCTTGGTGGGCGAAAAACAATAGGTTGGAATGCTGCTTTGAGCGATTGACAATAGTTAGACTATTTGCAAGTATTCATTCCATCACCTTTTGGGTGTTTAATTGCCAGTGGTGTGCATGGGAACTTGAGGGTGGTGCAGCCTCCCAAGCCTACTAAGGCCAATACTTGTAAATTCCAAAAGGTAGCAAATTTTCACCCATTCAAGGAGTACAGATTGGCTACTTTTCTGGTAAACCTGTCAATATATATATTTAAGATCCTGGTCCAAATTATGACCAAGTTTAAACCTCTTAGTGAAATGAAAACAAGAGAAAGTGGGAAATACATAGCAGACCCAACACAGGGTCCCAGACCCAGCTACCAAACCAATACTGTATTTGAGGGGTGTCCCACCTCAAACACCCCCCGGCTGAAGCTACTCCCATGCTCATCCCACCTGGTCCTGGTAGTTCTCCTGGAGAACTCATGAATACGTTCACGTACAATTTAGCCACCAGGAGTCTCTAACCTGGGATCACTTTGTATTTTCACTGCACACGTTCTTCTTCGTTTCTGCTATAATAAACCTTGAAGACAGTTGTCAAATCGGTGCATGTGGCAGAGCTCCATATTTCTAGTCCTTGTCCTTTACAAAGCATTTTATCAAGTGACTGAAAGCCCCATGTGCTAAGCCTGAGTTGCAAATAGAGGAGGACGCACAGGCAAATTAATAGAGCAGGTCATGGGTCTTGCTTGACTCTAAGAGTCCATGCACAAGCTGAGCCATGAAAACGTGCAAACATAATGTAATATGATACAAACTCTTGAAAATTAAGAAAAAGTATATTTTGTTATTGAGCAGAAGCATTTCACCCTAGTACATCAGATGTTCTCAATGCATAAACCGACATTTATTGGAAGTACAGTTTTTAGAAATTTTTAAGGCTGCCCGCCAACTACAATGCCAATAGTAAACTAAGAGGCACATCAGTAGTCATATAAAACCTAAATGTGGCCTATACTCTTATTATAGGTGGAGCAACATTACAGTCTATTACATCAGTGTACATCCTGAAAACAAGTATTTAAAAGTGTGCTCATATGTGATAATAAATAAAAAGGAGGCTCAGTGGAATAAAGTATTTGCCTAGGATCATACAAAATAAACACTTTGGGAAGCTTGTATTGATTCCCGGTTACCTTGTTTCACCTTTTGAAATTCAGCCACCAGATGGTTATCTCTGTCTCTATCCCATTTACATCAAAGTTCACTGTTATGTTTTTTCATTCTTGCCCCACGATGATAAAAACCGACCCAAGGTGGCAGACCCAACTCAGGACCACCAGACCTAACTACCAAGCCAGGAATGCATTGATTTGGGGGGTTCTTTTACGAGAATAGCAATCCAGGCATTGATTCTCTCTCGTTTGGACCACGGAAATTTTCTGTATTTTGAAGATCCAAAATCTATAGCAAGGAAGCTGCAGGTTGTATAGAATTTGGCAACTCAGCTGCTCTATAATGTTCCCAGACATAAGTCAGCCCAGCAAGCTCTTCTGTCCCTTCATTGGCTGCTGGTGTCTCAAAGGATCAAATTCATATCCCTCTGTATAGCTCACAGGGCATTTTTGGACAAAGGCCCTTTGATTTCCAAAGCTCTGATTTCTCCCTATACCCCTACCAGAAATCAGTGTTTTACTAGTTCCCAACTTGCAGTGGCTCCCTCCATTTAGAAAGCCAGAATTGGAGGTCTGTACTTTAGATACAATGCTGCCAAGTTATGGAACTCCTTGCCCTCTATCCAATGGACAATCAACCTGAAATTTCCTTTTTGCAAAATTCTGAAAACATGTTTTTTTAACTGCTCCCACCACTAATGTCTTAGCCAGCTATATGCATAAAAAGATCTAAGACAGCTACAGGTAGCCATGCGCTCTATAAGTGCTTCTAAGATGAGATAAAGTTGTCACACCCCAAACACCCCCCTGAAGCTACGACCCTGACCGTAGGGACAGAGGAAGCTCTAGTTGAATATCAGCATCAAAGAGTACAGTGTTGAGAGCTTTGCAAAAGTTAAAATAGGAGGCAATTAGTCAAAGCTCAAGAGGGAGTAGCTTGCAGAATCTTGCAGTGAGAATGGAAAAGGTGAGACCTGAGTGAGTGAAGGAGAATAGAGAAGCAGTAAGAAGCTAGGCAGATGGCAAATGAAGAAGACAAGTCAGATGATAGGGTGAGAATTTATCTGCAAGATAAATAGGTTCTTATTTGTGATAGGCCGTGGTTAATTTGTAAAAACAATAAGTGCTGGAGCTCTCATCAGGAGGCATCTTGCACCAGCCCATTTCTCCTGTTAGCGCCACCTAAAACAGAACGAACTTCTAACCATGAAAGTTAGGGGTGGGTGTGGCGTAATGGTCAGAGCTGCCGACTTCACAGCTGGGAAACCAGGTTTGAGTCTCAGCGTCCGCTCAACATCCTGTGATTCTGGGCAAATCACTACCATAAGTGAATGTGTAATTAACTGGTGCTCATGAAAAGCAGCAGTGTTGATGATTAAGTGCCGGTGCTGAGCATCGGAAACTATCAGCTCAAATTAAGCACTTGTGATAGGCCTGTTGAGTAAAAGAAAGAGCTTTTAATGCAACCTGTTTGGGAATGGTGAACAAGTACAGGGTCAAAGAACAGTAGTGGCCAAGGAACTACACAGCAAACCAAGAATGGGCATAGCTGTGGCATTTTTGGACTCTTTATACACAACGTTCGGAAAGTTCAATATAGCGTGATTCACACTAATCAGGATGTGACTAAATGTTGGCACGACGCGGCGGGCAGGTGAAGCAGTACTTTACATAACAGTCAGAGATGACAGAAGCAGGAAGCTGGGCAGGGTGCTGATAGTTTACAGACTTGGCACAGAGACACACTCTGATTGAATAGTATGCCAAGATTAGACATTTCTGAGATTGGAATAGGCGTATAGTCAAGTGCAAGAGGCAACCAATCGAGGCCAGTTGGTGGAGTGCTTGTAGACCACCAGAGTTCCTGTTTTGTCAGTGTTTTGAGTTGAAGGCAGGTGCCACTCATCCATAAAGCAACTTCTAAGAGGCAGCCCTGGAGGGGTTGATGTCCATGAACCTGTACAGACAAGATAATTGAGTAATTGTCAGACCTTCCAACTTTGAAATAATGTTCACTGTGAGATAGGGGGCGGGGACCAAGGTGAGGACCAGTAAAGAGGCTGGATTTGGAGGGGCGGAGCTTTGTGCTTGGCCAGTCACCCCAGAACGCTGCCCATAAGCACAAACGTAAAACCTTTTGGAGAATTGTTATGGGAGAATCTGTAATTAAATTTGCACTCTGCAGAACCTTCACAGACGAGCTGGAAACCAACTGTGCAGTGATTTCCAGTTCCCTCTGTGCTCACCATGCGATACCAACTCCTCACCTGGTGACCCTGTGAAGAAGAGGACATGTTATGTGGTGGCTGTGTGCCTTGGCAGGGATGGGCTGTGTTTTAAATGACAGAGAGGTCAATGGAGCCCACAGGGACTTTGGATTCTGGTACAGGTGTTCATGAAAACCCTTAACCTATTTCTGCCTTGAATTCTCATAATGGGATATTGGACACATTTGATTTAAGCTGAATTCAACCTTCTCCCACCATATCAAAGTTATATTCAAGACCCTGAATATGTGCTTTCATTGGTTTCATTTGACACTGGCATGGACAAAGTGCATGTGCACGAGGAATGAAATGGGTGAAGATAAGCCATAGTAGAGGAGAACCTGAAAATTATCTCTTATTCAGGGGAATAATTTTGTGGCAGTGGCATGCACCATGTCTCTCACCCTAACAGTTGTTCTTGTACCTTTCTAGCCTCCTATGTATGGTCACATGAGGCACCTAAATCCTTGAGATAATGGCACCCAACCTGCACAAGAGCACATTTTAGCACAAATTGCATCCTCGTGTCCAAATTTGGATCCGAGGACTCATATTCCCCAAAAGAAAGTGGAGCAAAAAACACAAGTTCTGCAAAGAAATGGCACTCACTTTCTGGTCGTTTGTGGCCCTGATCCTGCCCTTAAATTTTCCTTCAAATGAGTCGTAATTAAACCACAGGGCATACTTTTTGGAATTTCGCATTACAAATTTAACACATATGGCCTGATTTATAGCTTGGCGGGATGGATACCTCATCGTAATGGAATATTCATATCACCAAGATTGAGGTTCACTCACCCGCTGGTGGTAACATACTTCTGTATTTATTGTAAGGAACTCTGAAACCATCAAATCAAATTTGCGCTATAGAAATCTTTCAAAATAAATAAATGAGGACAGTCCTTTGGTTTAATCACAGAGGAGTCTCCGCCGTGATTAATCCCCTCCGACGGCTCACGGAGTAAGGGCTGTCAGTAGGTTGACCGCTAATTCCGCCTACCTAATTTAGATGGGCGTAATTAGAGGTCAGTTTTTACTGTCTGTCACTGCCAGGGAAACCAGGGCATTGCAAATTACAAAAGGCTCCCCTTGCCATGGGAAATGACTCCCATGGTGAGGGGAGCATTGTCTTTTTCATTTAAAAAAATAAAATCCTGCTTCTGGATTTTTTTATTTTTTTTTAAATAAAAAAGAGAATAGTTTGCCACAGGGCGCCATCATGCTTCACAGACCCTTACCTCAAACTACAAAAGTCGTTGACAGAAACCGTTGTGAAGTCAGTTCCTGGCAATGCTTAAGAAATGACCTATAGCTTGGTGCTCCTTTCATAATTTGGGGGGCAGAGGTGCAGTCAAGGCGACGGAGTAAAGTACTCCATTGGCCTGACTGCCAAACCTCTTTCCACCCAATTGTAAATCAGCCCAAAACACACAGACGTAACAGAAATTTCACCCAGACCTGCTATATATATATATACACATATATCACTGAAAAACCCAAAGGATACAGGGGCATTATAGTTAGGAAATAGAATTTAAAAAAACTTAGAAATTTAGTGAAAAAAAACCCAAAGGTTACATGGAATTATAGATAGGCTGATATTTCACTCGTACAAAACCAGGGAAATTCAGCAGTTAAAGTTAGCTGGGCTAACTATAACTCGCACCCCGTGATGCACCGCTTATGACCTCACATATTACATCACTCATGACATGGTCAGTAAAATCACTGATGACATCTCAAATGACATCACTGATGGCATCGTCCACAGAATCTCTGACACACCCACTCACCCACCTTATAACCTTTCATACACCCATTCCAACTTCCACTCTACCATTCCCAAAACCATTGACACACCCATACCAGAATGTACACACCCACTCTCTGATTCATAGGTCTACACACACATCCACTCATTCACCCATACAGCCACTCATACAAGGAGGAAGGCCAAGAGGCTGAAATGCATTTCTCGGTTTTGTTGCAAGCCTAATACAATTTAATAACATTCCTTTGGAGAATATATATATATATATATATATATATATATATATTTTATATATATATATATATATTATATAATAGTCTTTCAAAACAATAACACAGCCATCTTGCCAGGTAGTTTGCGTATAATGGGTCACATTGACTCTCTGAAACATTCATCTGTTGTCACACTGCATGGCTCCAGCAGACTTCTGCCACTACAAGCTCTGTATCACACAGGGTACAGCTATTTGTTGGGTTACAAAGAAGTAGCAATTTGAGCCCTTACTCAGCAGAGCTATCACCGTGGAAGCCATTTAGGCAAACCCCTGGCGTGCCCATTGGTGCCCTGGTACTGCCCTTGCTACTTCTGATCGCAGGGGGGCAATGAAGGCAGCTGGCAGTAAACAAAGTGAAAATAATTCAAGTATTCAGTTCACTTTCTTTAGTTTTCTACTGCTTGCCCTTTCAATTGCTTCTCAGCAGAAAATGGAGAGCCTTTAAGGGACAAAGGGGTATATTATCAACAACTAGCGATAATTTTTGTCTCTAACTTGTTTAGAGACAAAAATTATCGCCGCACATCGGCGATTTTTATCGCAGATAAACCTTGCTATTAGCAAGGTTTATCGCAAATGCGATAAAAAACGCCCGCAATGCATGAATATCGCTGAAAAGTCAGCGATATTCATGCATTATCGAGCAAATGCTCTTAGCCATGTTATCCACCTCCCATTGGATAACATGGCTAAGAACTGCTCAGGGCAGGTGTTAGCTTTTGGAGATATTCGCCCTTAGCGCAAATATCTCCAAAAGTTGGTAATAGGAGATAGCGATGTTAGCGACTGTTTCCAGTCGCTAACATCTTGGCACGCCCACTTTGCATATCATTAGTGATAAATATCACTGACATGCAAAGTGGGGCCCATGATGGTCGCTATCTCCGATTAGCTGTCGCTAACTGGTGTTAGCGACAGCTTGGTAATAGGGAGATAATTTTATCTCCGCTTTCTTGGCTTTTAAAGCCAAAAAAGCGGAGATAAAACCCCTTGATAATATACCCCAAAGAGTGAGACAAAAAGTCACAGATCATTCAGTGAGTTACCCAAGATCACTTCAAGAAGCTAGGAATGTCACATTTGAAGGCCAGCCCTTGAGTTGTCTGTCCGCTCCCAAAAGCCCACCCACCATTCTAAATAGGATTGGAGCCAAGAAGTGCAAAATGTCAATCACAGTCAATGGTAGTGACAACTGGAACAAGGTGCAATTTGACGCTGACTGCAATGCAGCGTCAGATGATAAGAGACTCACAGAGTGTCAGGCACAGACCAAACAGCAGGACCCAGTCATGGACCAGTTGCTACTGGTCAGTTGAGTAGTTGCAGAGAAAGACCTCTTGTACATTGTTATCTCCCTGTAGCTTTAACTGGAGGTCAGTCGAATGACCTTTGGCTTCCATGTCTTTGCCCTGAGCACAAGAGGGAGCAGCTCCAGTCCTCCAGAGCTCCTCTCAGGTCACATATAGCAGGTCCAGCCTCCTTTTGACCTTCCTCGGGTCCAGGTTGGTTCGGAAGTCAGTGCCTAGAGATACCACTTTTATGCCTGGAAACAGCTAGTGGGAGGGAATGACTACTGGGCACATCCTAACCAATGGGGAAAAAAGTTCCCAGGCCCAACCCTATCCACTTTAGGCATTTTCAAGATAGCAGAAGTCTTCTGCCACACTAAACATGGGCTCTGAGCGCTGAAGGTGGGTTGGGAGTTTACTATGGTAAGACTATTGTCCTCCCACATCTAACACCAAAATCTAGTTTGAAACAGCCACTGTAGCCCCACCAAACCCAGAGACAGAAGTCTGGTAGAACAAAGCTGGGGTTTCCAGCAACAACACAGGAGAAACATAAGTATTATTTTGGCATCCTGTTTTTGCCCTTTGAAGTGTGCCCAAAGTGTTATATGTAAAGCCCCAGCAGACTTGTCAGTTAGGATTTGACATTCAAGCAGGATTTGAAAAATGTAATGTCAAAATGAGGCCCACTGTGTAATTGGAGCCTGCCTAGCAGGGGAGACAAAAGAAGGGCCCTGCCCAGGTGTCAGTTAACATTTGCCTGTGACACGAGAGGCCTCTAAAAAGTGCACCCCTTGGGTTATATATAAAACCCAAGCACACCTGTAAAGCAGGATTTGATATTCAAGCAGAATTCGACACTTTTGTCAAAAATTATACTCACAGCCCCACCCTGTATACGCTGTCAGTTTCAGAGGGCTCGTCTCTTCAAATTCAGGTGAGAATATTCTTTGCTCCTATGAGGCATTTCACACCTACTGCAATGCACATTGACTGAAGTGGGAGAACAAATGCAAATGGGCCTACAGAGACGTTAGACAGGGAGAAGGTATCTTTCTACCGTTTCCTTAATATTTATCACAATCCAACTTCACCATTTAATTGATTTTTTATTAACTATTATAAATAGTTCATTAATTGTTTTTCTAGATGTTCCCTAACAAAATTACCATCATTAAATGTAATATTGTAATCCTGTGTGTTCCTTGCTACCATGAAAATAGCGTTGGGGTTTTGCTCACTAGAAGGACATGTTTAACATTAAAATCAAACATGTTCTACTTTTAAATACCATGCACCCTGCCATATGGGCAATATGGCCTACATAGAGGTGACTTATAAACACTTTAAAGGAAGGGGTTATTTTGACAGATCAAATTTACAGTTCACAAGTGCAACAGCTAAGTTACAAATGGTAGGCCTGAAGTCATGTTGACACTGTCAGTGTAGTGGGTGACACAATGCGTGCTGCAGGGGCGTAACAAACGCCCCCGCAGGCCCCGCGGTGCGGGGGGGGGGGCGCTCCCCTCAGTAAATGAAGGGGGCCCGGGCCCCCTCAGGTCTTCTGAGAGCTCTGAGAGAGGCTTGATTTGCGCTGAAGCAAGCCTCTCTTCTCTGCCTGAAGCTGCAGGCTGCAGCCTGCTCGGAGCCCCTCGCCCCCTCCCTCTGACTGAAGAGAAACAATGTTTCAACATACATTGTTTCTCTTCAGTCGGAGCACGAGGGGAAAGAGGATGGGGGCCCAGTTGAAGCAGGTGAACTCTGCTCCCTGGTGGATCAGGGGGGCCTCTGTCTCAGTTAAGCTGCAGAATCCTAAAATGTGCACATGAGGCAAACCATTGCACCAATAAAAGGGCAGTTTTTACAGGCGCTGGGGGCCATATTAAAAGGGTCCTGGGTAACTACAGGAGGGATAGGAGACCATCAATATGGAGCAAGGAACGACTTCACTTAAGGCGTTTTTTTTTTAAAGAAAGCCCTCACTCACCACCTAGTGATGACATGCTTCATCATCGGGCCCCACAGAGGGAATCTAGCATCCCCTCTGTGTGCTGCAACGCCAGAACTACTGCGGAGCGGGTAGTGGGTAAGGACAGTGATGTGCAAAGAATATTAAGTGAGTGATGTGAGGTTTAAAATCAGTCTGTAGTGTATCAAAACAATTTTATTAGGATCACTAAGGACTTATCAATAAAATGATGTGTCGGAAATGCGTCCACAATTATTCAAGTGGTAGTTTCCTTAAGTCAGTCGACATGTTTCAGCCACGAAACGGTGTGAATTTACCTGGCATTCTTCAGGACTTTGTGTGAATAAACCCTGGCGGCATGGACTCGCTAAGGTCCACCCTAACCTAGGGACGTGAAAGTGAAAATAATTAATGAAAAAGTGCAAAAAATTAGAAAGAAAAGCTGTCTTTCTAATAACTCCTGGTTTAGGAGGCTTCCGATTTTACGGTTTCTGCACCTATTAGGGAAAGAAAGGACAGAGACAAACATAAAAACAAAACATACAATCAGTTGTCTTATTGATTGCCTATTTACAGTCCAAGGTGCTCCAGTTGGTGGTATCAGAGACATCATGTGGTCGAATAACAGTATAGTTAACACCACCTTGGTCCCCAGAGTATAGAATATTATGGGTAGGTAGTGCGTAGTGCTATACGTGCTATGTACAACGCGTGATATTTACAAGGGTTGTGGGTTAAAAACGCTATCAACCTAAAATTGGGCGCGATCAGAAATCGTGCCGGAAAGTTAAAATCAGGGTAATTTCTCACTTTGATAGTGTGATAAATGCACACCATGGGTCACAGGAGGGGGGTGGAGGCGTAATCGGCACACCCTGTGGTCATCAGAAATAAACAAAGAAATAAGGTAAGGCAGATGCAACACTCAGATCGGTACTTAGCTTAGTAGGAGGTAGAAGGTTTGTGGCTCGTCTGTACTCACGCCCTCAACGCTCGGCACCCTCAGTATACCTAAGGCGACCCTCTGCTGGACCCCGAAGATGTCCGCTCGAGGTAGCGAGGACGCTTAAGTAAACACTCCGTTTCACCGCTTCCGGGTGGGCGCGGTCAACCTGCGTCAGTGCGTGCACAGCGGGCCAATCAATGCGCTGTGGGCGCCGGGAGTATCCAGCCAATGGTTGACGAAGCGTCGTTGTTAATGGCAACCAATGCTATGCGTCTACCCGAATCACTGCTGATCGGTTCCGCTGTTACTAAGTACACGGCAGTGGTGATTTTGAAAAAATGCAACGTCGCGGTATCAATTTTGGAACACACGGGACATTGACATTGGAAATGACTGGGTTTTGTTTTCTTTAGAAAAAAACGAACGAACGAATGCGGGGGCATTGTGAGAGCATTGCTTGATTGCGTGAGCCTAATGTCACAGGTACAGATAGCCTCAGCATCAGTTAAGGACAGAATTCCGCTGTTACTAAGTACACGGCAGTGGTGATTTTGAGAAAATGCACCGATGCGGTATCAATTTTAGAGTACACGGGACATTGACAGGAAATGACTGGGTTTTGTTTTCTTAAAAAACAAACGAATGCGAGGGCATTTTAAGATAAGATGAGCATTACTGGATTGCGAGAACCTAATGTCACAGGTACAGATAACCTCAGGATCAGTTAAGGACAGAATTCCAAGGGATGTCATCGTTCATCCCCTGGAGGTGGGTCCCAAGTCTACACTGGTTTTTTATTGAGCTGTTTTAGACTGTAATTTCTCATAACCACTATCTGTCACCATGTCAAACCTGGGTTTAACGTATTCGGAATCAGAGATAGCTGACATCATCTCTGACACCAATCTATTTGCTGACCCTGCCATCTCACAGGCAATTGCACATACCTCAGAATGGGAAAAACTAACAGAGGTAAAACGCGAGAGGATACGCACCATCCTCCACGGCACTATACTAAAACAGTATCTAACGAAGAATGCAGCACCGAAGGGGTTGTTAGTCACCAATGCCCCTAGGATTTTCCTGAACGATGCCACCTTTAGGAAAGAATGGGCCATGATCGCGTGGCATTGCACCCGCGACTGGCTCGTCCTCATAATCAAGACAGCACTGAGGTTATCAGAGACCCTTTTGATTGAAATCCAAGAGACAGAGACCCGGTTCAAAACCACAATAACAGGCTTCAAAAAGAAGCTGGAGGAAATCAACAAAGACCTAAATGAATATAAAGAAAATCTATTACAAGCCAAGGTCACCAAATTCCAAAAAGACCTGGACAAATTTGAATTTGAAAAAATTTACCCATACTCAGCTGCTGCCTTCACACCACCCCAAAGAAAAGCATCTAACAATGCGCAATCCGATGCGGACTCTTCCATTAGCAGTGGTTCGAGCACCGGCTCCTACAAACAAGGTAAAAGGAGAGGCAACAGGGGGAATCGGAATAACAGAGGACACTCTGGCTTCCACAACCAACCCCATGGATGGCCTATGCCCCAACAAATGATGGATATGGGACAACAATTCCCTTTCCAACAACCACCCTACCCCATGATGGGATGGAACCCGGCCTTCATGCCGCCAACCAATTTCAACCCTCAATACCGCCAGCCTTTTTTAGGGATGGGCCGGAGAGGAAGAGGGAAAAGGAGAGGGTCAAACCAAGTGTCGTGGGAGAACACGGACATGGTGAGCAATCACACCCGCAACAAGGAACAGCAACCGGGAACGAGCGGGACCTAAGCCTGATAACAAATCTCTCCGATAAAAGACTATCTCCAACAGAAACCAAGGTCTTAGAAAAAGGACTGGGCTTCATTCCCACCTGCCGACCAGACAAGTTCAGACTCCACTGTGAGCTGGGCGCTTTTTTCAGAAAACTGAAACTCAAGGCCTTCTTCGAAGGTAAAGAGGATCCCAATGAGGCCCAACGTAATGGTGACACTGGTCTCAGATTGAGCTCTACCTTCAATCCCCCACCGCACACTGTCCCAGCGGCCATCACTGCATTTGAACAGGCTGTCTATTATGACCTTGAAAACTGCCAAGACCCTAAATCATTCAACAACTTCACCACTGCAGAATACCACGCACTGCAAGCCCTGAAAGATGATCGTAGTATCACCATCAAACCCGCAGATAAAGGCGGTGGTCTAGTCATACAGAATACCACGGACTATGACAAAGCCTGTAAACTATTGCTCAACGACCAGAAAAACTACAAACCCTTGCTGGCCGATCCCAGCGGAGATCTAAGGTCACGGATAACAACACTAGTAAGGAAAGCGGAGGATGATGGACTTATCTCAAAGAATGAGGCAGACTTCCTCAATACCACTGAGAGCACTGTCCCTTATTTCTATACCCTCCCTAAAACTCATAAAAATCGGATGCCACCGCCCGGTCGCCCAATCGTCTCCGGAATTGGCTCCTTACTCGAACCGCTCTCTCGCTTTTGCGATTTCTATCTTAAACCGTTGGTACAGAGTACGCCGACCTATCTCAAAGACACCAAGAGTCTCCTCCAACTACTGGAGAGTCTAAGCTTTACCGAAAATACTGTTACCCTTGTAACACTCGACATCGAGAGCCTGTACACCAGTATTCCCCAGGACGACACAATCAAGGTCCTGGGAGCAGCTCTTGAGTCTACAAACTGGACCCACCGAGCCTCGAAAAATTTCATTCTACAGTGTGCGACTCTGGCACTCAAAGAAAATTTCTTCTCATACCAAGGTAATATGTACCTTCAATGCACCGGGACCTCGATGGGCAGTACCTTTGCCCCGAGCGTGGCAGGACTTTATGTGGCAGACTTTGAGGCTAAATACATCCTACCCCCGACTAGCCCCTTCTCCAAGTCAATACAAACATGGCGTCGCTACATCGACGATGTCTTGATTCTATGGACAGGCGACGAGGAAAACCTCCAGACCTTTCTACTCTGGATCAATAACCTTGACCCCAATTTGAGATTTACTCATACAATCAGCAAGACTGAGGCAACATTCCTGGATGTCACCATTCAGGTCGCAGGAACCAAACTGAAAACCAAAACCTACCATAAACCGACTGCAAAAAATAACCTCTTGGAATACACCAGCTTTCACCCACGCCCGCTAAAAGAAAACCTACCTTACGGGCAATTCCTACGTCTAAGACGCAATTGTTCCGAGTTACACGACTTTAAGGAACAATCCAACGAACTCTCAACCAAATTGAAGGCCAGAGGATACCCAACAGCAATCCTGAACAAAGGCTACAAGAGAGCTCGCAATCAGCCAAGGGAGGTACTCTTGGAGGATAAGACACATGTAGATAAAGACATCCCCCTGACATGTGTAACAACGTACAGCACCTTATCCAATCTAACGAAAAAATCTATCAATAGGAACTGGCGAATCCTAACGAGTACCAAAAAAACCTGGGAAAAACCATTGTTCTCCTTTAAGAAAGGTAGAAGCGTCAAAGACGCTTTGGTCCACACTAGACCTTTACCAACGATCACTGACACACCAAGGTCAATAACTGATGCCTGGGGTCTCCCCCAAGTGGTGGGCCATTATCCTTGCTCCAATTGTAGCGTTTGCCATTTGACCACACATACTAAAACCTTGGAATTGGAACCAGGCAAAACCTGGACCCAACGAGCTCACACTAATTGCAACACTGAGAATGTTGTCTATCTCGTCACCTGTCCTTGTAACCTGCGTTACGTGGGTATGACTGGGAGGAAAGTGAAACAGAGAATTTGCGAGCATCGCTCAAACATTAGATGCAAAAAATCCACCACAAAAATGAGCAGACATTTCCTGGAACGCAACCATACTACCAACGATCTGAAGTGGACAATAATAGAACACATTGGTACTGGTACCAACATTAATCGCCGTCTGTTTGAAAAAGAGCAAAGGTGGGTCTATAGACTTGGGACCCACCTCCAGGGGATGAACGATGACATCCCTTGGAATTCTGTCCTTAACTGATCCTGAGGTTATCTGTACCTGTGACATTAGGTTCTCGCAATCCAGTAATGCTCATCTTATCTTAAAATGCCCTCGCATTCGTTTGTTTTTTAAGAAAACAAAACCCAGTCATTTCCTGTCAATGTCCCGTGTACTCTAAAATTGATACCGCATCGGTGCATTTTCTCAAAATCACCACTGCCGTGTACTTAGTAACAGCGGAATTCTGTCCTTAACTGATGCTGAGGCTATCTGTACCTGTGACATTAGGCTCACGCAATCAAGCAATGCTCTCACAATGCCCCCGCATTCGTTCGTTCGTTTTTTTCTAAAGAAAACAAAACCCAGTCATTTCCAATGTCAATGTCCCGTGTGTTCCAAAATTGATACCGCGACGTTGCATTTTTTCAAAATCACCACTGCCGTGTACTTAGTAACAGCGGAACCGATCAGCAGTGATTCGGGTAGACTCATAGCATTGGTTGCCATTAACAACGACGCTTCGTCAACCATTGGCTGGATACTCCCGGCGCCCACAGCGCATTGATTGGCCCGCTGTGCACGCACTGACGCAGGTTGACCGCGCCCACCCGGAAGCGGTGAAACGGAGTGTTTACTTAAGCGTCCTCGCTACCTCGAGCGGACATCTTCGGGGTCCAGCAGAGGGTCGCCTTAGGTATACTGAGGGTGCCGAGCGTTGAGGGCGTGAGTACAGACGAGCCACAAACCTTCTACCTCCTACTAAGCTAAGTACCGATCTGAGTGTTGCATCTGCCTTACCTTATTTCTTTGTTTATTTCTGATGACCACAGGGTGTGCCGATTACGCCTCCACCCCCCTCCTGTGACCCATGGTGTGCATTTATCACACTATCAAAGTGAGAAATTACCCTGATTTTAACTTTCCGGCACGATTTCTGATCGCGCCCAATTTTAGGTTGATAGCGTTTTTAACCCACAACCCTTGTAAATATCACGCGTTGTACATAGCACGTATAGCACTACGCACTACCTACCCATAATATTCTATACTCTGGGGACCAAGGTGGTGTTAACTATACTGTTATTCGACCACATGATGTCTCTGATACCACCAACTGGAGCACCTTGGACTGTAAATAGGCAATCAATAAGACAACTGATTGTATGTTTTGTTTTTATGTTTGTCTCTGTCCTTTCTTTCCCTAATAGGTGCAGAAACCGTAAAATCGGAAGCCTCCTAAACCAGGAGTTATTAGAAAGACAGCTTTTCTTTCTAATTTTTTGCACTTTTTCATTAATTATTTTCACTTTCACGTCCCTAGGTTAGGGTGGACCTTAGCGAGTCCATGCCGCCAGGGTTTATTCACACAAAGTCCTGAAGAATGCCAGGTAAATTCACACCGTTTCGTGGCTGAAACATGTCGACTGACTTAAGGAAACTACCACTTGAATAATTGTGGACGCATTTCCGACACATCATTTTATTGATAAGTCCTTAGTGATCCTAATAAAATTGTTTTGATACACTACAGACTGATTTTAAACCTCACATCACTCACTTAATATTCTTTGCACATCACTGTCCTTACCCACTACCCGCTCCGCAGTAGTTCTGGCGTTGCAGCACACAGAGGGGATGCTAGATTCCCTCTGTGGGGCCCGATGATGAAGCATGTCATCACTAGGTGGTGAGTGAGGGCTTTCTTTCAAAAAAAACGCCTTAAGTGAAGTCGTTCCTTGCTCCATATTGATGGTCTCCTATCCTTCCTTGGAATACTCTTGTTTTGTTTATGAGATTGACACTGGGGTGCGAGAGTATCCCACTACCCTGTCTCTCTTTTTGTTGTGATATAACTACAGGAGGGGCCACAGAGACTTGTGCTGCCCCTCATGTGACATGGACTGCGCAGTCAAAACGTCAACGCTCCGGGGGTCAAATGGACATTGAGTATATTTCAGTCAAACTTTCAGGATGGCTATCAAATATGCAAATAATCTTATTTAAAATTAATTATATGTGAATTCATTTTATACATAGTAATTGTGGATATCCTGAAGACCTGACTGGACTTTACTCTTCAGTGAATCCACAAGTCAAGCCTGAGTCTGGATTGACCCTGGTGAATCCAGGGGCCCCTCCTCAGAAGTGTGGGGCCCTCGCAATCATCACCCTCATAACTGCCCCAGTTGTGTCTATTACAGACTGACAACACACTGAGCTCCTAGGGTCGCCTCCAAAAAAGCGTTTCTGAGTTCTTCAGGAGCACCACAGGATTTTACAGGCGCACTACAAGAGTACCCCGGGAGTCCTACAGAAGTAATACAGGAGTACTACAGCAGTACGACATGAGAATTACTGGAGTTCCACAGGCGTACTACAGGAGAACTACAGGTGTACTACCGGAGTACCACCGGAGTTCTACAGGAGTAATACAGGAGTACTAAAGGAGTAGCCCAGGAGTCCTACAGGAGTAATACAGGCGTACTACAGGAGTACCCCAGGAGTCATACAGGAGTAATACAAGAGTACTACAGCAGTAATACAGGAGTACTACATGAGAATTACAGGCGTTCTACAGGCGTACTACAGAAGTACTACAGGTGTACTACCGGAATACCACCAGCAGTCTATAGGAGTACTACAGGTGTACTATCGGAGTACCACTGGAGTTCTACAGCAATACTACAGGAGTTCTACAGGCATACTACAGGAGTAGCGCAGGAGTTCTATAGGATCACTACAGGTGTACTATCGGAGTACCACCGGAGTTCTACAGGAGTATTACAGGAGTAATACAGGAGTACTACAGGAATACTACAGGAGTACCGTAGGAGCGGGGGCATAACAAACGCCCCGGGAGCCCCCCCTGTACGGGGCGGCCCCACTCTCTTCAGTAAATGAAGGGGGCCCCGGCCCCCTCAGCTCTTCGGTGAGCGCTGTGAGAGAGGCTTGCTTTGCTCTAAAGCAGGTGCAGGCTGCAGCCTGCGCTGAGCCCCTCCCACTGACTGAAGAGAAACAATGTATCAACGTACATTGTTTCTCTTCAGTCAGAGCCTGCCCAAAGGATGGGGGTGGAGGCCCCAGAGACAGTATTCTCTGGAGAAAATCTCATATGAGAAGGGATGAGGCAGCAAAATGGTGCCCTCAGGTAAGCACTCTTGTTAGAACACAGCATGTGGGCGTCCGCAGGGGAGGTGGGGGGCCGAGAAGGGTGCAAGGCAGAGGGAAGAATGGTGCAAGGTAGAGAGGAGAAGGGTGCAAGGCAGAGGGGAGAAGGGTGCAAGGCAGAGAGGAGAAGGGTGCAAGGCAGAGGGGAGAAGGGTGCAAGGCAGAGGGGAGAAGAGTGCAAGGCAGAGGGGAGAAGGGTGCAAGGCAGAGGGGAGAATGATGCATGGTAGAAAAGGGTGCAAGGCGGAGGGGGAGAAGGGTGCAAGGGCGAGAAGGGTGCAAGGGGGAGGGCGAGAAGGGTGTAAGGCAGAGGGGAGAAGGGTGCAAGGGGGATGGTGATGAAGTTAAAAATTTGCCCCCCTAGCCCCCGGAAACATTTCTGCAGACGCCCATGGCAACGCACACTGCTTTGTGAGAGTGGGCGCGAGTGGAGAGAGAGAGTGGAGTGAGAGAGAGAGTGGAGAGAGGAGGACGAGTGTAGAGTGAGAGAGGAGAGTGAGAGAGAGTGGAGCGAGAGTGGAGCGAGACAGTGGAGAGAGAGTGGAGAGAGAGAGAGAGTGGAGGGAGACAGTGGGGAGAGTGGGGAGAGTAGAGAGAGAGTGGAGCGAGAGCAGAGAGAGAGTGGAGGGAGAGAGCAGAGAGACAGCGGAGAGAGAGTAGAGATAGAGAGTGGAGAGAGAGTGGGGAGAGAGTGGGGAGAGAGTGGGGAGAGAGTGGAGAGAGAGTGGAGAGAGAATGGAGAGAGAGTGGAGAGAGAGTGAAGAGCGAGTGGATATAGACAGTGGAGAGGGAGAGAGTGGAGAGAGAGAGAGTGGAGAGAGGGATTGAGAGACAGTGGAGAGAGAGTGGAGAGAGAGAGTGGAGAGAGAGAGAGTGGAGAGAAAGAGTGGAGAGACTGGAGAGAGAGAAAAGAGAGAGAGAGTGCAGTGGAGAGAGAGTGGAGAGAGAGAGTGGAAAGAGAGAGAGTGGAGAGAAAGTGGAGAGAGAGAGGAGAGAGGGAAGGGAGAGAGAGAGTGGAGAGAGTGGAGGGAGACAATGGAGAGAGAGTGGAGAGAGAGAGAGACAGTGGAGAGAGACAGTGGAGAGAGAAACAGTGGAGAGAGAGTGGAGAGAGAGACAGTGGAGATAGAGTGGACATGGTTGAGAGAGAGAATGGAGAGAGAGAGATAGAGTGGAGAGAGAGTAGAGACTGACTGATTTAGAGACTGAATACTGACTGACAGAGACTGACTGGCTGAGAAACTGACTGAAAGAGAGAGAGAGAGAGAGACTGACTGAGAGACAGAGACTGACGGAAAGAGAGAGATAGAGAGACTGACAGAGATAGAGAGGCCGACTGACTGACAGAGAGAGAGAGACTGACAGACTGACTGAGAGAGACTGACTGACTGACAGAGAGACTGAATGACAGAGAGAGAGAGGCTGACTCACTGAGAGAGAGACTGACTCACTGAGAGAGAGAGAGAGCGAGAGAGAGAGGGAGAGACTGTGATGGAATTGGGGTCACAGTGTGTATGAAGCTATGCAATGCCTCTTAAGATTGCTATTGTATACTAATAAAAATGTATTATCAAAATGTGCTCTTTATAGTTACATCTGCTTTTGAAATACTGCATTGTCGCTTTGTCTAATGTTTTAAAACGGAAATGAGAAGGAGCAGTGGATGCACTTTTGTCAAAACTGAACGATGAGTGGGCCCGATGTTGTATATCATGACAGGAGTCTATATCAGGAAACCCACCTAAAATTGGGCAAACTACCCTGGTCTACTGATGGCAGGGACCCTGTAGTGAATGAACCACCACCTATGATAACCTGCTGGCAGACTAAGCCCAACCTTTAACTCCACCATCCAGTGTTACTTATAATGGCTGGCTTGGTGACAGTGGCGTAACAATAGCCCCGCATCCCCTGCAGTATGGCAGGTCGCTGGCCTGAGAGCTCTAGACTGGCACGTAGGATGATAGGGGGGCCCCCTCCATGTAGTTTGCAGGGGGGCCCCCTCAAGTTTCGTTACGCCACTGGCGTGCTGCAGTCCACTAGTGACATTTAGCTTACAGGTCCTGTGTACACTTTGTACCATATACTAAGAACTTATAGGAAATTTAAATATTCCAGTTAGCGGTATGCCAGTTCCTCCATCGAAAGAGAGTAACAGAACTTTATCACAGGCTTAATTTTACCCTATGATATGCACCAAACATTTTACTACAACCTATGTCCATCATTTTACTACGAATAAATGTAGATTAGTTCATGTCCTTCGTCTTAGGCTAACAAATGATGGGACTACTATACTCTATCAAGGAACACATACAAACCCATTTTACTCTGCCAGATTATGCATTTTCATCTTTAAGAGAGCGTGCTCACTATCCTCACCCTTGTCTTTGAGTCTCTCCTCTCGTCAGTCTCGCTTTACTCTCCAGCATCTCTCTTCTCCCCTTTCAACATTCTATCTGCCACATGCATCAACATAAGGAATTGCGATTTCTAAATATCGATTTTTAAGGAATCACTATTTAGGAATCTCAATTCCTTATGCATGTAGGAATCACAAAATTGCGATTCCTAAACATTACCTAATAGGTAATGCCACTCCATTAATTCCTATGGACCTATTGGCCCATTGGAATGAATAGGAATACATTCGCAAATTGCGTTTACCAAATTGGTAATCGCAAATTGCGAATGCAATTCCCAGGGTCCCCTGATGCACCCCCCAAAAAGGTAAGTGTGCACATGTGGTGCGCACACATGCACTGATGGCATGTGTGTGCGCCACATGTCACTTTGAAAAATGCACTTTTGTGCATTTTTCAAAGAATGCGCAAATTACCATCAACTTGAAGTTGATGAGAATTAGCATTTCCTAAATGCACAGTTTGCATTTAGGAAAGGCTTGATGCATTGCATTTAGGGAATCGCAAATTTCGATTCCTTAAAGGCATTCGCAATTTCGGTAATCGCAAAAAATTGCAATTACTTAAGTTGCGATTGGAAAGCCTTTGATGCATCAGAAAAGGCCTTTTTGCCCTCGCAAACTGGCCGATTCTGCCAATCGGCCCATTTGCGAGGGCAAAAATGCTTGATGCATGTGACCCTATGTGGCGCTATGTCTCTCCGGTTCTGTCCCCTTCCCTATTTCTCTTCTGCTTGCTCCCCTCTTGTTTTCTCCCTCTCAATTGTCTGTCTTGTCATTCAGATTTAGTTTCTTCTCTCTCTTGCATCTTTAGGATATTGACATCTATTGGGGCGGCACCTCCCACACCTGGCTGGCTGTTAATCCCCCTGGCACTATCCTTAATACCTCATCGATGCGTCAATAAGTTTATGAAAAACTGAAAGCAAACAGTGGTCTAAAAGCTCTCTGGATTCTGTAGTTTCCAGTGTGTGCACATCCCTGCCCCTCTACATCACCTAGGAGCTACTGAGGTGCTAAGGGCAGAAAGCAGACGAACTTGTGTTGTTGTCAAAAAGAGAGAGAGAAAGAGGTAGAGTGTGTGCGCGTGTGTGGAGAGAGAGAGAGAGGTTTTACTGTTATCTTTCATCTCTCCCATATATCTCTCCCTCTTTCGGCTCTATTGTCTCTCTTTCTTCCTTCACTCTCGGCTCACAAGCTGAATGACGGCGCGAGACTTGGAGGTTTGTTTTCACCGGGCCATACTTTCCATACAGGTTTGCAAGTTTGCTATTTTCAGCTCAGGGAAACCACAGAGGAGGCAGCTGCAAATTGCTTTGCATGCTACAACAACACCGTGCGCTCATACAATCTTATACGCGTCCCTGCCATGGCTGCGGGGCTTGTGTGGCACCCATAGGTCCAACACCCCACACCCTCGGTGTCCCTACTTCTGCCCACTGTGGTCCACCCCAGCTGCCGGAGGTGTTCAACCCACAGACCACTATCTCGCAAATCCTTGTCTATTATAAAGGAAATCTGGAGAACATAGCAGACTGTCCTGTCATTGACAAGCTCAGGAAAATGGCAGATACCGACTTCATAGTCAATCTGGAACCATGAGGCAAGCGGAATGGATTTGTCACCTGCACTGTTCAGCAGTCCCCGGGCCAGTGTGCGTCTCTTGTTTCAGGGAGTTTGAGAGAGGTCCTGGGACAACTGGATATGTTGTTCCTGAAAGGTAAGTTGATCGAGTTTCCTGGCCTCCCTCTTTATTCTGTCCTTTAGTTGTGAAGAGCCCAGCCTGGCTACAGTGTCTCTCAGTCTGGTTCCAGGGCTGTCCCTAGTTGCCCCAACTCTGAGCCCTCTTGTGATGGGGCTTTTTTGAGGAAGGAGAGAAACAACTTTTGGAGAACTGGGCCACATCATTGACCTCCTCATTCTATTAGATTGTTCAAATACGAATGTTATCCCAACTTGTTCTGTCTTCCAGGTCTGTGCATTTCTCCCACAACAATTTATGTTCATCTTCCATTTTGGTGTCAGATTCCTGCAGCTTTTCATCTCCCTGGCTCATAGTATCATCCTCACTGGTGGCCACGTGGTCCCCCAGGGCTTGGATTTCTTTAATGTCTTCAGAGATACCAGAAGATAAGTCGACTTGCAGGGCCTGTATTTGCATGGTCACCATAATAAAAATGTTGTCATATAGGTCTCCTAGGCAGGCTTGTAAATTAGTGATAGGTGATCCGCCTTCTCCCTTTTTGGAAGGCATTGTTGTTTGTGCCTCTGCCGACAGTAAAGGATCAGGCAGCGTCCTCTCTACAAAGAATGTTTGCACCCAGCAATCACTGAGTTTCTTTTGTTTTTTGCCGAGCTGCACAAATGTTCTAAGAGGCCCTTACAGGGAGCCCAAGACCGGGGTAATTTGGTCGGATTCCATGCTGGTCTGGCCACAGGCCATGCCCTTGATACAGCGTTTTCTGGGCCCACTTGATTCCCATTGGTCCTCCGATGGACTTTTTTGTCCAACTGAGGGGTGATGGGAGTTAACATTGACATCAATCAAATTCCATTAACAGTGTAACCCATTTGGCCACACAATAAAGACCAGGAATTGGTAACTATAGTTAAGGAGATTTATTACAAATTAATAATCACGTTCAGGTACACGACTCTTAACACTATGCTATAAAGGTACAGAAAAACAACAGATAAGCCCAAACTCCGAAAGAAATTGAGGAGGACCAATATTAGTCAGACAAGAAGTGCAGTCACAGCAATACAAAAGAGAAAGACAAGGATTTGATGCTCTGAGAAAAGTCTAACGTTCTCTTGTCTATACATTGAGTAATCTAAATCTCCTAAATCAGAGTCCAAGCTAAGAGGATAATACCCTAAAGAGTCTAAAAAATCTGGGAATTTCCATGAAGGAAATTAGAACAAGGCAAGGAAAATTAAGTAGGAAGGTGTCAGAATGTCAGAAGCTCGGTCAAGAGTTTTCTTTGGGTCAGAGAATAAGTGTTAGTCTAAGCCGTACTTAGGAAAGAATCAAAAGTGAGCATTGAGGTCTAAACAGCTCAGAGTCCAAAGGACTGGTAGTCTCTGAAGGGGCAAGGAAGGTTCAGAATGAGATGCCCTGAAGGATCTCTGGAAAAAGGGTTCTGAAGACTGAAAGAAGTCTGAACTCAGACAGTGTGAACACTAAGGGGTCTATTACGATGTTTGGCATACTCACGCCTGTCTCACACCATCTCGAAACAAGGGCCAACCGACCTCCGGTCGACGGTCCCAACCTCCTGATTAGGATGTGACCTTTCCAACATTTCCCTAGGGGAGCATGTATTACAGCCGTAGTACATGCTCCTATAGGGAAATGGGAAGTGGTGTTAATCCATGCAGGGATTAACAGGGGTGTGCCATAGGAACCACCCACACAAGGGGGCCATGCTCGTTCTCTGACAGGCATCCATGTAGGAAATCCCGACATAGAAAGCCTGCCTGAGACCTAGTATCGTAATCCCAAAGGCGGAAAGACCTCCCTTTTGGATTACGGGCCGGGTTCTGACTGGCTGATGGGCTCCTTGAGCCCGTCAGAAGCCAGCCAGGATAACCGGCCAGTTTAATTTCCACCTGCTAGCATTGTGATGCGGCTGTCAGAAAATAAACCGAGATGAGGCCCGGAAAGGCTCCAACCATCGGTCGGAGTCTTTCTGCGCCACATCGAAATCGGCCCCTAAATTATAACACAAAAGAGTCATCTAGGAAACACCCATTTGTACGTGTCATCAGGGGTCTATTGTTCTTGTCCATTTCTCATGTTGCAGACTGCAACGTCAGGGAAACATCTCACACTGGATATGGAAAGTACATCTTCTAACACACAGGTTAGATCGCAACATTGCTGAATAGGCCTTTCGGTTGACGCGCTGGCTCCTCATGTTCTTTCGTCAAGGTCTTCTTCTCAGGCTCTCTCCTCTATCACAAGTACAGTAATGTATCTATTCTTAAACTAACAATGCATGTGAATACCTGCAAGAAATGTCATGTTAGCAGAAAATGGAATACAGTATTTATGCAGCATGGTGAAATACAGGCCTAGTCAGGACAAGTTAAAGCATTAACTCAATTGTGCACCATTAATATGCGTGTGCACATTTATATACAAAGGAATATAAGTTTCTAGTGCATTAGATTCACATTACATGTAGCATACAATAAATCTTTAAAATAATCATGTGTAAATATGACTAGGAATCACCTTTGGATCCAATATACATGTAACATTAGTGCACACATTACATAAATTCTTTATTGTTTTAAGTTAAATCTCATTATGCATATTGCAGGATAGTTTCTAATTATTTTGCTAATCAATAAATATCATTCATTGTATTAAAGCACGCATTATGAAAGTCGAATTTCATCTTTATAATAAGTGCATTATCTATTAACCCCATTGCTGCTGGCGACGTCCAACGGACGTCGCGTGCACTACCTCGGTAGTGCTGCGCACGTCCAACGGACGTCGCGGCCCCGCTCGCGCAATAGAACGTTCCGCACTAGCACGGAACGTTCAGCGCAGGGAACAGGTTACAAGTAAGGATGGTTTATTTCATCAGGACCCCAAATAATATATCAATCAGTTAAGGTAAAAATACACAATATCCTCTAATCCTACAGAGAATGCACTCTTTAATAAGGATCTCAAGTGCAACACCCAAATTGATCATTAAACCACACAAGAAATATGTGCTAAGTGTATGTTCATGTCATGTATCTATTAACGTTTTTGTGATGTATTTTAACCGGTGGGCAATTTTGCACTGCACCACCCCCCTTGTCTACATTTTTTGAATTACTGGTCACATTTTGGAAAACACCAACAATGGCCTGTGGGAAGGTATAGCTATTAGTTATTTATGGTTAGATACATTGCCCAGGGTCACTGAAACTTGGGAGGGTGGTATCATATGAACAATACCAGAGAACCTCTTAATGCAATGGCCCTAGTTTCTGGAGGACTTTACAGGATAAAGTTCTCACTTACCTCAGGAAAAGTTTGAAACTCATACCCAGAGCCGAAGTTTGCCTTAATGGCCCCAATATTTCATGTTTAAGACCTGGGTACTCTAGCTATTCCAGCATCTATAAAGTACTAGAAAGGGCAAACACAGGTGCTTGTTCAATGATAGAAGAAGGATACTGACTCAAAGGGGTCGATATATGTTCTTTTCTCTGAGGCCAAGGAGGAGAGGTACGTGGCCGTTTGGTGGGTCAGCCAGAATTAGTCAAAACTTGGCTGAGACTGATGATTGCAGCTGGACTGAATCTCCAGTCAAACAACTGTAGCTGCCAGGGTAAGCTCGATAACAATCCTTGGTTAGCTTGGATGGAGGATGGTCTAGTTCTCAGATCACTGATATGGTCAACAATATAGCCTAATTTATTTTGAAATGTCAATTCATGTACCTTTAAGGATGGGAAATGTACTACTCAGACTCCCACTGCATCTGGAAAGTCGTGGGACTGCTCAAAGCAGGATAACTATTCCCTATTGAAGGCTTTGAGCGGGTTCTTGAACTTCCTCACAAAAATTCACTTCAGTTTTGGCTGAATGGGCTTTGCAGCACTCATCATAGCTATGCAGATCAGTTATTCAATGCGACCACTACTTGCGACTTGCATCTTGGCCTTCTGGTCAGGGGCCAACTCCTTATCCAGAAGATAGCACAGAGTCAGGACATGTCACAGGAACAGGTTTGGTCCTGAACCCTAGGCTCTTTCACATCCTTTGAAAAGAAAACTTCAAGGGTCCTGTTCCTGTTCAGACATCCCCCTCAGCTGATTCTACATAGCTTCACCAGAAGTCCAGATGAATGAGACCTATTTGCTCGTGGCTTTTTTTTATTTAATCCTAAATAGAGGCACTTACAAGAATCCAGGTTCAATCAAAAATCAATATTTCTGTACAATTTAGACTCTTGCCCTAGTCTGAGCAAGTAAACCTTTCTTGGCTTTCTTCCGGGGCATACAGTGGAGGAGAAGGGCCGGCGCCAACTGGGCAAAGGACATTTATCCAAGGAGAAGCCTGCAAGAAACTCCAGGTCCAGGCTAGCGGATAGACAGCAGAGCAAATAGACAAAGGCAGTTCAGGTACGGCTGCTGGGCAGAAGCATTTGAACAGGCAGAGTGAGATATTTACTTTCCACCGCACCCTGACAGCTGCAGAGTCTTTAAGGTGCAAATCCCAGGAACAGAAATATGTAGGTCTCCAGAGAGAACCACCATTTTATACAATTCATCTGGCACATTAACTTCCAGCCACGCAATGCATGTGCTACAGCGCGGCTCCAGAAATCATTTCTAATTAATACTCACCATTTCCCCGAAACCTTAAAACACACAATTCATGCATCAGTGGGGCCCATAACACTGTGCATTTACCCTGTTCACTTACACTTGGCTTCAACGCTCTGGTGAATCGCAATGGAGAAATGCTGTAACATTTGGTAGAGCGTCTAAACCTATTTACCTATTTATTATTTACACCTGCAGATTTAAAACATTTTACCATGGTTTTATTCAGACTTTAATTATTCAGACACACCACCATAGTGGCAATGGATCAACTAGAATGAAAATTAGGCGTAGGAAGAATCAAAGACCAGCTTTTACTTCTTCATTTATCTAATTTTTATTCAGAGCAAAACTTTATCATGTCTGACACTTTTCCATTAGTAAATCTTTATTCAGGAAAGATCTTAAAACTTTATTTCAAAATGATCATTTTATTTAGAGCTCAAGAAAAATCGCTTTATTTTAGAAAACAGTTAAAGTTTAGCAAAGAATAGATAGTTCCAATTTCATTCTCTCCTAACATCCCTAACTAACACCGTCATCTTATCCTTCAATCCTGTAAAGCAAACAAGTAAAAATCATTAGGATCTTACATCCAGGAATCGGTCAGCAATCGGGCAGCATCTCCAGTAGAAATCGAAAAAGCGACCCCTTCTAGCTAAAACCAGGGTTTTTTATACCCTATTTCTATCTAAACCCCAACTTAATCTATCTAAATTGTAACTACCATCACTTATTTGGTCTCTGATTGGACAAAATCGGGGTGGGTGAACATCTCTTCACCATTACAGCATCATTTTCACAACGTGTCAGCAAGAAATAAAGGATCTTTGTTTAAATCAGTCCGTGGCCTAGGCGCTTCCTTGCATTTGAAACATGCATCAACTCTCCCAGGCTCTAAGCATTACATCGTCCATGCTTGGCACCCATCCTAGGTTCCGGGCCATGGTAGCCTTGAACCTCCTCGAGCACAGGCAATTCACTCTGACTTGCAGGTTTTTGGCGCGCCTGCGCAGTTCAGCTCTTGCTCACTGTTTAGCCAAACGTCCATTTTAATTTTGGGTCTCACCAGCCACTCTTTGGAACTATCGCAAAAACAAACACAGATTTATGTTAAATATTGAATTTAAACCCCTTCTGTTTACCTCCCACCTAACTAATGTTTCCCAGTTAGTTGTGACCTAGCAAATAAGCCACATAAATGCATTTTATACTTACATTTCGACCTCTCCACCACACAAATGAATACAAGAAGCACATTTAAATTGCGTTTGGGGTATTTTTCAAGCTGTGCATTAATTCACAACGCAATAAAAGTACATATTAGCTAGTTTTTATTGCAACATGCAAGCAAGATAGTGTTCCCCGTGTGTAATAATAAAAATAATGTGTGCATTTTACTCTATGGTTGGTTAATTTCACAAAATGTGCAATTAGTAAATATTAACTTATGAGACATTAACTTTGCGAGGGGTACACAAAATTTTGCGTTTGCCACCTCGCTCCATCAATTCCCTCAATGGGTGATTTTATCACCAAATAACCCTCAAAATTTTGGAAAATTCAGCAGAACATGTTTCAAATTCTTTTTGTTAATGTCATCTATACTTTTGTCTCTTTTGAATTTTTGAAAACCTTTTCTTTAACTTCCTCCATTTCTATCTCATTCTTTTCTCTCATTCTTGCCAATCGTTCTTCATTCCTTTTCTTTATCAAGTTTCTGAAATCTCTTCTACCTTTGTATACACAGCATAACCTTATCATAAGGATTACTACCACTAAGACTATTAGCGGTATTAGTATTTTACCTATAATTGAACTACCTATTTCTTGAAACCAATGCTTAATTGCTGAGAAACTTTAACCCAGTCTTTCAAGGACACCTTCAACCTCCAGTGGTTCAATTTCTTTATGCAAATCTGTAATATTTATAATATACTTTTCAATGTTTTGACTTTTATCTGGAATGTAAGTACAACAATGTTGAACTTTCAATATTCCACAGACTCCTCCCTCTCTTGCTAAAATTATATCAAGGGCAAGTCGGTTTTGCATATCCATAGCTCTCATAGCAACCATTTCAGTATCTACCATTAGGAATCCTCCTGCTGTATCTGTTGATAATTTATCAACTATTGTAGACAATTTTCTGATTCTATTTGCATTAAACGAAATTCCCACTGCTAGTATCAGTGCTCCAAATACATCACCTATTATTTCTAACACAGTTTCTCTTCTTTTTCTACTTAAAACTTTACCTATCACATGCTTTCCATTAGTACCTCTATCTACATGGAAAATTTTAGGAAAGACCAAACCCACATAACATGTCCCATACCAGTGGTCTCGCAGTCTATAATAAGCTCTATTCCCACATATGAAATAAATTCCAGGAAAAACAGGATAATTTCCTCCTTTAAATCCCCAACCCCCTATAATTCTGTAGGTATCCTCACATTGACTTGCACCCACAAAATAATTGTCATACATCAAATTGTCTCTCCTAATACAAAATTTTCCCAACATTGGTGCATCTATATTGATTGCTACATTCACATCAATGTTCTCATCATCAAATGTGTAATATTTAGACTTTGCATGTTTCATCTTCTCTTTTCGTTTGTAAGCAATTCTCCTTTCCTCAACCATGTTTAAGAATGCCTTCTCTTCAACTCTCATTTTACATGTCAAATTATTATTAAATGCATACTTGTGCGTTAACTCATCTACTTCTAGAAAATATTCTCCCATTACCTCTGCATGTTTTCTTTTATTTAATGTGTTGTCAATCTTTAACTTTGCAAATATCTCATCTATATTAGAGTAATGATACTCCAGTTTCCCAGTCTTGTAAAACAAACTTGCAACAAGTTTGGAGTAACTACAAGTTACTCCATATGTAAGAGGAAGGTGGTGATAAGTCACCCCTTCTGACACTGATGCTGGCAATTTTACACAAACATAACAGCCATCAACCTTCATAGTTTTAATATACTCAAGCCATAACTTTGAAAAAGTATTCTTGGAGTAATCACTGATGGATCTATCTTGATGCAATTCTGGTTTATACACATGAGTCTCAGGCACCTTTTCTTTCTCACTTTGTTTACTTGAACTCACATTTGGTTTTAATTTTGTTAAATTACTTTGGAAAGGAATCACAATAGCTAAAAGTACCCACAATATCATCAATAGTCCCATACATATTGTAAAACATCTACACCATTTTCTAAAAATAGAACATTTCGTTCTATGATTGTTCATTGCCGTCTTCCCTAACACCGTTTCTTCGACCTTGTGTCACCTATAAATTTCACACCTCTCAGCACTCTAACAAGTTTTCTTCGACCTTGTGTCAATTACTATTCTAGATTTTTCTATAATTAGATTTTTCTAACAAATTTTTCTTCGACCTTATGTCAACTCCGACCTCTTCTATATGTACAAAATCTGTCTCACAGGACTTCAGACTTTTTATTTGAATATCATATACTTTGAGCACCTAACTTTCCATTTCTTAGTTGACTTCTTTACTCACTTTTCCCATTTGGCTTTGGGTTGTACAAGTTTTCTTGACTACTATTAACTTCAACAATTGGTGGCAGTACAATCAATGTATGTCCACTCAGGTGATTTGTACCTCTGATTTGGACGTCTTACTCTTTTAGGCCTTTGAATAGTCTCTATTTTCTTTCCCAATATTTCTTTCTGGCTAGAGATCTCATTCACTTGGTCTTCTTGCTCTTTTGTTTATTTCACTATTTTGAATCTTAATCCTCCAGTTCCCTTAGGCCAATTGTCTCCTTTGCAGACTTTCTTAGTCTTCGGCTCTATTGTATTATGCTCCACTCTCCAAGCTCTTTTTCTTGGGCTTTTTCTTAATGGAGTTTCATATGCACTGTCATCAGTTTCACTTTCAGTGTCTTCTACTGTATCATTGATTATGATCTTTACAATGTCTTTGTCTTCATCAATTTCAGTTCTCTCTACTGTTACTCTGTTAGGAACACCTTCATAACTGGTACTTGGAATCTCATCCTTGTCGTGAGTTACTTCCTTTTCTCCAGTTTCAGGATTTCCGCTCCTGCTTTCAGAGTCTTCAGTTTGCTTTACAGTTTTCTCTAACTTTTTCTTCACGTTCTTTTGCGTCTTTACTGGTGCTTGTCTTTACCGATTCTCGACCTTCAAGTTGATCTTCTGAATCTGGTATTTCAACACTCTCCCTTTCACCTTCACCTTCAGACGCAGAACTGGCTTCTGATACTTCCAGATGTCGACATTCCTGTCGATCTTCAATATCTGGATCCTTCTCTGGTTCACCTTCAGAATCAGAGTCAGTTGTACTTTCACCGTTGTATGGGTATTCAGGTTCAGGCACACGGATGGTGTGACTAGCATGAACCCACCTTTTCAGTCCAGCACACTTAACTGCAGTAGTACTGACCAAGATCACTTGACGTGGTCTTTGCCACCTTGGTACCAAGCAATTCCTTCTGCGATGAACTTTCACTCGTACCCAGTCCCCAGGTACTAGATCATGAGCTGGAACTTTCTCTTTGGTATTTGATTCAGTTCCCACCTGGTGGAGCACAGAAGTTACTACATCAGATAGATTCTTGCAGTAATCCAGAATGATGTCATTATTTATGGTTAGCAACTTATTAACTGGTACATAAGCCTGTCTCATCACCCTTCCCATCAAGATTTTGTGAGGACCTAATCCAGTTTTTCTGTCAGGTATGCTTCTTAATGTTATTAACACAAGTGGCAAAGCATCTGGACACTTCATTCCTGTTGCCAAACACATCTTTGCAATTCTATTTTTAATTGTTCCATTCACCTGTTCAACTACTCCTGAAGCCTCAGGTCTATATGCACAATGTAGCTTCTGGCGAATGTCCAGAGCTTCACAAATCATCTGCATCAACTCATTTTGAAAATGCGGGCCTCTGTCCGATTCAATTGTGACCGGGAACCCGAAACGTGGTATAATCTCATGCAAGAACAGTTTAGCAACAGTTAATCCACCATTCCTTCTCGTAGGGAAAGCTTCTACCCATCGAGAGAATAAACAGATTATCACAAGAACATACCTGAGTCTGTTGCATGGAGGTAATTCAACAAAATCCATCTGAACTCTTGTAAATGGGCCACCCTCCCGTCCTATGGTTCCCAAACTTACAACAGTTTTTCTGTTTGGATTGAATTGCTGGCAGACCAGCCATCTTTGACACAAACTTTCAGCAATCATTCTGAATTTAGGATTATACCAAGTCTGTCTAAAGAGACGAATCATAGCGTCTCTGCCAATGTGTGCTTGACCATGGTACCTTCGGGGCATATCTGAAATCATGCTATCGGGCATTACTGGTCTTTCATCTTTGTAAACCCAAATTTCATCTTCCTCCCTTTGTCTGCAACCTGATTTTAACCAAATATATTTTTCTTCTGTTCCTGCCTCTTCCTGCATCTGCTTCACTTCCTGCCAAGTTTCAACTACAGTGGTTAGCATTAAAGGACTTGGAACATGTTCTTCAGTTTTCTCTCGATTGATTGAAATTTGATTCTTGGCGCAATGCTTTGCAATTGCATCAGCGTAACTGTTTCCTCGTGTGATATAATCTTCTCCTTTCTTGTAAGCAGAACATTTTACCACAGCCAATTTTTCAGGCAACTGTATCACATCAATCAGTGTCTTTACAAACTCTGCATTTCAAATGGGTGTTCCTGCAGAGGTTAAATAACCTCTTTGGGACCAGAGCTGTCCATAATCATGAACAACTCCATAACCATATTGACTATCAGTCACTATGGTTACTTTCACCTCTTTTCCCAATTCACATGCTCGTATCAAAGCAATTAACTCCGCTATTTGAGCAGAATGAATTCCTTTCAGACAAGATGCTTCCAGCACTTCTGCCACTGTACAAACAGCATATTCAGCGCTTAGAACACCACTCTCTGTTCTCAAGCATGATCCATCCACAAACATTACAAAATCTGATTCAAGCAAAGGTTCATCTTTAATGTCTGGACGAGGCTTTGTGCAATATTCCAGAACATCCAAACACTTGTGATCAAGCTCACCTTTCACTTCTGCTTCAACTGTATCAGGTAACAGTGTTGAGGGGTTGACATTCACACATCTTGCAATTGTCACATTCTCAGCTCCCAAAATTATTTTCTCATAACCTGTCATTCTGCTGTTTGTCATGTACTGAGTCTTTGCTCTTGTGAGGAGAATCTCCACTGAATGAGGTACATAGACTCTCACAGGAAATCCCATCATAATTCCTTCACTTTGCTCCAGACTTACACTGGTTGCTGCTACTGCTTTCAGACAACCTGGCAAAGCCTTTGCAACAGGGTCCAAAACAGCTGAGAAATACGCAATTGGTTTTCTCATTCTTCCATGCCTCTGAATTAATACTGACAGAGCACATCCTTCTCGCTCACTGCAGTATAGTTCAAATTCTTTTTCGTAATCAGGCATTCCCAAAGCTGGGGCTTCACACAATTTAATTTTTAGCTGTTCAAATGCTTCCATCTCTGTTTTGGTCAAAACAATAGGGTCTCTGATATCTGCTTTTGTCAGTCTCTGCAATGGTTTTGCAATCAATGAAAATCCACTTATCCACTGTCTGCAATAACCCACCATTCCTTGGAACATTCTTACCTGTCTTCGAGTCTTGGGGGGCTGCATTCCTTGTATCATTTTAATCCTTTCAATTGTGACCTGTCTGATTCCCTTTGCAATCTTGTGGCCTAAATAATGTACTTCTTTCTGGCAAAACTGCAATTTTGATGGAGACACTTTATGTCCCTCCTCAGCCAAATGATTCAATAATGCTACTGTATCAATTATACAGGCATCCTTTGTTTTTGATGCAACCAAAAGATCATCAATATACTGTACCAACACAGATTCTCCAGGCATGCTCAAATTTTCCAATGATTTCTTTAGCAGATGATTAAAAATTGATGGACTCTCAGTGTACCCTTGTGGAATTCTACACCATGCTAGGATACGATTTTGGAAAAGAAACGCAAAAATTGGTTGGCTTTCTGGATGCAATGGAACAGTAAAGAACGCATTGCATAAATCAATCACTGTGTACCATTCTGCACCATGAGGTATTTGGTACAAAATCACTGCTGGATTCAGGGCAATTGGACAACATGGGACAACAATTTTATTGACTTCTCTCAGGTCCTGCACAATTCTAAATGTTCCGTTTGGCTTCTTCAATCCCATAATTGGCGAATTACAAGGACTACTCTCGATTTCTCTTAAAATTCCCTGCTCAATCATTTTGTCAATCACTGGAGTAATTCCTTCAATTACTTCGGCAGTCATTTTATACTGTGTTATATATGGATAACTTGCACCTTCTTTTATGGACACTGTCACAGGATCAACTCCTTTCATCAAACCTATATCTTTACCAGTGAAATCCCACACACTTTCTTTCACTGCCTCTTTCAGTTCAACAGGAATTTTCTCTATCAAAAACAGGAAACAGTTTGTCTTGTTCTGCCTCAATCATGAGCATTGTCAGTTTATACAAACTATCTTCATCTGGAGTCTGCAATTCTATGCCATCTGGTGAACAGTATATGGCACAGTTCATTTTACACAATATATCCCTGCCTACCAAATTAACAGGACTACTGTCGCACACCACAAACCGATGCATATCTTTATACGTCCCAATCTCTATTTCAACTGGTTTTGTCAAAGGAGTATTTATATGTCTGTTAGCTACACCTACAACCTGGATTGTTTCACCCAAGAGAGGAAGATTTTGAATTTCCACTGATCCAACAGTAGAACGGGTAGCACCAGTGTCCACTAGGAAAGTTATTTCCACATCATTCACTTTTACGCTCACAAGTGGACCTGACTGATCTACCTCAAGAGTGGCTCCAAGCACACACTCTTCTTCCTCCCTCAGGCACCGTCAGAAACTTTCATCCGGCTCACTGCCATTCTCTTCTTGCAACCGATATTGAGGACACGCATTTACTCTTTGCGGTCTTTTTACCTGCTCAGCACCACTGAATCCTGTCTCTCCACTGTATCTCTGCTGATTCCCACTGTATGGCAGTGGCGGTTGCGGAACCTGACTTTGCTGATTTGCTATCTGCTGTTGCTGCGGTTGCTGCTGATTTACCTCAAACAATGCAGATTCAATGATGTATGTTCCCCATTAACTCTAGGCGGACATTTACACTCTCGTTTTCAATGCCCTATCTGGCCGCAGTTAAAACATGGCATTTTCTTTTTTAATTCATCAATATTCCCCACCAATTCAGGTTTACCTTTAGTCCCACTTTGATTCCCTGCATTCTTATTCTCCATCTGTGCTACTTGTTGTTCGGCTACTTTTACTTGTGCCCACATGGCTTTCTCTTTCAGCTGCTTTTGTTTTGCATCAATCTCCTCACTACAATATTTTGCTTGTCTCAGAACCTTATCTACTGAACTCGACTGCCAATCCATCATGCTATGTCTAATCAGGTCTGAAATTTCTGGTCTTAATCCATATACGAATCTATATACAAAGTGACTCATGTCTTTCTCATTTAATTCCTCATAACCACTGTACTGTTTAAAGACTAACAACAACCTTTCGTAAAATGAATGCACAGTTTCTTTCGGCTCCTGCGTTGTTCTGTCTATCTTTACCCAATCAGTTTCTTTTGGAGGTATTTTGTTTTTCAACCATACTATCACTTGCTCGTATTTCCTCATCACGTCTGGTGAAGGAGCTCCTGTTTTCTCATCTCTGGGATATTCCTCCCTTGGCCAATTCGCAGATATTTTACATTCTGTCCATAAATCTGTTGGCACCACTATGTCAAACAATCCATCTAAATCAATCCATAGTACCTTTGACACCTTTACAAATCTGTCAACTTGTCGATACCATTCTACTGGCTTTTCTCTCAGTCTGGGGAAATCATTCGTAAATGACAATATATCTTGTCAGCTCCAAGGAACATGTACATATCCTCCTCCAGGAATCTCTCTCATAGGGAATTCAGTTGCCACTTTCCCCTTTTCTCTAATGGGGAAAGCTAAGGTAGACTTATCACTATTTTCCTCTTTCTTCTTTGCCCACTTGACTCTCCATTTGCCTACATCACCCCATTTGCGCAACAACACAATCAAATCTTTTATCTGAGCTTGTCTTCCTGCAGTGTTCATATTTTCAATGTCTTTTTCTGCAAAATCTACTCGATAGGTTTTCTGCAATGACTTTATTTTGGAAAAATCTATTCCACATTCACTTGCCACTTCTTCCAATTGATCGTACATCGTCTTAGCTCTCCATGTTATACTTTTACATAAAAACATGAGCTCATCATCCTGGTAAGTTTTTAATCTGCCAGTCCCAATTGTTCCTATTATTAATTCTTCCATATCTATTTTTAATTTAGTCACGTCCAACACTTTTAATTCCTGCTCTTTTAATTTTAACGATTTTATCCATTCACTTAACTCTTTTTCTGATGGTCCCATGAGTGTCTGCGTTAAATCTACTTTATCTGCACTTCTCTCTGGAGTAGCAGAGTCAGATTCTGCTCCTGTCGGGTATCCGCATGACAAATTTTGATTAAAAGTGAACTCTGGTGGATTTACACTTAAATTCTTCCTTATTTCTGATAGATCAGGACAAATATTCTCTTTTTCTCCTTGTAAACTTTGCTGTAATGGAATGGTTAATCTTGGCTCTTTTAATTTCTGGTCTTCAAATACCGGTATCACAGGTCCTATTGTTACTGGCACAGTTACAGCTTCCATATTCTTAGTAAGGTTTTGAATTAATTCATGTGCAGAACGCTCATAATCAGTCATATTTGGCTGTTCATTACTTCATCTTTCTGCACTTAGCACAATTCTGTGTGAATCATTACTTTGTACAGGAGTTCCTGTAATTCTAGCTTCTCCTATCGGTGTACTCAGGACATATCTTGTTTCTACTCTTTCAGGAAAATATCTAAAATTGAATGGTTGTCTTGGCTTTTCATTAACTCTTTCTTCTGCCATCGGGGCATTTGGGGTAGTCCATAAAGAACTTGGTTGATATGGGGGTGGTCTCCTATTTAATATTTCTTCTAAAACAGCATCCTCTGATTCGCTTTCACCATAGCTTTGATTTCCCACTTCTGTATTCTTTTTTTCTGTACTTTTTTGTCCCTCATATTCTTCAACCAATCTGACGGGATACATGTCATCGCACATACTTCCATCCCTCCATCTTTGCATTCTAGTCTCATGTGTTTCTCCCCACAAATCTCTGCCTCTACCTCTCGGTCTAAGATGCCTACTCAACCTCTCACTCTCCATTTGATGCATCTCATCTTCCCACTCAACCAGTGCTTCAAATTGAGTTGGTCTGGGTCTTGGTTCAAGTTTCATCATTTTGTCGCTCAAATTTCTCAGAATAGCCAGATCAAACGATCCTCCTTCCGGAAAAGCTAACACACCATCATCCTTGGTATAATGTACCCACTTTTCCAACCAAACACACGTATGGTAACCATATTTCGTCAACATATAGGAAGCAGGCGTTTTCGGTGAAGGAAGTATTTTCCCTCTCTCGTAACTACCTCTTTGTCTTTTACGAACATGTTTTTCAGCTTTTTAAACCATGAAGATTTCTTCCTGTTATCATCATAATAGTAGTATGACATTTTCGGTAAACTTTCCTGCTTTCAAAAGATTGCGTACTATTTCTGTTGTTGATTCGGTAACACCAACCTATCACAGCGCGGTTCGCACTAATGCACCAGTTGGAACACGATACGTCACTATAGTGCTTAACCAATAGCCTTTGCTGCTTTCTGTGATGAACCAATCAACTCCTACTCTGTCTTGGTCACACGGACCAATCCCAGCGCGACACTTTTGACGTCACCAGCGCTCCGGCTTCTGCAGCACCAACTGACCCCTCCCTTACAGGTTTTTTTTCAAGAAGCCGTATTTACAAGATATTTTACAAAATCAGTTAGTAACTTACACAAAACAATTCCACTAATCTGTTTCGCTAATAAAGTGATAGAATTTTCAATCACACAAGTATTCTGTACCTGGAGTAGACGACGCTTATCTCCTCAGAATTTTTAGACTCGCCAATAAAGCAACACTACTGGCCTTACCCTTCTATCAGGCAATAACGATCTTGCTTCTCTAGGAAAGCACATACAGAGATCTTTTTCACCTCCTTAGAGACATTCCCAGAGTTTCACTTGAATGCGTATTGCAATATCATTTACACACATTCATTCGGAAAACCCTATTCATATGTGCATGAACTCTGTGTTTCTAGTAGGCACGCATCCATCTAACCTACCACAGAATTCCTCTATTGTTAGCAAAAGAGAGGCGCCACTCCCTTTACCCTTCAATCGAGCTCGGGTTAAGACCTATTACTCTCCCAGCAGTAAGTTTTAGTCGGGAAGCACGGAATGATCCCTATACTTGAAGGCTGAAATGTCATAGACTGTCCTCATTATACATTTATCCTTTCACACCTAAGGTCCCTAAACAGTGATATATGACAAAACCACCGCAGTATTCGGCGATACTCCTTTTTTGAAACAGACTAATTCACTGTGTAACTTTACCTAGCCACACTTCCTCTGCCTGCAGACAGAGGCACTGGCTTGACCCTACTCTATGAAGCCTTTCCAGGACTACATGTAACGTAATACAAACTCAACTGATGTTAGTCATAATTCTGTACATCAAACTCTATATAGTACTTTACCATAACCCTAGCTAATTTCCTTAGTAACCACTACTCTGCTACCAAGTTAATAACTGCTACAGCGCGGCTCCAGAAATCCTTTCTAATTAATACTCACCATTTCCCCGAAACCTTAAAACACACAATTCATGCATCAGTGGGGCCCATAACGCTGCGCATTTACCCTGTTCACTTACACTTGGCTTCAAGGCTCTGGTGAATCGCAATGGAGAAATGCTGTAACATTTGGTGGAGCGTCTAAACCTATTTAACTATTTATTATTTACACCTGCAGATTTAAAACATTTTACCATGGTTTTATTCAGACTTTAATTATTCAGACCCACCACCATAGTGGCAATGGATCTACTAGAATGAAAATTAGGCGTAGGAAGAATCAAAGACCAGCTTTTACTTCTTCATTTATCTAATTTTTATTCAGAGCAAAACTTTATCATGTCTGACACTTTTGCATTAGTAAATCTTTATTCAGTAAAGATCTTAAAACTTTATTTCAAAATGATGATTTTATTTAGAGCTCAAGAAAAATCGCCTTATTTTAGAAAACAGTTCAAGTTTAGCAAAGAATAGATAGTTCCAATTTAATTCTCTCCTAACATCCCTAACTAACACCCTCATCTTATCCTTTAATCCTGTAAAGCAAACAAGTAAAAATAATTAGGATCTTACATCCAGGAATCAGTCGGCAATCTGGCAGCATCTCCAGTAGAAATCGAAAAAGCGACCCCTTCTAGCTAAAACCAGGGGTGTTTATACCCTATTTCTCCAACTTAATCTATCCAAATTGTAACTACCATCACTTATTTGGTCTCTGATTGGACAAAATTGGGGTGGGTGAACATCTCTTCACCATTACAGCATCATTTTCACAACGTGTCAGCAAGAAATAAAGGGTCTTTGTTTAAATCAGTCCGTGGCCTAGGCGCTTCCTTGCATTTGAAACATGCATCAACTCTCCCAGGCTCTAAGCATTACATCGTCCATGCTTGGCACCCATCCTAGGTTCCGGGCCATGGTAGCCTTGAACCTCCTCGAGCACAGGCAGTTCACTCTGACTTGCAGGTTTTTGGCGTGCCTGCGCAGTTCAGCTCTTGCTCACTGTTTAGCCAAACATCCATTTTAATTTTGGGCCTCACCAGCCACTCTTTGGAACTATCGCAAAAACAAGCACAGATGTATGTTAATTATTGAATTTAAACCCGTTCTGTTTACCTCCCACCTAACTAATGTTTACCAGTTAGTTGTTACCTAGCAAATAAGCCACATAAATGCATTTTATACTTACATATCGACCTCTCCACCACACAAATGAATACAAGAAGCACAATTAAATTGCGTTTTGGTTATTTTTCAAGCTGTGCATTAATTCACAACGCAATAACAGTACATATTAGCTAGTTTATATTGCAACATGCAAGCAAGTTAGTTTTCCCTGTGTGTAAAAATAAAAATAATGTGTGCATTTTACTCTATGGTTGGTTAATTTTGCAAAACGTGCAATTAGTAAATATTAACGTTATGGGACATTAACTTTGCGAGGGGTATACAAAATTTTGCGTTTGCCACCTCGCTCCATCACATGTGTAACTTGCCAGTATGAATGCATTGCATATGCATGGGGTAGTAAGGGCCCCAGGTACAGAGGACCTGCTGGGTTTTACTAAAAAGTTCCAATAGGTCAGCTCCCCACCAAGAGTACAGACAAAAAGGGCTGTGTCCCTAACTCTAGAATCAGATGCCACCAACAGCCACATTCCCAATAGCTTGTTTCAAGGACATCGATTGTGAAGTTAAAACTCATTTGCAGCCCATTCCAGTAACCTAAAGTAACCATGTTTTCTTGCTCATAGTAACTTTGCCTACCAGATTAACTTGTTGTTGAGTTTACAATTTGTTGTGGCTTGACGTGAAATTCAGTAAACCACCTTGCCCCACCGAAACATTACATTTTTGTTGCTCATGAATGCCATCTAGTAGCTCTTGTGAGCTCAAATCTGCACCTGCTTTAATCTTTGTGAGAATTTAGTCATGTCATTGATACGAGAAAACTTTGATTCACAGACTATTTTTATTTATGCTAAAAACAATTCACACACTCTACCAGTGTTTTATTTGCCTTTTATTTATAGTGGTACAAAAGGGGGTGGTGATGGACGGAGCATCCGAACCAATCAAACACTCACACCCAGTCAAAAGATCTGGGTTTGATCCATCACCATTCTTTAGCCCACTCTGCCATCCCAGTTCAGACATGGCTATATGCAAATCAGTCTGACCCTGTGCCTCATGGGAAATGTCCAGCCCGAACTGCCAAGCCATGCCTTCCATGGACCGGAAACAAGCTTCCGAGGACCGGTTTCTGGCATTGAAGCCGTCTTCAGCCCGGCTTGCTTGAATCCAGTGGCAAAGTGAGCAAAGGACTCATGTCTGAGCATACCCTGCCACACTTATGGCGGCCAAAGCGGTACAAAAGGGGGTGGAGATGGTTATTTATAGTGGCACACTTTACGTTTAGCCTAGGCTAGCAAACCCAGTACCCCAGGCTAGCAGACCTGCACTGATGAAAGAAAGAGAAGACATGGAAAAAGTGCTTCATTTGTGCAGGTGGTGCCAGGTGCCAGGTGGCAGGTGGTAGGTGCCAGTACTCATTTTTGGAGATTAGGGCTTATTTATCATCATCAAATTTCTACACAGAGCAACAGAAAGAAAATCAGCAAACGGAGGAAATCAGTGGCAACTGGTGAAAGAGTGGGATAAAGAGACAGGAAGTGTAGGGTGGTGGAACAAAGGCACCAGGTGTAATCAAGACTTGACAACCTTGGTATTCAGCAACCATGCTATTAGGTAGCGCTGGTTGTAGGGTGCTAAGAAAATCTTTGGGTCTCTGTAGTAATTTGCTTTTACAAATTAAGCACTGCATAGTGGCATAGCAGGTATTTATTTGCTATTAATACTTTACTCCTTGCAAGAGCAAATCGGCATGTGGGGGCATATTTTTACAGAATCGGTAAATCTCAGATGTAGGTGGGACTCTTCTGAGTCCCAAAGGTCCTACAAATTCGGTATTTTACCACCCAATCCAATTGGGTGTTAAAATACCGAATCCAGGTGTGCATGCACATGTGTGCATGCACACCTAGCCATGTGACAGACAGACATGCCCTTAGGGCATGTCTGTGTGCCACATGGCGCACATGCCTTGCTGGAATTCACAGCCCATAGGAATCAATAGGAAATACCGATTCGGTATTTACCGAATCGGTAAATACCGAATTTTAACGATTCGGTATTTCCACATCTGGAAATACCTACATCTCCCCCCTTCATATTTACCGATTCATAAATACCGAATCGGTAACATTCGGTATTTATGAATCGGTAAATATCATTTACCTACATCTAGCCCTATGTTACTTACCCCTCTCAGCATCTGTTCTTAGCATGTAGTGCTGTAGATTCATATGCTCTGCATAATCCTGCCATCTAATGTTGGGCTCTGACATTTGAAACATTTTTCTTCTTCTAGGAAATCATTTGAGTCACAAGGTACAGTGACTCCTCCCTTAGTTGGCAATGCGTATGGATACTGGCTCCATTGTTAGATTGGTTTTAGCACAGCGAGGAAGCTAAGATGGAACAGCCAATAGGACAGTTTGGTGACAATGCAAAACATTATAGACAAGGAGTTTTTAAGTTGTAGGTGAAGGACTGTACATTTGCAACATTTCTTTTCCCGATGTAGGCTGCAATAGCAGCCAGGCAAAGACATGTGGAAGTGTCGGCTATGCCTTATTTTTGCAAGTGGAGGAGGTAACAGATAACATCTGGACTTCAGATTTAAGATTGTCCAGGTGCTTGTCAATGCAGTACTTGAAAACCCTTTTCCACTTGGATGCATACAAGGCTCATGTAGTGGGTCTGCATGCTTCTTTTAGGAAGTTCATGCATTCTTGAGGGAGAATAAAATAACTAAATTCTAGGACCTCAGGAGCCAAATTGCTAGATTGAGCTGTCTGGGTTTGGGGTGCCTCATTCTGCTTTGGTTGTGAGTGAGAAGGTGTGGTCTGTTGCAGAGCTTCTCAGGGTAACCAACGGACATCTTGAAGAGGGTCAAGAACCAAGGTTGTCTGGCCTTTGTTCATGCATCATTTGGTTTTGTTGTGACATGGATTAACTTTTTGTTTTTTAATTTATTTTCCTTCTTCTTCTTTATTTTAGAATTTGCTTTACTTTTACCATTGCAGGCTCTTGTGTTGACATAAACCACTCGTACGTTCTAAAAACATTATGACAATACCAAGCACGTATTCTGCTCCCTCTCCTTAGGGAGCGATGACTGCACAAAATAAAGATCACTGCCACCTACCGCTCTGCTTTTTGAGGCATGCCTATAACTGTGCCCATGTTATTAATTAAAGTTTGTAGTATGTGTAGCTGTAGATACACATGCTCTGCATACTTCTTGCCATCTAGTGTTGGTCCAGGACCTTTGCTACTTGTTTTTCTTTGAAGAAATCTTTTGAGTCATCAACTATAATGACTCCTCCCTTAGTTGGTAATGGGCATGGGCACCATTGTTAGATTGCTTTTTTCTGCCTTCAGGTTCAGACGTGTACCGATCAGGCTCTGTGCTCCTCGTCTAACTGCGCTTAGTGACAGGCCCATGTGATCTCACGACTCCCGTGCTCAAGGAAGATCTCCCTGTGACAAATCCTTGATTCTGTTTTGCTTGTTTGTCTCTACTTGATTTGCACCAAAACATCGCTTTGGGTTTATTAACCTAGAGGTGCACCGAAAAGGAGTCCCCTCCCTGCACCCCCATCGCCTCCAGAACTCCGTCAACAAGAACGCACGGTCAGTGATGGAAAGGACGCAATACTGCCACAAGTGTCATTCTAAGTTCCCTTGGACTGACTATTAACAAGTCAATCACTGCTTCTCCCCTGAGCATGAAAACACCACATGCCAGGCCTGACTCACCTAGTGGTCCTGAAAAACTCTTTGGTAACGATGTGAAAGGAGATGGGCTCATCTAAAAATGCAGAGGCAGAAGTCGGATGACACCCCAACATTGTCTGGGAGCGCAACGTTGAGGTGGAGGAAGAAGCTGATCCTGCAGAGGCCCAGATGGTCCTGTTCGGAGGCAAGTTCTCCTGGGTAAAACAACAACACGATCCCAAAGCTTCACAGCCACAGAAGACTACGACCGTGAATATAGTCAGCACCCAAACACAACTTATGGCTGTGTAGTGACTATTTGTACAGGCAGAGCACTGTCCCAAAGGGGTTCCGGCATTGAGCCCAGAGTGTCAACAACAACCCACCGGGACACCACTTCCTTCGTGCCATGTTCAGAACTGACCAAAGCCTTTTGAGCCAAAACTGCTCATGCACAAACCTCTGGCCCCTGCAGAGCTGGCAGGGTCCCCCACACTGAAGCCAGCACAAGTACTGGAGCCGACACCAGCACTAAAGACATCGGTGGTACTGAAGCCTACATTTGCACCAAAAATAGCCTGCATGTAGAAGGCTTCTTAAACACTGAAGATACATCGACTCGAAACACCACCGACAACCAGCTCTGAATATTCGAAGCAACTTAATCGCCAGCATAAGATATTCGCTAAAAGCATTTGTTTATTCACCCACAGATGGGCAGAACCGCCACAAAGCTGCAGACAAAGCCACAGGACAAGCTTTCATGAAAGCTTCCAAGAAAGAGGAAATTTAATTTTAAGGAGTAGATTGCTTTGGAACTCCTCCACCACCCAAGCAGAAGAGACATCAGGCCAGGGGCACTTGTCCTCTTCATGCATGATCTCCATCTCCTCCTCCTCCTCCTTCTACTCCACCTTCACCACCACTTCATGCCCCATCTCCCTCATATTCACTGGAGGGTTCATAAAACTATTCTTATGAGGAGGGCAGCCCACTTCATCAGGCCTATCCAAATAATGCACTTAATAATCTGAGCCAAGGGACAACCCATGGCATGACTATGACTTTATTCCCCAGGATTTCCTGAAGCAGAGAGGCCATGACACCAGGCTAAAGGAGTGAGTGAAAGAAGACTTGGTGTAATGTGTCACAGTCTATCACGGTCCCTCCAATCATGACGCCCATGTTTTGTATAGGTTTCTTGGCTGCTGCCGGGGCGTAGCTACCACTGATATAGCAGGCTCAGTGGCACCGGGACCCAGTGTACTGTGGGGTCCATTGAACGATGATACTTGCAACTTCTTTCAAGAGGCCATTTTCCTTGCTGTGCTCCAGGGTCCATTGTATACTGCTACACTATTGGGCCCCACAAACCTCACTGGCCTTGTTACTCAAAGTGCCCAGAAAGGTCACAAACACAAACATACACCCTTCTCCAGACCAGACTCCTGGGGCCAGGGCCAGTTAGATTCAGTTCGAACTAGCAAAGTGTTGGGGGTCTGACTTAACATAGGGCGGTCACAAGATATAGTGCTGAGCCCTCTCGCTACACAGTCACCGCGACACCTCATGCTTGATCCCTACCTGGCAGCTACTGTTGCTGCCCTTCTACATTCTCCTCTTTGTTAGATAAACTGTTGGTATCAATTCCTAGATAAAAAGGGAGTGGGCTGCACAACCTATAAAGTTTAATGTAATTGCATTTCTGTTCTGAAAAAAAATGTTTAGAAGTTTGCCGCAGTATGCTTAAGCGTGTAATGTAGTGAAGAGGGGTGAAATAGAGTCGCTTATTCTGGTACTAGCTGTCTTTTGGGGACTGATTATTCCCCAAGGAGGTAGTCAGAGTGCCTCGTTGGTTGTTATTTTGGTCAGTCTGTTGCAACACCTCTAGAATTAAGGAGGAAAGGCTGACAATATTGTGCTGCAAGAAAAAGAAAATTGTGCCGTAAAATGGGGCACATTTGGAGACCATTATATTTTGCTATTTTGTCATCTTAGCACACACTTGAGCTAGTCATTATTTTTTTGTTGAAATCTGCATATTTTTGAGTAAGTGGTGGATTATGTGTAAAGTGTGGTAAATCTATATTTATGTGGAAAACAACATGGCTGCAGAATTGCAGAACTCCATTGACCTTGGTCTGCTGCAGATGCTTGGAGACTCCTGCTTCCTTGTTCTCTCATAGTCCATTCCTAGAACCAGTGGTTTAACTTGCAGCACTTCCATTGCATTGCTAGAGTATCCCACTTCCTCATAGCGCCCCAACTCAGCAGTCCATCAGAGGACTCCAGAAACAGGAAGCAGGCCGCATCCTCACTGCCATTAAAACTGAGGCAAGAGGAACCAGAGGCTAGAAGGTAACACTTAGGGGCCCATTAGGATGGCAGGCGGTAGCCACCGCCGGCCTGGCGGGGGTGATCCGCACGTCATCCTGCCATGAATGACCCCCCGCCACATTAGGATGGCTGGGGGGTCCGCGGCGGACGTAAAGTCCGTCTGCCGCTTTTACGCCGGTCATGGAAAGGCTCGAGGTCTTTGCTGTTGGAGGCCCGTAGTGGGCCAGCAGGGTGTTGGGAGGTGGGGGGTGCACATGAGGGGTACCTATGGTACCCCCCTGCATTTGCATGCACAAGGTGTCAGGCACCACACACTGCATGTCACGTTGTGCATTCAAATGCACAACATGCATTTTTAACATTGCGGTGGGTGCTGCTTACAGCGCCGCCCGCTGCAATGTTAAAATTACAGGATGCGCCCAACTGTGTGGCAGGTGCATCCTAATTCGAATGGCGGGACCGCCGCGACATGGGTGGTTGGTCCCGTGCCCCGATAATGTGGCGGGCGGACAGGTGCGGGCAGCAGGCCAGAAGCCAGTTTCTAACTTTGTGGACCCAGACAATGCCTTCAGATCAGGTCAGACCTCAACTGTCTTTAAAAACTGTGAGCCCAGGTGCTGTTGGCAGATCAGGACAGTGTCGGCTGCTCCACTATGGCAAAGGAGCATCACCCCTGCCAGCAGCCACAAAATGAAAAACATAAAATAATAACAACATGGTTTTATTATCATTTTATTTTTAAAACAAGTCTTGGGGGCGGGCCAGATGACAGGCTGAAGGGAGAGTGCTTCTGCACTCCTGTCAGTGCGCCTTTCAGTTTCACTGCCCCTCTCAGGACAGCCAAACCGACATGCGCACTCCATGTCTCCAACCTGGGTTGCATTGCAGAGTTGGAGACATGCAGGCACAGGCTCATAGTGCCAATATCGGCCCAGCCCCAGACCTTTCTTCATACAACACACCCCTCCACCAATAACCGACACAACACAAGTTTGATGGAGAAAGTTGTTGCAGTTTTATTATCATATACATTATGCTCATGTTGGGTTATCTTACGGGTCGATCCAGAGCAGGCCGCCTCTCGCGACCCGCCCACCTGATGAGCCATAACCTCCCGGGGTGTTAACTGCGGGGGCGTTGTCAGTTTCGGGGGAAGGTCTAACCCCTCCCCTCGGCGGACCACTATTCCGCCCCTTGCTCACGCCCCCCCCCTCAGGGGGCGGAGCGTTGTGGCAACCCCTGGTTGCTCAGGTCTACAACCGCCCGAAGGACTAACGGGGCGCCGTTGGTCCTCCAGGATCCATCACAGCGTGGATCTCCCTGGGGGATAATTCTGCTCTCGCACCCACCGGTGCTCCTGTAGAGGGTACCCCTCTGTACCATTCTGCATTGGATCGCCCTGTAACTCCGCCTGCAACACAAAAGACAGTAATATTAATAGCAACCCCCCGCCACTTACTGCCCGAAAGCAGGGTAAGCGGATGGGAGGGAAAAGGCAACGGGCAGTCACCCGCTCAGGGTCCAGGCCGGGGAGGGCGAGGGTCAGCGCGAGCAGCGGCCAACGAATAAAGAGGGCGCTTGACCCTCGCCCCCTGGGCTATATAGTCACCCCTCCCCCCCAAGACACAGGAAGTGACATCACGGGGACCACTGATCCCCCCCAACCACTAGACCGCTCAGGGTCTGTGCCACCCTATGGCACTAAGGGTGGCCACCCTCGTAGGTGGCCACCTTTGGTGTCCCGGGGCAGCCAATCATAGTGCCAATATCGGCCCAGCCCCAGACCTTTCTTCATACAACACAATGAACATTGTACTGTTTTACAGAAACTACAAAAGACCAGAGACAGTCTTGCAAAGGAACATTTGCCCTCCACGTCGGACGTTGCGTTGCAGATCCCGGTAGTCGGCTGGCTACCCCAAGTTGGAGAACTGGTTCAAGAGAAGATCGATAACAAGAAAGAATTTGGTCCTTCCTATCGAGCTCCGGTTCCAGTCCTAGGAGTGAAGGGCACAAGAACAGTTGTTTTACCACCACTTCCTGGTCGTAAGGAAAACAGGTTTATCTCAATTGACAATGTCAAGATACACAGAGTGGCCGATTCTTCTTAGCATGACACCGGCTGTTTCCTGTCCTTCCATTGTGAGAAATTCAGTTTTGCCCACTGCTTCTAATCATGAAACTGAAGTGGCAATCGAGTTGCCTGCTATTTCCAGTCCTTTATTAAGTACTTATAACTTTATAACTCTGCCCGGTACAGACCTTGCTGAAATAGACTATACTTACCCCACTGACTTGTCCATGCCTGACCTGCAAGCCCGTTTGGCCACAGAATCCAGATTTTCATTTGACTCTGTTTCCATTGCCTCGAAGAAACACTCACGTTTTGCAGTTTATGCCAGCTTGTTTAAAAAACATTTTTTAATTCCTCCTTGGACATATATTTGGCTGGTGCTTTTTTCAATTTACCTTTTTATGTCAATTGGGTTTGTGTTTTATTTTTTCCGTCTTATGAATGGACACTATGTCGAAGAAAGAACTTGCATTCGACATCTAAATGGAACTTTGGCCCCCCTTTCCTCATCGCATTCTGCACACAGATTGAAAAGAGACTTGACATTTGTGAACATCACTGCTTGGCCTGTCCTTGATGGGATAGTGTGGGATGCCGTTAGGTTTCAAATTCATGGCCCTACCGAGGTTGTTAATGTCCCCAATGTGGGATGTTGTGAAACAAAACATTCGTTCTGATGATTGGGATGTTCAGGCCGTAGAGTCTTTGTTTTCTGATTTGAAATACTATGCTGCCTTTGATGCGGAAGATTTGTACTTAGAATCTGCTAATTATGGTGATTTGTTTTGCTTTCAACATTTTGGCAATCACTTCTTACATAAAACAGCGTCCAGAAGGAATACTGTAAATTATACACAATGGGAGCATTGCCCAGCTCCTAAACAAGGCAGTTCGAGTACTTTTTTGAAAAAGTACACTTATTTTACTGACTTCAATCAGTCTAATCCCGAGTCCTTTTATTTTAAAATGACACAGAAGCCTATGTCCAAGGTTAGACTTACCGATACAAAATTGTTGTATTCGAGATCCTTTCTTGATCAGCTGGCTGTAGGCGGCTATGAATTATGGAAGGAGACTATTGACTTAAAATCAGTTTGGGGTTCTAGGAACTGGCAGGTACAAGGCACTGAGGCTTTGCACCGTGCTTGTCTCATCCCGAATCAGATGTTGTTTTTGAATTCTTCTATTTCACAGACAACTTGCTTTGGATTGGCTACATCTAAAAAATTAAATTCTCCGACCATCCCAGAGTTAGAAGAATATTCTGGCTGGAGTAATTATACTCAGTTTTCGATTAGGGACTTACAAACCCTATTGCTGAATTCATCATTTAACATATCCAGTATGGATCCTAAAGGTTGGCTAGTGTGGCACAGAAGTGAAGATTCATGCCAGCACCGTTTTCTGGGTTTATCTGATGGCTTTACACAGGTCAGACCTGATCCATGTTTTGAAACTGAGCATTCTGTCACAACTTACTCTGTGGGCAAATTGTGTCAGAATTGGCTGAAACATTCAACATTGTCTGCAGTTAAATTACATCTTGCAAAGCTGAATGATGATATAGATTTAAATGATTTCATAAAGGGCCCGGCTAGTGGTAGATCAAAAAGATGGATATATGCTGTTTACAATGAAATCTGGAAGACATCACAGATTGAGGCTGCGACACGCCTTAGAGCTATAGATCAGGCAAATTTAGAAAAGGTGCTTGCTGTGGTAGATAATAGTACTAACATGCTTTCTTCCCGCGTTTACACTTTGGATAATATTGTGTCTTCTGTAGTGGATATTGTGCATGATGAAGTGTCTGTGTTGTACCATGGTCAAAATCAATTACGTTCTGTCATGCAATTTGCATGGACCCTTCAAACGTTGAAGGCTGGCAAGGTGCCATGGACCTACATGAATGTATCTTCTCCCTTTGCTCCCTTTAATTTGACTGACAAGCAGCGCTTGCTTTCCATGCGAGATGCTTCATTTTCTATGTTACATATTGAGAAATTGGAGTCCTTGCCTTTCTCTGTGGCAGAGGCCAACGATGCAACGTGGCTTATCCACGGTTTAATAACTTTGCCTTTTGCACTGTATAAATTTACAAATTGTATGCAATATGTTGCCATAGGTCGCTATGAGCCCTTAGGTAGTGCATTTCTCCATGAAGTCTGGTCCCTTCCTTTCACTTATAGATGTTTGAAAGACGGCCAGGAAGTTTATCTAAATGGGGAGGAGTGTACAGAAACACCAGATCATTCGCTAATGTCTAGGCATATACAATTGCACGGTTCCTGTAACCAAGACCAGCTGAACTTGGCCTGTGTTTTAAAAGGGACTCCGGTTCCTGCAATCACACCGACTTTTACCTTACTAGGGAACGGAAGTTATTTACTTTTAAATAATGAAGATTGTTGCGGGTTAATTAAAGGTGTAGGTTATGTGGTAACCGTAACTGAGCGTGTCGTTTGCTGCAGGAATGTCCTGTACCCACCCACACATGAGAATAGGGAGGTTTCCATTTGGCCACGCATCCCAACCTTGAAAGCAGAATTCAGCGGCATGAGCAGAATAAGGGCGCTATTGTCCCAGAAAGAAGTGGCCTTGAGTCCGGCTAGGGAAACTTTCGTTCTTCACATTGCTAATACACGGACAGAAGTTCAGGCCCTTTTAAATACTGATTTACCGTTACATTTCAGCGAGATGGTACATTCTATCTTCAACGCGTCCTCCACAAATGGGCTGGCGCATTTTTTTAAGTCTGTTAGCAGTGGTCTTGTAACTTCATTTGAAAAAATCTTTGGAGTCATCCCTGCTTTCTTCCATTCCATTTTTTCGAGTTTATTTGGTGAATTCCCGGTTATCCTGGCACTAGCGGCAGCCGTTCTAGTGGTTGTTTGCTTCCTTAAATATGGATGCCCCACGTGTGGAAGGAGCAGCCCAGCCCCTCCTAGCGCTGTTTCGTGACCGAGTGCTTGAATATTATGGCACGCTGCCGCTTGCGATTTTAAGCACGGCATATGGATTATCGTTTCGATTTTCCTACTTCACCTGTGTCCAGTCTGTATTTCACTGCCTAAGCTGTGACTTTGATTGGGCCATTGATTTGTGTCTCTGCGGACCGGTTTCTCCTGAAGTCGATTTTAATCAGCTGATGAGTCCCATCGTTACTCACGAGTTGGTTTGCGCTGGCGACAGGATTATGGCCTTAGCAGCGATGCATGGACTAATGGGTCCTTGGAACGTTCTTACAGTAGCGCAGGATTTCTTGGCAATGAGCTTTCTTGAAAACCCTCCGAGTTGTCCTCTGATGGTAATAGAGGCTCCAGTGTTGGGAGAGCACGTTTGCTCTTTTCCTCTTTTGAATTGGATGGCTGAACTGTTTTCGGATGAAGGCGGTGATTTCCTGTTGGAGGCTGTAGCTGCATATTTTGCATATTCGGTCTTGCCTTGAAAAGACTTCCTGGTTTTTGATGATGCCTGATTTTTTTGCATTTTTTCACCTCCCAGTCCTATTGGCTTGAGTGCTTGTGACATTTTTTATATTTTTTGATTTGGTTACTGCAGTTTTTTATACTTATAAGTTTGTTCATGGTTGTTGAACTCTGCTTTCATGAAGTTGTCCTTATCTTATCTTATCTTATCCGTCCTCGGATCATGGGGGGGTGTCATATAGCTACTATATATCTTTATAATGCGTTAAGTTAGCATAGGCACATTACATGTTTAAACGCCATTTTTCCTTTTGCTGCTTCTGCACACAACACTTAATTGTTGATTTAGCTTCCAACCTAGTAGTTCGTTGTGATTTACATGAGAATAATATGTTATTACTCTGATATCAGCTTTGCTCAATAAACTATGTCTGTACAGAGAGTGCTGAAGCTTCGGGAACAACAAGATACTGAATTGTTATGAGGTCTTATCTTCGCGCCTTCATAGACATAACATAAGTGCAGCTTCTGCCAACTTTGGCTTTAAGGCGGGTTTTATATTGCTTTGCTGGACACACACAAACACACTTGATGCTGTTCGCATGCAGAGAGAGCTGTTGTATGCTGATGTGATCTCTTCATTCTAGGATCCTGAGGTATGGGCCCGCCCTAATTCAACCCAAAGAGACCTTCTTAGCTATTAATATATTATGTGAGTTAGGGAGGGTGAGAAATAAGTGTTGTTAACTCTTATTCATTTACAGCATGTTAACATGCTGTCACCATTCGCTTTTTATGGACTAGTAACTATGCTGATAGCTTTGCTTCTGATAATATGTTTCCTTGTATTATCTAAGATACTGCGCCTGAGAAGACGGCATTAGTAAATAAACATTTCAAATGCTCACTTGTTCTTCTTTACTCCATGTTCTGGTTTGAAATGATTGTATAACGAAAGAGTGCTCATGTGTTCCACGTAACCTGAGGTATTGTAAGCTCATGTTCTGGTTTGTCTAAACATTGGGAGTTTGTTATGACCAATGAGACACTGTAGCTAGCTCGGTAAGGGGTTTGTTGGGTACTAAGGTGAGTTTTGAGTCACCCTAATTCGCTGAGGTTCCAATCCTCTGTGCACAGTTCTGTGGGAGAACAGAAACCCTGCTACAATACGTCCAGAGAATGTTTGACTAAAGACAGACAATTTAACAGGCCGGCTTTTAAATGTGCCTGAGGTGAAGTTTTCTGCTGGAAAAGACAATCATGCTTTCCATCGTCGGATTGATCTAAAAGACATTTTGTAATAGGAATGAGGGGCTTGACAGAAGCGCTATGGTTACATGGTAAAATACAATGCAAAGGCCGCAAAGATTTAAGCCTAGCGCTATCATAGGTCGGAGAAGGGGAGGTGCCAAGTATAGCAGTACCTGCGTCTGCGGCCGCATCCTGGTCGCGGACGGGCGCAGACGGGCAGGACTCTGGCAGGTCCGGCGCGTCCGCTGATCGCGTCCGCTGCACGGAGGCATGGTCTTCCGTTTATATAGTGGCCAATCGGTGCCTTTGAAGGCTACCCCACTCTAAGATGGCCGCCGAAGTTGATTCGATCACCCAGAACAGCGTTCCAATCGGCTGCGGTGAGTGAGGGTCTTGGTAACGGGGAGGCAACTATCTGACCTGCGAGCAGAAGGGGAACGGGCAGAAAATACCACTACCGCTTTTCTAGTCAGGCGGAGGGGATAACATGTAAGTGCTACAAAGCTTCGTTTTTCAAGCTAAGTGCACCTAAGCTAGTATTCAGCCAAGTAGGTTACAATATTCAGCGAAATAAGTGCATTAAAAAGCTGCAAGAACAGCTGCTAAGATCGTGCAAATAAAGTTTTAACAAACAAAAACAGCAACCTCCCGGCTCACGCCTCAGGAGGGAATGACAGTTACAGCACCTAGTGCTTTCCGCTATATCAACCCAAGATCGTCATATCAACTTCGGGTAAATGAACCCCGTCTACATCAAAGCACACAGTGCATTTGGCAAGTAGCAACCCGAGCCTGATGAAACAAGTTCTCCTATGCTTCAGGCTACTCTCAAGTTGTCGGGCGACACTATCCACCTCTCATTGGCGCCAAGGACCTATTGCACTACAATTGCAATCACCGGCCTCCTTCAGCTCAGGCAAGGACAAGTCTGCTCTCTTCCTCAGCACCGCCAAGCTGGCACGCAACCAAACTTCCTTCTCACTTCTGCCGCCCTCCGAACAGGGAACTGTGACAGTGATGTCCATGAACTTCACAACTAACTGTCAACTGTGCTTTGCAGGTGTCCATCAAGTGTGCCATCCCCCAGACTGTTCCTATTCTGTACCGCTGGCTGACTAGCAACCAACAAGTCCCTATCAGGTAACAACACCACTGCCACTAGCATGGTGTCCCCTGTCTAGCATGTGGCATTACACCCTTACTTAGACCTACTGGGGACATATTCACCATCAAGGTCCGCCAGGCGGCTCACTCCCCTGATGCCGACCCTACTGTAGGCTAACCAATTCCTCGCATGTTTAGCCTCTCTGGAAAGACACGTAACTTCCAAACCCATGGGAACCTAATTGTAAGACCATCACCTCTCAATTTTGCCTGCCAACTGCGTTCTGGTGTCGGCTTAAAACACTGTGTAGAGGATCTCTTCATGTTTGACACTTGTACAAGACGTCCCCCTGTGCCTGGCCTTCAATGGACCCTATGAAGCTTGTAACAAGCCGCCTATACAACTGTATATGTAAGTTGTGCAACTAAGAGAACTAGTCCTTCCTCGCTCTTACTTCCTGGCATGTGCACGCTGCCAAAGGAATCCTTACTTAAGTACCTGAAAACAACTAAGTAGATACTATCTAGGTGAAAGCTTACCCGAACACCTAGCCACGGGCCCTCCACTGCGTGACAACCCCTGTTGTTGATTTTTAGCTGTGTAAATTGCCTGGCCACTACCGAACCCTTCACGTAGAACCAGCCAAACCAAACGCTTACATGGCCAACTGAGTGCCAACATGTGTCCCATGAATTACAAGTTAGAGGCATACTGTATCAGCCTGATCCAAAGTGGATGCAGAGCGGAGAGGTCCTAGTGGGATCAGACTGGAGGAGGTATGCGAGTGGCTAATGCAGGCCCAAAATTCTGTGCAACCTGGTAATGCATCCCCATAGTGCCAATGGGCCAGAGTGAAGGAAACTGGCAATGCTGTGGTACAACTAGTGATTGTCTCCGCGTGGGCCAGGATGCAGTAGTTAATGTGTGGCTTATGCCGGCCCACTAATCTGCAGGGCTATCCAGCTTGTTCAAGTGAAGTGCTGAATATTGCCTGGTATATAGCCGCTATGCCAATTGCCTCCCTGTAATTTACAAAAGGAGCACTTCACTACCACAGTCGATGTTGCTTAGTTGCCCAAGATGAAGAAGCCACAGTTAAAGCTTTCTTGCATAGCCAACCACGAACTAGCCCCCCCTTAAGAGCTACACGCATAAAACTGCCATGCGTGACATTTCCATATTACAGTGCACGATGAGTGACATTGAAGGACTAAGAAAAACACTTTCTTGCTAGTACACATCATTGAAGATGAGGGAGACCCAATATCAGAATTGCGCCACTCAGACCCGCAAGCATTCTAGGCAGACCAAGGTTATCAGGCTGCTTTAGTCAGACATTCCATAGCTTGAAGTGTGCATGTGTGAGGCAGTAACCTATGCACGAAACCGTGGGCGTAAAAGTGCCTGGTCTTGAATGAGACTGCGTAGCTCAAAAAGGAACAGAGTCCCACAAAATTCACAGTCAGTCAGAACTGCCTGGCCCCGTGAGACCGGAGATTTTAAGAGAAGTCCTCCATGTACCCCACAATGATGACCCGCCCAGTCTTCTACCATTCTACCCATGAGGTTACTTGTCCAGTCACCTAGGAGCTGTAGCTCGACTGGAAATAAGACATTGTTGCTGCTTGGTCATTGCCTAAAGTTGTTAAACAATAACTGTGGGTAACGGTGAAGAAAACAAAATTCCACCATCCTGACTGATCAGCCTGCGCCAAGGGAGATGGTCCCAACAAGGGTTTTATCAATATGCTACAGGTATCAGAGCCCCCTTCCGTCCCTCAGTGGATGGGGCCTCAGATGTTCAAACTACTACTAATTTATTAGAGAACAAACGGCACAACAATCCATTAATGCACATGAGATGCAATATATGCCCAAATCAACCTGTTGTTGAGCTGAAAACACATTTCCCATTTGCTTTCGCATTAAATGCATGATTAGCCCCTGTTCTGCCACTGCATCCAGCGCGAACACCCCAATTATTGTACCGTAAAAACACATTGCCCAGACTCAAGTAAGAGAACATCCAATTCTGCACAGGGCTGCCCAATAGTCCCCAGTGTGCTATGACCCTTATACCTGTTGATAATTCAGGTGGCCCCCATGTGGGTGGGGCGGCTCTCGTGCGCGGGTCCTGCATTAGAGACAGAAAACATTGATTAAAATGCCCCCCCCCGATCCACGCTTTGCATTCTCTGCAATGAGACATGGCCCTCAATGCCCCCACAAGCTACCCAGGCCAGTAGGTGTTACTAGTATTAATTAGTCAGCATTACCTGCACCCATCCACAATTAAAGTTGTCCTCTCTTAATAATTGAAGGAAGTCCATTCATAAACGAAACACTTCCCTCCTTGGCTCTCAAGGTGTCTACCCAAGTGTTCTGATGCCTCGTGAGGCTGCCCATTCTTGCAGTAATACCTCTTTAACTAAGTAAATCCTCTGTTGTCGCATGCGCCCGTCACCAACCTCTGGTAACACACAGCTTGCTACCTCTAACAGTCTGTTTAGATCCGAGGTTTGCACGAGCTGCCCCAATGCTTAATTAACGTAAAATTATTAGGTTAGACTGACCGCCTTGAATGTACCTCACTAGTACTATATAGCTAATGTAATTAATACCCAAGACCTATTCTCCTCCTGTAATGCCAAGTACAAACATCTTCTACTATCCGCTCGTGTTGAAACTTGCTTCTTGTAACTTCGCGTAGCTAAATACGAGAACCTCTATGGGAGTATTGGTTCTGTCCCCTTTGAGAAGCGTTCTGACCCCCATCGGGCAAAGTCTGTGCTCCTACGCCAGGTGCATAGAACTGCAGAGACCTGCAACAAGGTTCCTTTCACTCTAAAACTACACAGTCTACTCTGTAGCGGACCTCTAGATAGAAGCTTGGGTCAGTCACTCTACGTTTAACTGAGTGATTAAATCTATTCTCGCTCCCCCAGAGTTCGGCTTCAAGTTGTTAGGAGTTCCTGCAATAATATCCTCATGCAGGGCCCAATTCCCCCTGGTAGGCCCGCAATGTTCTTGTTAAACTTTGATTCATTGCTAGCCTGGATACCCTCGCTCCAGTGTTGCTCCGGTATAAAGAGCCCATGAAGAACCTTCACGCTAAATTAATTACAATAACAAAGTCATGCACCACCATCAATTTACCACTGGGACGCATCCCATACCCAACATGGGTCACTTCAGTGACCAGCCATGAAGTGCGCCACAACGTCCTCCTCTGACCGATCGCCTGCATGGATGTAAAGCAAAACGTCAACCAAGCCCGACCCCTCCCCCTCAACCAAATGGGCCCTGGCTGCCCATTCTCGCTTCTGTTCGCCCACACGAAATCTGGGAATAAAAATTAGGATCAGCCACAGTTGATAACAACTGGTGCGTGTCCCAGACCCCTTCATACTTACATCCCAATGGTGCGATAAGGTAAACAAAAATTTGCGATCGATTTGGGGTGAGCTCAGCGAGAGAGAGCGAAAAGGGGCTATGGAGGGAAAATAGGTAACGTTAGTTGGCGCCCTGTGGGTGACAATCTTTCTGACGACACTCTGACGTGTTCATTCTCCCTTTCCGTGCGCTCGCACCCTCCCTCTATGTCCCCACCAAGGACTGGTCCTACCCCTATACCTGTATCTGGCCTGCCAATGGTCCCCTGGACCAATTCCTCGTCCTTTGCGCTGCTATTTTGTTTTAGATCCTGAAAGATAAAAGACATCATAACGTTCCCCTCATTCCTTCAGCTGAGCATTTCCATCTGCATTGCTCCTTCCATTTCCGGTGCCGTGGCACCATAGCCCAGCTTCAATCCATCAAGTCATCGGCCATCGTACACGTACCGTTTCCTGAAAGTACACATAATGTTAATGCCGGTACAATAACATCTCAGCCCTGCCCGCCTCTACATTCCGATTCAAAGTGCCTCAATCGGTATATATAAGACTATTAGCATCTCTCATCAGGCATCCACATAAAGGTACATCTCTCAACATATTCAGTCCAAGCATATGAAAATCAGCAGCCATCCTATGCATTTTTTTTTTTTAGCAGGGAAAAACAATAAAAAAAAAAATAAAAAGTCGCGCGCCAGACCCAGACCGAAAACAGGTCTCCGGGCGCCTGGGGGAGCACCAGATGCGTAGCACGAAGAAGACATACCCAAGGTAGGCACGGGGGGTGGAGTGAGATGCCCAGAGTCACCTGAGGAGAGGCGGCGAAGCCGAGGCAAGCCCCGCAGGTGAGACTAAGTGATTTGCCCAGAAACGCCTGGGAACAGGCGGAGTAACTCGAACCCAGCGCCCCCAGGTCCGCGGTCGGGCGCCCTAGCTGATAGGCCAACTCCTCGCCCGGGAGATGTAGGCCTGCCCGAAGTAAAGCAAACCAGGTACCCCATACAAAGCATGACTAACGTGCCACTGCTGGCCATAGGCAGATGGAAAGATGCAGGAGAGGGGACCCGGACCCCCGTGGAGAGCCAGCAGACGGCCCGCTCCGCAGGGAAAGGGGAAAAGTGCGCCAATATCAGACAAGGCACGCCATGGCGAGCAGGCCTTTCCCGGATGGCATGTGATGCCCGTCCGGCACTCCCCGCACAAAACTAAGCAAGCGTTGCCCAGAGTCACATGGTGCTAAGAAAATTAAACGATACAAAATTATCCTCAACAATATTAAATTGTTTTAAACAATCCCGCCTGAGCGATGGCGGGAATCAAACCCATGACCGCATACAATTGGAGATACCGGCACTAACCATTGTGCTAATGGCAATGCTCTAAGGAGAACCCCGGGAGAGGAGGGAGAAGGCGGACCGACGCTGCAAAGACTCCCAAATATCAGCCAGTGCGAGTGCCTTGTGAATGCTCCGATCGAACGCGCGCTTGAGCCCCGATGGGGGGAGGGGGATAGAGGCGATGGCCGGAGAAATTCTAAACTTGAGCACAACTCATCTCTCTCCGCCGGGACGGAGAGATCGGATGATGGATGGTATGAGGAAAGGCTGAGGATAGCGGGGGTGAAAAAAAAAAAAAGGCAACAAACCTGCAGGCCAGCGCTCCACCACTGAGCACAGGCTGGACGCCGAATAGCCCACAAGGTGCAGGAAGGAAATCCAAGTCATGTCGGAAGGTCGAGTACCCAAACCAAGAAGAAAGCAGTGTAGCCCCGTAACACTCCGGCTCTTGCATTACGAGGTAGGCCTGGTCGAAAGCCGCCCCAAAATGGCCACACACCCACGCCCCTCCCCCGTAGATCTGAAGGGACCGACTGCCCAAGGAAATGGCCGCTTGGGCGCCCTGACCCACGCGGCCGGACAATGGCGTCTCTGAAAATGGCCTCTGACCGAGGCACAGCTAGACTACATGTGGAGGGATGGACTGCGGGCCCCGGAGGGTCAGAGGACCACCTGGGGAAGAGTGCGGGCAGACTGCCGCTCCTCTTGCATTCCCGCTGGCTGGCAGATAAACACTGGGAAGGGAGGGGGCTGCCGCGACCCGCTGCCTCGCTTGAAAGGGAGCGAGACGCTGCTGAAGCACGAGGAGACCCCCGAGTCGGGAGCGATACTAGAGCAACTTCTCCAGGACAAAAGACTTCCCGACCCCTGATAAACTACTGATTGCACGAATACCACCCCCGGGCCGGTAACACCGAGTGGCCCAGAGCACCAAGTAATTAATGCCATGATGTCAAAACCGCAGACGCAGGAATAGAACCCAGATCCCCGGGGCCGGAGGCGAGCGTGCAAATACATGAGCCAAACCCACTGCCCAGAAAAGAGAATGTCCTACGTAAACCCGCCCCGCAGGATGGTAACTACAAAATGCACTTAAAATAAGACCTCGACTGCTACACATCATATAGATAGCTCAGTGCCCAGCCCCCCCATAACAAAACTACACAACATAGTATACTGCACATAGTCTTGACAATTAAATGTCCCAGCTTCCGCGGCCGATACTAAGCAGGCCGCCCGGCCCATCTCAAGGGGAAAGAGCCTCTCACCTTTGAACTTAAGATCCTGGGCACCAACATCGAGGGTGGCAACGGGCAGTCACCCGCTCAGGGTCCAGGCCGGGGAGGGCGTGGGTCAGCGCGAGCAGCGGCCAACAAACAAAGAGGGCGCTTGACCCTCGCCCCATGGGCTATATAGTCACCCCTCCCCCCCAAGACACAGGAAGTGACATCAGGGGGGGACTACTGATCCCCCAACCACTAGACCGCTCAGGGTCTGTGCCATCCTATGGCACTAACTGTGGCCGCCCTCGTAGGTGGCCACCTTTGGTGTCCCGGGGCAGCCAATCACAGTCTCTCTGGGAGCGCAACTTGAGGTCACTCAGGCCAATCCTGATGCTACTCTCATGCATGAGAGCAGCATCGGGATTGGCCGCACTGGAGTCTGGGACCCTGTGCAGTGCAGCAAAAGAGCACCGAGTCAGCGATGCAGAGAGCGCAAGGTAAGTGTTTTTCTTTTCCCTCTGCGTCATCTGTCCCCCTCAACCCAGCCATTCTGCCCTGAAACCAGCCGCCACTGGATCAGGACAGACCCCCACTGTCATTAAAGCTGTGGGCCAAGGCGCTGGCGCCAAATCAGGACAGACTCTCACTGCCATTAAAGGTGAGGCCCAGTACTGGCTTCAGAAGGCCGAGATATTGGCTGTAGATCAATATGTTCAGCCCTCCCCTGCGTCATTAAAGCTGTGGGCCCAGGCACTGGCTCTAGATCAGGTCAGACCCCACACTGTCATTAAAGATGTCGGTCTTGGTGGGATCTCCCACCATCAATAAAAAAAATGTGCACCCAAGCAAGACAGGACTCAACTGTGTTTAAAGACGCCGTCTGGTGAATGTGCACAGAAAGTCTCAACCCCCATGCAGGCATTAACAAACAAAGGAATGTGTCACACACAGGATTCTACTTACTTAAAGTATTTGTACAGAAGAAAGACTGCAGCTCAGACTGCTTGCTTCCCGTCCTATCTCTGCCATGTCATCACATTCCAAACTTCGAGCCAGTGTTGGAAAGTGATGACACGAGTCAGAGCCAAGTACAACACATTTCTTTCCTTTAGTAAAAGATAAATAACAAGAACAAGGGTTACAGAAACCTTCAATTAATATCTAAGCAAATAAAAAAAATAAAAAACTAAGGTAAAAGAAACCTGAAATCTAAAGATTAAGCATTGTAAGGATAACAGAAAAGGAGTAAACTCAGCAAAAATGTACACAGGGTACAATGTAAAACAGTGACCAAAATACTGGCCCTATTATATAATCATCAAACTCCTTAGGAACCTGCACTTGTATACCTGTGTGTGGCAACGTTTTCTATGGCAGTTCCTCATTTGGAGGGTGTGGCTCTGCTTGAATTTGAGGTTGAGATCCTGCAGCGAGGATTCACACTCATGCTTTCATTGTCAACCTCAATGTGAACCTCCATCACCCATCCCTTGGGTTTATTACCCTGGACACCCTTGACATTGATGCTAGGACACCCATCTATCTGACTTGTGGCCAGTTTACTAAAATGCCAAACCTTTCCATCACTCAGTTTTGCTGAATTGTTGAACGTAATCCTTTCAAACGGCTTCATAAGTTTGCTGAGACCCTTCCTGTTTTTATGTTTGTTGACCTTGATCCAATCCCCTACAGACAACTTTACTTCTTTCACACCATGCTTCTGATCATAATATTTTTAGTATCATTCAGGTGCCGTATCGATGTTTTCTTTAAACTTTTGAAAGGAAGGTGAGTACCCCGTCACAGTGGGAGACGTGTGGTACCACAACACGAATTTCTTGCATTCCAGTTCCCAATCCTTAAAGCTTAGTAGCCATTTGGAAACTTCTGATCAGATATCTATCAAAGCATTCCACTGCACCATCAGCTTCCAAATGATATTATTTCTAGACTCAAATTGTGGCCCATATCACCAAGTAGGGATTTAGTAATATCTTCACGCTGGAACGTTTCATCAAGGAACTTAGGAAGAAATGTGACGTCAGCCTTTTCCATTATACAATCAATCCAACAGCAGCACATATTGTGCCACACAATTGTGATCTAAAATGGGGAACAGAAAATCTACAGCTAACTCTTCCCACGTCCCTCTGGGGCATTCCAGAGGAGATAATGGGGATCAGAATGTAACCTAGGTTTTGTCTGCTTTGAACATTCCACGCAATCATGTACCACTCAGTCCATCTCAATATTAATACCAGGCCATCAATATTTGGATTTGAGTCTTTTATTTTTGATTACGCACAAATGCCCTTCATGATGAATCTCTGATTTTATCTGTCTCACTTCACCTTCCTTATCCTTGTCAATGGGCATTTACTGGACAAATAATTCTGGACTTAATTAAGTGCAGCATTGTTTTTGTAGCACACTTCCCACTGACCTTTTGAGATCACTTGCTTGGCATCATTATCCACCACTGTCACAATGTGGTCTTCTCACATGTTACACTAAATCTCTGTTTCTTGCAAAGGACCCCTGCTTCAAAAATCGGCAACACTATTCTTGGACCCTGGTAAAAAAAATGTGTACTTCGAAGCTATATTCCAGTAATCTCAAGGACATCCTAGTAAACTATTGAGTAACCTTCTCCTCTGATTGGAATTTTAGTACGTGAATTATGGTCAGTACGGATTACAACTTCAGATTCCCACACAGGCAGCCTGAATTTGTTCATACTCAGCACACAAGCCAGCATTTCTCTTTCAATAGTTGAAAACTTCTCTTCTGCTGGAGATTCCAGCCTGTTTTGGGATGTGATGACATGAGTCAGAGCCAAGTACATGATTCAATGTTCTGGTATGACTGCAGATTGTGATGGTCAGTGTTACTGGGCTGTGTAAAAACTTCCTGGTTTTTCTATACACTGGATGACCCTTCTAAAATGTGATTTTCAAGAGGGACTGCTATATCCAAAACATTTTTTAGGGGTTTCATAATATTGCTTAATGCCACTGCCCAGAGCTGACATGTTTTCAGGATTCTTCCTGTTGATGCTACCAGCTGGCATCAGGACCTCTGGTCAGCAAAAGACGAAAGGTTTGGAGTACGGCTGCGGGCGGCGGGGGACATGTCTTGGTCATCCAGTGAGGAGGAGATGTGAGTGCTTCTGAGTTCAGCTTCAGGGTGTTCTCGCTACCGAGCCCAGTAGGAGGGAGGGATTATTAACACTTAATTTGTGCTGGTGGACACCTCACTTCTGGTGACAGACTTACTTTTCATCATCATCAGATTTTGACCTAGAGCAATAGAGATAAAGGAGGAAAGGAGGAAGATAAGTAGAAAAATAGTGAAAAGAGAGAGCGTAGGGAGGAAACGGACACCTTAGTGGAAGTCCAGTAGATGAAAGTGATTTATAAAGCACCCGCCAAGCAACAATGGATATTACAAAAGAGTAAAAGAGAACAAGCGGTGAGGAGAGGAAAAGGTGATAGTGGTGGGATGAGCAGAGAGGAGTGAAGCAAAAGATTGCAGAGGTAAGGTGCGGAGAAGATTCTACTGGGGCACAGGTCATAGGTGCTGGAAGAAGGGGTGTGGTGCTGCAGCACCCCCAAAAGAGCCATGCTGAAGTTTAGAACGTGAATGAGCCCTAATGACTTTACACTTTACCCTACAGAGGTAAAATGTCAGTTCAGGCTTTGTCATCTGATAAATTGGTGTTTATTCTTTTAACATAAATATTGTTGTTTTTTTTTTCTTTCTCTGACTGCAAAGGTGGAGGATTTTATAATGTGAACTAAGTGACAACCTTGCTGAGTGTGAAAGGAAAGACTGCAAGTTGTTAATTGTTTTAAGCACCCAATAAAACTTGACATTTACAAGTATTTCATAATGCATCCGCAGTTACAAAAACACAAATGCAGATTTTTTACTGAAATTCTGAGGTGTGGTGGAAACAAATATTTTAATCTGATCACAACAAATCAACCCACTTTATTTACTTGGTGAGGCATAAATGATAAACATTAACTGAAACCAGATTTCTGCACATTATCTTTGTGCGTTGTATAGTGTTATCAGTAAAACTATATGTCTTTGCAAATGTATTGGCCATTTGAATGGACGATGTGTCATCTGTAAATGACACTGCACTGCCACACCATGTATCAGTAATTGTATTTACAAGTGTGCTCCTAAAATGCACCACTAGGACCATACCACACCCTAACGACTCATTTGTCACACTTTTCTTTGTGTGACACTTGGATTTTTCACAACCTCTATGAATGCAGTGATGTAACACTGATGGCAGCACCCCCACTCCGAAAAATGTTCTAGCACCACTGCATAGCTGCCAAGTTTTCGAGGTTCATGTGTGATGGATGTACTGCTCCAGTGCAGACTTTTTTCTCTGAATTCTGGGATGTGTTCTGTTTTATAATGAAATAAAATTACAACTCCCAGAATTCAAAGAAAAAAACCTGAACTGATGCAGCACCTCACTCATGGACCTGGGAAAGTTGGCAGGGCAGCCACTGCGGCAGTGTTGCAGACCATGGTGCAAGGGAGTAGCTGGGGGTAGCATCAGATGGCTTGGAGTACTTAGGGGCATGGGTGAGGCTGGGATGCAGTTTCATAAATCACTATTTTACAAGAATTAGAACTGCTTATGACCAACTTTTATTAACATTTTAACATCATTTTAAAGGACTTTATTGTTACTACTCAGTCACATCTCAACACCTTATCTTAGAATGCTCATTTTTTGTTTTCTATGTCAGACAATTTTATTGTTGTTTTATCTTTGTACCGCTTTTATGGCCTATGGCCGAAATAAAGTTTATTGACTGACTAACTGACTGGCTTATTAGTTGGAGAAATAGGGGGTGTGGGACCTCTCAGGGAGGTTTTGTGACCGTGCAGATGCGACCCATGGAAAAGTCCTCTGTGGAGTCTTCCTCCGGCTTCCTTGGACACTTTAGTTTAGGGCATCACCGTGTTTACCCGACCCCTCAGCGTTGCAGGGGAGCCCCTACCCGCGGTCCCGTTTTTTGGAAAGCTGCCTCTGCCATGGCGCCCTCTCTAAATAATTTTGGAAGTCGTGAGACAACCAGACGTTAACCTGTGGGGCAAATTCATGTTTTAATTTAATCATAGATGTTTTTGGACTAAAGACGTTGTCACCCTGAGGTAGATTGGTCGTCGCTCTGCAATGTTCATCGTCTTGATATACGTTCTGCTGTTTCTCTCTATGAAGTTTCCTTCGCTGTTCTGGGTAGTGTCTCATTAAAGTCTCATCTTTCGAGCTGTGAGGTAGCTCTGAGGTGGTCTTGAGGTAGATGTCGGTGTAATGTTCTTGGCTTGGTCCTTTGGTGTTGAGATGTTTCCTTGTGCATCCCTTGTGCTTCTTTCTTTCCTGGGGCCGGCTCAATCAGCTTTCCCATCTTCGGATGGTGATGCGCTTCTTTTTGGAGCGCTTTGGCTGTGCCCGCTTGCTTCCATCTCCTCAGTTGGTGGACCTGCCAGGTAGCGTTTTAGTTCTCCTGGATCCTCGAACGCGATGGATCGCCAGTTGCCTGTGACCTTGAATCGGGCTGGTCCCGTGAACGAATATGTGAGGTTCCTTTGCCGCAGCTCTTCTCTCATGGCTAGAAAGCCTTTCCTGGCTTCCACTGTGGTCTTCGAGTAGTCCTGCGTGAGCACGATCTTGTTGCTCGCCCAGGTGAGGTTTTGATTCCTCCTTGCAAAGGCGAAGATCGCGTCTGTATGTTCTGCTCGGAGTGGGGAGCAAATTATAGCCCTTGGGGGCTTGCCCAACGCTGGCTTCCCCGCTGGTACTCTGTATGCTTTGTTGACTTCAAACTGTCTCAGGCCTCTTCCTACTAGCGATTGAACCCCTACTGTGCATGATCCGCTCAAACCCTGACATTAGAGGCATACCTATAGAGGGTGAATCCTTCAAATTGGCAGCATATGCGGACGATGTCCTCATAGTAACGGAGGACCCTGAAAGTTCCATTAAAGCACTAATGAAAACCATAGATCAGTTTGCACAAGTGTCAGGATACAAACTCAACAGAGAGAAATCTTAATGCAAACCACTGAACATACATACCAACAAGACAGTACTGGGGACCTCGGGTCTAGCATGGCAGAAGAAAGCCATCAAGTACCTGGGCCTCCTGTTCGAGAGAGACTTGCGGACCACAGTAGACCAGAACGAACAAGCAATCTTGCACAAAATAAGAGAGAAGCTAGAGGGATGGTCACCAAGATTTACCACATGGTGGGGAAGGGTGGAGACCATCAAAATGATGGTCACCCCTATGATCAACTACATGCTCAACATGCTACCACTAACTAGCACACCTGACTTCCACAAGAAACTAGACAAACTACTAAACACATTTCTATGGAGAGGAAAGAAGCCTAGAATCAGCCTTCAGAAACTCAGACTTCCCAAGGTTCTAGGAGGTCTGAACATAACGAACTTCAGAACCTTCCAAACAGCCTGCTTGGCAGCACAGGGCCTACACTGGATATCACCAAAGAATGACTACACCCCGGCCTGGCTCTCCCTAGAGCGGAGACTTCTAGGAGGAATGGAACCCGTGGCACTACTCACAGCGACAAAACACCCCGCGATTAAACAGAACACAATCCTCAGGAACACGCGACTGGCCCTACTAAAATTAGACAAACTGCTAGACATCAGCGTCAGACAAACTCAGCTAGAGTCGCTATGGCACAACCCCAGAATTAAGTACAGGAATAAAACACTGGATATGCACACCTGGTACAGGCAGGGCATAACGACGGTGAGCCAGCTAAAGGAGACAGGGAATCAGACATCATTTGACGAACTCAGACAACAATACAACTTCGACAACATAGAGCTCTATAATTTCCTTAAAATAAGAGTAGCAATAGCCAAAGCCAACATAAACACGCTCGCCCCATCAATAACACAATACGCCAATAGCCTGAACATTACGGGACACCAGGTAGCACACATATACAGAGCCATGACCCCCAAAACGTCCAAATTGAACAACAGAACTGTAAGTCAATGGGAAGAAGCAGCAGGGAGAGAGCTAAGCGAGAAGGATAGGGCAGATTTATGGTCCTCCACATCAAGGAGGAAAGTGACAACGACCCTGGATCAGACAAAATTCTGGCTAGTACACAGGGCCTACTGGACCCCAGCTCGTCTCGCCAACATAGGCATCAGAGAGACTGACTCCTGCTGGAACTGCAACAGGCAGAAGGGAGACCTAGCACACCTCCTATTCCACTGCGCCAAAACAAAGAAGTTCTGGCACTCCATAATCACTCTAATCAATGACATGACAGGAGCCACACTATCAATGGACTTCCACCACCTAATACTGGGATACACGGACCCTTCCAGAACATCAGAAAATGACAGAGACCTGATTGACCTCCTGCTTACAGCAGCGGTCAAGACGGTGTTGAATAACTGGAAGGACACAGCAAAAGCCACCTTTAAGGCCTGGTTCAACTGGGTCATTTTCCTAAGGGGAGCCGACAACATAACGTCCAACAGCCAAAGGGACTCAGGGAAAAAGAGCGAGTTGTGGCTGTCACTAGACAACTACTTGTCCTCTCACAAGCCACCCGAAACACTCAGACCAGACAATACTACCGAACGCACACATGCACCCTACTCAACAACATTCTTTTGATCTTCTATCTCCTCACATCACCAGGGGGGCGGAAAGATAACCATACCGGTGGCAAAGGGACACGGGGGAAACTGGAACGTGCAAGAACGGAGAGAAGAAGGAGATGTAACAAAATTGCAGAATGAACTGTCAAGAACCAAACTAATTAAAGCCAATGTATACAATGCTTGACAACTCCCCCCCCCGTGCGTTTTTTCTTCTTTCTCTTTCCCCATGTGTTCTCCACCCAGTACCATGTAAATATGCTCTTTATTTTCAATAAAAATTACAGAAATAAAAAAAAACAATAATAAATAAAAACAATAAAAAAAAGACGTTGTCACCCAAGACCACCACCCTTGAGTGCAACACCACCTGAACATCTGGCTGAACAATGGCAAGAATTTCCTGCTCTGTAAATATGTAATATATATTTGTCCAAGGCTATTCGCTGTTAAAATCTAATCCGGAGTTAATTTGCAATTTGTATATATATTTATCTTTAACCACTAGTATATGCAGTAGTAGACCTTTGTGCTTATTACCATTCCTATGTGATTTTAGAGCGTATCTGTCTGTATCTCTTCCTTGACTGACTCTACAACTTGTACATTTGCAATTTATTCCTCCGTTCGCTCCACTTGTACATTTGTAAAAAAACAAAAAAATCTGTTTATATCTCTTATGCAACTCATGCAATCCTAAATCCTTGTGTATCGCAACTGGGTCTTTTGTAAATCGCTCTGACTCCTTCTGGTAATATTCACGCTATATAAAATTGCCTTAAATAAAATAAATAATCAGAAACCCTGACCCAGGAAGTGCCCCGCACAGCCCCAGAGGCCAGCTCTGCTTCCCATTCCGCCGTCTGGCAGGACATATTTCTAGGCCCACGCCCGGCTCCGCAGACTCCCAGCCTAGGTCCTTAGAGTGGCGTCTCCCAATCTGGAGTGGGTGTATTGTTAAGCGAGCCGTTGTTTATCACACACAGGGCAGTTCTGAGTGGACCCCCCACCCTCCCCTCGGGCCTCTGGGAAGCAGAGAACATTCATCAGACCTCTGTCCCACTGGACGCATGGCACGGGGCGACTTCCCAGCAACAGCCTCGCTTCCACGCCGAGAAATGCTGCAATTACTCACCGGAAATCACCTTACTCCCAGTACTTTTTCATCCTCGTTAATTTCATAATGAGGTGTGGCGACCTTATTATGTAGTTAATTGAGGAGGGAGGGGTGTTAACGAGTAAGCGCTGCTAGTTGCGTCACGCACTGCCCTGTCACAGATACAGGCTCCCAGCAGGTGAGTTCCCAACGGCACGGTTCTTACACTCATACTGTAATTCAGCACTTTTAGCTCCCTCCCGCAGGACCATGTCATGGCTACAGGATCCCAGCACCACACGATCCTTCCCACCAGCGCGCGATCCCTGCCACCAGCGTGCGATCCCTGCCACCAGCGTGCGATTCCCTTCCATTCAGTAGCGTGCGATCCCTCCCTTCAGCGTGCGGATTCCGCCCAGTAGCGTGTGATCCCTCCCACCAGCGTGCGGATCCCTCCCAGTAGCGTGCGATCCCTCCTATTAACGTGTGATCCCTCCCACCAGCGTGGGGGTCCCTCCCATTAGCGTGCGATCCCGCCCATTAGCGTGTTATCCTTCCCACCAGCGTGCGATCCCTAGCGTGCGCTCCCTCCTATTAGAGTGTGATCCCTCCCACCAGCGTGCGATCCCTCCCATTAGCGTGTGATCCCTCCCATTAGCGTGTGATCCCTCCCTTTAGCGTGTGATCCCTCCCAGTAGCGTGCGATCCCTCCCATTAGAGTGTGATCCCTCCCACCAGCGTGGGGATCCCTCCCAGTAGCGTGCGATCCCTCCCATTAGCGTGTTATCCTTCCCACCAGCGTGCGATCCCTCCTAGTAGCGTGTTATCCGTCCCACCAGCTTGCGCTCCCTCCCAGTACCGTGCGATCCCTTATTACCGTGTGATCCATTCGACAGGGCTTCTAGAGTGTCCCCCCAGGCCCTAGCAGTGGCCTGTAACAGCTGGACGTTCTCGGCGGGATTCTTTTAGTGCTGCTGCGAGTCTGCTCTGTTATCTCCATCGTGCAGTGTCCTGACAGATTCAGGCTACCAGCAGTGCGAGCTCCCTTCAGCAGTGCCCTGGCACAGCCACGGGTACCTTGAAGAGTGAGCTCTGTTTGTCAGTGCACTCAGCAGTCAGTATTCATGCAGTGTTAGAAAACTCCTGCGATGCTCCAGCAGTGCTCTTGTAGCGCTGAGGTAATTCTGCAGTGTGAGCTCCCTTCTGCAGTGCTCTTATAGAGCTCAGCTGCGGTAATTCTGCAGTGTGAGCTCCCTTCAGCAGTGCTATTCTAGCGCTGCGGTAATTCTGCAGTGTGAGCTCCCGACTGCAGTGCCCTAGCACAGCTAATGTAGTCTGAGCTCCCTTCAGCAGTGCTATTCTAGCGCTGCGGTAATTATACAGTGTGAGCTCCCTTCTGCAGTTCTCTCAGCACAGTGTGAGCTTTTTTCAGCAGTGCCCTGGAACAGCAACGGGTACCCCGTAGTCTGAGCTCCCTTCAGCAGTCCTGTTGTAGCTCTGCGGTAATTCTGCAGTGTAAGCTCCCTTCTGCAGTGCTCTTATAGCGCTGCGGTAATTCTGCAGTATGAGCTCCCTTCTGCAGTGCTCTATGAGCTCCCTTCTGCAGTGCTCTTGTAGCGCTGCAGTAATTGTGTAACGGTAGCTGCCTCCTGCAGTGCTCTTATAGCGCTGTTGTAATTCTGCAGCGGTAGCTGCCTCCTGCAGTGCTCTTGTAGCGATGTGGTAATTCTGTAGCGGTAGCTGCCTCCTGCAGTGCTCTTGTAGCGCTGTGGTAATTCTGTAGTGGTAGCTGCCTCCTGCAGTGCTCTTATAGCGCTGTGGTAATTCTGTAGCGGTAGCTGCCTCCTGCAGTGCTCTTATAGCGCGATGGTAATTCGCTGTGTGTGAGCTCCCTTCAGCAGTGCTCTTGTAGCGCTGCGGTCATTCTGCAGTGTGAGCTCCCTTCAGCAGTGCTCTCCGCACAGTGTGAGCTCCCTGCAGCAGTGCTCTTGTTACCCTGCGGTAATTCTGCAATGGTAGCTGCCAGTTCTGCAGTCATTCTGCAGGAGTACCCCCCTCCTGCAGTGATATGTCACAGCTACATGATCCCAGCCAGGTGAGCTGCCTTAGATAGTGCTATTTTACTTCTACAGTATTTACTATTCCAAGGTGATAGATGCCACTTGGAGCGAAATATAAATATACGAGCATTGGCAAAGCCAATAGGTCTCGCCCAGCTCTTTATTTTATTTATTTATTTTTAAAGTTTTATATAGCGCTAGCGACCCGTAGGTATCAGAGCGCTTTACAAACACACAGTAAACAGCAGAAGGATATTACATTACATAGTAGGAAGTAAGGAAGCAAACCACAGAACAAAATACAGCATGGTAGATAAATATGCAGTGGAGAGAGCAATAAAAGAAATAGGCAAGAGTGACATAGTCCGGTCACCACTATTCTTGAATGTCCAGATAGGGAGGAGACAACTCGGAGAAGGAGGACTAGGTTAGTTGACGTTGGTCATGAAAGTATTTGTTAAGGAGATGGAGTTTCAGGTCCCTTTTGAAACAGGAGAAGGAGGGGTTGCATCTGAGGACTTCAGATAGAGCGTTGCAAATCCCGGGCGCGTTGCCCGAAAACGATTGGTGTTGGGTTGGGTGTTTTTCTTTTTTACTTTCGGAGGAATAAGAAGGAGTGAGTTGGAGCTTCTTAGTGTTCTGGATTGACCTGCTCTCCTCAGTTTGTTATTTAAGTAGTTGGGGTCAGGAGAGTGAAGGGTTTTGTGGGTGATGCAGGCCAGTTTATAAATACATCTCCCTTCCACGGGGAGCCAATTGAGGCAGTTGAGAGCAGGAGTGATGTGTTCAAATCTTTTGACTCCAGATACGAGTCGGGCGGACATGTTCAGCACTGCTCGTAGAGGGGCTAGGTGAGCTTTTGGAGTCCCAGTAAGGATGGCGTTCCCGTAGTCGATTTTAGAGAGAACTAGGGATTGGAGTACTGTCTTGAGGTCATCGTGGGGTTGGAAAGGTTTCAGTTTCTTGAGATGTTTTAGAGAGAATAGTGCACTTTTAGCAGAGTTTTTGATGTGAGCCTCCATTGACAGGTTCTTGTCAAGAGTGATGCCTAGAGACTTAACTGAGTCGGATAGGGTAAGGGGGCAGTTTAGGGCAACTCGATTCTTGAGCCACTCTTGGATTGGGTGATGGTTACTTTTTGGAGAGAAAAGGATTAGTTCCGTTTTGTCTGGGTTGAGCTTTAATTGGTTAACGTAGAACCAAGTTTGTTTCTCGGTTAGGGTGCTATTGAGGAGTTGGATGTCACTGGACGACTTGATCCCGAAATAGATTTGGGTGTCATCTGCATAAAGGTGGTAATTCACTCCGGCTTTTTTCAATATGATTGTGAGGGGCTCCATGAAGAGATTGAAGAGGGACGGGGAGAGGATCGAGCCTTGCGGGACCCCAAGAGTGACTTTAGTTGGCTTTGAGAGACAGGAGTTAATTTTAATTTGTTGCGAGCGGTGTTGAAGGAAGGAGGTGAACCATTTAAGAACTGTGCCATTAATGCCGGACCGTTTTGACAGGGTCTCCAAAAGGGCTGGATGGTTTACTGTGTCAAATGCCGCAGAAAGGTCAATGAGGATGAGAAGGCAGGCATCCCCTTCATCTAGGGCCTTGTGAATGTCGTCCGCGACGTTGAGCATAGCTGTTTCCGTGCTACAGCCTTTTCTGAAACCAGATTGAAAGGCATCAAGGAGGTTGAACTTATCAATGTGATTATTGAGTTGGAGGAGAACACATTTCTCCAAAGTTTTTGCAAGGAATGGTAGGTTAGAGATAGGTCTGAGGTTAAGATCGTTGGGGTCAGCCCCAGGTTTCTTGAGAGTGGGTGTGATTTGTCCTAGTTGAAGGGAGTCTGGGACACAGCCTGAGGGGAGGGAGGCGTTGATGATTTTTGTCCAGAATTGGGAGATTGTGTGGTTGAGTTCTTTTATGATTGAGGAAGGGAGGGGGTACATGGTGTGGGCGGAAAGGTTTTAGATTGGAAATTATCATGAAGACCTTGTTTACCGACATTAACTCAAAGTCAGACCAATGCGCATTGTTTTTTAGCTGGAGGTAGGTCTGATTGTCTTTGTTGAGGGCTATTTTCGAGTGGACCAGGGAGGTTGAAGGGGGGGCAGGTTGAGGGGGGAGGGGGGGTTAGCAGTTTGTAAGAAGGATTGATCAATTTTAGCGACTTTGCTGGTGAAGAAGGTGGCAATTTCTTCACAGCGCTCATTGGTGGCTTCGATTTCTTGAGAGGGAGTGCAGTTAGTTTGGCTTTTAACAATGCTGAAGAGTTCTCGAGGTCTGTTTTTTTCCCGGTCAGGTTGGTTGCGGAAAAAAGATGCCTTTGCACTGAAGATGTGTTTTTTGTGTGACCTTCGAGCAGATCTAAGATGTGTGAGGTGCAAGGATGAGGGGTTTTGTCTCCAAGACCTTTCCGTTTGTCTGAGTTGGCGCCGTTCATCATTCAGCTCCATGTTAAACCAGGGTTTTGATTTGACTCTCCTCAGTTGTTTGAGTTTGAGAGGGGCAACTAGGTCTAAGACCTCAGTCATTCTTGAGTTGAAGTGAGAAGTGAGGTCATCTGCCGACCATGTGTGGGATGGAGTTGAAGAAGGGGATGAATCTTGGCTTCAAGTTCGGAAAGAAGTATTTCTTTGATGTTTCTGGTTAAGAATTTAGGTTTGATAGCACAAATGGGTCGGAGACTGGCATGTGTGTCAATCTTGAACAGGATGAGGTGGTGGTCGGACCAGTCAATGGAAGTAATTTCACTCAAGGAGATCAAATCGTTGTTTGTTATGATCGCATCTAGTGTAGCACCTTTGATGTGAGTAGGGTTATTGCAGAGTTGCTTGAGGTTATGTATTTCCATAAGGTTGGAGAGGTTCAGGACATTGGGATCTTCTGGTTCGTTCCAGTGGATATTGAGGTCTACCAAGAAAACGCCTTTGGTGTCGGACAAGGAGAATTGTGTTATTAGGTCTGTTAGTTCTTCTGGGAAGAGTGTACGTTCTCCGGGAGGATGGTAGATAGTGTGTAATTTGATGGGTAGGGTGCCCTTGGTGGTGAGCTCGACGCTTAGGCATTCAAATGAAAGGTATTCTGCAGGTTTGAGTCGGGTAATCTGTAATTTATCTCTATGAATTATGGCTAGTCCCCCCCAGTTTTGATCGTCCGGTTTTGTCTGATGAGGTTGTACCCTGGAGGGGTGAGAATGTCAAGAATAGGGGTAGAGTGGGAGTTAAGCCAGGATTCTGTGAGGAAGGCAATGTCAATTTCTTCAGCGAGAAGAGCATCAGCAATGTCAGTAGCGTGTTGTACTGCTGATCTGCAGTTTAGGTTTATGAAAAAACAAGTGTTGGCCATACAGGGTGATTTTAGTCTCCTTCGTTTAGAGTGACAAAATAAAGTTATATTTCAAAATTTGTCTGGTATTATTTATTTTATACCTTTTTACTTTTAAATTTTCAGAAAATTCACAAAAATACTTTTTACAAAAAAGACACACCTAATTACATTTATCATACAATCTGTTCAATCATATGAATATTTTACACAAGACAAACAATACATATATCTAAATTTCATATATACAAAGACTCATGCAACAACATCATTAATCATATTTGCACTGAGAAAAACAGAGAAAAGATTCTCTATACTCAAAAAGGAGAAATCAAACGGAGATAACAGTCTATGTACACAATAATGCAAATTAAACTGAGAGTATGAATCAAGAACTCAGTCTAACACAAAGACAATTGTTTCAAGCAGTTATCAATTGCTTCTCTCCAACTGGCCGACGCGTTTCGAACTCGCTATTTTAATTAGCGTGTTCTCGTCAGGGCGTAACAACTCTATCCTTATAAAAACTTCATTGGTGAGTGGGGTTCAGTGGGCGCTATAAATTCCAATCGTGAAATCTGCGAGTACTCACGTCTTTGTTCAAAAATTATTTTGACTTCGTGCACAGGGGGGCCCCCCTAAGTGCACTAGAATCTCCGTTTTGGTTTTGACAAATGCTCAAACAGCCACTCGGTCTTGGTTTGTCCTCGCACGGTAACCGGCACTTCCCAATCACACGTCCGCGGACGTACAGTGTTAATTGTCTGGTTAGCGCAGCTCACTCGGCTCACTTCACTCGAACTAGCAATCCATCAATGCGCCAGGGGTGAGAATGTCAACAATAGGGGTAGAGTGGGAGTTAAGCCAGGATTCTGTGAGAAAGGCAATGTCAATTTCTTCAGCGAGAAGAGCATCAGCAATGTCAGTAGCATGTTGTACTGCTGATCTGCAGTTTAGGAGCATGCAAGAGAGAGGACGGGGAGCCTCGATGGGGCGAGGAGTAAGGTGGATAGAGGTGTACTGAGCGGAGGGTCTAGGCAAGTGAACAGAATTCGCAATTCTGTTTGCGCTGATAATAACAGGGATGTGGACAGGGGTTGACTTCTGGACTAGCGTGAGGTGGGAGTTGAGTTGTCCAATAGGTTTCGGTACCAAAAAGGGTTGGTTATCCCTGTTGGTAATGGGGGCCTGGCTCGATGATGGGCTGTAGGGTTGGGAGGTGTTCTGAGGGGCTACGTGAGAAGTATTAAGTGAAGAAGGAGCACCACACCTCGGGGGGAGGGAGTACAGGGGCGTGGGCCTGTTGAGAAGGTCTTGTTGTAATTGAAGGAAATCAGCAGCAAGGGAGTTAATTTTCTGTTCAGTTGTCGTGCTATAGAGCTGAGGAAGTTTAATGTTTTAGGCCGGGGTCGAGGATGGCTGTGGTCTATGGAGGGAGGTTGAGCAAGGGAGCAGGGTTGGAAGGAGTTCATAGGAAAAGGAGAGGGGGGAGGTTGTGTGCTTGGAGTCGGTATTGTAATGTTCGTATTCGGGGAATTCAAAGTAGGGGAGGTGGGGCTGGTGTCCAGGGGAGGAGGGGAAGAAAATCAGGGTCGGATGTCAGGGTTCTGGGCGTTGTCAGCGAGATTGGTGGTGGAGACAGGTTGAGAATGAGGGGGGGCTGTATCGGAGGTGGGGGAGAATGCGGAGGTAGGAGGGGGGAGAGAGACCACAGGATTGGAAATGACGTTTGACAGGGGGGGAAGTAAGGGGCAGGGGAACAGGGGCAGTGAAGGAGGAAGGGGAAGGTTGGGGAGGAGGGTTCAGCTTCTCAGGGGTGGGTAGGGGAGTGTCAGTAGGGATAGCAGGCAGACTGAGGTTAGAGACCAAGCTGTTAAGATTGACCTTGGGGGATTGTTGGTTGTGAGTTTGTTGCTCCTAGGGGGAGCAGTAGATGTGAGAATGGTGGGTCTTTAAGTCGAATGAAAAAACTGGGGGGGGGGGGCAGAGGGGGGGTGGTCTCTCAAAGCGTTGCTTAAAAAGTAAGCTAAAAATCTATGCTTAGCATAGTGTTCCGCCCGACTGGTAATTTGCTGCTTCTATCATTGCATCCAGATATATAATACAATAAGTTTCAGAACACTTATAACAAGCCAGGACTTTTTGCTTTGCCAATGGTTGTTATATGCATAAGATAAATAAGCAACAACTATAACTTCGTTGTATACAATATTGAACATGCTTCTGTTCTGAATTGAGACTGTGAAAGAACTATTACGAGTTGTTTTTTTCATCCTGAGGCTGAGGGCAAAAATGGAGAGCCCGATAGAGACCCGTCTTGCCACCTGCTTTTTAGAACTGTTGGAGCACCGGCATGGCCCGGCCCTCTTAAATCCCTTGTCTTGCTCATACAAGAGCTATTGGTTTTGGCGATGTGTTTTTATGATGTTTTACACCAGTGTGGCTGCTGTTCAGCATAGGTAAAAGTTAGTGGCATGGAGTGTCCTAGAGTCAAGTGAGGGAGTACCTCAATACCGCGTCCACGTGTTAGGCTGAGTTGGAACGAGACGAAGCTCGGCAAACATGTGGACGCGGAATATTCAAGTCAACGAACAATGATTTAGGGGATTGATGGTACAAGGAAACTACCCCTTAGCATGGTTGGAAGTTGGTACGAGGGCCCCTGGCTACCACCTGTCACTCTGTGCACAAAGTCAGAAGTCCAGTGAGGTGATTGTGGACCTCGAGCACTGATGAAATTGCCGCAACGAAGTACTGGCAATGAAACATGTTGGCCTACTTTATACTAGTCTGTAACAATGCAGTTTGTTTTTATTTCTGAGTAAGCTCACGATTTTGAATAAAAGGGGTATGTTATTTATGTGCGTCTTAACTTAATTTTTAATTCAGAGATACATATTATCTCTTGCACAATACAGGGTCTCTATTTTTGATACACATATCACTATTTTTCACCTCTTATCTTTAAACTGGACACATTTTCTTTTCTATAGGTGAGGAAGTTACAGATGATGAGAAACGTATGCAAGCTGGTGAGACCCTGCCAGTAGCTCCTCTGGTGTGGCGCACGTGAGGGACTTCCTCACCGTTTCACATATTTTTCTGTGGTTTCTTATACACCTTTTTCATTAAGGGTATTATTGTTATGATTTGACTCAAACTTACAGTTATGTAAATTTAGGACGGCGGGCTTTTAGGATTGGATTAGACTGGTAAATTATTTAGACCAGCTGTTGGGAAGAGGTAGACCCTCTCCATCACCAGCCCTATGTAAAAGAGTGGATATTGTCCCGCATAACCAGGTCTATTGTTGTGTAGGGTCCCATAATGTACCTGCAAGCACAAATGCCTGGCCAGGGGAGGTTCAATCTCGTCCATGGAAGTTTCTCTGCTATAAACATCCGTATCTATAAGAAATGCATCAGTCAAAGAGCCTCTACTTTCCAGGGAATGTGCTGCAATATCTTTATAGTGCCAATAAGCTTTTTAATGGTGTTCTTAGAAATCCCTGCTAACTCATTTGGAGTACTTTACAAGGATGCAAGCCCAATTTCTCCCACAAGAGATCTTACGTACTTGACCCAGGGTATTTTCCTTGAGCCCAAAAGGCTAAGGGTATCTACTGAGCTCTCCCGGAATTGATTGAGCTCTAGAATGATCCAGAGCCTCCTCCAGTACAGGATGGAGCGTATACCAACTTTATCTGATACTACTCTCATCCCGAGGTAAAGTCTGAGGGGATGCAAGGGAGTACTTAATGGAACACCTACCAGTTGCCTAATGAACCAATTTTCCACTAAGTCAAGCATAGTTGCACCCACATGACCCCACAGCTCTGCACTATATGAGGCTGACCTCAAAGCCTGCAATTGGTAAACTTGCAGAGCCAGGCTTGCCGGTTGATACTGAGATCTATATACCATATTAGAAATACCCCGCTACTTGCCCTAGTTTGTGCCTACGGTGGGTAATGTGAGCCTGCCACCCCAATGTGTTCAGTTGGTGTAATGCCCAAGTATGTGAAGGAATTAACTCTTTCTAACGTAGACCCTGCTAGAACTGGATTTTCCCTAGTCGAATGCCCTGGATTTAAACACATATACTTTAGCTTGCCTATAATAATTACCAGGCCCGATCCCTACAAAATTGGTCAAAACGATCAAGGAGCTTTAAGGGATTTGGACAGTAAAAGAGTATTGTCGGGAAACATAAGGGCAGGACTCCTCATGCTTGCCAATCTGAGAGCATCGTTTTCAGTCTGCCCCAGTTAATCTTAGGCCATTTATATAAAGAGAGAAAAGTTTTGCGGCAAGTGCGCAACCCTGCCTTACCCCTCTGCTTTCGGGGTAGGGCTCTGTCACCCCACCAGCCTGACCACACCTCACCTGCGCATAGTTATTCATATGTAACCTCACAATAATATCCAGTAGATCGCTGGGTACCCCTAACTCTTGTAACAATCGCCACAGGGTGGGTCTGGGGACTAGATCAAAGGCAGAACAAAGGTCCACAAACACGAAATGCAGGCATCCACCCCCAAAGTGACTACCTTCTAGTAAACCCTCAGAAGCCGGTACACCTGGTCGATCGTGCTTGTTGCCTCCCTAAAGCCCTCCTGTAAGGGGGACGAAATATAATTTCCAGCCATTCACTCTTGAAATCTTCCAAGTATGACCCTACAGAACTGCTTTTGCAGGCTGGCAATAAGAATTATGGGTCTATAACTTGTTGTTTCATTGCGAGGGCCTTTCTCATGAATGAGAATAATGTCAGCCCCAGCCCAATTGGGGACAGAGGGGCCCCTTCCAGAAAACCTGTGAATAATTGTGAAAAATAAGCACACTAAAAATCAGCGTCCCTCTGAATACATCCCTGGGGATCTGATCTAGACCAGGTGCTTTATTTGGTACGATGCCCTCGATGGCTAAATATAATTCCTGTGCTGATATTACCTGGTCATCAGAAGAGAAACTGTTTGTCCCTCCAGGTAAAGGAGTTAGAGCATCTTCATCAACGCACCAGGGGTCAGAGTGTTGGACACCAGTTAACAGCTGCCCTTACCCAATTAGCGGGTATAGACTTAGACATAGCCAAATATGCAGCACTACAACAGTCCCTTTATGTGGGGGGGATAAGTGTGGGCACCTTCTGGCCAACAAACTATGAGTCCAAAGGCAGGTGACCGGGGTTCACTCTATACGAACACCAGATAGCGGCGAGATAATAGATAATTCATCTTTAGCTTCCACGTTTAGCGATTTCTACAAAGAACTCTGTGCCGGACAAACCCTAGACTCGAAAAGCCCACTGCATATCTACAGGAGGCAAATACAACACGACTCTCTGAAATAGGCGGCCTCTCTAGACTGCCGTATCCACCCAGAAGAGATTGTTTCTGCTATCTCCCGCCAAAAATCTGTGAAGTGACTAGGTACTGACAGGTTCTCACCTATTTTGTACAAAACCTTTTGCCACCCCTTAGCCCCGCTTTTAACCAGATTGTTGAACTCTTTTTCCGGACTGGGATCCACCCCCTCTTCGATGTTGATGGTGGTCATAGCGGTTATCCCCAAGCAGCAGTGCAGTTCATACCATGCAATATCTCTTCTAAATGTCGATAAAAAACTCTTTACTAGCATACTAGCCACCAGACTGGGCCCCACATGCCGCACATTTTTGACCCAGATCAAGCATTAACTCATCCTGCATCTTATTGATAAAGCCAAAAGGTCGAACAACAAGACTATGCTACGAACGATTGATGCCAAGAAGGCCTTCGATTGGGTACACTGGGCGAATCTTGAAGTGACTTTATCTCACTACAGTATCGGAAAGAGATTCAGAGCATGGGTGCTAAGCTGCTATAGTCACCCCAGTGAGACAATGAATGGACAGATATCAGCACCCTTTTCCATCAGCAGAGGCACACGACAGGGGTGCCCCTGAGAACCTGTTTTTTGCTCTCTACATGAAACCCCAGGCCCAATGGGTGTGAGACAACTCCTATATTACCGGGATTACTTTGGGGGGGGGGGGGGGGGGGCATACAATCAGCTTGTACGTGGATGACGTCCTGGTGTCCTTAGATAACCCTAACATGGCCCTCCTGGTTTTTCTACCTAAATGGACTACTTTCGGCAAGCATCAGGTTTTCAGGGGTTAATGTCAGCAAATCTCAGGTTTTTAATCTATCAATGTCCCCGACATTAGTGACACAACTCAAAGCACAATACCTGATACAATGAGCACATACATCCATTCCTTATCTGGGAATCCAGCTTGCCTCTTTGATTCAAACAAACTCTACAATAAACTACAGTTCTCTACTTCAACAGTTTAGAAATGACTTATCCTGCTGAAAACACCACTGACTCTCGTGGCTCGGAGAGTTGGTCACCCTTAAAATGACTACCTTACCTAAGGTCCAATACCTTTTTCAGACCCTCTCCGTGACACCCCCCGCAGGGATGATACAAACCTTGCAGAAAGTCATGAACAAATTTGTCTGAATGAGCAACAGACCACGAATGCTAAAAGACCAGAGTTACCAACCCCCAGATGCTGAAGGCCTGGGCATACCTAACCTCCAGCACTACTATCAGGTGGCATAACTGCTCTACTTTGCAGAGTGGAACAGAGATGAGTCGGAAAAACGTTGGCTGTTTCAGGATAGGGCAATAGCAGGGTCATGCCTCTGGAGGGTCCCCTTCTTGAAGAGAACACACCGACCAAAGAGTCTCTACCTGTCCCCCATCACCAGGAAGACCATTGAGGTCTGGGATTGGGCCCAAACGAGGCCTCATGTCATTCCCCTCTCCCTTAACCCAAATATTTGATAACCCTGATTTCTCCCCGGGCATGGATCCTGGGGCATTTGCCCCATGGCGACAGTTGAGATGCTACTCGGAGGCCACATGTTTGATTAGGAAGGAATGATGATGTTTGCCCTGTTATTCTCTAACTACACATTACCAGAATCAGATAGAATGCACTATATGCAAATACTCCATTGGCTCATGCACCCTGTGTACTGCTCTGCAGTACAAAGGCACCTCGCGACCTATGAGAAATGGCTGGTACCAAAACATCAGATAAGCGGCTTATTACTGAATTATATTCCTACTTGCTCTTTAGTAAAAAGGGGATCCCTATATACCTAATGAATAAGCTATACATAGGGAAAGAAACACAATAGGTAAAGGACTATAGCAAGTTAAATCAATAATTGACAAAATAATCCAGGTACACAGCAAGGAAGTAACCACTTATTCTAATCTATCAAGTGATCAATAATGCACAATTATTTCTATAAAAATATATATTTTTTATCATTATTTGTTTTACAAATCTCATATTTTCTCGTTTTTTTACGAATTCATATAAAAAAATATAGTAACATTAACAAATACAAATACAAAAAATAGAATTCAGATAAAATAATTCATCCTATTCAGAGCATAATTCCAACATGTAGAGTTGATGGAGGCAATGCGGTAGATGTAAGCTACGCGCGTTTCGGCATTACTGCCTTCATCAGGAGACCGTCTATTGCACTGAAACTATACAAAACACATGACATACTATTATAATATGGTTACAATTAGTGTTATATACATATGTACCTAGAATATAATACTTTACTATACCATAATATTTAACAAAACGGCTAGATGTCCTCAAGATGAAGACATACAAAAAATATATAAATACTTTTGATACATGGTCAGTACAGATATAGACTTTATCTTGAGCAGAAAACAGACATATTTTTCAAATAAATATATACAGGACTCTATTATGTTACACAGCAACATTATTCACAAATAGAGAACATTGAAGCAATAAAGAATAATGAAAGATAATGTAATCAAAACATATTAATGTGGATATACATGTGAAGATATAAAAGAAAAAGAGAAGAAAAATAGAAAGGGATATGATAATACAGAAACACATTAGTTGTATAGAGGCCCTAAATTCAGAGTTTAAACAATTTGTTTAGGCTGTATGCTATTATATTCCTTTAATCAAGGTCCAAAAAATTGCCTATAACTTACTAGGTTCTCTTAAGACATCTCAGAGAACAACATATCAGAAAGGGATATGATAATACAGAAACACATTTATTGTATAGAGGCCCTAAATTCAGAGTTTAAACTAATTCATTAAACTGTATGCTATTGTATTCCTTCAATTGAGGTCCAACTAGTAACCTATTACTTACTGGATTCTTATAAAGCGTCTGAGAGAACAGCATATCATCATTAACAATAAACCATGTTTAAAATTGGAGATGTTAAAACATCACTTACTTCGGTATTGAAGCGCAAAAAGCGCTGTATCAGCTTACTCAGCAGATAAACCGATAGCAAGTATAAAAACAATGGATATAAAGGCTGAAAGAAATATAATCAAATAATGATACCTCTATTTAATTATATGTCTAATCATTTACTTAATTTGGTCCTAGGGGTATCGTGCCACACTTACTCAAACTGTGGGCTCTTGGTAGTCTTGATTATTACATCAAGAGGAGAAATGAAGGACTAGCCACGGCTATGCAGTACTACTAAGTTGGTTGAAAATTCCGATAATCTGTATGAATAAACGACAAATAGAGCATAAAAAGTTCAAAGTTGTACTCTACTTGTAACTAGTCTAAAGTCTCTATACGAGCATAGAGAAATTATACAAATACAGGTAAAAGCCATATGTACTTACTTTAAAAAGGAAAATAACTGACTGTTGAGAAGCACCGCTATTAATGTAAATATCAGCAGAGAGTCAAACGGGAAACAGTCCATCCATATCGATATGAATAAATACTACATAGGAATAAACAGACCAAAATGTCGGTATATTACCATTTTAAAATAGAGATTGTAATGTGGGCTGTGGCGCTCGCGCGCTTAATAATAGCGCTGCCGCGATAATGAGACTCGGGACACTCTTGTGAAGTTGTCTAGTGGCTCCGACTGCCTTCGCGGGCCACGCCCCCTTTATTTTATAGCTGGCGCGTGACGACAAGCGCCAGCGCTAGCGGAACCTCATCGCCGCGGGTAGACTGCACCGCTACCCTACGCCGGAGGACATTACATTCCTTCTAACCTTTATTAAACAAATAGCCAAAACAGAATACAATAGTGATTATATGGATCTGTTACCAGTCACTAGAATTTCAGTCTCTGGACGATCACACCATGAAATCGGCTAGCCGGGAGGATGGTGCCGGATTCTTCCGCAGCCCATATCTGGATTGTTCTCCCCTCGACAGTGGCACTGGCGGGGTCATTCTTTGCACCGCTCCACTGTCCTGGGATCTTACAGGAGAGTTCGGCAGGCTCTCTCCCGGGGTTGCCAGCATTGGCTGAGTGTCCTGGTTCTCCAGGTTCTCATCTTCGATGGGGTTCACCCCTTGCAGCTCAGGACCGTCTTCCTCTGTCAGATTGACTCTAAAAACAATTCACACACCAACACGTGAGACTGTGTTTTATTTGTCTTTTATTTATAGTGGCACCCTTTAGGTTTAGCCCATTGCAGGGTTGGAGACATGCAGGCACAAGCTCACATTCTCTCTGGGAGCGCAATTCGAGGGCACTCAGGCCAATCCTGATGCTGCTCTCACGCATGAGAGCAGCATCTGGATTGGGCGCAGTAGAGTCTGGGAGCCTGGGTGCCTGTGCAGTGCAGCAAAAGAGCACTGAGTCAGCGTTGCGGAGAGCGCAAGATAAGTAGTTTTCTTTTCTTTTCCCTCTGCGTCGTCTGTCCCCCTCAACCTAGCCATTCTGCCCTGAAACCAGCCGCCACTGGATCAGGACAGACCCCCACTATCATTAAAGTTGTGGGCCAAGGCGCTGGCGCCAAATCAGGACAGACTCTCACTGTCATTAAAGGTGAGGCCCAGTACTGGCTTCAGAAGGCCGAGATACTGGCTGTAGATCAATCAGTTCAGCCCTCCTCTGCGTCATTAAAGCTGTGGGCCCAGGCACTGGTCTAGATCCGGTCAGACCCCCCCCACTGTCATTAAAGATGTCGGTCTTGGCGCTGCCTCCAGATTAGGTCAGACCCCCCACTGTCATTAAAACTGATGGCTTAGGCATAGGCAAGGAGATCAGAATCCCACCATCAATAAAAAAAAATGTGCACCCAAGCAAGACAGGACTCAACTGTGTTTAAAGACGCCGTCCGGTGAATGTACACAGGTAGTCTCAAAACCCATGCAGGCATTAACAAACAAAGGAATGTGTAAGAACTCTTCACACACAGGATTCTACTTACTTCAAGTATTTGTACAGAAGAAAGACTGCAGCTCAGACTGCTTGCTTCCCGTCCTACCTCTGCCATGTCATCACATTCCAAACTTCGAGCCAGTGTTGGAATGTGATGACACGAGTCAGAGCCAAGTACAACACGTCTTTCCTTTAGTAAAAGCAAAATAACAAGAACAAGGTTTACAGAAACCTTCAATTAATATCTAACCAAATAAATAATTTAAAAAAAACTAAGGTAAAAGAAACCTGGCATCTAAAGATCCATCGTTATTTTGCTCACCAAGATACCCCAGTTCAGACTTGGCTACATGCAAATGAGTCCTGAGCCTTCTTCAGCCAGGATAGCTTGAATCCAGTGGCATAGTGAGCAAGGGACCCACGTCTGGGCATACCCATCCCACACAGGGTGAACAGCTTGGTGAGCAAAATAACGATGGATTAAACCCAGATCTGTGACTGGGGGTGAATGTTTTGCCATTGTGCAACATTCCGTCCATCATCTTGTGTGTTTTGCTGTTCACCCTATGTGGGAAGGGTATGCCCAGACGTGGGTCCCGTGCTCACTACGCCAATGGAGTCAAGCTATCCTGGCTGAAGACGGATGATAGCCAGAAACCGGTCCTAGGATGCTTGATTCTATTACAGGACCGGATAATTCGTATTATGCTTCTCTTTCTTTTAATGCTACACACAGCAGCCAATGAAAATCGTTGTATATGTAAAATAAATTACATTTCCCATGATGCAAACATACATCACTTCCTGTCATAGCCCATAAGAACTAGGCAACACCGGATATAGTCCTTTTTCTTTGCTGCTCACGCAGCCAGTTAAGTGCCTTATTGCTCTAGCATGTTATGATGTTTATGGCATATAGTCTGTTACTGATATTTTGATGCCTCGTTGAGTGTTTATAGCGCTTGTGCGCGTTCCGCTATTTTGTGTGCTTTCATTATTTGCATTACTGCTTGTTATAGCCCATATTGTATCTCGCGGCTGCCGCGCGTCCCGCTGTCAGTGGGGAGGTGCGTGGGCTGCCGCGAGTCTGCATTGCCGGCTTTTCAACGCGAGCATCGCGCTGGGCTCAGACGCGCCTCTGTGATTACTGGCGGCGCGTCTGAGCTTTGGCGGCATTGAGTTACTTCCCGCCGGGCGGGACGGGGTCGCTGCGTGTTGGTGTCCTCCTTGTTATCACCGGTACCGACCCGCCGACGGCGGGGGTTTTCTTAACTACTGTGAGCGCGGATGCCTCCCTCATTGGCCGAGGACGCTCGGAGCCTTTCCCTTTCGCTCTCCCTATAGTTACAACGTGCGCAGCCCAATTCGGCGTGTTTCTAGTAGGATTGGGCTACGCACGTTGTTACTGCCCATTTCCTTCGTTTTTCTTCGCATTTCTCACCGGATTATTCCCCGAGCACTAGTTCTACGCCACGCAGGCTGTGAGAGATGCTGGGCCTGGAGGGTGCACACCTCCCTTGTAAATTTTCTGCTTGGTTGGCTCCATTTTACACCCTGTGGGCTTCAATAATTCTGATACAGCCTTGGCTGAGGAGCAAGGTACCTGGTGATTTTTGTTGTGCTGTGGGTTGGCTCCCCTCCTCCCAGGATTCTACCCTGTTGTTGAGCATGCCCATGTACAAGTTTGGTGCTACCATGCAGGACTGGGTGACCTATGAGGAGGATGATGTTCAAGGAGAAGAGGTGGCCCCCACCTCTGTTGAAGATAAGATTGTTGAGGCCCTGGACGCTTCGGTTCAGGACTCTGTTAACAAGACCCTGGAAAAGGCGGTTCCTGGAACTGTCCAACAAGCCTTGGCAACTGCGCTAAAACCCATCACTATGCAATTAGAAAAGTTTGCCAAGTGCCATGGGTTCACAAAAAACCCAAAGCCCAAGAAGGATGAGGGACCTGCAGGCTCGCAGGCGGATTCTTGGCCCCACACTTATTCATTGCAGTCTCTACCGGCTCCAGATCCCGGTAAGTCCGGGGCCCCTGATACAGACACTGATACTGACACTACCACCACTGGTACCTCTGATGAGTCCCCTCCGAGGAAGAAGGCTAAGAAGTCTAAGAATGTGGAGCCTTCCCCGCAAATGTCCACTCCTTTTACATTCGATCCCGTGGACATCGTGCACCCTAGATCTTCCGATTGGCTCCCGGCGCCTGAGGTCGCCCTTTATATTCATGACAATCTTAGAAAAAGTTTTGACAAGGAAGTCAGGAATAGACTCAGGTCAGAGTGTCCCAGGCCTGATATTGCGGACAAAGTGGCAGAAACCCCAGACATTGATTCCAGTATGCTGACCTTTCTCAAGAAATTTGCAAAGGACCCTAAGAAGGGCATTGACCGTGCTTGGAGAGGGTGTCAGGACAAACTCCTGGACGTAGTTGGCCCCCTGGCCAAGATTTTGAAAATCACGTTGGAAGCGCAGGAATCGGGGGCGGCAATGGATCTTCATGTGCTGGCTGGCTGGACCCAGAGGGCCATCTGCCTCTTGGGCAATGCCAACTGCGCTATTTCTACTGAGCGCCGGAAGTCCCTCCTCATGAGAATGGACTCTTACCTCACCGAACTTGCGGCAGCTGAACCAGGGCCCCTTGCTGATGGCAATTTGTCCGGTGAGCGTTTTGTAAAGGATGTTGCGAAATACGTGGGCACCTTTACCACCTTTGATAAAGCCCAGTCAGGCATTAAGCGAGCTCTCCAGTCTGGTGTTTTTAACAGGGCCGGACGAGGCCGGGGACGCTCGTTTGGCCGCCAGCAATTCCACAGTCCCCAGAGAGGGGACTTTGGCCGTGGTAGAGGCGATTGGGATTCCACCCGAGGGGGAACCTTCTACCCTACCAGGCAGCGTTTCAATAAGCGGAAATTCAACAGGGGAACATATCGTGGTGGTTTCCAAGCCACAGAATCTTCAGGTGAGTGCTCCGGATATATTTCCACTCCCTCTCGGGGGTCGTGTTCGTCATTTCTTTCAAAATTGGGTTAAATTGTCTCAGGATGCATGGATTTTAGAAACTGCTCAGGGTTTTCATCTCGATTTCTTTCAGATTCCCGTTCAGGACAGGTATCCCAGACAGCTGTCTTTTTCCCTAACAGAATGCGATTTTATAGATTCAGAAATAGGAGAATTGCTGCAGAAACATGCGATAGCTCGCTGCGACGAGGGCCCTGGCGGTTTTTGCAGCAATATTTTTCTTGTCTAGAAGAAAGGTGGTGGTTACAGGTTGGTACTCAACTTGTAGGAATTCAATGGTTACATGGTTTACAAGCACTTCAAGATGGAGGGCATCCATCTTTTAGCGGATCTTCTGAAGCAGGGGGACTGGATGGTCTGCCTGGATTTGAAGGACGCTTACCTCTCTGTGCCGATATTTCCTCCACATCGGAGGTTCTTGCAGTTCCAGAGTAGAGACCGGTGGTACGAATATTTGGTCCTTCCTTTCGGTATTTCGTCAGCTCCTTGGTGCTTCACCAAGGTGTTGAAGCCTGTGGTGGCTTACCTCAGGGAGCAGGGGATTCGCATGATAGTGTATCTGGACGATATACTGATCATGGCTCAGTCGCGGGACATGGTGAGTGGGCACCTGCACACGACCATTGTTACGCTACAAAATCTCGGGTTTGTGGTCAACGAGACCAAGTCCGTCCTCTGTCCAACTCAGAAGATAGATTTTCTGGGGTTTGTGATCGATTCCACCACGGCTCATTTAAGCCTTCCCAGGTCCAAGTTACGCGATATCCAGAAGGAGCTATGCGCACTTCTGTCCAAACAGACTGTCTCGCTTCGACAGGTGGCCAGGATAGTGGGTCTTCTGGCGTTGTCCATTCAGGCAATCTTTCCGGGCCCTCTGCATTATCGGGCCCTGCAGAGATTGAAGATCCAGCATTTACAGCAGGGTCTCTCATACACGGACCTGATTCCTCTGTCCTCGGAGGTGCGGCAAGAGCTTCAGTGGTGGCTAGGCCACGTGGAAGCTTTGAACGGTTGGGCCATTTTCGGTTCAGTTCCAGAGGTGGTCATAGAGTCCGATGCCAGCCGCTGGGGCTGTGGTGCGCGCTGCGGCGATGTTTCTACAGGAGGGCGATGGTCCCTGCAAGAACTGGATCTCCACATAAACTTCTTGCCGGTTCGTTTGCGATCAAGACTCTATCACCCAAGAACGTGTCATGTTGCATTCTGTTGAGGATGGACAACATCTCGGCGGTGCGCTATATCAACAAATCGGGAGGTACAAGATCCTCCATGTTAGTAGAGATAGCGAAAGACTTCTGGCACTACTGCCTGAGTCGTCAGATATCGGTTGTAGCCGAATACATACCGGGTCAGTCGAATGTAGTGGCGGATTGGTACTCGTGCCACCTCAGGGACTATAGCGATTGGCAGCTTCAGCCGCGGGTGGTTCATTGGTTGCAGAGGATATGGGGGTCTTGCCAGATCGACCTCTTTGCATCCAGGTTGAATCGGCAGATGTCTCAGTTCTTCAGTTGGAGGCCGGATCCGTCGGCTCTGGCGACGGATGCATTCACGCAGGACTGGTCTCAGTCCCTGAATTATGCGTTTCCCCCATTCATATTGATTCCGCGAGTATACTCACGGATAGTGCGTCAGAGGGCGGAGGTGATCCTAGTGACCCCCCTCTGGAAATCGCAACCTTGGTTCCCGAGCCTTCTGGAGATCAGTTGCGATCTTCCCAGGAGGATCCCGGAATTTCAGACGATACTCCAGGGCCCTCAGGGAGCGACTCATCCAATGGTGATTTCGGGACGTCTGTCCCTGATGGCCTGGAGACTTTCAGGAAACGTTGGCAAATGCCAGAGTTTTCGGAGCAGGCTTCAGCCTTTATCGACCAAGCCTGGGCCCCCTCCACGAGGAAACGGTACGCTTCAGCCTGGAAGGGTTGGGTTCGTTGGTGCGTGGAACAACGCGTGGATCCCGTGGGGGCAGGATTACCCTGCATGTATAGTGAATTTCCTCTCTATGAAAGCTTCCGAGGGTTTGGCTTATTGGTCAGTTAACAATTTCCGTTCCGCCATTTCGGCGGGTCATTCTCAGATTGAGGGTAAGCCTGTTGGCATGCATCCCCTTGTTTGTAAGCTTTTAAAGGGGATCAGAGTGGCAAATCCGCCTAAGCCCAAGTACACCTCATTATGGGATGTCTCTCTGGTTCTTGCCTTATTCAATAGTTGGCCTCAGAATGAATTGTTATCCAGGAAACAACTTTCAGCCAAGTTAGCTATGCTGTTCTGTCTTGCGGCATGTCGGCGGTCGTCGGACGTCAAGGCCTTGGATATTACAGGTAGAGTGTTTACTCCTCAAGGAGTTTCTTTCAATATTACGGCCAGGACTAAGACGATGTCTAGCAGTATTGACTATCATGCTTTCCCTTCCAATACGAAACTTTGTGTGGTGAATTGTCTCAAGGTTTATGAAAAGTGTACAAAGTCCTTATGGCCAGCAGGCGTTACACAGTTACTCATTGCCTTGCAAAAGCCTTTCAGGCCTGTTACTGCGGCTTCTATAGCCAGATGGTTGAAATATGTTATGCAAGAGGCGGGGATTAATACCCAACTGTTTGGTGCTCATTCTGTACGTGGTGCCATGGCATCTAAGAGTTTTATGTTGGGATGTACTGTTCAGGACATCATGCGTTTAGCGGATTGGTCCTCAGAATCTACTTTTAAACAGTTTTATTATAAACCGGTGGGTGATATTTCCTCTGTGGTATTTCAAGAGCGTTAAACTAGCATAATACGAAGCCTCCGGTCCTGTAATAGAATAAAAAATTAGCTAGCTATCGCGCCAAGAATTTTCAATTCTATTAAGGATACGGAGGCGAGGATTATCCCACCCGGTTTATTACACGTATTGTAATATTATGCCCACCCTGATATGATCTGTTTGACAGAATTTACGGGCGTATTTTCTCATTTTTCCAGGTTCTGAAACGAAGATGGACAGAATGTCCTGCGGATTGGTGGATTTCTTTCCAGTTGACGGTTCTTCCACGTTGGAGGCGATTCATGTTGGGTCAATGTTGTTAATGGACTCATGTTCGTAGCAAAGAAAGAGGACTATATCCGGTGTTGCCTAGTTCTTATGGGCTATGACAGGAAGTGATGTATGTTTGCATCATGGGAAATGTAGTTTATTTTACATATACAACGATTTTCATTGGCTGCTGTGTGTAGCATTAAAAGAAAGAGAAGCATAATCCTCGCCTCCGTGTCCTTAATAGAATTGAAAATTCTTGGTGCGATAGCTAGCTAATTTTTTATTCCGGTCCAGGGAAGACATGGCTTGGCAGTTCGGTCTGGACTGTTCCCATGAGGCACAGGGCCAAAACTGATTTGCATATGGCCATGTCTGAACTGAGGTGGCTTGGTGAGCAAAATAACGATGGATTAAACCCAGATCTGTGACTGGGGGTGAATGTTTTGCCATTGTGCAACATTCCGTCCATCATCTTGTGTGTTTTGCTGTTCACCCTATGTGGGAAGGGTATGCCCAGACAAGGGTTCCGTGCTCACTACCTCCTGCGTCAGGTTTCATGTGGGCGTTCCGGTGCAGGGTGGGCGTTCCGGCTCCGGAACGCCACGTAAAAGTGACGCATTGAAATCTACAAGATTTCACTGAGTCACTTTTATGGCCATGTTGCGACAAAACCCTGCGCCTGCTTGAAGCAGGCGTAAGGCTTGACGCACCATGTTGGACATAGGCAGGGCTGGAACAGTGCTGGAGTTGCGTCGCGCCCACCACGCAACTCCAGCACTGTGTCAACCTTACGTCAGCAGATGCGATACGCATCTGGTTATCCTTGCGCCATGATGCGCCGCATTGTAAATGTGGCGCATCTGCGGTGGCGCAAGGGTAAACTTGTGTGACGCATCTTTCCTGGTGCATCCCTTCTGATTTGCAGGGATGCACCAGGAAATGTAAATCTGCCCTTCAATCTCTGTCGCTTGCAAAGGACCCGTGCTTCAAAAATCGGCAACCCTTTTCTTGGACTATAAACACATTGGTCGTAGTGTTTTTCTCTCAAGGAAAAGGAACCACACATCCATAACTCAGTGTCAAAATAAAAAATAATATAGTGTGAGTAAATAATAATATCTATAAATTAAGTTCAGGGGTGCTTTTATCACTCTAGAGCACCTACTACCAAAAGATGCTATTCACACAGAAGAAGCCTAATGTGTGTACAAGCTATAAAGAATAGAGCATCGATAAGCACACCCTTTAACAATTAGAGTCTCCCCATGTATCGGATAGGTAAAATTGCTCTGAATCGCAAATACCACACATAAATCACTGGATTAGTCATTTGCTCCAAAAAGTATTCTATTTGATGTTCTGGACCATACTAAAATACACAGAGTCCACACTTGTTTAGATTCTTCAATTTGGCATTTTTTTTCTTTTCTTGTGGTATTATACTGGGCATGAAAGACTGCCACTATGCCAACACGTATTTCGTCTCCCCTTTAGACTTTATCAAGGCGATTGGCAAAATGATCGTTGTCCATCCGTGTTAAAACGTGGATCAAAGTGGTCTATCTCTCCTGAATGGATATGTATCCAAAGCTTAAAACTGTGAACATTACTCGTCACAGGAATCCTCAGTGATCTCCAGAAAGTGAAAGTACACCCGTCAATTATTACGACTGGGTGTTGGTGTGCTCGGAAGAATGAAATCATCAATCCATCTCCTTGCCGTGTAAGTTATTTATTTATTTATTTATTTTTAAAATTTGTAAAGCGCATCGTATACCCGTAGGCGTCTTGGCGCTATGACTCGTACGTGCCTCAGAGCGATCAGCGTGCACTTTAAAAGGTGATAACAAAAAGGAACTACTGGTCAAACAACCAGGTCTTCAACAGTTTCCTAAACTGTAGCAGTGTGGGAGTAGATCTAATCGTGACAGGAAGCGTGTTCCAAAGTCTGGCTGCGGTGTTAGTAAAGCATCTATCTCCCCAAGTGACAGTTTTGGTCCTGGGTACCACTAGTTGGTATGAGTTTATGGATCTCAGTTGTCGGGTGGGGCGGTAAAAAGTGAGTTTCTGTTTAAGAAACTTCGGTCCTAGCTGATGGAGGTCTTTGAAGGTGGGACACAAAGTTTTCAATGTAATCCTATTTTTGACCATCGGCCAGTGATAATTCCTGATTACTTGTTTAATCGGCTTGAATTTGGGGGTCCCGGATAACAATCTTGCTGCCGCGTTTTGAATGAATTGTAACTTGGCGACCACCCGAGCTTGAGCATTAGCCAGTAAACCGTTACAGTAAACCAAGGATGACAGTACCAATGAACTCACCACAGTTTTCCCGGCCTTTTCTGGAAGAAATGGAATTATTTTTCTTAGGAGTTTCAGTTTGAAAAATGCTGAGGATGCTGCTTGATTGGCATGATTAACGAAATTTAGTTTCTCATCGAAAATGATTCCAAGATTTCTGACTTTCTGAACAGGAATTGGTAAAGTTCCGAGTGATGGAGGCCACCAAATTGATGACCACATAGGTGACAATTTGCCAAAAATGATCACCTCCGTTTTCTCGGAGTTCAGCTGTAAACAGTTACATGCCATCCACTCCTTAATTGCCAGCATGCCTTCTTGAAACTCAGCCGCCACCCTATCTCCATCATTGTTGATGGCCAGCACCAACTGGGTATCGTCGGCGTATGTGGTGAGGCTCATCCGGTAGAACTTAATCACCCTGGCTAAGTCCGACACATAGATGTTAAAAAGTGTCGGACTTAGGGATGAGCCTTGAGGAACTCCACAAGGAAGCGCCAACTCAGCTGATCTAAATGACCCCAGTGATACCGCCTGGGTTCTGTCTGACAGAAAAGAGGCGAGCAAAGCTCGAGCCTTGGAGTGGATGCCTAACTCCCCGACACGGTCAATTAAGATGGAGTGATTGACCGTGTCGAAGGCCGCAGAGAGATCCAGCAGAACCAAAACCGCCGTGCCACCCTGATCTCTAAGGATTCTGATGTCGTCAGCGGCCTTAATGAGCGCAGTCTAGGTACCGTGCATTTTCCGAAAGCCAAACTGAGAATCATCGAGCAGATAATTATGTTCAATATATTCCGAAAGTTGATCATTCATTACTTTCTCAGCCACCTTGGCTAAGAAAGGCAGGCTGGCAATGGGCCTGTAATTTTTCAATGACTCTTTGTCCAAGCCAGTCTTTTTAAGTAGTGGTTTTAATAACGTATTCTTTAACCTACTAGGAAAGACCCCGGATTTGAACATCTCATTACAAATTTGAGAAACGATATCACTGATTAAGTCAATAACTGGGGGAAAGATCTTGGGAGGGCAAGGATCAAGTGCTGAGCCTGTTTTGATAAGCTTAATGATATCAATAGTTAGCAATAAAAAAGCTGGTAGGGAACCCTGATAAGCTCCTCTACGCAATAAGATCATAGTAACTCCTTCAACCGGTGCTCGTTCTCCTTGTTGTGGCGTCTTATTCTTGGACCCTGGTAAAAAAATGTGTACTTTCAAGTTGCATTACAGTAATCTCAAGAACATCCTAGCTAACTATTGAGTAACCGTCTCCTCTGATTAGAATTTTAGTACGTGAATAATGGTCAGTACGGATTACAACTTCAGATTCCCACAAAGGCAGCCTGGATTTGTTGACACCCAGCACACAAGCCAACATTTCTCTTTCAATAATTGAAATCTTTTCTTCGTGTTGATAATAAATAAAAATAATAATAGGCACACTTATAAAGCGCAATAGTTACACTAAAGACAGTGTATCCCCGCGCTGCGGTAATGTTGCCGAGATACTGCTACCCTCCACCACCACCCTACATATCTCGTGGGAAGAGGTACGTTTTTAAGTTTTTCCTGAAGCAGCTCTCCTGGTTGAAATGTGATCACATGAGTCAGAGCCAAGTACATGACACACTGTTCTCGTATGACTGCAGATTGTGAGGGTCAGTGATACTGGACTGTGTTAGAACTGCCTTATTTTTCTATACACTGGATGACCCTTCTAAAATGTGAGTTTCCAGAGGGACTGCTATATCCAAAACAATTTTTAGGGGTTTCATAATTTTGCTTCATGCCACTGTCCTGAGCGGGGCATGTTTTCAGGATTCTTCCTGTTGCTGCCACCAGCTGGCATCAGGACCTCTGGTTGGCTAAAGAAAAAAGGTTAGGAGTACAGCTGCGGGGCAACAGGGAACTTGTCTTGGTCATCCAGTGGGGAGGAGAGGTGAGCGCTTCAGAGCTCAGCTTCAGGGTGTTCTCGCTACTGATCCCAGTAGGAGGGAGGGATTATTAACACTTAATTTGTGCTGGTGGACACCTCACTTTTGGGCATTGGCACTTACTTTTCATCATCAGATTTTGACCTAGAGCAATAGAGAGAAATGAGGAAAAGGGAGAAAGGAAGAAGAAAAAGGTAGACAATTAGTGAAAAGAGAGAATGTAGGGATGAAACGGACAACTTATTGGAAGTCCAGTAGATGAAAGTTCTTTATAAAGCTCCCACCAAGCAACAACGGATATTACAAATGAGTGAAAGCGAACAAGCAGTGAGGAGAGGAAGAGGAAAAGGTGAAAGTGGTGGGATGAGCATAGAGGAGTGAAGCAAAAGATTGCAGAGGCAAGGTGTGGAGGCAACTCTACTGGGGCACAGCTCATAGGTGCTGGAAGAAGGGGTGTGGTGCTGCAGCACCCCCAAAATGCTGGAGTTTGAACGGGAATGAGCCCTAATGACTTTACACTTTACCTTATAGAGGTGAAATGTCAGGCGTTGTCTTCTGATAAATTGGTGCTTATTCTTTTAACATAAATATTGGAGTTTTTTTCTTTCTCTGACTGCAAAGGTGGAGGATTTTATAATGTGAACTAAGTGACAACCTTGCTGAGTGTGAAAAGAAAGACTGCAATGTGTTAATTGTTTTTAGCACACAATAAAACTTGACATTTACAAATATTTCAAAATGCATCCGCAGTTACAAAAACACATATGCAGATCTTTTTACTGAAATTCTGGAGTTGTGGTGGAAACAAATATTTTAATCTGATCACAACAAATCAACCCACTTTATTTACTTGATGAGGCATAAATGATAAATATTAACTGACACCAGATTTCTGCACATTATCTTTGTGCGTTGTATAGTGTTATCAGTAAAACTATATGTCTTTGCAAATGTATTGGCCATTTGAATGGACGATGTGTCATCTGTAAATGACACTGCGCTGCCACACCATGTATCAGTAATTGTATTTACAAGTGTGCTCCTAAATGCACCACTAGGACCATACCACACCCTAACAACTCATTTGTCACACTTTTCTTTGTGTGACACTTGGATTGTTCACAACCTCTATGAATGCAGTGACGTAACACTGATGGCAGCACCCCCACTTTGAAAAATGTTCCAGCACCACTGCATAGCTGCCAAGTTTTCGAGGTTCATGTGTGATGTACTGCTCCAGTGCAGACTTTTTTCTTTGAATTCTAGGACTTGTAGTCCTGTTTCATAATGAAATAAGACTACAACTCCCAGAATTCAAAGAAAAAACCTGAACTGGTACAGTATATCACTCATGGACCTGGGAAACTTGGAAGGGCAGCCACTGCGGCAGTGATGCAGACCATGGTGCAAGGGAGTAGCTGGGGGTAGCATCAGATGGCTTGGAGTACTTAGGTGCATGGGTGAGGCTGGGGTGCAGAAAAGCTTATTAGTTGGAGAAATAGGGGGCGTGGGACCTCTAAGGGAGGTTTTGTGACCGTGCAGATCCGACCCATGGAAAAGTCCTCTGTGGAGTCTTCCTCCGGCTTCGTTGGGCACTTTAGGGCATCACCGTGTTTACCTGGCTCCCGAACCCTCAGCGCTGCAGGGGAGCCGCTACCCGCGGTCCCGTTTTTTCGCAAGCTGCCTCTGCCATGGCGCCCTCTCTACATGATTTGGGAAGTCGTGAGACCACTAGACGTTAGCCTGTGGGGCAAATACATGTTTTAATTTAATCATAGATGTTTTTGGACTAAAGACGTTGTCACCTAAGACCACTACCCTTGAGTGCAACACCACCTGAACATCTGGTTGAACAATGGCAAGAATTTCCTGCTCTGTAAATATGTACTATATAATTGTCCAAGCCTATTCGCTGTTAAAATCTAATCCTGAGTTAATTTGCGATTTGAATTTATATATTTATCTTTAATCACTAGATATGTAGTAGACCTTTGTACTTACTACCATTCCTATGTGATTTAGAGTTTATCTATTTGTATCTCATCCTTGACTGACTCTACAACTTGTACATTTGCAAAAAATCTCTTATGTAACTCATGTAATCCAAAGTCCTAATGTAACGCAACTGGTTCTTTTGTAAAGCGCTCCGGCACCTTGGAGTAAATTCGCGCTATATAAAATTGCATTAAATAAAATTAACAATCGGAAACCCTGACCCAGGAAGTGATCCGCACAGCCCCAGAGGCCAGCTCTGCTTCCCATTCCGCCGTCTGGCATGACATATTTCTAGGCCCACGCCCGGCTCCGCAGACTCCCAGCCTAGGTCCTTAGAGTGGTGTCTCCCAATCTGGAGTGGGTGTATTGTTAAGCGATCCGTTGTTTATCACACAAAGGGCAGTTCTGAGTGGACCCCCCACCCTCCCTTCGGGCCTCTGGGAAACAGAGAACATTAATCAGACCTCTGTCCACTGGACACACGGCACGGGGCGATTTGCCAGTAACAGACTCACTTCCACGCCGAGAAATGCTGCAATTACTCACCGGAAATCGCCTTACTCCCGGTATGTTTTCATCCTAGTTAATTTCATAATGAGGTGTAGCGACCTCATTATGTAGTTAATTAAGGAGGGAGGGGTGTTAACGTGGAAGTGATGCTAGTTGCGTCACGCATTGCCCTGTCACAGATACCGGCTCCCAGCAGGTGAGTTCCCACCGGCACGGCTCTTACACTCATACTGTAATGCAGCACTATTAGCTCCCTCCCGCAGGACCATGTCATGGCTACAGGCACCCAGCAGCACGCGATCCCATCCATTACCATGGGATCCTTCCCACCAGCGCGCGATCCTTCCCACCAGCGTGCGATTCCCTCCCATTAGCGTGTGATCCCTCCCAGTAGCGTGCGATTCCCTCCCATTAGCGTGTGATCCCTCCCAGTAGCGTGCGATTCCCTCCCATTAGCGTGTTATCCCTCCCAGTAGGATGTATGACGTTACAACGCATACTTTTACAACGACTACCATTACAACGAATTTTTTACAACGCAAAAACGTTTACAACGCATACCATTACAACGCAAGATTTTACAACGCAAGTACCTTTACAACGCATACCATTACAACGTAAATATTGGTAAGTATATAATATTTTTTTTAATATATATTATTTTAAATTATTAAAATATAATTAAATTTTATGTAATTTTATTTAATTAATTTAATTTAAATATAATTTTAATTTATTTTTACAAATTAACCCTGTACCCCAAAAACCCAAAACTGACCCTGAACCCTAAAAATATATTTTTTAATTTAAATTAATTTAAATTATTAAAATATAAATAATTTTTATTTAATTACATTTAATTAATTTAATTTAAATATAATTTTATTTTATTTTTACAAATTAACCCTGTACCCCAAAAACTGAAAACTGACCCTGAACTCTAAAAATACCCCTTTACCCAAAAACTGGAAACTGACCCTGAACCCTAAAAATACCCCTTTACCCAAAAACTGAAAACTGACCCTGAACCCTAAAAATACCCCTTTACCCAAAAACTGAAAACTGACCCTGAACCCTAAAAATACCCCTTTACCCAAAAACTGAAAACTGACCTTGAACCCTAAAAATACCCCTTTACCCAAAAACTGAAAACTGACCCTGAACCCTAAAAATATCCCTTTACCCAAAAACTGAAAACTGACCCTGAACCCTAAAAATACCCCTTTACCCAAAAACTGAAAACTGACCCTGAACCCTAAAAATACCCCTTTACCCAAAAACTGAAAACTGACCCTGAACCCTAAAAATACCCCTTTACCCAAAAACTGAAAACTGACCCTGAACCCTAAAAATGCCTCTTTACCCAAAAACTGAAAACTGACCCTGAACCCTAAAAATACCCCTTTACCCAAAAACCCAAACATATAATATTTTAAAAATAATTATATACTTACCAATACTTACGTTGTAATGGTATGCGTTGTAAAGGTACTTGCGTTGTAAAATCCTGCGTTGTAATGGTATGCGTTGTAAAAGTTTTTGCGTTGTAAAAGTTTCGTTGTAATGGTAGTTCGTTGTAAAAGTTGCGTTGTAAATGTTGTTTCCCCTCCCAGTAGCGTGAGATCCCTCCCAGTAGCGTGCAATCCCTCCCAGTAGCATGTGATTCCCTCCCAGTAGCGTGTGATCCCTCCCAGTAGCGTGTGATTCCCTCCCATTAGCGTGTGATCCCTCCCATTAGCGTGTGATCCCTCCCAGTAGCGTGTGATTCCCTCCCAGTAGCGTGTGATCCCTCCCATTAGCGTGTGATCCCTCCCAGTAGCGTGCTATCCCTCCCATTAGCGTGTGATCCCTCCCATTAGCGTGCTATCCTTCCCATTAGCGTGTGATCCCTCCCAGTAGCGTGCGATCCCTCCAGTAGCGTGCTATCCCTCCCAGTAGCGTGCTATCCCTCCCAGTAGCGTGCTATCCCTCCCATTAGCATGTGATCTCTCCCACCAGCGTGCGATCCCTGCCAGCAGCGTGTGATCTCTCCCAGCAGCGTGTGATCCTTCCCAGTAGCGTGCGATTCCCTCCCAGTAGCGCGTGATCCCTGCCAGTAGCGTGCGATCCCTCCCAGCAGCGTCCTATCCTTCCCATTAGGGTACGATCCATCATCCCTCCCATTAACGTGTGATTGTTTCTCGTTCCTCCATTAGCTTTTGATCCCTCCCATTAGCGTGCCATACCTCCCAGCAGCGTGTGATCCCTCCCAGCAGCGTGTGATCCCTCCCAGCAGCGTGAGTTTCCTTCGGCAGGGCTTCTGAGTGCAGTGGCCTGTAACAGCTGGACGTTCTCTCAGCAGTGCGAGCTCCCTTCTGTCGTATCCTACGACAATTATACACGGACACAGGCTTGTGTATACTTAGCTCTTTATTCATGCGTCTATCTCTTTCCCCGTCCCTAATCTAACTGTCGTGGTTCCTGTCTCTGGCTCCTCCCGTTCCTGCTCCTCCCTCTTAACTCCACCCCAACCACTAGACCACATCATACAATCCGACATCTCCCCCCTTCTTAACAAACTGAACTTAATTTCCACAGTGTTCGCAATTCTTCAATCCACCACACGGGTTGGCGGACGGCTTGTTCTTCAAGCATCAGTAGTGTCGAATCCGTGGTGGTCCTGACATTGACCAATCTTTTCGGTGCCTTAACCAAGACATCCTTGACTACGGGAGTGCACTTTTGAGAATGCAACCCATTATGTGTGGGCTGTTTATTATCCGGTTCCGCAGTTATCATGGTTCTTTCATGTTGTGTGACTGCTGCTGGCTCAGCTCGGCAGTGGCAGTCTGCTTTCCTTGGTGACTCTTGTTCTGTTGACGGTTGATCTCCTTCGGGAGTGGACAATGTTCCGGTCTTCTTCCGAGCTCCCACCTGTAAGGTTATTTCTCTTTGTCTTGTCGGGTTGGGAGCAGCACTGTTCTTCTGTTCACCATCGGGCATGCCAGACATTAATGTACTATCTGAAATGGGTGTCCTGTCTTGATTCCTGGACTCGTTTGCTGCCTCTGTTTGTCTCTCTCTCTCTCGCTCATGTTTGAGACCGGCGAAACCCCTGACCATTTGGTCAGGTACCTGTTTCTCTCTCATTCGGTGACAGTCGATCTCTGTCACCACTGTTGGTCCTCCTCCCGGGGTGACAGGATAATCCTTTTCTACGTGGTAGATACTGTCCCATCTCTTTGTTTTCCTTCCGTCAGTTCTTTTAGTCAGCCTCGCTGACCCCATCAGGGGTGACGGCATATTACTCATGTCTTGAAATGGCGATGACTGATGAGACATGGTGTCCTTTGGTTCTGTTGTGCGGTCGGGTGACTGATGCCATGGACGTGGTCGGGACCATGATTTTGTTGACCTGAACGATTGGACAGACATACTTTCCGACTCGGAGGAGTCGTTCGTGGATTTCTTTTGAGAACGTTCCTTTGAGGGCATCGTGACTGATAAGTTTATTGAGTCGGTGGTTTGGGATGACATGCTCCTGAAGTCGGAGCTATCTATGGAGCATTCCTTTGGGTACGTCTCTTTATGTGTCTTTTGTGTTGTTGTGATGGAGAGATTGTTTGTTAACCACAGATTTACTTCTCTAGTTTGATCACGGCGCATTTGGTCTTTACCCTTTACACGGGACATCACTTGTCCCTTCTCCGTTTTCTCATTGACACAACTGTCTTGAGTGCACGTGCCCCTCCCTTTTCGGTGTCTGAGTGACTTACCACTCCTCATGTGGTTGGTTTCTTCTTCTCGTTCGTTAGACGTGCTGACGCCCGTGCCATTGGGGTGATATGTCTCGCTGATTGATGCTTCCTCGGACTCATCTATAGACTTTGGTGCATAGCGGGAGGATGCCCGGGGATGTTCGTGTGCCGATTTCCGTCGTTGACGGGACTGGTCCTGTCTTCTGTAGTTTGTCTTGCTTGCCTTCCTGTTGAGCAATCTGCCATATTGTTCATGGGTGTGATCTGACCCGCTTGACACTTTATCTGCTTCATAACCATTTTCATCATCGGTTGACTGACTCTTTGAGGTTGAGTAACTCCGTGAGGTTGTATCAGTATAGTCATCCGTTGACTGACTCCTTGAGGTTGAATAACTCTGCGAGGTTGTATCAGTTGACGCTTTCGCAATCCTGATTCATCCTGGTCTGTTGTGATGGTGACTTGGGGTGTTCCATGACGCTGTGCCTCTTGTTTCGTCTTGGCTCTGATTCACCTGCCTTCTTTTCAGTTTTGTTTGTTTCCTGGGCCTTGCCCCCAGACATGAGGGATGTTTCTCTCCAGACATCCATGTGACTTGCATTCGAGTGCATGTCTTTCGATAAGTCTTTTGCTTTCATCCGCACTCCAACCTCGGCCCCTCTGATGATTCTCTTTAGCGACCACTGTTCCTGAAGAATCTTGCGCTTTGTGTCTGCGCTTGAGCAGCCTTCGATTATCCGGAGCCGAACTGCTTCTTCATTTGTAAATGTATTGAAATAGCAGTGGGGTGCCAGACTTAGCAACCGGGTGATGAATTTCGGCAATGGTTCTCCTGGTTCCTGCCGTGCTGTATTGAAAGCGATGCGAGCATGATCCACTTCCACCGGTGCATGGAAATGGGCACGTAACTTCACTTGGAGTCTTTCATAGCTCTCTGTGTCCCTTTTGGGAAATGTTCTGATTAAGCGTCGGCCCTCATGACCGACCAGTTGAAGGAGTAGCATCAGACATTTCCTGTCTCTTCGCTCACCAATTGCCTCAAGAAAATCGTCCAGTGATTCCAGCCACCGGTTCCATTCTGGCCCCAGGTTCTGGTTGCTAGTCTGTGTCACCGGGGGTGGCACTCCAATGCAGGGGCTCGAAGTATGAGTTTCTTCTCTCACCGACATGATGGTGGACTGCGCTGGCTTGACAATATCGCAGGACCGTTCCCTTCCTCTTCTTCTTGTCTTCTTTTGCTGACCCTCCCGGTCTCTAGTCTCTGTTTGGTTATCTTCTTTGGAATCAGGTAGGTTGATCAGTTATCATTGCGTGGCGCCGGAGGTATGCTTCGGTATTCGCCTTTGCTCGTGTTTGCTTACGTGCAGGATCCGTGTTTGCTTGTGTCAGTTTCGTTCAAGATTTGCGTGATCCCGAGCTTGTTAGCGTCGAGGCTTGCAGGTGCTTGGGCTTGTTTATATACGAAACGTGTTTGTTTGTGTTTGTTGTCAGTGTTCTTGCGTTTCGTTCCAAGCTAATGCAGATTATCCAGTCACTCAGTTGATGAGAGACGACTTCTTTTATACTTGTCTGCTCCCGCCTCTGGATCATTTGTTTTCTTAACTTCTCCCACTTCTGCAACTCTTTGTCTTCCCGTGGTGCTGAGGTTTACTTTGGTACTTGTCTTTGCTCGGGTTTATTGGTGTCCACGTGTTGCTTGTGTTGCTTCCATCTATCTCTTGCATGCGTCTATGCTTGCTTCTTACCTCTGCCGGTGTTAGTTTGTCTCTTTGGGGCAGTCTGGCCTGTCTTCCTTGTGTTCGTGTCCTCAGTCAGGCACTTTCCATTTGCCGCTGCTTGTTGTTTAGATCTCTTCTCATTTAATTTGCACTTGCCAGTGCTTATTGATCTCTTTTGGGGCTCGTGTGTCGCAACTGCGAATCTCCTCGCACGACGCCCAGGGACTGGACACTCCTCGTTGGGGTCCGGGGAGAGCCGACAGCTCATGCATGTCCTTGTGCTTGTCTATGTGTTTTTTGCCTCTTGCTTCAGCCTGTGCTTGTTTGCCTTTACACTTGCCAAAGGTTGTTTGCTGTTTTTAGTGTATTTCCCAATGCTTCATTGAGGTTTCAGGCTCTCTGCCTGACTTCAAAATGGCCGCCGATGATCCCTCGCAGGGGATTGGCCAATGCTGCCTGACTTCAAGATGGCAGCCGGGAATCTCATTTTCACCGAGATTTTGGTCGTTTCTGCTCGTTCCTTCGACCGGAGCCACACATTCACTCGGGGCTGCAGCTTTCCACTCACCACTCGCCGTTTTCAGCCGCGATCCACCGCCAGAGTCACTGCTGCAGGTGAGATTTCTTTCTTTCGTCTCTTGCCGCCGGAGTGGGCTCCCGGTTGGCTTTTGGTTGTCTCTTGTCCACTCCTCACACGTGGGGTGCTCTTCGCTGCTACTGCCGCCGGGTGGGCTCCGGTGGGCACACTCAAGCCTCCAGGCACGGGGCGAGCTCCGCTCTGTTCGCCGCCGAGGTGGGCACTCGGTGGGCGCTTCCACTTGCGCTTCTGCCGCCGAGGTGGGCACTCGGTAGGCGCTTTCAGCTCCACGCTCCAGCCCCACACGCATGGCGAGCTTCAGGCTAGTTGCCGCCGGGGTAAGCTCCCGGTGGGCACTTCTGTTCTTGTGCTCCAGCCCCACACACGGGCGAGCTCCGACCCTCCTACGCGCGATGACGCTCCCACGCTCATTTACCGCTCCACGCGGTCATGGAGGTTCAGGGTCGGCTTTTCACTCACGCTGCCGGGGACAGGGTCACAGTGTCGGGCAGCGTCACAGGATCAGCACATGTCACGCTGTGTGCTCGATCCCACCCTCGTCGCCAGTTGTCGTATCCTACGACAATTATACACGGACACAGGCTTGTGTATACTTAGCTCTTTATTCATGCGTCTATCTCTTTCCCCGTCCCTACTCTAACTGTCGTGGTTCCTGTCTCTGGCTCCTCCCGTTCCTGCTCCTCCCTCTTAACTCCACCCCAACCACTAGACCACATCATACAATCCGACACCTTCCATTAGCTCCCAGCAGCGTGTGATCCCTTCCAGTATAGTGCGATCCCTCCCACTAGCGTGTGATCCCTTCGGCAGGGCTTCTAGAGTGTTAGCTCCCCCAGCAGTGGCCTGTAACAGCTGGACGTTCTCAGCAGTGTGAGCTCCCTTTGGCAGTGCCGCAGTGCTCTAGTAGCGCTGCTGTAATTCTGCAGTGTTCGCTCCTACTGCACTGCCCTGGCACAGCTACAGGTACGAGCAATCTTAATCGAGTGGGACCCCCTAACGTATATCAAGGGAAATGAGGCACTTATACCTGACAAAAAGACACAATTCTCTTGACCCAATGGTTGTAGAATATAACTATTCAACCATTCACAGTGCATACATCGCTAAATGATCTACCTCCAGTGTGAAAAAAACATTTTATTATAAAAAACCTTTTATCTTTCACATTCCATTGTACAAAAATTGTTTAAAATCGCATAAAGCTTCACATTTATAACACAATAAAACAGGAAATGAATCCTCTACAAAAAGCATCCAGTACATAAAAATCACAGGGAGATTATTGACCGACAGGTTTCAACTATGACCAGCATAATCGACACAAACACATAATGTAAGACATCATTTTGGTCAAATACAAATGCACATCAAGTTGGATTGAAGAACACTTGAGTTAATACATTGCTCTCATCAGTATTTCATTCTGATTTGTGTCTATCCTTCGATTGTGCTACTAATGGCGTTGACGCGTTTCGATGGTATCATATATATTGTACCATCTTTATCAAGACACAATACTTTTTGTCTCTTATTTAGTTCACTTGCTGTGTATCTTCTCCCCTAAGCAAAACAAATTAATAAAATCAGTAACCAAATCTCTATACATTATCCATTTTCACCAAATGACCTTTTACCCATTTTCTTTATATCTCAATCCCATGGTGACATATACCATAATTTCATTTATTTAGGGATACCCTTAGGTTGTTACAGTTACTACAGCTATTGTTACTAGTAGCGCTGCTGTAATTCTGCAGTGTTAGCTCCCTACTGCACTGCCCGGGCACAGCTACAGGTGCCCCGTAGTGTGAGCAGGGCTGGCTTTAGGACAGTGAGACTGGTGCGGCCGCACTGGGCGCTGAACTGAGGAGGGGGCGCTGACCTAAAGGGGAGGGGTGCTGTATTTAGCAATAACTTATGATTGGAGAGATGAGGGGCACTTTCGCTAGGTGGTAATGAGAGAATCCAACGAGGCAGTGATGGGGTGTCAGGGTGCCACAAATTATTGTCGCCCTGGGCGCCGCTAGGGCTAAAGCCGGCCCTGAGTGTGAGCTCCCTTCAGCAGTGCTCAGCCTCTCAGCAGTAACCATGCAGTGTTAGAAAACTCCTGCAATGCCTTGTCACAAGTTCAGGATACCAGCAAGGTCAGCTGCCTTTGATAGTGCTCTTTTAGTGCTACAGTATTTACTATTCCAAGATGATAGATGCCACTTGGAGCGAAATATATACAAGCATTGGGAAAGCCAATAGGTCTCGCCCAGGTCTTTAAGTGGAATAAATAAACTGGAGGGTCTCTCAAAGGGGAGTGGCCGATGTAATTAAAGCGTTACTTAAAAAGTAAGCTAAAAATCTGTGCTTAGCAGGTAATTTGCTGCTTCTATCATTGCATCCAGATATATAATACAATAAGTGTCATAACACTTACAGCAAGCCAGGACTTTTTGATTTCCCAGTGGTTGTTATATGCATAAGATAAATAAGCATCAACTATAGCTTCCTGATATAGAATATTGAACATGCTTCTGTTCTGAAATGAGACTATGAAAGAACTATAAGAAGGTTTTTTTGTTCATCCTGAGGGTAAGGGCAAAAATGGAGAGCCCGATAGAGACCCGTCTCGCCATCTGTTTTGTAGAACTGCCGGTGCTGAGAACCGGCAGGACCCTGCCTTGCTCTCGCCTATACAAGAGCCATTGGTTTTGGCGATGTGTTTTTATGATGTTTTACACCAGTGTGGCTGCTGTTCAGCATAGCTAAAAATTAGTGGTGTGGAGTGTCCTAGAGTCAAGTGAGGGAGTAGAGTGGAATGGGAGAGTAGAGTATCGTAGAGTGGATTTATTGGCGTAGAGTGACGCAGAGTGAAGTAGAGGGAGTAGAGTGTCATACAGTTGAGGTGAGTCGAATTCAATGGTTTAGTGACAGAGAGTATCGTAGAGTGCAGTAGCATAGAGTGGAGTGGATTGGAGTAGAAGGGGTGGATTGTATTGCAGTATAGTGGGGTGATTGAGTGGAGTGGGGTGAATTGAAATGGGATGAGGTGGATTGGAGAGGGTGGATACGATTGGGTTTAGTTGGGTGCATTGGATTGAAGTGATATGACATGAGTGTGGTGAATTGTAGTGGAATGGGGTGGATTAGATTGGACTGGAGTGGGGTCGATTGAACTGGAGTGTGGATTGGACTGGAGTGCGGTGGATTGGAGTGGGGTGGGGTGGGCTGAATGGATTGGTGTGGGATGGGTTAAACTGGGGGGTGGGGTGGACTGAACTGGATGATTGCATTGGGGTAGAGTGGGGTGGATTGGACCAGAGTGGGGTGGGGTAGATTTGGGTGGATTTGGACGGGTGGATTGGATAGGGGTGGAATGGAGTGGATTGGAGTGAGGTTGACTGGATTGAAGTGGGTGGATTGAAATTAGGTGGATTTGATAGGGGTGGGGTAGACTAGAGCGGGGGATTGGATTGGACTTGGGTGTTTCGAATTGGATTGAAGTGGGGTGTGGTAGGTCGGATTGCGGTAGGATGGATAGGAATAGGGTGAACTGGACTGAGTCGGGTGGACTGGATTGGGGTGGATTGGATAGGTTTGGGTGGATTGGACTGAAGAGGATTGGATGGGGTGGGTGGAGTACAGGGGCGGCCATTCCGCTAAGGCGGAGGAGCATCGCTGCACTGCTTTAAAGCAGTGGAAAGTAAAAATAAAATTATAATATCCGTCCTTTATTACCATGTTATTTTTACTATTTTAGTTGCACTGCAGTGTATCCCCACTGATAGGGTAGGACGGGGCGGGGCCGCCCTCCCCTGACGTCGAGGTCGGAGGAGTGATGTTTACACCTAAAGTGCGCAGGAAGTTTTGGCTGGCTGTCTCAGCGGACCAAACTGTCATGGGCACTGTGCATGTTCTCCACAGGCTGTATTATACAGCCTTAGTGGAAAACATGCCCCGCCTCCAATCCCCTGTTTGAGCGCTGAACCACGGCGCTCAGACCAATCACAATGCTGCTTAAGGCAGCATTGTGATTGGTCAAGGGATTCTGTGAGGCTGGGTGCTTCGTGGTGGAGAAGACGCTGCAGCTGCGACGGCTACAGCAACTTGCAGGTGAGTTTTCTTTTCTTTGTTCTTGTTTATTATTTTTAATTCTCCCCCCCCCACACCCGATTGGTAGCAGCCGCTACTGGTGGGGTGGGTGCATTTTTTGGATTGGGTTGCAGTGGGGTGGATTGGATTAAAAATGTGCTAGCATTCGCGCCAAGAATTTTCAATTCTATTAAGGACATGGAGGCGAGGATTATGCTTCTCTTATTTATTTATTTTTTTTTTTGCAGAGTTTTTTATAGCGCGAACTAGACCCGAACCGAATCAGGTATCAGAGCGCTTTACATAGCACCAGTTACGTTACATGAGGACACACTTTCATTTTAGGCACGGGGAGATTAAGTGATTTGCCCAGAATCAGAGGAGGTTTTTGGCGTCGTTACCGAGACTCAAACCCAGATCCCCAGGTCCGAGGTCGAGCGCCTTAGCCGTTAGGCCAACTCCTCTCCCCGATCTTATCTTTACTGCAAAACACAGCAGCCGATGAAAATGCATATTTTCAGTATAAACATTATAAACAACTACATTGCCCATGATGCACACATATAGCCACGCCTCCATAGTCCATACGAACCATCTGCGTGGTCCCATCATCCTCTTTCTTTGTAGAGATCGCAAGTCCCAACTGTAACATGAATAAGTCCATAAACTCCTCCAACGTGGAAGAACAACCAGTCTTCAGGCATAGACTCGTACCATCCATCTTCTTTTATTCAGACTTCTTGTCTGAACCTGAAACAAATGAAATGAAACACCCGTAATCACTGTATAAACCAGATCGTCATAACAGTGAACATGGGCGGGTAAGCTTTTTACAGTTAACAAAGCCGGGTGGGATAATCCTCGCCTCCTTGTCCTTAATAGAATTGAAAATTCTTGGCGCGAATGCTAGCAAATCTTTTATTCTATTACAGGACCGGAGGCTTCATATTATGCTAGTTTAACGCTGTCCAAATACCACAGAAGTAATATCTCCCACCGGCTTATAATAAAAGGTTTTAAAAGTCGACTCTGAGGACCAATCTGCACAACGCATAATGTCCTGAATGGTAGAACCCAACATGTATGATTTCGAGGCCATAGCGCCTCTAACAGAATGTGCACCAAAAATCTGCAGATCAACACCAGCTTCCTGCATTATGAATCTGAGCCATCTGGCAATGGTGGCAGCCGCCACCGGTCTCTATGGTTTTTGCAGTGCAATCAATAATTAGGAGCAATTTTGAGGTCTCAATGCTTTTGTACTCTCTTCGTTTGTCTTTAAACAATTCACAACACATCATTTCTCATTTTCTGGAAAAGCATTGTAGTCAATATGACAAGACATTGTCTTGGTACGTCTTGTAATAGTGAAAGAAACCCCTTCCGGGGTAAACACTCTACCTGTAACGTCGAGTGCTCTCACGTCCGATGAACGTCTGCACGCTGACAGACACAACAACATTGCAAATTTTGCCGAAAGCTGTTTCCTGGAAAGTACACTATTGCTAGGCCAGTTATTGAACAAGGAGAGAACTAATGAAACGTCCCAAAGACCCGAATACTTGGGTTTAGGAGGATTAGCAACCCTAATTCCTTTGAGCAGTTTGCACACAACTGGATGCATGCCCACTGGTTTACCATCAACCAGCGCATGCCCCGCCGAAATGGCCGATCGAAAATTGTTGACTAAACGATAAGCCAGTCCCTCTGCCGCCTTATCCGACAGGAAGTTTAGCACCTGGGAAAGCTCCGACCCCAAGGGATCCTAGTGTCGTTCCACGCACCAATCCATCCAGATCTTCCAGGCCGAGGAGTAACGCTTCCTGGTGGAAGGTGCCCAGGCTTGCTTGATAAAGTCCAAAGCCTTGTCCGAAACTCCCGGCATGTGCCACTGCTCCCTGAAAGCCGCCATGCCATCAGAGTGAGTCGTCCCTCCATTATCATTGGTTGCCGCTCCTGATGAGGGCCCAGCAATAACGAGGTCGACTCGGGGAGTAACCTGGGGAGATCGCAGCTCCACTGAAGTAACATCGGAAACCACGGTTGGGATGTCCACCATGGCGTCACCAGGACAATCTCTGCCTGTTGCCTGATCACCTGTAGAAATATCAATATAGGACTAGCTAGGTTGTGTTAGTGAGACTCAGGAGGTACATCTGCGGACAAACCATTAGGTTTGGTCATGAAGCCCTCACACACCAACCTAGTTGGTGTCATGCTTCATCATTGGGCCCACCACAGTGACACCGAATGTGTCCCGGGTGTGCTGCGACTCCAGATTACTGAGTAGCTGGTATGCTTACTGAGTGTGCAGTGATAGTGAGAATAGAACACAGAGACAATACAGACATACGTATGTCTGTATTGTCTCTGTGTTCTATGTACAGTAAAGCAGAGGGAGTCCCCCTCTTACACGTACAGCACCTTAGCGAGTGCGACACTTTTTTCCACACACTGTCACTTAATATAGTTTATTGTCACCCACACATACTCATTGGTCCTGAGGAAAGCCAGTTTTAACCAAAAGGCCTGGCTGAAACATGTAGACCACAAAGGACGTAGGAGCTCTTAATACACTCCACATCGTCCACAAGCCTTTTTTATCTTGCTAACAGGGGCCCAGATATTAAAATTTACCTTTCACCCTCGGGAACTGGGACCACCTGTATAGCTTTTAACCTTTCACGTTCATTCTCACTATCACTGCACACTCAGTAAGCATACCAGCTCCTCAGTAATCTGGAGTCGCAGCACACCCGGGACACATTCGGTGTCACTGTGGTGGGCCCAATGATGAAGCATGACACCAACTAGGTTGGTGTGTGAGGGCTTCATGACCAAACCTAATGGTTTGTCCGCAGATGTACCTCCTGAGTCTCACTAACACAACCTAGCTAGTCCTATATTGATATTTCTACATATAACCAGGGGATCCGGACTGGCTTACCTAGTCCTCTCTCTCCCTTTTGATTTGCTGCCTGATCACCTGTGACATCACCCTGGGGATCAGTAGGAACGGGGGAAACGCATATTGAACTGCTCCCGACCACTCTTGAAGGAATGCATCGGTCGCCTGAGCCATTGGATCCGGCCTCCAGCTGAAGAACCGGGGTAGCTGGCAAGTGAGTCTGGAGGCGAAGAGATCCGTCCGAAACGGACCCCATATCTGATGAAGCCACTGAAAAACCTCCGGCAGCAACATCCAGTCGCTGAAGTCTCTGAGATGTCTGGAATTCTATGGCAGGACCGGAGGCTTCAGATTATGCTTCTCAATCTTTACTGCATAAAACACAGCAGCCAATGAAAATGTATATTTTCAGTAAACAATAACAATAAAACTTCATTACCCATGAACACCCATGAGTATAGGCACGCCCCCACAGTCCATAAGAACCCCTTGCGTGCTCCCATCATCCTCTTTCTTTGCTGCTCACAAGCCAGAGTTAAGTGTACCTTCCCTGTCCCCTCACTCTGCTTGTCGCTTTGGGGGTGTCTTGGGAGACGTGCATGTGTTTACTGACTGATGCGGGTGGTTCCGCTTATGGATTGAGGACTATCCTCGCCTCCGTGTCCTTAATAGAATTGCAAATTCTTGTCGCGAATGCTAGCAAATTTGTGATTCCAATCCGCCACCTGGTTGGACTGTCCCGAAATATACTACGCAATCACCGATATCTGATGATTGAGGCAGTAGTGCCAAAAGTCCTTGGCTATCTCGACAAGAAGAGACGATCTCGTTCCGCCCAACTTGTTGACATACCTCACTGCGGACACATTTTCCATGCGCAGGAGGATGCAACATGAGGTCTGCCTCGGGGATAGTGTTCGAATTGCGAACGACCCTGCGAGCAACTCCAAGCAATTTATGTGGAGAGACCATTCCTGCGGAGACCATCTTCCACCTGTGGAGATGTCGCCGCAGCGCGCGCCCCAGCCCCAACGGCTGGCATCGGACTCTATGACCACCTCCGGTTGAGAACCAAAGATTGCTCTGCCGTTCGAGGCCTCGACATGACTTAGCCACCACTGTAGCTCGGTTCTGACTTCCTGCGACAGTGGGATGACATTCGCGTACGACAACCCTTTCTGAATGTGTCTGATCTTTCAAGCGTTGAAGGGCCCTGTAGTGAAGGGGGCCCGGGAATATGGCCTGAATCAATGAGGCCAGGATCCCTACTACCCTGGCAATGACCCGGAGCGAGACAGTCTGCTTGCCCAGCAGGGACAGAATTTCTTTCTTCAAATCTCTCAGTTTCGCCTTGGGAAGACACAACTGAGCCGACCTGTAGTCTATTGTGAACCCGAAGAAGTCTATGACCTGCGTCGGGAGAACCACTGACTTTGCCAGGTTGATCACAAACCCTAAGCCCTGAAGCAGCGTTGTCGTGAGGTTCAGGTGCTGTAAGAGGGTGACTGGGTTTCTGCGCCATGATCAGAATATCGTCCAAGTATATTTCAACCTTACTCCTCGCTCTCAAAGGTGAGCGACTACCGGTTTCATCACCTTGGTGAAGCACCAAGGAGCTGACGAAAGCCCGAAAGGAAGGGCCAAATATTCGTACCATCGGCCGTCCCACCTGAATTGGAGGAAGCGACGATGCGGTCGGAAAATCGGAATGGATAGGTAGGCGCCCTTGAGGTCCAACCTGACCATAAAGTCGTCTCTCTGAAGAAAGTCTGCTAAGAGATGGATCCCCTCCATCTTGAAATGATTGTAAGTGAGAAATTGATTGAAATCTTTGAGGTTTAGAACAAGACTGTTCCCACCTCCCTTCTTCTGTACAAGAAAAATGTTGCTGCAGAAACCGTAAGGCCCCATGTCGCACTGTGCTATCGCGCGTTTCTGCAGCAACCCTGCAATTTCTTCGTCTATAAACTTGCGATCTTGTAGGGAAAAATGGAGACTCACGGGGGGAGCGGTTTGAAAAGGAGGAGTATAGAAATCTAAGTGAAAACCCATGACTGTTTGCAACACCCACGCGTCTTGCGTCAACTGCGGCCACTGTGGTAGACAGTGCTGAGTTCGACCCCCCAAAGGAAGATGCGAATTATCGGAGACACTCACCTGTGGATTGCTGGGCCTTGAAGTTTGCCCTGTTGTTTCCGGTCTGGAATCTTCCCTTGTTGAAGCCTCGGTGCGATGGGTAAAAGGTGCCTCCACGAGTGGAGTCCCAGTCCCCTCGGCCACGACCAAAGTTGCCTCTCTGGGAGCCTTGCTGAAAACCGCAGCCTGACGAGCGGCCCCTACCTCGTCCGGCCCGATTAAAAACACCCTGTTGGAAGACCCTCTTTATTCCAGATTGTGCTTTGTCCAAGGATGTAAACGTGCCTACGTACTTTGAGACGTCTTTTACAAATCGCTCTCCAAAGATTGGTCCGTTTGCCAGGGGGCCAGGTTCGGCGTCCGCCAGCTCTGTGAGATTACTGTCCATCCTGATGAGTAATGACTTCCTACGTTCCGCAGAAATCGCACAAGTGGCTTTCCCAATGAGGCATATGGCCCGTTGAGTCCAGCCTGCCAGGATATCTGGGTCTATGGAAGAATTGCTTTCTTTGGCTGCCAGGGCCATCTCTAAGATTTTTGCCAAAGGGCCCACCACATCGAGCATCTTATCTTGGCAGCCGCGCTAAGCGCGGTCGAGGCCCCGTTTAGGATCTTTTGAGAATTTCTTTAAAAAGGTTAATAGGCTTGCGTCTATATCAGGCGTCTCGGCCACCTTGTCTGGTAGATCAGGGCGTGGGCATTCGGAACGCAGTCGATTGCGCTCCTCCCGAGAAAAACTCTTTCGCAGATTCTCATGCAAGTAATCCGCAACCGGCGAAGGCGGTGTCCAGTCAGAAGATCGTGGGTGCATGATGTCTGAAGGATCGAAGGTAAAGGGAGTTGAGGGGGCCAATGGAGGCGAAGTCTTCGCCTTCTTTGGAGGAGGAGGTTCGTCCGAGGTATCGGTCTCGGTGTCTGAGTCCGTTGTGGTGGTATCCGTATCGGAATAAGCCGTCAGTTTAGCCTTGGTCTTACCTCTCATGTAAGAATGGTCGCTTGCCCCACTGGCGGGCAGCGTGGATAGCGCCTGGGCGTGTGGCCACTGCTTGGCATTAACCGAAACCTAACCAGAGGTTGAAGCCTCTGACTTCCGCTTTAGAGGCCGCTTGCCGTAACCATGCCGCTTAGCGAAACCTTCCAACTGTTTCCTAATAGTCCGCAAGGCAGTTGCCAGGGCCTGCTGGACGGTCTGGGGGACCGTGGTCTCCATTGCTCTACTTATGGAGAACTGGACAGAGGCATCCAGTGCCTCCACCAGATTATCTTCTAGGACGGCCTCCTGCTGTCCATCATACGCCTCCTCCTCTTCCTCATTCTCATCAGGGTATTTAACCCAATCATCCATAGTCAGGGTGGACTGAATAGTATGTTATAAATACCAAAGGAGATGCTGGTACCGCAATACTCAAGCCACCAGGCGGGGTAATGGGGGGGGCAGCCCACAAGCACACTAATGGAAATTATTAAGTTCTTTGAACTACCCCCTCAGCAAAGTTGTAATCATTGAGGTCAGAGACCAGGGCCAATTGAAAGATATAAAGAGCGTGTGCCCACTCTACTGGCCGATATTTTCCAACCTTCACAGGCGATTTTGAACAGGGCGGCAAACAGAGTCGTAAAACGCGTTTAAATATTGCCGCCCAAACGCGCCCGAAACCAGCCCAAAAGGAGCCCAATTGAGCGCGTTAGAGGCGCGAGCGTCAGCCGAGAGCCAGCCGGTGCCTGCATAAGACTGAGGGCGATGAGGGAAGCCCAGACGCTAATGCCGGTAGAAGGCCCCGTGAATGAGAAAAGACGGCCGCCACCCTGCCCGGTCAAGGACCGTGACCTAGACGCGCTATCAAACGTCGCGGCACTGGCGGGAAACTCCGCTTCTATGAGGCCACACAAAGAAGTCTAGAAAGGCTGAAAATCTTGAGTAGACCGGAGAGCTCGCTCCTAAGCTGAAAATTACGGACAACAACCCTTAAAGGTTACTCAAGACACCCAATGCAATATAAATCACCCCTTAATCAGTGACAATATCAAAACACAATGAAAGCCCACATGCAAAGCAGAGTGACGGAACATAAAATGGAGCACTTAACTCTTGCTGTGAGCAGCAGAGAAAGAGGATGATGGGACCACGCAGAGGGTTCTTATGGACTATGGAGGCGTGGCTATATGTGTGCATCATGGGCAATGTAGTTGTTTATAATGTTTATACTAAAAATATGCATTTTCATTAGATGCTGTGTTTTGCAGTAAAGATAAGAGAAGCATAATCTGAAGCCTCCGGTCCTGTAATAGAATCGGAGTGGACTGGAATGGATTTGAGTGGAGTGAATTGTGGTGGATTGGACTGGAGTGGGTTGGGTTGGACTTGAGCAGGGAGGATTTGAGTGGGGTTAATGGATTGGTGAGGATTTGATTGAAGTGGGTGGGTGGATTAAGGTGGTTTGGATTAAGGTGAACTGGAATCGATAAAGTGGGGTGGATTAAGGTGAAGTGGATTGGAGTGGGGTGCATGGATTTGGTTGGAGTGTGGTGGACTGGATTAATTGGATTGGGTGGAGTGGGGTGGAGTGAGCGGAGGTAGGGTGGGGTGGATTGGAGTAGAGTTGAATGGAGTGAACTGAGGTGGGTGGATTGGATTGGAGGTGGAGTGGACTTGAGTGGAGGAGGGGGTGAATTGGAATGGAGTGAGGTGTGTTGGATTGGAATAGAGTGCAGTGGACTGGAGTGGGGTAGGGTAGGGTGAGTTTGAATAGGGTGGATGGATAGGGGTGGATTGGATTGAGTCGGGTGGGGTAGACGAGATGGGTTGGATTGGAGTGGAGTGAATTGCAATAGGGTGGGGTGGGGTGAGGTGGACTTGACTGGAGTGGGGTGGAGTAGACTGAGTGGGGGATGGGTTGGAGTGGAATGGGGTGAATTGAGGTGGTTTGGATTGGAGTAGGGTGGGTTGGATTGGATTTGAGTGGGATGGATTGCATTGAGGTGGGGTGGATGGTATTGACATGGGTTGGATTGTAGTGAGTGTGGTGAATTGGAGTTGGGTGGGTTGGACTGGAGCGGGGTGAATGAGAGTGGAGAGGGGTGAATTGGATTGGAGTGGGGTCGATCATGGTGGATTGTACAGGAGTGGGGTGGATTGCATGTGGGTGAGGTGGATTGGAGTGGGGTATATTGGATTGGGGGTGAGATGGATTGGATTGGGTGTGAGATGGATTGGATTGGTGTGAGACGGATTGGATTGGGGTGAGATGGATTGGTTTGGGTGAGGCAGATTGGATTGGGTGAGGAGGATTGGTTGGAGTGGGGCAGATGGATTGGACTGGGTGAGGCAGATTGGATTTGAGAGGGGCAGATGGATTGTATTGGAGTGGGGTGGATGGATTGTATTGTAGTGGGGCGGATGAATTGGATTGGAGTTGGGCGGATGCATTAGATTGGGTGGAGTGGGGTGGAGTGAACTGAGGTGGGGTGGGGTGGATTGGAGTAGAGTAGGGTGGAGTGAACTGAGGTGGGTGGGAGTGGGGTAGGGTAGGGTGGGTTTGAGTGGGATGGATGGATAGGGGTGGATTGGATTGGAGTCGGGTGGGGTAGACGAGATGGGTTGGATTGGAGTGGAGTGAATTGCAATAGGGTGGGGTGAGGTGGACTTGACTGGAGTGGGGTGGGTAGACTGAGTGGGGGAGGGATTGGAGTGGAATGGGGTGAGTTAAAGTGGATTGGATTGGAGTAGGGTGGGTTGGATTGGATTTGAGTGGGATGGATTGCATTGAGGTGGGGTGGATTGTATTGATGTGGGTTGGTTTGTAGAGAGTGTGGTGAATTGGAGTGGGGTGGGTTGGACTGGAGCGGGGTGAATGAGAGTGGAAGGGGTGGATTGGAGTGGGGTCGATCATCGTTGATTGAACAGGAGTGGGGTGGATTGCATGTGGGTGAGGTGGATTGGAGTGGGGTATATTGGATTGGGGTGATTGGAATGGGGTGATTGGATTGGGGTGAGATGGATTGGATTGGCGTGAGATGGATTGGATTGGGGTGAGATGGATTGGATTGGGGTGAGATGGCTTGGAGTTGGGCGGATGGATTGGATTGGGTGAGGCAGATTGGATTTGGTGGGGGGCGGATGGATTGGATTTTAGTGGGGCGGATGGATTGGATTGGAGTGGGGCCTATGGAATAAAAGTGAGTTATCGGCTTTTAGGTAAGTACTCAACTGGTAGAGTTAAGGTTCTGGGCATAGACTCAGGGGTCTCCCAGGGTCAGGTAGGTACAGTCGGTACACCCTCAGCGGCACATGGGCAGCCGGGTGTAGAGGTAGTTAGGCCTATGTTATCCAATGAGAGGCAGGGGGCCTTCGGTTGGTGGCTGCTGGCTAGCAGGCCACACAGCTGTGGGAGCTGGGCTCCTGGTTACTTGCTCAGGGCAAATGGGGAAGTAGGATAGGACAAAGGTTGTACTGCCAGGGGCACTCGTGCGGCTGGGTGCAGGTTGCTTTTGAGCCATTGGGCGCTCAATGTTATTCAATGGAGATCTTGAAAAGTGAACAAAGGCTGCAGACTCGGGGACAGAGGATCTTGTGGAGTGACCAACACTTCGAGGGGTAAGTTGGGATCGTGGAGGATAGGTAGGCAGCCCGGAGTTGGGCACAAGGGGCCGGAGGGTGCCGGATGCAGGGTTTTCTTTTGGCATCGGGAAATCTTTCCCTCTGCTGGTCGCGGTTGAGGGGGGTCCCTGGTTCTGAGGCTGCAGGCGTCGTCTGGGTCATCGAGGATGGTCCTTGGGCACTGGATTCCAGGTCAGAATCGCCGGGGGGGCGTCCTCAGGGTCTTTGTCCACTCATGCACTAGCTTTCTCGTGGCAGCTAAGCTGCCTTTACAAAGGAAAGTGTTGGTTTTCAGGGTACAAAAGTGCATTGTGATTCACTATGGTCATTGTGATTTGCACAGCACATTTCTATGTTCTTGTGACTCACCATGCGAAGGGGCATCAAGCGAGCATTCCCGGCATCTTGCAACTCTCAATGGAATAATTCAGTACTTTGCGACCCCTCATGCAGGAAAACGTAGTAAGAGTATCCGCATTCATGAAGAAGCATTCTAGCTAATTATGTACGCATAATGTAAATGTAGAAAATGAATGAAGCGTCTTTTACAAAGGTGCTGCTACTAGATGTCTCCATTGGGCCAGGCACTAGTCCTTGAAGAGAAATTTAATAAGAAATGTCTCCTTTTGTTGAAATTGGAGAAGTAAGTGAGGTCGAGCCCGCTGGGGGAAGCAACAGATGGCTTTGGTGTGAACGCGCTTCGCGCGCTGGATGATAAGCGCGTGCAGCAGGGGGCGGAGCGGATCCCTTCGAAGTGACGGTTAGAGTTGCATCAGGAAAGCTAAACCAGCAGGCGGATGCGCGTTCACGATCACATGCACTTGTGGATATCCGCCGGCTGGTTTAGCTTTCCTGATGCAACACTAAAATTCTCCCCTATCCCTGTTCTCTTATCCTATGCGTATCTGCTGCTCTCTTCCACCCAACTCCCTCTTTAACTCCCTGTTCTCTTCTCCTGTACTAATCTGCTGCTCTCTTCCACCCGCCTCAGTCTTTAACTCCCTGGTCTCTTCTCCTGTGCTGATCTGCTGCTCTCCTCCACCCCGCCTCCTTCTTTAACTCTATGTTCTCTTTTCCTGTGCTGATGTGCTGTTCTCTAAAACCCTTCAGAAAAGGGGGTGGTGATGGACAGAGCATCTGAGTTAAACAGAACACTCATACCCAGTCAAAAGATCAGGGCTTGATCCATCACCGTTTTTTAGCTCACTGCACCATCCCAGTTCAGAACCTGGCTACATGCAAATTAGTCTGTCCCTGGCCCAGTGCATCATGGGAACAGGGCAGACCAAACTACCAAGCCAATTCTTTACTGAAAAGGAAACAAGCTTCCGGGGACCGGTTTCTGGCATTGCAGCCGTCTTCGACCCGGCTTGCTTGAATCCTGATGGTGCAGTGAGCAAGGGACTCACATCTGAGCATACCCTGCCACTCCTATAGTGGCCAAAACGATTCAGAAAGGGGGTGGTGATGGACAGAGCATCAGGATTCAAGCAAGCCGGGCCGTAGACGGCTGTAATGCCAGAAACCGGTCCCCGGAAGCTTGTTTCCTTTCCAGTAAAGAATTGGCTTGGTAGTTTGGTCTGCCCTGTTCCCATGATGCACTGGGCCAGGGTCAGACTAATTTGCATATAGCCAGGTTCTGAACTGGGATGGTGCAGTGAGCTAAAAAACGGTGATGGATCAAGCCCTGATCTTTTGACTGGGTATGAGTGTTCTGTTTAACTCAGATGCTCTGTCCATCACCATAAATGTTTCCATCTCCAGAGAGAGACCCTGCCCCCACCCACCCTCACCCTAGATTGTTCCACCCGCAGAGGGCGACAGCAGCCTGGGTCTGTACCGAGGAGAAGTCCCCCCGGGTCCTCTCATCAGGGCTCTTGGAGCACCCCACACCCCCACCGCCCGCGAGCTCCCACCCCTCTTATGTCTAAGAGCCCTAGGGCACTGCAGCTTTTGATTCACTCAGAGTAGGAGGTCTCCAGTGAAGTTTGTATTCTTCAGGCACAGATAACAAGTCCGTGCAGCTTCCTTGGGTTCAAGTTCTCAGAGGAAAGTGCAGCGATGGGGAAGTAACAGGTTAGACAACAGCATTCTTTAGAAAAGAAACCTGCACGTTGACATGCCCTGGCTGATCTGAAGATGTGGCCGTTCATCTCCTTTCCGAAACTGGATCCTCACAACTACCACTTAATGAAATCATGACTTTATTTATGAACTTTAAAAGTGATAAAAATGTGTCTGGATATGCAGGGATGCACTGAGTAAATTATGCACAAACTGAGTTTTAACAAAACGTAGTGGGTGTTTGGAAGTTCTGCCACTGGGAATGTTCACAGTAAAATGCACCGTTAGCATCATGCATGTCTCTTGTAATAATAATAATAATACAGAATTTTCTAGAGCGCGAACAGCTACCTCACAAGGAGGTGTCCCGGCGCTGAAAGAACAAGTTTTGACCGCGAGGGCTGGGTATTTGCGCCTAACGCGGTTGGGTGAAAAGCCAGGTTTTTAACATCTGCTTGAAGCATAGCTCGGAGGGGGCCTGCTGAAGAGCTGGGGGCAAGGTGTTCCAAAGTGCCGCCACATTGGCCGAGAAAGTACGACCTCCCAACCGAGCCCTTTTTACTCGAGGTACTGCAAGCAGAACGCGACCGTTGGATCGGAGAGAGCGCGCTTGGCTGTATCTTGGCAACCGGGTTTTCAGATAGTTAGGGCAGGTGCCATACAGAGATCTGAAGGCCAGTGTGAGTGCCTTAAATTTGATTCTGCTAACTACTGGTAACCAATGAAGTGAGAGAAGGTGCGGAGAGACCGAATGCTTGAAAGGAATCTGCATTAATAGTCTCGCAGCCGCGTTTTGGACCAGTTGCAGCCGCTGTATAAGGTACTTTGGTAAGCCCAGATACAGGCCGTTTGCGTAATCCAGCCTAGATGTCACTGTGGCATGGATTACTGTTTTTCGGCAACTTTCTGGTAAAAGTCGCAGAATCTTACGGAAATTCCTCAGCTTACACAGACAGCAGCCAACTACTTGCTGGATGTGCGAGGCAAAGGTCAAACTGTCATCCCACAGCACCCCCAGATTTTTTGTTGTATGGCTGGGCGAGGGGGCCTGTCCCACCACCAGAGATCAGAGGGAGGAGGGGGGCCTTTGCCAAAAAAGATCACTTCTGTCTTATTAGCGTTGAGTTTTAGTTTATTTGTGTTCATCCAGCAAGCCACATCTTGGAGACAGCCCTTGAAATTCGAAAAGGACGCCTCTGATACTTCAGAATACGGAAACACCAGTTGGGTGTCGTCGGCGTATGAGATTGCCTTGACCCCCCAATTGGCAATCAGCGTGAAGAGTGGAGCCAGGTAGATATTGAACAATAATGGGCTGAGTGCCGATCCCTGAGGGACGCCGCAGCTGAGGGCCTTAGGTGCTGAGGAAACGGTCCCCAGCGCCACCTTCTGAGTTCTCTGCGTCAGATACAACTGTATCCACCCCAGTTATGTTATGTTATGTTACTGTTTGTTTTGTAGAGCGCTCAGCTGCTCCAAAGAGCGTCCCGGCGCTTAAGATCATCACACCAAATACCAGCAGCAAACAAACAGCCATAACAGAAAATATAACAGGAATTAACCATAACAGCATTACAAAGCAAACAGGTGAGTTTTAAGTCCTTTCCTAAACACCGAGAGATTGGTGCATGCCCGTAGCGTCAGGGGCAGTGTGTTCCAGAGGCGGGGTGCAAGGTAACTAAAGGAGCGACCTCCACAGCGAGCACGCTTCACTGTTGGAACGATAGCCTTGGCCTGGGCAGCAGATCTCAGAGGTCTAGATGGAAGATAAAAATGGACCCTTCTCTGCAGATATTCAGCGCCGAAATTGTGAAGCGCCCTAAACGCTGTAGTTAGGGTCTTGAAGAAGATACGCTTACGAATCGGCAACCAGTGAAGAGAGACAAGGAGACTGCTGGCCCTAGATCTTCTAGTTAGACCGAAGATTGCTCTGGCTGCAGAATTTTGAACTATCTGTAGACGAGTCAGCAGATATTCAGGAAGACCTAAGTAAAGGATGTTGGCGTAGTCTAGGCGCGAGCCAATTAATGCTTGCACCGTGATTTTCTTATGCTCCAAAGATAAATAGGGCAGAAACTTACGCAACATCCTTAAGATGGCAAAGCACTTCCCAGTCAAGCCAGCAACCTGGGTTTTGAAGGAAAGAGTGTTGTCGACCATCATACCCAGGTTCTTAGCTGTGACCGAATCGCTGGCAGGGGGAGACATGGCCGAAGGCCACCATTGCTTCCATCGTGGGTCTGCAGGACAGCCAAAGAACAATATCTCGGATTTGTCGGAGTTGCATTTGAGGCCGTTTTTCCCAAACCAGTCAAACACAAACTCCAAACACTTCCGAATGGCTGCTCCATCGAAGTCACAGCCCCTGTCACAAGTGAACAGGAGCTGTGTGTCATCCGCATAGGATATGATCTGGGCCCCTAGCTCCTCCACCCGTGCCGCAAGAGGTGTAAGAAATAATATTAAAGAGGGAAGGACTCAGTATGGAGCCCTGCGGGACCCCTACCTCAAGCTGCGGCATCCGGGCGGAGAAAGGGGGAGCCCAGATCGTTTGTCTCCGATCGGCTAAAAAAGACTGAAACCATGCGAACACCGTACCCCGCAACCCAATCTCCCAGAGTCTAATTAGGAGGAGGTCATGGGGGACGGTGTCGAAGGCCGCCGACAAATCAAGCATGATGAGCAGGGCCTTTCCACCCCTATCGAGGGTCTCCTTCACAATCTCAGTTACCTCAAGTAGAGCGGTCTCGGTGCTCAGGTTAGATCTAAATCCAGACTGTGACTGGTGTAAAAGGGAATTACCCTCTACAAAGTTGGTAAGGGTGGTATGAACATACTTTTCAGTGATCTTGGCCAGGGCAGGAAGCAGCGAGATTGGCCTATAGTTGGAATGCAGTTTGGCATCTGCATTCGGTTTTTTAATGAGGGGAAGAACTAAGGCCTGTTTCCAGGAGGAGGGGACTTTGCCCGACTTCAAAGATGCATTAATGAGAGGGTTGATGATCGGGTTAAGGGCAGGTGCCAGGGTCGCAAGACACTTGGCGGGACAAGGGTCCAGAGGAGAGCCAGATTTCAGGCTAGACAAAAGGTCAAGCGAGACCTGAGGCTCTAAAGAGGGAAAGCAGTGCAGGGTAGGGCCCACGGAATCCATATGCATAGCTGGTGGGCATAACCCGGGGTTGGAAAGGCCGTCGACCGCTGAACCCGTACTCAAGCTGATCTGGGTTCCTTGCAAAGCTGACTGGATAGTACGTATTTTATTAGTAAAAAATACTGCAAGCTCCATGACCCAAGGTTCCGAGAAAGCAGACGCAGGAGTGCAGCAGGAGGGAGAGGTGAATTCTTTAACAATCTTAAAGATCTCTTTGCAGGAGCTGTCTGCTTCCTCGATCCTTTTGGCCAAAAAGGATTTTTTCTCTGCAACGATCTCCCTGTGATATTCTTTCACTGCTACTCTGTAAGACTGCTTAGCCGATGTATCATAGTGCCTCCTCCAAATTCTCTCCAGCCTCTTGCAGTGCCTTCTCTTGGCCGCCAAGGCAGCAGAGAACCACGGGGCTGATGCTCGTGCCAGTTCAGATCTAACCTGGCGAGATGGTGCCAAGGCTTCCAGACGTGCAGTGAGCCAATTCTGAAAACACACCACATCATCCTCCAGACTGCCCGTAAGTTAGACTGCCAGTGCCTGGTCCTGGATGCCTATCTCAGCCAGTCGTGACAGCAGTCTAACGTGGTCGACCGTATCAAAAGCGGCCGACAGATCCAGGAGCACTAGCATCGCTGAGTTTCCTGAATCCATCGACCACCTTGCTGACTCTGCCACCTCAATTAGTGCGGTCTCAGTGCTAAAGCCGGGTCTAAAGCCTGATTGCGTCTCATGTAAAATTTTATTTTCTTCAATGAATTTATTCAGTTGGCGCTGGATTACTTTCTCAAGCATTTTGCCTGGTGCTGCCAACAGAGAGATCGGACGAAGGTTACTAAGGTCCTTGGGGTCCCCATTTGCTTTTTTCTTTAACGGGAGGGGAGTGGCATATTTCCATATATTCGGGAACACTCCCGAGGTGACGGACATATTCCATATCTGCTGTATTGTGGGGGCCACAAAATCAGCTATGCTGCTCCAAAGTTTGGGCGGACAGGGGTCATCCGGTGACCCTGACTTACAGCGACTAAGTTCTTGCATAACCACGTTCAGAGCTATCGGCTGGAATTGTGCCAAGATATCACCATCCACCACCTTAACAGCCCGATCCGTTTTTACGGTTTTCTTCTCTGGCCCGAAGGATTCATAGACTTGTTTAATTTTAGAGTCAAAAAAGTCTGAGATGCTGTTGCACAGCATGGTCGAAGGGGGAACCTCCCTCTCAACACACCTAGGTTTAAAAAATGACTGTACCACTTTAAAGGTTTCTTTGCACGAATGTTCTGCCTGCTGAATTGATTCTGCATAGAACTGTTTTTTTGCCTTTCTAACGGCCTTATGCAATTTCTTGGATGCTTCCTTGTAGCGGACTTTTTCTAGTGGTCCGTACTTTATCCTCCAAAGCCTCTCCAACCTCTTACAGTCAGCCTTCTGTATTCTGAGGTCCTGAGAGAACCAGGGAGCGGAAGGTGAGTCCCGCTTAGATATTACGCGTGTTGCCGGTGCAATGGATGACACCATATTCCCGACCCAGTCATTAAGTGACTGTGCATCTGTGTTGACATTTGAGGTAAGAGTAGGTATATTCTGGGCCAAAACTGGACCCATAGTAGCAGGGACTAGCTTCTTCCATTGTCTCTTCATAAAGGAGCACCTGCTTGTCATAGGTCTATCAGCCGCTATATTTAATTGAAATGGAATTAGTGAGTGGTCTGACCATACTAACGGTAGTGGTGCCTTTGCCGCCACATAGTTAATATTGGAGAATATTAAATCAAGCGTATGGCCCGCTCTGTGCGTAGGGCCCTCGTTGATGAGTCTTAGGTTGGCTGCCTTTAATGTGGACCTCAGTATTTCTGCAGGGACACAGTCCTCCCTATCCATATGGATATTAAAATCCCCTACACCTTTCTAGCTCATTGGCGACCCACCCCCATCCTCATGTGCAACCCTACTCATAAACCACATGCATGAGTGAGCCCAGAGCAGGCTGTATGTGCGGAGCTACAATCACGTTTCCAAACAACAGGGCTTATTTTGGGATTGGGGCAAATAAGTGGTGTTCAATCTAATAGTATAAATACAGTTTACCCATAAAAGCAAAGAGGGTTTACAAAATATTTATACTTCACCACAAACCTGTCTGGGAATGTTATGTTGGCATTTGTAGAGCGCTCATTCTGCCATTGATGGGGCCTCATAGCACTGTTGGCTTTACAGCGGCGGCTCCCCCGTTAGGGCGTAAACGCATGGCCCCACTGCTGAGGGCCAGCAGATGCAAACATAAAAAATAAAATGATAAAACAATTTTATTTTTCATCATGAAGCCGAGTCTTGGGGTGGGGCCATTCTGGCGACAGCCGCAAGCTTGGAGGAGGAGTGGTGGGCATTGCAAGTGCACATGTTAGTTGAGCTGGCTCTCTTAGGATGGCCAAACCAACATGGGTACCTAGATTTTCTCCAACCCTAGCTGTGTTGCACAGCTGGGTGGAGACCAGCAGGCATAGGTTCCCAGTTCCTATGGGAGCCCAAAACCAGCAGCTCATACCAATCCCAGAACTTCTATCATGCTGGGTAATCTTAATCTCAGCATGAAAGCAGCGTCTGGATTGGCGTAGGGCAGTCTGGGAGCCTGTGCACCCGCAGCAGAAGAGCACTAAGGCGGCAAGACTGCAAACAGGTGCGGTATCCTTTTTTTTAATTTGTTACTGTCCCCTGTGCTGCTCACCACTTTTCGCTGACAGCAGCTGCCACTGCTGACCATAGGTGTCTCACCACACCAATCTGGGATCTCCATTGGATGTCGGAGTCATTCTCTGATGCTGTGTTCTGAGTATTGTGTTGTGGTCCATTTGTGGTTGGGTGGCAGTGTTATGTGGAATGAGCAGTGGGCCAATGATTTTGGTGCTGCTGAGGCCTGTCAGAGGGCTTTTGCCAATTACATAGGTATTTTTAGGTATGTAACTTTCCTTTTGCCTGGTTATTCAAAGCAGTCCAGACCTGGGGTTTTTGGCCGTGTGTCACATCTAAGACCTATAAGTATAAACATGCACTGGCAATACCAATAGGTCTGGCTTTAAAAGAAGGTTGTATGGTAATGTGAAGCATTACAAATAAATAGCATGGGAATTGATATGGATTTGTCTGGAAGCAAGGAACTGTAGAATAATGTTGGTGTAGGCTAAACGGTCAGCTGACAATTGCACTGTCAAGCCAGACCTTAAAATCCATGTAGTGTAATGACTGCCCCTATCATCGTGGCTGCTGCCAGAGAAAGAGAAACACAATAAATTAGCTATCTATGTCACTTTTACAGCATTATAATGCCATGTCTGTGCCCCTGAAGGTTCAACCTCAGTGGGCTAGATAAATAAACAAAAGGATCGCAGCTGTGCGGAGGGCAAGCACTTTTTTGTGGTATTACAAAACCTCTGCCTAATCAAAACATGTACTCCTGGATCCCAACATATGGGTTGGGCCACAGCCCCTCTTCAGTGATGTTCACATAATAGTATGATATTAATGCCAATTGTGATAATTATTTGCCGTTAGTGTCAACACTATGTGAGCCAATTGCACTAAAAGTATATCAGCATTTCTGAGAAGTCGTAAGTCCTCGCAGAAAGGCGTGGGCATTGCGTGGGCATTAAGAGGATTACCCGTGGTAATGCATACAACAAAACGTGTACCCTTCTAAAAGATCTAAAACATAACTGCTGTTTCTAGGCAGGCCAGAATATGAACATTTGTTCCACAAATGATGAACTGGAACTGAAAGAAGAACCAACCTTACACCAATATCTTGTCAGCAAAGAGAGCTGAAGTGACTCCACCTGGGCCCTGTTCCTCCTCTGCCTTCTCTGTGTTTGCTGCTGGCGGCCATGTTGGAGGTGCTGGTATAGGGGTCTGAGGAGGGTGTGTATGCATTTGACACCCTCCATGTTGTCTTTTCTGGTCTTTGGTATGAATATATGAGATTCTGTAGGTGTGTCCCCTGAATATCGAAAGTAGAATATTGTGGTATGGAAATATTGAAAACATAAAATCACAAGCAAAATATTTAAAAGCTAAGTATGGATTTTCTATACCTAACTCCAAATATATGTACCTTGATGCTTTATATATCTTCAAGGTACATACATGTGGAGTTAGGAACACTAAATCGATACTACTCTTATATGCACTTACCTTTCGATGTTTTGGTCTTCGATATTTTGTCCACAATATTCTTGGATCATAATATTCCTATTTTTGATATTCAGCAGTGCAATCATTCGTGGGAAAAGTGTCTGGTAATAGGACCAGGGTTTCACAGACAGTACTTATTGGGATTATTTGCAGTTTCATTGCGGATTGTTTTATGCCAGCATTCATTGTCAGCGCTTGTACCACTCCTGGCTGGGTTCACATTTGCCCCCAAGTCTTCATCAACTTGTTGCAGGTTGCTAATGCTAGTCAAAACCATTTTTATGATGCTAATGTTTTACCGTCACTATTGCCAATTATGAACACTGCTGCTTCACTTCGAATGACTTTGTAGGTGGGACGGTACACGCTGATGTACCTTAAACTAGGATGAGGAAGAAAGAGCAAGCCAGAGAAACAACAAGAGGATGCTGAAGTCTACATAGAGATAGCTATGAGGCTTTCACTAATAGTATATGAGCACTTTCAAATTAGCAACATTCACTAGTGCATGGCTTTTCAGTGCATTTAACAATAGAGTACATATTGGGTCTATTTGAAGCATTGTGCCATTAAAGTTAGAATCAGCAAGCGAGTGCCAAGAATCCTGCGATGGAGAACATACGTTTACTATGAATCTAATAACACAACATCATATGCATCATTGTGGAAATATGTTCTTGAAAGTGATTCAGTAAGATGGAACCACTGTGGACCTATTGCTGCCCTGCCCTATTTAGTCCTCCTATTCGCCACTGTTTACAAAGCCTGCTTTCGGTCTATCTAGTACTCCTTTTGTGCATTGATATAGTAGGAACGAAGAAACACCATACATCCTTTGCCCATTTCTTCTCTTGTTCAGGCCCTTAACAGCCTGGGGTATGGCTAGCACGGGGAATGAGAAAAGGCTGAAAACTACAAAAAGTGATGAGGACTCAGGTTCTTTATTTACTTTCTGTTCCTGACCACATTCATTGCTCCTCAAACCGGGGTAACAAAGATAGTACAAAGGGGTAGCAAAGGGCAAATCACTTACTTCCGCATAGCTACCCTTAACTGTTTGCTATAAGGTCTTTAGAGTGTGACAATCACCCAAAAGGAGTCTTGGGGGCAGAAATACTGGCGACAGGGGCATTGCTTAGTCAGTGAGATTCAGGGGGTGGGGGGTGTCTCAAATTTCCCAACTAAAAAAAACTGTGGACTTTAAGTTGGAGGGTTGAGATGACCATGGTATGGGACGGACTGTTTCCATGAGGAACAGTGACAGTAATGAGTTGCATTAGGTGGGCCTCTGTCTAGAGTGGCAGGGTGGGCGAAAAACAATAGGTTGGAAATCTGCTTTGAGCGATTGACAATAGTTAGACTATTTGCAAGTATTCATTCCATCACCTTTTGGGTGTTTAATTGCCAGTGGTGTGCATGGGAACTTGAGGGTGGTGCAGCCTCCCAATCCTACCACCGCCAATACTTGTAAATTCCAAAAGGTAGCACATTTTCACCCATTCAAGGAGTACAGATTGTCTACTTCTCTGGTAAACCAGTCAATATATATATTTAAGATCCTGGTCCAAAAAATTACCGAGTTTAAACCTCTTAGTGAAATGAAAACAAGAGAAAGTGGAAAATACATAGCAGACCCAACACAGGGTCCCCAGACCCAGTAACCAAACCAAGACTGTATTTGAGGGGTGTCCCACCTCAAACACCCCGGCTGAAGCTACTCCCATGCTCATCCCACCTGGTCCTGGTAGTTCTCCTGGAGAACTCATGAATACGTTCACGTACAATTCAGCCACCAGGATTCTCTAACCTGGGATCACTTTGTATTTTCAATGCACACATTCTTCTTCGTTTCTGCTATAAGAAACCTTGCCGAATCGGTGCATGTGGCAGAGGTCCATATTTCTAGTCCTTGTCCTTTACAAATCATTTTATCAAGTGACTGAAAGCCCCATGTGCTAAGCCTGAGTTGCAAATAGAGGAGGACGCACAGGCAAATTAATAGAGCAGGTCATGGGTCTTGCTTGACTCTAAGAGTCCGTGCACAAGCTGAGCCATGAAAACGTGCAAACATAATGTAATATGATACAAACTCTTGAAAATTAAAAAAAAGTGTATTTCGTTAATGAGCAGAAGCATTTCACCCTAGTACATCAGATTTTCTCAATGCATAAACCGACATTTATTGTAAGTGACAGTTTTTAGAAATTTTTTAGGCTGCCGGTCAACTACAATGCCAATAGTAAACTAAGAGGCACATCAGTAGTCATATAAAGCCTAAATGTGGCCTATACTCTTATTATAGGTGGAGCAACATTACAGTCTACTACATCAGTGTACATCCTGAAAACAAGTATTTAAAAGTGTGCTCATATGTGATAATAAATAAAAAGGAGGCTCAGTGGAATAAAGTATTTGCACAGGATCACACAACTTAAACATATTGGGAAGCTTGTATTGATTCCCGGTTACCTTGTTTCACCTTTTGAAATTCAGCCACCAGATAGGTATCTCTGTCTCTATCCTATTTACATCAAAGTTCATTGTTCTGTTTTTTCATTCTTGCCCCACGGTGATAAAAACCGACCCAAGATGGCAGACCCAACTCAGGACCACCAGACCTAACTACCAAGCCAGGAATGCATTTATTTGGGGGGGGTTCTTCTAAGAGAATAGCAATCCAGGCATTGATTCTCTCTCGCTTGGACTACGGAAATTTCCTGTATTTTGTAGCTCCAAAATCTGTAGCAAGGAAGCTGCAGGTTGTACAGAATTTGGCAACTCTGCTGCTCTATAATGTTCCCAGACATACGTCAACCCAGCAAGCTCTTCTGTCCCTTCATTGGCTGCTGGTGTCTCAAAGGATCAAATTCATATCCCTCTGTATAGCTCACAGGGCATTTTTCGACAAAGGCCCTTTGATTTCCAAAGCTCTGATTTCTCCCTATACCCCTACCAGAAATCAGTGTCCTACTAGTTCCCAACTTGCAGTGGCTCCCTCCATTAAAAAAGCCAGAAGTGGAGGTCGGTTCTTTAGATACAGTGCTGCCAAGTTATGGAACTCCTTGCCCTCTATCCTATGGACAATCAACCTGGAATTTTCTTTTTGCAAAATTCTGAAAACATGGTTGTTTGACTGCTCCCACCACTAATGTCTTAGCCAGCTATATGCATAAACAGATCTGAGACAACTACAGGTAGCCATGCGTTCTATAAGTGCTTCAAAGATAAGATAAAGTTGTCACACCCCAAACACCCCCCTGAAGCTACGACCCTGACCGGAGGGACAGACGAAGCTCTAGTTGAATGTCAGCATCAAAGAGTCCAGTGTTGAGAGCTTTGCAAAATCTAAAATAGGAGGCAATTAGTCAAAGCTCAAGAGGGAGTAGCTTGCAGAATCTTGCAGTGAGAATGGAAAAGGTGAGACCTGAGTGAGTGAAGGAGAATTGAGAAGCAGTAAGAAGCTAGGCAGATGGCAAATGAAGAAGACAAGTCAGATGATAGGGTAAGAATTTATCTTCAAGATAAATAGGTTCTTATTTGTGATAGGCCGTGGTTAATTTGTAAAAACAATAAGTGCTGGAGCTCTCATCAGGAGGCATCTTGCATCAGCCCATTTCTCCTGTTAGCGCCACCTAAAACAAAACGAACTTCTAACCATGAAAGTAAGGGGCGGGTGTGGCGTATTGGCCAGAGCTGCCGACTTCACAGCTGGGGAACCAGGTTCGAGTCTCAGCGTCAGCTCAACATCCTGTGATTCTGGGCAAATCACTACCATAAGTGAATGTGTAATTAACTGGTGCTCATGAAAAGCACCAGTGTTGATGATTAAGTGCCGGTGCTGAGCATCGGAAACTATCAGCTCAAATTAAGCAACGGGACCTCTCTGCCACGGACGGCACCTTCGTGGAGACGCTTTAGATCACAGGAGATTTACCTCCAAATTGAAAAACTCCAGTAATTTATGATGTTGCATATACGTTACAATGTAAATTAGAGAACCTAACAAGAATGTACAAACGAAATTGAAATACCCTTGAGAAAGCCCTGGCGCCAATCGCCATAGAGGGCGAAACACGTGTCGGCTGTCAATGCTCGAATTTGCACCAATAAAAATTGTTTTTTCTAAAACTGGAGCGACCTTATCATTTGAGTGGCATCTTGAATACAGGATTCAACTTTAAAATAATATGTATACAATAATGGAAAACATACTCTCTTCCTCCTAAAAAACAGCTCAAATTAAGCACTTGTGATTGGCCTGTTGAGTCAAAGAAAGAGCTTTTAATGCAACCTGTTTGGGAATGGTGAACAAACACAAGGTCAAAGAACAGTAGTGGCCAAGGAACTACACAGCAAACCAAGAATGGGCATAGCTGTGGCATTTTTGGACTCTTTATACACAACGTTCGGAAAGTTCAATATAGCGTGATTCACACTAATCAGGATGTGACTAAATGTTGGCAAGACGCGGGGGGCAGGTAAAGCAGTACTTTAAATAACAGTCAGAGATGACAGAAGCAGGAAGCTGGGCAGAGTGCTGATAGTTTACGGACTTGGCACAGAGACACACTCTGATTGAATAGTATGCCAAGATTAGATATTTCTGAGACTGGAATAGGCGTATAGTCAAGTGCAAGAGGCAACCAATCGAGGCCAGTTGGTGGAGTGCTTGCAGACCACCAGAGTTCCTGTTTTGTCAGTGTTTTGAGTTGAAGGCAGGTGCCACTCATCCATGAAGGAACTTCCAAGAGGCAGCCCTGGAGGGGTTGATGTCCATGAACCTGCACAGACAAGATAATTGAGTAATTGTCAGACATTCCAACTTTGAAATAATGTTCACTGTGAGATAGGGGGCGGGGACCAAGGTGAGGAACATTAAAGAGGCTGGATTTGGAGGGGTGGAGCTATGAGCTTGACCAGAACGCAGCCCAAAAACACAAACGAAGCTTTTGGAGAGTTGTTATGGGAGAATCTGTAATGGATTTGCACTCTGCAGAACCTTCACAGACGAGCTGCAAACCAACTGTGCAGTGATTTCCAGTTCCCCCTGTGCTCACCATGTGATACCAACTCCTCACCTGGTGACCCTGTGAAGAAGAGGACATGTTATGTGGTGGCGCTGTGTGCCTTGGCAGGGCTGGGCTGTGTTTTAAATGATAGAGAGGAGAGTGGAGCCCACAGGGACTTTGGATTCTGGTACAGGTGTTCATGAAAACCCTTTCCCTATTTCTGCCTTGAATTCTCATATTGGGATTTTTGACACATTTGATTTAAGCTGTCTTCTGAATTCAACCTTCCCCCACCATTTCAAAGTTATATTCAAGACCCTGAATATGTGCGTTCATTGGTTTCATTTGACACTGGCATGGACAAAATGCATGTGCACGAGGAATGAAATGGGTGAAGATACGCCATGGTGGAGAAGCTGCTACAGGACCCAGAGAACCTGAAAATGATCTCTTACTATTCAGGGGACTAATTTTGTGGCAGTGCCATGCACCATGTCTCTCATCCTAACAGTTGTTCTTGTACCTTTCTTGCCTCTCATGCATTGTCACATGAGGCACCTAAATCCTTGAGACACGGGCACCAATGCGCCTCGGCATTCTCTAAATTCCTGGTGTTTGCTAAATAATAAGTTCATAAAGGAGGCAACAGCATAAATCCACCCCTAAAGCAGAAATCCACCCCTAAATAGCTCAGAGGACACAATACATACACACATGATCAATATTTACTGTTTTGCATCCACCTTGGCCTGGGACCGGAAACACAGATAGAAATAATGATTAAAGTCCATCAGGTGGCTGCGCTCCAAAACAAATGAGCCACGACAGATCGGAAAACCAAAGCAGGCTTTCTTGCTGGCTACACTCGAAAAGTCAATTGACACAAATTAGTATTGTGAGAGGTTTGCCTAATTTGCTCTTGTGTAATTACACCAAATTCTGCAAAATGATGTGAACTTACACAAAATTATGAGAAACGTAAAGCCAGCATGTCACGCTACAATTTAGCACAAATTGCATCCTCATGTCCAAATTTAGATCCGAGGACTCATATCCCCAAAAGAAAATGGAGCAAAAAACACAAGTACTGCAAAAAAATGGCACTCACTTTCTAGTCGTTTGTGGCCCTGATCTTGCGCTAAAATGTTCCTGCAAATGAGACATAATTACACCATAGGGCATACTTTTTGGAATTTCGCATTACAAATTTAACACAAAGGGACTAATTTATAGCTTGGCGGGATGGATACATCATCGTAATGGAATATTCATATCACCAAGATTGAGGTTCATTCACCCGTTGGTGGTAACATACTTCTACTACATACTACTCCGAACTCCATGCACTCAACCCCGGAAGACACACTGACTGCCAAAGATCCTCGCCTAAAAACACCCATGGACTGTTCTCGTGCAGACGCTGCTGAAAATACTTCACCATCAACAAAACCACCACAACCGCCTGACGCACGTGCCGCCGAAACCCTGACATGCATTCTCCTCAATGTGTGCTCCCTACACCGACATGCCACAGAGATCTGGAACCTGATCGACACCCTCTCACCCAATGTCACATTCTTCACGGAAACCTGGACCAATGCCACCTCCGGCCCGACATCACCACTGCCACATCTGTGACGGCTACAAGATCCAGAGAAAGGACCGCCCAGGAGGAGGACTCGCCATTGCACACAAGACCCCCTTCTGACTCTCCACATCCAACACGAGTGACCCCCCACTCCAACACAGAACACCTCCACTTCCAGATCCAGGCCAACCACAGAACCATGCTACACGGCACCCTCATCTACAGACCGCCGGGACCTCGCACCCAGTCCACAACCACCATCGCCGAGCTCGCCGCACCTCATGCCATCACCTCCATGGACTACATTTTACTTGGGGATCTGAACTTCCACCTCGACAACTGCAACAACCCCAACACCACCACTCTCCTTGACAAACTCGCCAACCCCGGACTGAAGCAGCTGGTCAACACACCCACTCACAAAGCTGGACACACCCTCGACCCCATCTTCACGGGAGGGAAAAACATCCATTTCAGCCACACCATCCAGCCCTTCTGGATGGACCACCACTGCGTACATTTCACTTTCAACACCACCACCGCACCTAAGCCCCCCTGCGCCCGCCACGAAGGAACTGGAGCAAGATAACAATTTTATGGATTGACTCCATTGTAGATTTATTTTGGTCATGAGGGAGACTATTGTCTTTGCTTGATATTCTTCCCCTCTTCTCCCTGACCGACATCTTCTTTCTCAGAGGGGGTCCCCTTCCTTTTGCATTCACAAGATAACAAAGGAAAACCTCACCACCACCCTTCTCCAAGACCCCCCCCCAGTGCAACAACCAACATCAACTCCACAGCCATTGAACTTCACCACTGGATCTCCTACTGCGCCGACAAGCTTGTACCTCTCCGCGACCCTGCCAAACAACGCCACCTGAAGGCCGCCTGGTTCACCATAGAACTACAAGAAGCCAGACGCTCCTGCAGATGCCTAGAGAAATCCTGGCGAAACCAGAAAACCACTGAAGCACGGAACAACCACAGGATCGCCTTGAAGGAACCCACCATAAGAGACACCAAAGGGACCTTCAAAAGAAACAAAGTCCAGACCAACGCAATCAATGGCAACTGTTCAACATCATACAGCAGTTCGGAAAACCCCCCAGCAAAGCCGCGGAGGTCACTCCTTCCCAGGAACTCTGCGACAAGCTCCGCTCCTACTTCCATCTAGAGATCAAGGCCCTCTATGACAACTACAGCGAAACGACGCCAGACACCACCCCCTCTTCCCCTCCGATAAGTCATCCTTCAAGACCTGGAATCCCACCACCATAGAATACATCATCGCGACTGTTAGACCTGGCATCATTGGCATAAGTCTCTCCTCCATTTTTTTCTGTTTGCCTCCGCTGTTTACGATGTTTTTGCTGGTATATTGCTTTGGGCACTGTGCCACTGCTGATCAGTGCCACAGTGCAAGTGCTCCCTATGTGAAATTGATGTATTGATTGGATTCCATGTTTGGCTTATTTGGTTTACTGTCAGTCCCTAGTAGCGTGCACCAGGAGTGCCAGGGCTTGTAAATGCAAATGCTGCTAGTGGGCCTGCAGCACGTGTTGTGCCACCCACAAGAGCGTCCTGGTAAATTATGTCTAAAGGTCTGCCATTGCTAGACCTACGTGCGCAAGTACACCTACTTGCCAGTCCCTAAACCTTCCCTTAACTTCATGTTAGTCACCCCTATGGTAGGCCCACGGGCAGGGTGCATTGTAAGCATAAGGTAGGACAAGCCTGACAAGGTTGGCATGTCCTAATAGTGAATTACAGCCGTATTCGTTTTTCACTATTGTAAGGTAACCTGCCCTCCATCAGTTAGAATGGGCTGCCAGGATTATTAATGCTATAATCCTAGCGGGCTCGGGGAGCATGGTGCAAAGTCGAGTTTGGTATCCCTGAACTCAGGGTTTAATAACGCATCCGTTTGGGTGGATGGTTTTTAGACTCTGTGTTTGAAAATAGCACTTTTAGAAAGTGGCTATTTTCTTGTCTGACTGTCTACTGGTCTCTGCTGGTTTGGTGTGCGTGTGACAGGAGCTGGGTGGCTCCAGAGGTCTGAATGAGTCAGTGTGGGGTGAGTGGGGCATTTGCATAGAGAGTAGGGGAAGAGTAGCTCTTGATAGCCTGCCCTGCCTGACACAATGCTGGTTCCACCTCCTGCCAGGCGACTGATGGCTCTGTGCCTGCCAGGGATGATCCTGGCCCCACCTCCTACCGGGCGACTGATGGCCCTGCCCCTGCCAGTGACAATGCTGGCTCCACTCCTGCTGGGCGGCTGAAGACTCTGCCCTGCACAGTGAATAGGCCAGGTGCCTCGGCCTGGCAACACCCACAACAAACCCAGGATGGGGGGGAAATTCCCCTGCATGGACAAAGGGATCAAAGCCAAAAAGGGGTATAAGAAAAGGACCCCTGAACCAAGAATTTAGATCACTTCTGACAAGGAAACCTGAACCAAGGACAAGAAGCCTGCTGATCCAAGGACTTGCCTACCCCTTCTGCCAGTGTGCTGTTTGTTGGGGGAATCCTGCAGTTGCTTCTTTATTTTTGCCAAGGAACCAGGAGAGGAACTGAGTGTGTACTCTCAAGCTTTGCCAAGGAAAATCTCCAAGGACTGGAAGAGTGCCAGTCTCCTGTTGAAGTCACAGGGTCAAAGGACTTCATTTATTTGCTGAAAGTGCTTGTTGCTGGAACCTGAAATCCAGCACCTCTGAAGAATCCAGCAATCCCGACGCCGACGGACGCTGACGAATCCAGCTCGACATCGTGAGTGCAGCTCCCGTGTCTCGCACCTTCGACGCCGGCCGCCGGGCCCGATCGACGCTAGTAGCGAAGCCGCTGCCGACGCCTCGACACCGAGCCCTCTCGACGCCGTGAGCGCTGCTCACTCTTGCAACATCACCATCGACATCGACGACGACGCCGTATCCTGCTTCGCCTCGTGAGCGCTGCTCCTGCCTGACATCTGTCGACGCCGCTGCAGATCGCCCCGACTCCGAGGCTCGATCGACGCCGAAGACGCGACACCGGACATCTCGACGCCGCTGATCATCGTGTGCTTCACTTTTCCAAGGTACTGTGTTGTGGGGGTCTGTGCGACTCCGGGCTCGACGTAGCGCTCCTCGCGGTCGACGCCGAACCTTTGGATTAATTTTGCCTCGACGTCGTGTGACTCCCGTGTGGGTTACATTGGTGCCAAGAACTGTGATTTAAAGAAGAAGAGTTGCTTTTGTTACTAAAGACTTTGTGCTAAGAAGAAACTACATTTGAACTGTTATTTTTCCTTCCAAGAGTATTTATTAAGATTGTGGTATATTTTTGTCGTTATTTGGTCTTGTGCTAAGCCTTATATAAACATACTTATTTTTATAATACTACTGTGTCGTGTCCATTTGTAGTGTATTCACTTTATTACTGTATGTGGTCATAAATGCTTAAAGCACTGCCTCTGCCTCTGAGATAAGCCTGTCTGCTTTGCCAAGCTACCAAGGGGGTGAGCAGGGGTTATCTAAGTGTGTGATCCCCTTACCCTTACCCTGACTAGAAAAGGTGTGTCCCTATTTGTCAGAAGTGTATACCTCTGCCAACTAGAGACAGCCGCTTCTAACAGCGACCATGAAGAAAACCCACTCAGGAGACCCTACAGACCCCTGCCCTCCGCACATATTCCACAGAGCCGCCGCCACCATCGCACCGGAACTAAGACGGGCCAAACCCAGAGGATCTGACTCCCTCCCTTCCTCTCCAAACCCACCAATATCAACTGCGGAGTACACCAAGGATCATCACTCATCCCCATGCTCTTCAACATCTACATGCCCCCCTCGCTGCCATTGTCACACAGCATGGGCTCAGCATTGTATCCTACGCCAAAGACACCCAGCTCATCCTCTCACTCACAAAAAAGCCCAAAGACACCAGACTCCGTTTCCAGGAAGGAATAAAGAAAGTTGCAGCTTGGATACAAGACCGCTGTTTAAAGCTCAACTCAGAGAAGACCGAAGTCCTCATCCTCGGACCCTGCACCTCCACCTGTGACAACACCTGGTGGCCCTCCGCAACCCACCCACCCCTACAGACCACGCATGAAACCTCAGCATGATCCTCGACTCCATCCTCTCCATGAACCGCCAGATCAATGCCGTTGCCTCCTCCAGTTTCAACTGCCTACTCATCCTCCGCAATACCTTCAAATGGATCCCCCCGACTGCAGAAGGGCCGTCACCCACACACTATTACCAGCAGACTTGACTATGGCAACACCCTACACGCAGGAATCAACAGAACCCTTCTACACAGACTTCTAACCATCCAGAATGCCACAGCCAGACTCATCCTCGGGACTCCACGCCATGAACACATGACCCAACACCTACGAGACCTCCACTGACTCCCATGGAGAAGCAGGTCACCTTCAAACTACTCACCCACGCCTACAAATCCCTCAACAACATCGGTCCCAAATACCTCAACGAGAGAGTATCCTTCCAGGTACCCAAGAGGAACCTCCGCTCTGCCGAACTTGCCCTGGCAGAGGTCCCTCGCATCCACAGGAAAAAAACTGGCAGAAGAGCCTTCTCCTACATCACGGCCAAGACCTGGAATTATCTCCCTGTGAACATCAGATGCTCGCCGACCCTGCACAGGTTCAGGAAAGACCTGGCACTTCGACTGATCCGGAGATGCGCTTTGAGACCCTCGCGGGTGAGTAGCGCGCTTTACAAACCCTTGATTGATTCATTAATTGATTGTAAAGCACTCTGAAACCATTAAAATCAAGTTTGCACTATGGAAGTCTTGTAAAATAAATAAATGAGGACAGACCTCTGCCGTGATTAATCCCTCCGACCTCTAATTCCGCCTACCTAATTTAGATGGACGGAATTAGAGGTCAGATTTTACTGCCCGTCGCTGCCAGGGAAACCATGGTGGTAAGGGGCACTGAAAACTACAAAAGTCTCCCCTTGCCACGGGAAAGGACTCCTATGGTGAGGGGAGCATTGTCTTTTTCATTTTCAAAAATGTGAAAATAAAAAAGAGAATAGTTTGACATAGGCGCCATCATGCTTCACAGATCCTTACCTCAAACTACAAAAATCATTGACAGAAACCATTGTGAAGTCAGTTCCTGGCAATGCTTTAAGAAATTACCTCTAGGTTGGTGCTCATTTCATAATTTGGGGGGCAGAGGTGCCGTCAAGGAGACGGAGTAAAGTACTCCATTGCCCTAACTGCCAAACCTCCGTCCACCCAATTGTAAATCAGCCCCAAAATACACAGACGTAACAGAAATTTCCCCCAGACCTACTATATATATATATATATATATATATATATATATATATATATATATATATATATATATATATATATATATATATATATTACTGAAAAAAAGAAATTATACATGGGTATTATAGTTAGGAAATAGAATTTTAAAAAACCTTATAAATTCAGTGAAATAAACAAAGGTTACATGGAATTATAGATAGGCTGATATTTCACTCGTACAAAACCAGAGAAATTCAGCAGTTATTGTTAGCTGAGCTAAGTATAACTCGCACCCCCACAATGCACCGCTTATGACCTCACATATTACATCACTCATGACAAAGTCAGTGAAATCACTCATGACATCTCAAATGACATCACTGACGGCATCATCCACAGAATCTCTGACAGACCCACTCACCTACCATATAACCTTTCATACACCCATTCCAACTTTCACACTACCATTCCCAAAACCATTGACACACCCATACCAGAGCGTACACACCCACTCTCTGATATATAGGTCTATATTCACATCCACTCATTCACCCATACAGCCACTCATACAAGGAGGAAGGCCAAGAGGCTGAAATGCATGGGAAACATCACTTACAACGCAACTTTTACCACGCAATGCTTTTACATCGCAGCTTTTACAACGCAAACCATTACAACGCATTGCGCTGGGGGGCGCTCTAGGATAGGAAATATATTTAATTTACTATCCAACACCTTCCCTACTATCCACGGGGACTGGAGTTGGAATAGTAAATTAAATAATTCACTATCCAGCGCCCCAAAGCACTATGCGTTGTAATGGTATGCGTTGTAAAACTCGCGTTGTAAAAGCATGCGATGTAAAAGCATGCGTTGTAATGTCGTACATCCGAAATGCATTTGTCGGTTTTGTTACAAGTCAAATACAATTTGATAATCAGCCTATGAGTGCCCAATGTTCCTTTGGAGAATTAACCCTATATATATATATACATATATATATATATATATATATATATATATATATATATATATATATATATATATATATATATATATATATATATATATATATATATATATATATATATATATATATATTAGAATAGTCTTTCAAAACAACAACACAGCCATCAGGCCAGCTAGTTTGCGTATAATGGGTCACATTGACTCTGAAACATTCATCTGTGGTCACACTGCATGGCTCCAGCAGACGTCTGCCACTCCAAGCTCTGTATCACACGGCTTACAGAGAATTTAAGGCTCGGGAATCAGTCACAGGGCTTCCCCGCAAGTGAAAAGGCAGGCTCAAAGCTCACCCAGCAGAACTATTTTTTGGGTTGCAAAGAACTAGCAATTTGAGCCCTTACTCAGCAGAGCTATCACTGTAAAAGCCATTTAGGCAAACCCCTGGGGTGCCCTTGAACTGCCCTTGCTACTTCTGATCGCAGGGGCAATGTAGCCCACTGGCGGTACACAAAGTGAAAATAATTCAAGTTTTAAGTTCACTTTCTCTATTTTTATACTGCTTGCCCTTCCCATTGCTTCTCACTAGAAAATGAAGAGCCTTTAAGGGACAAAGAGTGAGGCAAAAAGTCACAGATCATTCAGTGATTTGCCCAAGATCACTTCAAGAAGCAAGGAATGTCACATTTGAAGGCCAACCCCTGAGTTGTCTGTCTGCTCCCAAACGCCCAACCACCATTCTAAATAGGATTGGGGAAAGAAGTGCAAAGTGTCAATCACAGCCAATGGTAGTGACTGAACAAGATGCAATTTGACACTGACTGCAATGCAGCGTGGGTCGGATACACTATCCGTGTTTGTCCTGGTCAAAGATTTTACCTTCTGACTTTAGTCCTTTAATTCCCAATACACAACAGGAGTACACTTCTAAAGCCCCCAAGGATCTCGGGGGAGGCACTTAGATACTCACAAGTTGTAAGGCACAGACCAAACAGCAGAATCCAATCATGGACCAGTTACTACTGGTCAGTTGAGTAGTTGCAGGAAAAGACCTCTTGTAGATTATTAACTCCCTGTAGCTTTAACTGGATGTCAGTCAAATGACCTTTGGCCTCCATGTCTTTGCCCTGAGCACAAGAGGGAGCAGGTCCAGTCCCCCAGAGCTCCTCTCAGGTCACAGACAACAGGTCCAGCCTTCTTTTGACCTTCCTCGGGTCCAGGATGGTTCTGAAGTCAGTGCCTTGAGATACCACTTTTATGCCTGGCAACAGCTAGTGGGAGTGAATGACTCCTGGGCACACCGTAACCAATGGGGATAAAGTTCCCAGGCCCATCCCTATCCACTTTGGGCATTTTCAAGATGGCAGAAGTCTTCTGCCACACTAAACTCGGGCTCTGAGGGCTGAAGGCGGGTTGGGAGTTTACTATGGTAATCCTATTGCCCTCCCAGATCTAACACCAAAATCTAGTTTGAAACACCAAACCCAGAGACAGAAGTCTGGTAGAACAAAGCTGGGGTTTCCAGCAACAACCCAAGAGAAACATAAGTATTATTTTGGTATCCTGTTTTTGCCCTTTGAAGTGTGCCCAAAGTGTTATATGTAAAGACAGCAGACTTGTCAGTTAGGATTTGACATTCAAATAGGATTTGAAAATGTAATGTCAAAATGAGGGCCACTGTGTAATTGGAGCCTGCCTAGCAGGGGAGACAAAAGAAGGGCCCTGCCCAGGTGTCAGTTAACATTTGCCTGTGACACAGGAGGCCTCTATAAAGTGAACCCCAGGGGTTATAAAAGAAACCCCAGCAGACCTGTCAAGCAGGATTTGATATTCAAGCAGAATTTGACACTGTTATGTCAAAAATTATACCCACAGCCCCACCCTGTATACGCTGTCAGTTTCAGATGGCTCATCTCTGCACATTCAGGTGAGACTATTGTTTGCTCCTATGAGTCATTTCACACCTACTGCAATGCAAATTAGTGGCTGACAGAAGTGGGAGAACAAATGCAAATAGGCCTACAGAAACGTTAGACAGAGAGAAGGTAACTTTCTACCATTTCCTTAATATTTATCAAAATCCAACTTCACCATTTAATTGGATTTTTATTAACTATTATAAATAGTTCCTTAATTATTTTTCAAGATGTTACCTAACAAAATTACCATTATTAAATGTAATATTGTAATCCTGTGTTTTCCTGTAGAACAGCCTGCCTTGCTACCATGAAAATAGTGTTTGGGTTTTTCTCACTGGAAGGACATGTTTAACATTAAAATCATACACGTTCTACTTTTAAATAACATGCACCCTGGCATATGGGCAATATGGCCTACATAGAGGTGGCTTATAAACACTTTAAAGGAAGGGGTTATTTAGACAGATCACATTTACAGTTCACAAGTGCAACAGCCAGGTTACAAATGGTAGGCCTGTAGTCATGTTTACACTGTCACTGTAGTGGGTGACACAATGTGTGCTGCAGTCCACTAGTGACACTTAGCTTACAGGCCCTGGGTACACTTTGTACCATATACTAGGAACGTATAGGAAATGTAAATATTCCAGTTAGGGGTATGCCAGTTCCTCCATATTGAAAGACAGTAACAGAACTTTATGCCACATGCATCAACATAAGGTATTGCAATTCCTAAATAGCGATTTTTAAGGAACCACTATTTAGGAATCGCAATTCCTTATGCATGTAGGAATCACAAAATTAATTTTGATTCCTAAACGTTACCTAATAGTTATTTTGAAATTGCGAATCGCTATTAGGTAATGTCACTCCATTAATTCCTATGGACCTATAGGCCCATATGAATGAATAGGAATGCATTTGCAAATTGCGATTACCAAATTGGTAATCTTAATTTGTGAATGCGATTCCAAGGGTGCCATTGGACCTAAGGCCCCCCTGATGCTCCCCCAAAAAAGGTAAGTGTGCACATGTGGTGCACACACATGCCCTGAAGGTATGCGTATGTGCCACATGTCTCTTTGAGAAATGTACTTTTGTGCATTTTTCAAAGAATGAGCAAATTACCATCAACTTGAAGTTGATGGTAATTAGTGTTTTCTAAATGCACAGTTTGCATTTAGGAAAGGCTTGATACATTGCATTTAGGGAATTGCAAATTGCGATTCCTTAAAGGCATTCAACAATTTAGGTCATCGCAAAAAATTGCTATTACCTAAGTTGGAAATGGAAAGCCTTTGATGCATCAGAAAAGGCCTTTTTACCCTCGAAAACGGGCTGATTCACAGAAGCGGCCCGTTTGCGAGGGCAAAAATGCTTGATGCATGTGACCCTATGTGGCGCTATGTCTCTCCGGTTCTGTCCCCTTCCCTATTTCTCTTCTGCTTGCTACCCTCTTGTTTTCTCCCTCTCTATTGTCTGTCTTGTAATTCAGATTTAGTTTCTTCTCTCTCTTGCATCTTTAGGGTATTGACATCCATTGGGGCGGCACCTCCCACAACTGGCTTGCTGTTGCTCCCCCTGGCACTATCCTTAATACCTCATCGATGCGTCAATAAGTTTATGAAAAACTGAGAGCAAACAGTGGTCTAAAAGCTCTCTGGATTCTGTAGTTTCCAGTGTGTGCACATCCCTGCCCCTCTACATCACATAGGGGCTACTGAGGTGCTAAGGGCAGAAAGCAGACGAACTTGTGTTGTTGTCAAAAAGAGAGAGAGAAAGAGGTAGAGTGTGTGCGCGTGTGTGGAGAGAGAGAGAGAGGTTTTACTGTTATCTTTCATCTCTCCCATATATCTCTCCCTCTTTCGGCTCTATTGTCTCTCTTTCTTCCTTCACTCTCGGCTCACAAGCTGAATGACGGCGCGAGACTTGGAGGTTTGTTTTCACCGGGCCATACTTTCCATACAGGTTTGCAAGTTTGCTATTTTCAGCTCAGGGAAACCACAGAGGAGGCAGCTGCAAATTGCTTTGCATGCTACAACAACACCGTGCGCTCATACAATCTTATACGCGTCCCTGCCATGGCTGCGGGGCTTGTGTGGCACCCATAGGTCCAACACCCCACACCTTCGGTGTCCCTACTTCTGCCCACTGTGGTCCACCCCAGCTGCCAGAGGTGCTCAACCCAGAGACCACTGTCTCGCAAATCCATGTCTATTATAAAGGAAGTCAGGAGAACATAGCAGACTGTCCTGTCATTGACAAGCTCAGGAAAATGGCAGATACCGACTTCATAGTCAATCTGGAACCATGAGGCAAGCGGAATGGATTTGTCACCTGCACTGTTCAGCAGTCCCCGGGCCAGTGTGCGTCTCTTGCTTCAGGGAGCTTGAGAGAGGTCCTGGGACAACTGGATATGTTGTTCCTGAAAGGTAAGTTGATCGAGTTTCCTGGCCTCCCTCTTTATTCTGTCCTTTAGTTGTGAAGAGCCCAGCCTGGCTACAGTGTCTCTCAGTCTGGTTCCAGGGCTGTCCCTAGTTGCCCCAACTCTGAGCCCTCTTGTGATGGGGCTTTTTTGAGGAAGGAGAGAAACAACTTTTGGAGAACTGGGCCACATCATTGACCTCCTCATTCTATTAGATTGTTCAAATACGAATGTTATCCCAACTTGTTCTGTCTTCCAGGTCTGTGCATTTCTCCCACAACAATTTATGTTCATCTTCCATTTTGGTGTCAGATTCCTGCAGCTTTTCATCTCCCTGGCTCATAGTATCATCCTCACTGGTGGCCACATGGTCCCCCAGGGCTTGGATTTCTTTAATGTCTTCAGAGATACCAGAAGATAAGTCGACTTGCAGGGCCTGTATTTGCATGGTCACCATAATAAAAATTTTGTCATATAGGTCTCCTAGGCAGGCTTGTAAATTAGTGATAGGTGATCCGCCTTCTCCCTTTTTGGAAGGCATTGTTGTTTGTGCCTCTGCCGACAGTAAAGGATCAGGCAGCGTCCTCTCTACAAAGAATGTTTGCACCCAGCAATCACTGAGTTCCTTTTGTTTTTTGCCGAGCTGCACAAATGTTCTAAGAGGCCCTTACAGGGAGCCCAAGACCGGGGTAATTTGGTCGGATTCCATGCTCGTCTGGCCACAGGCCATGCCCTTGATACAGCGTTTTCTGGGCCCACTTGATTCCCATTGGTCCTCCGATGGACTTTTTTGTCCAACTGAGGGGTGATGGGAGTTAACATTGACATCAATCAAATTCCATTAACAGTGTAACCCATTTGGCCACACAATAAAGACCAGGAATTGGTAACTATAGTTAAGGAGATTTATTACAAATTAATAATCACGTTCAGGTACACGACTCTTAACACTATGCTATAAAGGTACAGAAAAACAACAGATAAGCCCAAACTCCGAAAGAAATTGAGGAGGACCAATATTAGTCAGACAAGAAGTGGAGTCACAGCAATACAAAAGAGAAAGACAAGGATTTGATGCTCTGAGAAAAGTCTAACGTTCTCTTGTCTATACATTGAGTAATCTAAATCTCCTAAATCAGAGTCCAAGCTAAGAGGATAATACCCTAAAGAGTCTAAAAAATCTGGGAATTTCCATGAAGGAAATTAGAACAAGGCAAGGAAAATTAAGTAGGAAGGTGTCAGAATGTCAGAAGCTCGGTCAAGAGTTTTCTTTGGGTCAGAGAATAAGTGTTAGTCTAAGCCGTACTTAGGAAAGAATCAAAAGTGAGCATTGAGGTCTAAACAGCTCAGAGTCCAAAGGACTGGTAGTCTCTGAAGGGGCAAGGAAGGTTCAGAATGAGATGCCCTAAAGGATCTCTGGAAAAAGGGTTCTGAAGACTGAAAGAAGTCTGAACTCAGACAGTGTGAACACTAAGGGGTCTATTACGATGTTTGGCATACTCACGCCTGTCTCACACCATCTCGAAACAAGGGCCAACCGACCTCCGGTCGACGGTCCCAACCTCCTGATTAGGATGTGACCTTTCCAACATTTCCCTAGGGGAGCATGTATTACAGCCGTAGTACATGCTCCTATAGGGAAATGGGAAGTGGTGTTAATCCATGCAGGGATTAACAGGGGTGTGCCATAGGAACCACCCACACAAGGGGGCCATGCTCGTTCTCTGACAGGCATCCATGTAGGAAATCCCGACATAGAAAGCCTGCCTTGGACCTAGTATCGTAATCCCAAAGGCGGAAAGACCTCCCTTTTGGATTACGGGCCGGGTTCTGACTGGCTGATGGGCTCCTTGAGCCCGTCAGAAGCCAGCCAGGATAACCGGCCAGTTTAATTTCCACCTGCTAGCATTGTGATGCGGCTGTCAGAAAATAAACCGAGATGAGGCCCGGAAAGGCTCCAACCATCGGTCGGAGTCTTTCTGCGCCACATCGAAATCGGCCCCTAAATTATAAGACAAAAGAGTCATCTAGGAAACACCCATTTGTACGTGTCATCAGGGGTCTATTGTTCTTGTCCATTTCTCATGTTGCAGACTGCAACGTCAGGGAAACATCTCACACTGGATATGGAAAGTACATCTTCTAACACACAGGTTAGATCGCAACATTGCTGAATAGGCCTTTCGGTTGACGCGCTGGCTCCTCATGTTCTTTCGTCAAGGTCTTCTTCTCAGGCTCTCTCCTCTATCACAAGTACAGTAATGTATCTATTCTTAAACTAACAATGCATGTGAATACCTGCAAGAAATGTCATGTTAGCAGAAAATGGAATACAGTATTTATGCAGCATGGTGAAATACAGGCCTAGTCAGGACAAGTTAAAGCATTAACTCAATTGTGCACCATTAATATGCGTGTGCACATTTATATACAAAGGAATATAAGTTTCTAGTGCATTAGATTCACATTACATGTAGCATACAATAAATCTTTAAAATAATCATGTGTAAATATGACTAGGAATCACCTTTGGATCCAATATACATGTAACATTAGTGCACACATTACATAAATTCTTTATTGTTTTAAGTTAAATCTCATTATGCATATTGCAGGATAGTTTCTAATTATTTTGCTAATCAATAAATATCATTCATTGTATTAAAGCACGCATTATGAAAGTCGAATTTCATCTTTATAATAAGTGCATTATCTATTAACCCCATTGCTGCTGGCGACGTCCAACGGACGTCGCGTGCACTACCTCGGTAGTGCTGCGCACGTCCAACGGACGTCGCGGCCCCGCTCGCGCAATAGAACGTTCCGCACTAGCACGGAACGTTCAGCGCAGGGAACAGGTTACAAGTAAGGATGGTTTATTTCATCAGGACCCCAAATAATATATCAATCAGTTAAGGTAAAAATACACAATATCCTCTAATCCTACAGAGAATGCACTCTTTAATAAGGATCTCAAGTGCAACACCCAAATTGATCATTAAACCACACAAGAAATATGTGCTAAGTGTATGTTCATGTCATGTATCTATTAACGTTTTTGTGATGTATTTTAACCGGTGGGCAATTTTGCACTGCACCACCCCCCTTGTCTACATTTTTTGAATTACTGGTCACATTTTGGAAAACACCAACAATGGCCTGTGGGAAGGTATAGCTATTAGTTATTTATGGTTAGATACATTGCCCAGGGTCACTGAAACTTGGGAGGGTGGTATCATATGAACGATACCAGAGAACCTCTTAATGCAATGGCCCTAGTTTCTGGAGGACTTTACAGGATAAAGTTCTCACTTACCTCAGGAAAAGTTTGAAACTCATACCCAGAGCCGAAGTTTGCCTTAATGGCCCCAATATTTCATGTTTAAGACCTGGGTACTCTAGCTATTCCAGCATCTATAAAGTACTAGAAAGGGCAAACACAGGTGCTTGTTCAATGATAGAAGAAGGATACTGACTCAAAGGGGTCGATATATGTTCTTTTCTCTGAGGCCAAGGAGGAGAGGTACGTGGCCGTTTGGTGGGTCAGCCAGAATTAGTCAAAACTTGGCTGAGACTGATGATTGCAGCTGGACTGAATCTCCAGTCAAACAACTGTAGCTGCCAGGGTAAGCTCGATAACAATCCTTGGTTAGCTTGGATGGAGGATGGTCTAGTTCTCAGATCACTGATATGGTCAACAATATAGCCTAATTTATTTTGAAATGTCAATTCATGTACCTTTAAGGATGGGAAATGTACTACTCAGACTCCCACTGCATCTGGAAAGTCGTGGGACTGCTCAAAGCAGGATAACTATTCCCTATTGAAGGCTTTGAGCGGGTTCTTGAACTTCCTCACAAAAATTCACTTCAGTTTTGGCTGAATGGGCTTTGCAGCACTCATCATAGCTATGCAGATCAGTTATTCAATGCGACCACTACTTGCGACTTGCATCTTGGCCTTCTGGTCAGGGGCCAACTCCTTATCCAGAAGATAGCACAGAGTCAGGACATGTCACAGGAACAGGTTTGGTCCTGAACCCTAGGCTCTTTCACATCCTTTGAAAAGAAAACTTCAAGGGTCCTGTTCCTGTTCAGACATCCCCCTCAGCTGATTCTACATAGCTTCACCAGAAGTCCAGATGAATGAGACCTATTTGCTCGTGGCTTTTTTTTATTTAATCCTAAATAGAGGCACTTACAAGAATCCAGGTTCAATCAAAAGTCAATATTTCTGTACAATTTAGACTCTTGCCCTAGTCTGAGCAAGTAAACCTTTCTTGGCTTTCTTCCGGGGCATACAGTGGAGGAGAAGGGCCGGCGCCAACTGGGCAAAGGACATTTATCCAAGGAGAAGCCTGCAAGAAACTCCAGGTCCAGGCTAGCGGATAGACAGCAGAGCAAATAGACAAAGGCAGTTCAGGTACGGCTGCTGGGCAGAAGCATTTGAACAGGCAGAGTGAGATATTTACTTTCCACCGCACCCTGACAGCTGCAGAGTCTTTAAGGTGCAAATCCCAGGAACAGAAATATGTAGGTCTCCAGAGAGAACCACCATTTTATACAATTCATCTGGCACATTAACTTCCAGCCACGCAATGCATGTGCTACAGCGCGGCTCCAGAAATCATTTCTAATTAATACTCACCATTTCCCCGAAACCTTAAAACACACAATTCATGCATCAGTGGGGCCCATAACACTGTGCATTTACCCTGTTCACTTACACTTGGCTTCAACGCTCTGGTGAATCGCAATGGAGAAATGCTGTAACATTTGGTGGAGCGTCTAAACCTATTTACCTATTTATTATTTACACCTGCAGATTTAAAACATTTTACCATGGTTTTATTCAGACTTTAATTATTCAGACACACCACCATAGTGGCAATGGATCTACTAGAATGAAAATTAGGCGTAGGAAGAATCAAAGACCAGCTTTTACTTCTTCATTTATCTAATTTTTATTCAGAGCAAAACTTTATCATGTCTGACACTTTTGCATTAGTAAATCTTTATTCAGGAAAGATCTTAAAACTTTATTTCAAAATGATCATTTTATTTAGAGCTCAAGAAAAATCGCTTTATTTTAGAAAACAGTTAAAGTTTAGCAAAGAATAGATAGTTCCAATTTCATTCTCTCCTAACATCCCTAACTAACACCGTCATCTTATCCTTCAATCCTGTAAAGCAAACAAGTAAAAATCATTAGGATCTTACATCCAGGAATCGGTCAGCAATCGGGCAGCATCTCCAGTAGAAATCGAAAAAGCGACCCCTTTTAGCTAAAACCAGGGTTTTTTATACCCTATTTCTATCTAAACCCCAACTTAATCTATCTAAATTGTAACTACCATCACTTATTTGGTCTCTGATTGGACAAAATCGGGGTGGGTGAACATCTCTTCACCATTACAGCATCATTTTCACAACGTGTCAGCAAGAAATAAAGGATCTTTGTTTAAATCAGTCCGTGGCCTAGGCGCTTCCTTGCATTTGAAACATGCATCAACTCTCCCAGGCTCTAAGCATTACATCGTCCATGCTTGGCACCCATCCTAGGTTCCGGGCCATGGTAGCCTTGAACCTCCTCGAGCACAGGCAATTCACTCTGACTTGCAGGTTTTTGGCGCGCCTGCGCAGTTCAGCTCTTGCTCACTGTTTAGCCAAACGTCCATTTTAATTTTGGGTCTCACCAGCCACTCTTTGGAACTATCGCAAAAACAAACACAGATTTATGTTAAATATTGAATTTAAACCCCTTCTGTTTACCTCCCACCTAACTAATGTTTCCCAGTTAGTTGTGACCTAGCAAATAAGCCACATAAATGCATTTTATACTTACATTTCGACCTCTCCACCACACAAATGAATACAAGAAGCACATTTAAATTGCGTTTGGGTTATTTTTCAAGTTGTGCATTAATTCACAACGCAATAAAAGTACATATTAGCTAGTTTTTATTGCAACATGCAAGCAAGATAGTGTTCCCCGTGTGTAATAATAAAAATAATGTGTGCATTTTACTCTATGGTTGGTTAATTTCACAAAATGTGCAATTAGTAAATATTAACTTATGAGACATTAACTTTGCGAGGGGTACACAAAATTTTGCGTTTGCCACCTCGCTCCATCAATTCCCTCAATGGGTGATTTTATCACCAAATAACCCTCAAAATTTTGGAAAATTCAGCAGAACATGTTTCAAATTCTTTTTGTTAATGTCATCTATACTTTTGTCTCTTTTGAATTTTTGAAAACCTTTTCTTTAACTTCCTCCATTTCTATCTCATTCTTTTCTCTCATTCTTGCCAATCGTTCTTCATTCCTTTTCTTTATCAAGTTTCTGAAATCTCTTCTACCTTTGTATACACAGCATAACCTTATCATAAGGATTACTACCACTAAGACTATTAGCGGTATTAGTATTTTACCTATAATTGAACTACCTATTTCTTGAAACCAATGCTTAATTGCTGAGAAACTTTAACCCAGTCTTTCAAGGACACCTTCAACCTCCAGTGGTTCAATTTCTTTATGCAAATCTGTAATATTTATAATATGCTTTTCAATGTTTTGACTTTTATCTGGAATGTAAGTACAACAATGTTGAACTTTCAATATTCCACAGACTCCTCCCTCTCTTGCTAAAATTATATCAAGGGCAAGTCGGTTTTGCATATCCATAGCTCTCATAGCAACCATTTCAGTATCTACCATTAGGAATCCTCCTGCTGTATCTGTTGATAATTTATCAACTATTGTAGACAATTTTCTGATTCTATTTGCATTAAACGAAATTCCCACTGCTAGTATCAGTGCTCCAAATACATCACCTATTATTTCTAACACAGTTTCTCTTCTTTTTCTACTTAAAACTTTACCTATCACATGCTTTCCATCAGTACCTCTATCTACATGGAAAATTTTAGGAAAGACCAAACCCACATAACATGTCCCATACCAGTGGTCTCGCAGTCTATAATAAGCTCTATTCCCACATATGAAATAAATTCCAGGAAAAACAGGATAATTTCCTCCTTTAAATCCCCAACCCCCTATAATTCTGTAGGTATCCTCACATTGACTTGCACCCACAAAATAATTGTCATACATCGAATTGTCTCTCCTAATACAAAATTTTCCCAACATTGGTGCATCTATATTGATTGCTACATTCACATCAATGTTCTCATCATCAAATGTGTAATATTTAGACTTTGCATGTTTCATCTTCTCTTTTCGTTTGTAAGCAATTCTCCTTTCCTCAACCATGTTTAAGAATGCCTTCTCTTCAACTCTCATTTTACATGTCAAATTATTATTAAATGCATACTTGTGCGTTAACTCATCTACTTCTAGAAAATATTCTCCCATTACCTCTGCATGTTTTCTTTTATTTAATGTGTTGTCAATCTTTAACTTTGCAAATATCTCATCTATATTAGAGTAATGATACTCCAGTTTCCCAGTCTTGTAAAACAAACTTGCAACAAGTTTGGAGTAACTACAAGTTACTCCATATGTAAGAGGAAGGTGGTGATAAGTCACCCCTTCTGACACTGATGCTGGCAATTTTACACAAACATAACAGCCATCAACCTTCATAGTTTTAATATACTCAAGCCATAACTTTGAAAAAGTATTCTTGGAGTAATCACTGATGGATCTATCTTGATGCAATTCTGGTTTATACACATGAGTCTCAGGCACCTTTTCTTTCTCACTTTGTTTACTTGAACTCACATTTGGTTTTAATTTTGTTAAATTACTTTGGAAAGGAATCACAATAGCTAAAAGTACCCACAATATCATCAATAGTCCCATACATATTGTAAAACATCTACACCATTTTCTAAAAATAGAACATTTCGTTCTATGATTGTTCATTGCCGTCTTCCCTAACACCGTTTCTTCGACCTTGTGTCACCTATAAATTTCACACCTCTCAGCACTCTAACAAGTTTTCTTCGACCTTGTGTCAATTACTATTCTAGATTTTTCTATAATTAGATTTTTCTAACAAATTTTTCTTCGACCTTATGTCAACTCCGACCTCTTCTATATGTACAAAATCTGTCTCACAGGACTTCAGACTTTTTATTTGAATATCATATACTTTGAGCACCTAACTTTCCATTTCTTAGTTGACTTCTTTACTCACTTTTCCCAATTGGCTTTGGGTTGTACAAGTTTTCTTGACTACTATTAACTTCAACAATTGGTGGCAGTACAATCAATGTATGTCCACTCAGGTGATTTGTACCTCTGATTTGGACGTCTTACTCTTTTAGGCCTTTGAATAGTCTCTATTTTCTTTCCCAATATTTCTTTCTGGCTAGAGATCTCATTCACTTGGTCTTCTTGCTCTTTTGTTTATTTCACTATTTTGAATCTTAATCCTCCAGTTCCCTTAGGCCAATTGTCTCCTTTGCAGACTTTCTTAGTCTTCGGCTCTATTGTATTATGCTCCACTCTCCAAGCTCTTTTTCTTGTGCTTTTTCTTAATGGAGTTTCATCTGCACTGTCATCAGTTTCACTTTCAGTGTCTTCTACTGTATCATTGATTATGATCTTTACAATGTCTTTGTCTTCATCAATTTCAGTTCTCTCTACTGTTACTCTGTTAGGAACACCTTCATAACTGGTACTTGGAATCTCATCCTTGTCGTGAGTTACTTCCTTTTCTCCAGTTTCAGGATTTCCGCTCCTGCTTTCAGAGTCTTCAGTTTGCTTTACAGTTTTCTCTAACTTTTTCTTCACGTTCTTTTGCGTCTTTACTGGTGCTTGTCTTTACCGATTCTCGACCTTCAAGTTGATCTTCTGAATCTGGTATTTCAACACTCTCCCTTTCACCTTCACCTTCAGACGCAGAACTGGCTTCTGATACTTCCAGATGTCGACATTCCTGTCGATCTTCAATATCTGGATCCTTCTCTGGTTCACCTTCAGAATCAGAGTCAGTTGTACTTTCACCGTTGTATGGGTATTCAGGTTCAGGCACACGGATGGTGTGACTAGCATGAACCCACCTTTTCAGTCCAGCACACTTAACTGCAGTAGTACTGACCAAGATCACTTGACGTGGTCTTTGCCACCTTGGTACCAAGCAATTCCTTCTGCGATGAACTTTCACTCGTACCCAGTCCCCAGGGACTAGATCATGAGCTGGAACTTTCTCTTTGGTATTTGATTCAGTTCCCACCTGGTGGAGCACAGAAGTTACTACATCAGATAGATTCTTGCAGTAATCCAGAATGATGTCATTATTTATGGTTAGCAACTTATTAACTGGTACATAAGCCTGTCTCATCACCCTTCCCATCAAGATTTTGTGAGGACCTAATCCAGTTTTTCTGTCAGGTATGCTTCTTAATGTTATTAACACAAGTGGCAAAGCATCTGGACACTTCATTCCTGTTGCCAAACACATCTTTGCAATTCTATTTTTAATTGTTCCATTCACCTGTTCAACTACTCCTGAAGCCTCAGGTCTATATGCACAATGTAGCTTCTGGCGAATGTCCAGAGCTTCACAAATCATCTGCATCAACTCATTTTGAAAATGCGGGCCTCTGTCCGATTCAATTGTGACCGGGAACCCGAAACGTGGTATAATCTCATGCAAGAACAGTTTAGCAACAGTTAATCCACCATTCCTTCTCGTAGGGAAAGCTTCTACCCATCGAGAGAATAAACAGAATATCACAAGAACATACCTGAGTCTGTTGCATGGAGGTAATTCAACAAAATCCATCTGAACTCTTGTAAATGGGCCACCCTCCCGTCCTATGGTTCCCAAACTTACAACAGTTTTTCTGTTTGGATTGAATTGCTGGCAGACCAGCCATCTTTGACACAAACTTTCAGCAATCATTCTGAATTTAGGATTATACCAAGTCTGTCTAAAGAGACGAATCATAGCGTCTCTGCCAATGTGTGCTTGACCATGGTACCTTCGGGGCATATCTGAAATCATGCTATCGGGCATTACTGGTCTTTCATCTTTGTAAACCCAAATTTCATCTTCCTCCCTTTGTCTGCAACCTGATTTTAACCAAATATATTTTTCTTCTGTTCCTGCCTCTTCCTGCATCTGCTTCACTTCCTGCCAAGTTTCAACTACAGTGGTTAGCATTAAAGGACTTGGAACATGTTCTTCAGTTTTCTCTCGATTGATTGAAATTTGATTCTTGGCGCAATGCTTTGCAATTGCATCAGCGTAACTGTTTCCTCTTGTGATATAATCTTCTCCTTTCTTGTAAGCAGAACATTTTACCACAGCCAATTTTTCAGGCAACTGTATCACATCAATCAGTGTCTTTACAAACTCTGCATTTCAAATGGGTGTTCCTGCAGAGGTTAAATAACCTCTTTGGGACCAGAGCTGTCCATAATCATGAACAACTCCATAACCATATTGACTATCAGTCACTATGGTTACTTTCACCTCTTTTCCCAATTCACATGCTCGTATCAAAGCAATTAACTCCGCTATTTGAGCAGAATGAATTCCTTTCAGACAAGATGCTTCCAGCACTTCTGCCACTGTACAAACAGCATATTCAGCGCTTAGAACACCACTCTCTGTTCTCAAGCATGATCCATCCACAAACATTACAAAATCTGATTCAAGCAAAGGTTCATCTTTAATGTCTGGACGAGGCTTTGTGCAATATTCCAGAACATCCAAACACTTGTGATCAAGCTCACCTTTCACTTCTGCTTCAACTGTATCAGGTAACAGTGTTGAGGGGTTGACATTCACACATCTTGCAATTGTCACATTCTCAGCTCCCAAAATTATTTTCTCATAACCTGTCATTCTGCTGTTTGTCATGTACTGAGTCTTTGCTCTTGTGAGGAGAATCTCCACTGAATGAGGTACATAGACTCTCACAGGAAATCCCATCATAATTCCTTCACTTTGCTCCAGACTTACACTGGTTGCTGCTACTGCTTTCAGACAACCTGGCAAAGCCTTTGCAACAGGGTCCAAAACAGCTGAGAAATACGCAATTGGTTTTCTCATTCTTCCATGCCTCTGAATTAATACTGACAGAGCACATCCTTCTCGCTCACTGCAGTATAGTTCAAATTCGTTTTCGTAATCAGGCATTCCCAAAGCTGGGGCTTCACACAATTTAATTTTTAGCTGTTCAAATGCTTCCATCTCTGTTTTGGTCAAAACAATAGGGTCTCTGATATCTGCTTTTGTCAGTCTCTGCAATGGTTTTGCAATCAATGAAAATCCACTTATCCACTGTCTGCAATAACCCACCATTCCTTGGAACATTCTTACCTGTCTTCGAGTCTTGGGGGGCTGCATTCCTTGTATCATTTTAATCCTTTCAATTGTGACCTGTCTGATTCCCTTTGCAATCTTGTGGCCTAAATAATGTACTTCATTCTGGCAAAACTGCAATTTTGATGGAGACACTTTATGTCCCTCCTCAGCCAAATGATTCAATAATGCTACTGTATCAATTATACAGGCATCCTTTGTTTTTGATGCAACCAAAAGATCATCAATATACTGTACCAACACAGATTCTCCAGGCATGCTCAAATTTTCCAATGATTTCTTTAGCAGCTGATTAAAAATTGATGGACTCTCAGTGTACCCTTGTGGAATTCTACACCATGCTAGGATACGATTTTGGAAAAGAAACGCAAAAATTGGTTGGCTTTCTGGATGCAATGGAACAGTAAAGAACGCATTGCATAAATCAATCACTGTGTACCATTCTGCACCATGAGGTATTTGGTACAAAATCACTGCTGGATTCAGGGCAATTGTACAACATGGGACAACAATTTTATTGACTTCTCTCAGGTCCTGCACAATTCTAAATGTTCCGTTTGGCTTCTTCAATCCCATAATTGGCGAATTACAAGGACTACTCTCGATTTCTCTTAAAATTCCCTGCTCAATCATTTTGTCAATCACTGGAGTAATTCCTTCAATTACTTCGGCAGTCATTTTATACTGTGTTATATATGGATAACTTGCACCTTCTTTTATGGACACTGTCACAGGATCAACTCCTTTCATCAAACCTATATCTTTACCAGTGAAATCCCACACACTTTCTTTCACTGCCTCTTTCAGTTCAACAGGAATTTTCTCTATCAAAAACAGGAAACAGTTTGTCTTGTTCTGCCTCAATCATGAGCATTGTCAGTTTATACAAACTATCTTCATCTGGAGTCTGCAATTCTATGCCATCTGGTGAACAGTATATGGCACAGTTCATTTTACACAATATATCCCTGCCTACCAAATTAACAGGACTACTGTCGCACACCACAAACCGATGCATATCTTTATACGTCCCAATCTCTATTTCAACTGGTTTTGTCAAAGGAGTATTTATATGTCTGTTAGCTACACCTACAACCTGGATTGTTTCACCCAAGAGAGGAAGATTTTGAATTTCCACTGATCCAACAGTAGAACGGGTAGCACTAGTGTCCACTAGGAAAGTTATTTCCACATCATTCACTTTTACGCTCACAAGTGGACCTGACTGATCTACCTCAAGAGTGGCTCCAAGCACACACTCTTCTTCCTCCCTCAGGCACCGTCAGAAACTTTCATCCGGCTCACTGCCATTCTCTTCTTGCAACCGATATTGAGGACACGCATTTACTCTTTGCGGTCTTTTACCTGCTCAGCACCACTGAATCCTGTCTCTCCACTGTATCTCTGCTGATTCCCACTGTATGGCAGTGGCGGTTGCGGCACCTGACTTTGCTGATTTGCTATCTGCTGTTGCTGCGGTTGCTGCTGATTTACCTCAAACAATGCAGATTCAATGATGTATGTTCCCCATTAACTCTAGGCGGACATTTACACTCTCGTTTTCAATGCCCTATCTGGCCGCAGTTAAAACATGGCATTTTCTTTTTTAATTCATCAATATTCCCCACCAATTCAGGTTTACCTTTAGTCCCACTTTGATTCCCTGCATTCTTATTCTCCATCTGTGCTACTTGTTGTTCGGCTACTTTTACTTGTGCCCACATGGCTTTCTCTTTCAGCTGCTTTTGTTTTGCATCAATCTCCTCACTACAATATTTTGCTTGTCTCAGAACCTTATCTACTGAACTCGACTGCCAATCCATCATGCTATGTCTAATCAGGTCTGAAATTTCTGGTCTTAATCCATATACGAATCTATATACAAAGTGACTCATGTCTTTCTCATTTAATTCCTCATAACCACTGTACTGTTTAAAGACTAACAACAACCTTTCGTAAAATGAATGCACAGTTTCTTTTGGCTCCTGCGTTGTTCTGTCTATCTTTACCCAATCAGTTTCTTTTGGAGGTATTTTGTTTTTCAACCATACTATCACTTGCTCGTATTTCCTCATCACGTCTGGTGAAGGAGCTCCTGTTTTCTCATCTCTGGGATATTCCTCCCTTGGCCAATTCGCAGATATTTTACATTCTGTCCATAAATCTGTTGGCACCACTATGTCAAACAATCCATCTAAATCAATCCATAGTACCTTTGACACCTTTACAAATCTGTCAACTTGTCGATACCATTCTACTGGCTTTTCTCTCAGTCTGGGGAAATCATTCGTAAATGACAATATATCTTGTCTGCTCCAAGGAACATGTACATATCCTCCTCCAGGAATCTCTCTCATAGGGAATTCAGTTGCCACTTTCCCCTTTTCTCTAATGGGGCAAGCTAAGGTAGACTTATCACTATTTTCCTCTTTCTTCTTTGCCCACTTGACTCTCCATTTGCCTACATCACCCCATTTGCGCAACAACACAATCAAATCTTTTATCTGAGCTTGTCTTCCTGCAGTGTTCATATTTTCAATGTCTTTTTCTGCAAAATCTACTCGATAGGTTTTCTGCAATGACTTTATTTTGGAAAAATCTATTCCACATTCACTTGCCACTTCTTCCAATTGATCGTACATCGTCTTAGCTCTCCATGTTATACTTTTACATAAAAACATGAGCTCATCATCCTGGTAAGTTTTCAATCTGCCAGTCCCAATTGTTCCTATTATTAATTCTTCCATATCTATTTTTAATTTAGTCACGTCCAACACTTTTAATTCCTGCTCTTTTAATTTTAACGATTTTATCCATTCACTTAACTCTTTTTCTGATGGTCCCATGAGTGTCTGCGTTAAATCTACTTTATCTGCACTTCTCTCTGGAGTAGCAGAGTCAGATTCTGCTCCTGTCGGGTATCCGCATGACAAATTTTGATTAAAAGTGAACTCTGGTGGATTTACACTTAAATTCTTCCTTATTTCTGATAGATCAGGACAAATATTCTCTTTTTCTCCTTGTAAACTTTGCTGTAATGGAATGGTTAATCTTGGCTCTTTTAATTTCTGGTCTTCAAATACCGGTATCACAGGTCCTATTGTTACTGGCACAGTTACAGCTTCCATATTCTTAGTAAGGTTTTGAATTAATTCATGTGCAGAACGCTCATAATCAGTCATATTTGGCTGTTCATTACTTCATCTTTCTGCACTTAGCACAATTCTGTGTGAATCATTACTTTGTACAGGAGTTCCTGTAATTCTAGCTTCTCCTATCGGTGTACTCAGGACATATCTTGTTTCTACTCTTTCAGGAAAATATCTAAAATTGAATGGTTGTCTTGGCTTTTCATTAACTCTTTCTTCTGCCATCGGGGCATTTGGGGTAGTCCATAAAGAACTTGGTTGATATGGGGGTGGTCTCCTATTTAATATTTCTTCTAAAACAGCATCCTCTGATTCGCTTTCACCATAGCTTTGATTTCCCACTTCTGTATTCTTTTTTTCTGTACTTTTTTGTCCCTCATATTCTTCAACCAATCTGACGGGATACATGTCATCGCACATACTTCCATCCCTCCATCTTTGCATTCTAGTCTCATGTGTTTCTCCCCACAAATCTCTGCCTCTACCTCTCGGTCTAAGATGCCTACTCAACCTCTCACTCTCCATTTGATGCATCTCATCTTCCCACTCAACCAGTGCTTCAAATTGAGTTGGTCTGGGTCTTGGTTCAAGTTTCATCATTTTGTCGCTCAAATTTCTCAGAATAGCCAGATCAAAAGATCCTCCTTCCGGAAAAGCTAACACACCATCATCCTTGGTATAATGTACCCACTTTTCCAACCAAACACACGTATGGTAACCATATTTCGTCAACATATAGGAAGCAGGCGTTTTCGGTGAAGGAAGTATTTTCCCTCTCTCGTAACTACCTCTTTGTCTTTTACGAACATGTTTTTCAGCTTTTTAAACCATGAAGATTTCTTCCTGTCATCATCATAATAGTAGTATGACATTTTCGGTAAACTTTCCTGCTTTCAAAAGATTGCGTACTATTTCTGTTGTTGATTCGGTAACACCAACCTATCACAGCGCGGTTCGCACTAATGCACCAGTTGGAACACGATACGTCACTATAGTGCTTAACCAATAGCCTTTGCTGCTTTCTGTGATGAACCAATCAACTCCTACTCTGTCTTGGTCACACGGACCAATCCCAGCGCGACACTTTTGACGTCACCAGCGCTCCGGCTTCTGCAGCACCAACTGACCCCTCCCTTACAGGTTTTTTTTCAAGAAGCCGTATTTACAAGATATTTTACAAAATCAGTTAGTAACTTACACAAAACAATTCCACTAATCTGTTTCGCTAATAAAGTGATAGAATTTTCAATCACACAAGTATTCTGTACCTGGAGTAGACGACGCTTATCTCCTCAGAATTTTTAGACTCGCCAATAAAGCAACACTACTGGCCTTACCCTTCTATCAGGCAATAACGATCTTGCTTCTCTAGGAAAGCACATACAGAGATCTTTTTCACCTCCTTAGAGACAGTCCCAGAGTTTCACTTGAATGCGTATTGCAATATCATTTACACACATTCATTCGGAAAACCCTATTCATATGTGCATGAACTCTGTGTTTCTAGTAGGCACGCATCCATCTAACCTACCACAGAATTCCTCTATTAATTTGTTAGCAAAAGAGAGACGCCACCCCCTTTACCCTTCAATCGAGCTCGGGTTAAGACCTATTACTCTCCCAGCAGTAAGTTTTAGTCGGGAAGCACGGAATGATCCCTATACTTGAAGGCTGAAATGTCATAGACTGTCCTCATTATACATTTATCCTTTCACACCTAAGGTCCCTAAACAGTGATATACGACAAAACCACCGCAGTATTCGGCGATACTCCTTTTTTGAAACAGACTAATTCACTGTGTAACTTTACCTAGCCACACTTCCTCTGCCTGCAGACAGAGGCACTGGCTTGACCCTACTCTATGAAGCCTTTCCAGGACTACATGTAACGTAATACAAACTCAACTGATGTTAGTCATAATTCTGTACATCAAACTCTATATAGTACTTTACCATAACCCTAGCTAATTTCCTTAGTAACCACTACTCTGCTACCAAGTTAATAACTGCTACAGCGCGGCTCCAGAAATCCTTTCTAATTAATACTCACCATTTCCCCGAAACCTTAAAACACACAATTCATGCATCAGTGGGGCCCATAACGCTGCGCATTTACCCTGTTCACTTACACTTGGCTTCAAGGCTCTGGTGAATCGCAATGGAGAAATGCTGTAACATTTGGTGGAGCGTCTAAACCTATTTAACTATTTATTATTTACACCTGCAGATTTAAAACATTTTACCATGGTTTTATTCAGACTTTAATTATTCAGACACACCACCATAGTGGCAATGGATCTACTAGAATGAAAATTAGGCGTAGGAAGAATCAAAGACCAGCTTTTACTTCTTCATTTATCTAATTTTTATTCAGAGCAAAACTTTATCATGTCTGACACTTTTGCATTAGTAAATCTTTATTCAGTAAAGATCTTAAAACTTTATTTCAAAATGATGATTTTATTTAGAGCTCAAGAAAAATCGCCTTATTTTAGAAAACAGTTAAAGTTTAGCAAAGAATAGATAGTTCCAATTTAATTCTCTCCTAACATCCCTAACTAACACCCTCATCTTATCCTTTAATCCTGTAAAGCAAACAAGTAAAAATCATTAGGATCTTACATCCAGGAATCAGTCGGCAATCTGGCAGCATCTCCAGTAGAAATCGAAAAAGCGACCCCTTCTAGCTAAAACCAGGGGTTTTTATACCCTATTTCTCCAACTTAATCTATCCAAATTGTAACTACCATCACTTATTTGGTCTCTGATTGGACAAAATTGGGGTGGGTGAACATCTCTTCACCATTACAGCATCATTTTCACAACGTGTCAGCAAGAAATAAAGGGTCTTTGTTTAAATCAGTCCGTGGCCTAGGCGCTTCCTTGCATTTGAAACATGCATCAACTCTCCCAGGCTCTAAGCATTACATCGTCCATGCTTGGCACCCATCCTAGGTTCCGGGCCATGGTAGCCTTGAACCTCCTCGAGCACAGGCAGTTCACTCTGACTTGCAGGTTTTTGGCGTGCCTGCGCAGTTCAGCTCTTGCTCACTGTTTAGCCAAACATCCATTTTAATTTTGGGCCTCACCAGCCACTCTTTGGAACTATCGCAAAAACAAGCACAGATTTATGTTAATTATTGAATTTAAACCCGTTCTGTTTACCTCCCACCTAACTAATGTTTACCAGTTAGTTGCTACCTAGCAAATAAGCCACATAAATGCATTTTATACTTACATATCGACCTCTCCACCACACAAATGAATACAAGAAGCACAATTAAATTGCGTTTTGGTTATTTTTCAAGCTGTGCATTAATTCACAACGCAATAACAGTACATATTAGCTAGTTTATATTGCAACATGCAAGCAAGTTAGTTTTCCCTGTGTGTAAAAATAAAAATAATGTGTGCATTTTACTCTATGGTTGGTTAATTTCGGAAAACGTGCAATTAGTAAATATTAACGTTATGGGACATTAACTTTGCGAGGGGTATACAAAATTTTGCGTTTGCCACCTCGCTCCATCACATGTGTAACTTGCCAGTATGAATGCATTGCATATGCATGGGGTAGTAAGGGCCCCAGGTACAGAGGACCTGCTGGGTTTTACTAAAAAGTTCCAATAGGTCAGCTCCCCACCAAGAGTACAGACAAAAAGGGCTGTGTCCCTAACTCTAGAATCAGATGCCACCAACAGCCACATTCCCAATAGCTTGTTTCAAGGACATCGATTGTGAAGTTAAAACTCATTTGCAGCCCATTCCAGTAACCTAAAGTAACCATGTTTTCTTGCTCATAGTAACTTTGCCTACCAGATTAACTTGTTGTTGAGTTTACAATTTGTTGTGGCTTGACGTGAAATTCAGTAAACCACCTTGCCCCACCGAAACATTACATTTTTGTTGCTCATGAATGCCATCTAGTAGCTCTTGTGAGCTCAAATCTGCACCTGCTTTAATCTTTGTGAGAATTTAGTCATGTCATTGATACGAGAAAACTTTGATTCACAGACTATTTTTATTTATGCTAAAAACAATTCACACACTCTACCAGTGTTTTATTTGCCTTTTATTTATAGTGGTACAAAAGGGGGTGGTGATGGACGGAGCATCCGAACCAATCAAACACTCACACCCAGTCAAAAGATCTGGGTTTGATCCATCACCATTCTTTAGCCCACTCTGCCATCCCAGTTCAGACATGGCTATATGCAAATCAGTCTGACCCTGTGCCTCATGGGAAATGTCCAGCCCGAACTGCCAAGCCATGCCTTCCATGGACCGGAAACAAGCTTCCGCGGACCGGTTTCTGGCATTGAAGCCGTCTTCAGCCCGGCTTGCTTGAATCCAGTGGCAAAGTGAGCAAAGGACTCATGTCTGAGCATACCCTGCCACACTTATGGCGGCCAAAGCGGTACAAAAGGGGGTGGAGATGCTTATTTATAGTGGCACACTTTACGTTTAGCCTAGGCTAGCAAACCCATTACCCCAGGCTAGCAGACCTGCACTGATGAAAGAAAGAGAAGACATGGAAAAAGTGCTTCATTTGTGCAGGTGGTGCCAGGTGCCAGGTGGTAGGTGCCAGTACTCATTTTTGGAGATTAGGGCTTATTTATCATCATCAAATTTCTACACAGAGCAACAGAAAGAAAATCAGCAAACGGAGGAAATCAGTGGCAACTGGTGAAAGAGTGGGATAAAGAGACAGGAAGTGTAGGGTGGTGGAACAAAGGCACCAGGTGTAATCAAGACTTGACAACCTTGGTATTCAGCAACCATGCTATTAGGTAGCGCTGGTTGTAGGGTGCTAAGAAAATCTTTGGGTCTCTGTAGTAATTTGCTTTTACAAATTAAGCACTGCATAGTGGCATAGCAGGTATTTATTTGCTATTAATACTTTACTCCTTGCAAGAGCAAATAAAGGATTATGGGCCAGATGTAGGAGCCTAAATACCGGGCGGTAACGGCCGATTTCGGCCGTTACCGACCGGTATTTAAGAATCGGCATGTGGGGGCATATTTTTACAGAATCGGTAAATGTACCGATTCGGTAAATTTACCGATTCTGTAAAATACCGAATCGGTATTTTTACCGATTCGGTAAATCTCAGATGTAGGTGGGACTCTTCTGAGTCCCAAAGGTCCTACAAATTCGGTATTTTACCACCCAATCCAATTGGGAGTTAAAATACCGAATCCAGGTGTGCATGCACATGTGTGCATGCACACCTAGCCATGTGACAGACAGACATGCCCTTAGGGCATGTCTGTGTGCCACATGGCGCACATGCCTATTTTTGGGGTGCCAGAGGGTGTCAAAGTGACACCCCCTGCACCCTTGCTGGAATTCGGTATTTACCGATTCGGTAATTACCGAATCGGTATTTCCCATTGATTCCTATGGGCTTCACAGCCCATAGGAATCAATAGGAAATACCGATTCGGTATTTACCGAATCGGTAAATACCGAATTTTAACGATTCGGTATTTCCACATCTGGAAATACCTACATCTCCCCCCTTCATATTTACCGATTCATAAATACCGAATCGGTAAAATTCGGTATTTATGAATCGGTAAATATCATTTACCTACATCTAGCCCTATGTTACTTACCCCTCTCAGCATCTGTTCTTAGCATGTTGTGCTGTAGATTCATATGCTCTGCATAATCCTGCCATCTAATGTTGGGCTCTGACATTTGAAACATTTTTCTTCTTCTAGGAAATCATTTGAGTCACAAGGTACAGTGACTCCTCCCTTAGTTGGCAATGCGTATGGATACTGGCTCCATTGTTAGATTGGTTTTAGCACAGCGAGGAAGCTAAGATGGAACAGCCAATAGGACAGTTTGGTGACAATGCAAAACATTATAGACAAGGAGTTTTTAAGTTGTAGGTGAAGGACTGTACATTTGCAACATTTCTTTTCTGCATGTAGGCTGCAATAGCGGCCAGGCAAAGACATGTGGAAGTGTCGGCTAGGCCTTATTTTTGCAAGTGGAGGAGGTAACAGATAACATCTGGACTTCAGATTTAAGATTGTCCAGGTGCTTGTCAATGCAGTACTTGAAAACCCTTTTCCACTTGGATGCATACAAGGCTCATGTAGTGGGTCTGCATGCTTCTTTTAGGAAGTTCATGCATTCTTGAGGGAGAATAAAATAACTAAATTCTAGGACCTCAGGAGCCAAATTGCTAGATTGAGCTGTCTGGGTTTGGGGTGCCTCATTCTGCTTTGGTTCTGAGTGAGAAGGTGTGGTCTGTTGCAGAGCTTCTCAGGGTAACCAACGGACATCTTGAAGAGGGTCAAGAACCAAGGTTGTCTGGCCTTTGTTCATGCATCATTTGGTTTTGTTGTGACATGGATTAACTTTTTGTTTTTTAATTTATTTTCCTTCTTGTTCTTTATTTTAGAATTTGCTTTACTTTTACCATTGCAGGCTCTTGTGTTGACATAAACCACTCGTACGTTCTAAAAACATTATGACAATACCAAGCACGTATTCTGCTCCCTCTCCTTAGGGAGCGATGACTGCACAAAATAAAGATCACTGCCACCTACCGCTCTGCTTTTTGAGGCATGCCTATAACTGTGCCCATGTTATTAATTAAAGTTTGTAGTATGTGTAGCTGTAGATACACATGCTCTGCATACTTCTTGCCATCTAGTGTTGGTCCAGGACCTTTGCTACTTGTTTTTCTTTGAAGAAATCTTTTGAGTCACCAACTATAATGACTCCTCCCTTAGTTGGTAATGGGCATGGGCACCATTGTTAGATTGCTTTTTTCTGCCTTCAGGTTCAGACGTGTACCGATCAGGCTCTGTGCTCCTCGTCTAACTGCGCTTAGTGACAGGCCCATGTGATCTCACGACTCCCGTGCTCAAGGAAGATCTCCCTGTGACAAATCCTTGATTCTGTTTTGCTTGTTTGTCTCTACTTGATTTGCACCAAAACATCGCTTTGGGTTTATTAACCTAGAGGTGCACCGAAAAGGAGTCCCCTCCCTGCACCCCCATCGCCTCCAGAACTCCGTCAACAAGAACGCACGGTCAGTGATGGAAAGGACGCCCTTCCAATACTGCCACAAGTGTCATTCTAAGTTCCCTTGGACTGACTATTATCAAGTCAATCACTGCTTCTCCCCTGAGCATGAAAACACCACATGCCAGGCCTGACTCACCTAGTGGTCCTGAAAAACTCTTTGGTAACGATGTGAAAGGAGATGGGCTCATCTAAAAATGCAGAGGCAGAAGTCGGATGACACCCCAACATGGTCTGGGAGCGCAACGTTGAGGTGGAGGAAGAAGCTGATCCTGCAGAGGCCCAGATGGTCCTGTTCAGAGGCAAGTTCTCCTGGGTAAAACAACAACACGATCCCAAAGCTTCACAGCCACAGAAGACTACGACCGTGAATATAGTCAGCACCCAAACACAACTTATGGCTGTGTAGTGACTATTTGTACAGGCAGAGCACTGTCCCAAAGGGGTTCCGGCATTGAGCCCAGAGTGTCAACAACAACCCACCGGGACACCACTTCCTTCGTGCCATGTTCAGAACTGACCAAAGCCTTTTGAGCCAAAACTGCTCATGCACAAACCTCTGGCCCCTGCAGAGCTGGCAGGGTCCCCCACACTGAAGCCAGCACAAGTACTGGAGCCGACACCAGCACTGAAGACATCGGTGGTACTGAAGCCTACATTTGCACCAAAAATAGCCTGCATGTAGAACTTCTTAAACACTGAAGATACATCGACTCGAAACACCACCGACAACCAGCTCTGAATATTCGAAGCAACTTAATCGCCAGCATAAGATATTCGCTAAAAGCATTTGTTTATTCACCCACAGATGGGCAGAACCGCCACAAAGCTGCAGACAAAGCCACAGGACAAGCTTTCATGAAAGCTTCCAAGAAAGAGGAAATTTAATTTTAAGGAGTAGATTGCTTTGGAACTCCTCCACCACCCAAGCAGAAGAGACATCAGGACAGGGGCACTTGTCCTCTTCATGCATGATCTCCATCTCCTCCTCCTCCTCCTTCTACTCCACCTTCACCACCACTTCATGCCCCATCTCCCTCATATTCACTGGAGGGTTCATAAAACTATTCTTATGAGGAGGGCAGCCCACTTCATCAGGCCTATCCAAATAATGCACTTAATAATCTGAGCCAAGGGACAACCCATGGCATGACTATGACTTTATTCCCCAGGATTTCCTGAAGCAGAGAGGCCATGACACCAGGCTAAAGGAGTGAGTGAAAGAAGACTTGGTGTAATGTGTCACAGTCTATCACGGTCCCTCCAATCATGACGCCCATGTTTTGTATAGGTTTCTTGGCTGCTGCCGGGGCGTAGCTACCACTGATATAGCAGGCTCAGTGGCACCGGGACCCAGTGTACTGTGGGGTCCATTGAACGATGATACTTGCAACTACTTTCAAGAGGCCATTTTCCTTGCTGTGCTCCAGGGTCCATTGTATACTGCTACACTATTGGGCCCCACAAACCTCACTGGCCTTGTTACTCAAAGTGCCCAGAAAGGTCACAAACACAAACATACACCCTTCTCCAGACCAGACTCCTGGGGCCAGGGCCAGTTAGATTCAGTTCGAACTAGCAAAGTGTTGGGGGTCTGACTTAACATAGGGCGGTCACAAGATATAGTGCTGAGCCCTCTCGCTACACAGTCACCGCGACACCTCATGCTTGATCCCTACCTCGCAGCTACTGTTGCTGCCCTTCTACATTCTCCTCTTTGTTAGATAAACTGTTGGTATCAATTCCTAGATAAAAAGGGAGTGGGCTGCACAACCTATAAAGTTTAATGTAATTGTATTTCTGTTCTGAAAAAAAATGTTTAGAAGTTTGCCGCAGTATGCTTAAGCGTGTAATGTAGTGAAGAGGGGTGAAATAGAGTCGCTTATTCTGGTACTAGCTGTCTTTTGGGGACTGATTATTCCCCAAGGAGGTAGTCAGAGTGCCTCGTTGGTTGTTATTTTGGTCAGTCTGTTGCAACACCTCTAGAATTAAGGAGGAAAGGCTGACAATATTGTGCTGCAAGAAAAAGAAAATTGTGCCGTAAAATGGGGCACATTTGGAGACCATTATATTTTGCTATTTTGTCATCTTAGCACACACTTGAGCTAGTCATTATTTTTTTGTTGAAATCTGCATATTTTTGAGTAAGTGGTGGATTATGTGTAAAGTGTGGTAAATCTATATTTATGTGGAAAACAACATGGCTGCAGAATTGCAGAACTCCATTGACCTTGGTCTGCTGCAGATGCTTGGAGACTCCTGCTTCCTTGTTCTCTCATAGTCCATTCCTAGAACCAGTGGTTTAACTTGCAGCACTTCCATTGCATTGCTAGAGTATCCCACTTCCTCATAGCGCCCCAACTCAGCAGTCCATCAGAGGACTCCAGAAACAGGAAGCAGGCCGCATCCTCACTGCCATTAAAACTGAGGCAAGAGGAACCAGAGGCTAGAAGGTAACACTTAGGGGCCCATTAGGATGGCAGGCGGTAGCCACCGCCGGCCTGGCGGGGGTGATCCGCACGTCATCCTGCCATGAATGACCCCCCGCCACATTAGGATGGCTGAGGGGTCCGCGGCGGACGTAAAGACCGTCTGCCGCTTTTACGCCGGTCATGGAAAGGCTCGAGGTCTTTGCTGTTGGAGGCCCGTAGTGGGCCAGCAGGGTGTTGGGAGGTGGGGGGTGCACATGAGGGGTACCTATGGTACCCCCCTGCATTTGCATGCACAAGGTGGCAGGCACCACACGGTGCCCGTCACGTTGTGCATTCAAATGCACAACATGCATTTTTAACATTGCGGTGGGTGCTGCTTACAGCGCCGCCCGCTGCAATGTTAAAATTACAGGATGCGCCCAACTGTGTGGCAGGTGCATCCTAATTCGAATGGCGGGACCGCCGCGACATGGGTGGTTGGTCCCATGCCCCGATAATGTGGCGGGCGGACAGGTGCGGGCAGCAGGCCAGAAGCCAGTTTCTAACTTTGTGGACCCAGACAATGCCTTCAGATCAGGTCAGACCTCAACTGTCTTTAAAAACTGTGAGCCCAGGTGCTGTTGGCAGATCAGGACAGTGTCGGCTGCTCCACTATGGCAAAGGAGCATCACCCCTGCCAGCAGCCACAAAATGAAAAACATAAAATAATAACAACATGGTTTTATTATCATTTTATTTTTAAAACAAGTCTTGGGGGCGGGCCAGATGACAGGCTGAAGGGAGAGTGCTTCTGCACTCCTGTCAGTGCGCCTTTCAGTTTCACTGCCCCTCTCAGGACAGCCAAACCGACATGCGCACTCCATGTCTCCAACCTGGGTTGCATTGCAGAGTTGGAGACATGCAGGCACAGGCTCATAGTGCCAATATCGGCCCAGCCCCAGACCTTTCTTCATACAACACACCCCTCCACCAATAACCGACACAACACAAGTTTGATGGAGAAAGTTGTTGCAGTTTTATTATCATATACATTATGCTCATGTTGGGTTATCTTACGGGTCGATCCAGAGCAGGCCGCCTCTCGCAACCCGCCCACCTGATGAGCCATAACCTCCCGGGGTGTTAACTGCGGGGGCGTTGTCAGTTTCGGGGGAAGGTCTAACCCCTCCCCTCGGCGGACCACTATTCCGCCCCTTGCTCACGCCCCCCCCCCCTCAGGGGGCGGAGCGTTGTGGCAACCCCCGGTTGCTCAGGTCTACAACCGCCCGAAGGACTAACGGGGCGCCGTTGGTCCTCCAGGATCCATCACAGCGTGGATCTCCCTGGGGGATAATTCTGCTCTCGCACCCACCGGTGCTCCTGTAGAGGGTACCCCTCTGTACCATTCTGCATTGGATCGCCCTGTAACTCCGCCTGCAACACAAAAGACAGTAATATTAATAGCAACCCCCCGCCACTTACTGCCCGAAAGCAGGGTAAGCGGATGTGTCGTAATTTAGCAGCGATTAGATTAAGCATTAGCAGAAGACATCCTGTATTTAGAGACTATCTTGTCTTTTTATGGAATCCATTTTGTATTTGGCAGCCATTTTAGATGGCCATGTGCTCACCATGTACTCAGTCCTATCTTGCTGTTCTCTGCTCGGTATATTTAGCCTCTTCCTCCTACTTTGCACATGCTCAGTTGTGCTTGCAGCTGCTAATATTCTGTAACTGTCAGGATGTGCTTGCTAGCATTGGCAAAACTGTTAGCTCCTCCTACTTGTCGACTGTGCATTTTCTGTATGACCATCTATGTGTGTAACTCTTCTTATGTGCACTTGTACTGCCCTTTTTAGCCACTGTGAGGGTATATAAGAGATACTGTGGCCTTCAGTCCTCAGACCATCTCATACAGAGTGCTGCGGCTTCTGTGTGACATGGCCTCACTTGTTGTAATTTAATAAATATGTTTCTCTTGATTACAGATTCTGTGCCAACTTTTTTCATGCTGCTTTAAAGGATCAGGTGTTAGTGCAAACCCCTGAGATGGGATTTTTGATCTCCCTCATTTGGCGCGCCAACTTGGGGCTCATCAGAGCGGTGTCTATCTGCAGGAGCGGTTTTTGGTCAGGAGACAGACATTTACTGAGGAAGACAAGGCAGGATTCTACTAAAGGAGGTACCAATTCTGGGGGTTCTTAGTCTCTGTAGCCCAGTCTACTTCTGATCTTACTGATTTTTAATCCTCCACATGATGGCACCCCTGACTGAGAACATTTCTGGCGTGAATATTTTAAAAGAAAAGACTGTTAGGTCATTCAAAACTTGGCAGATAGAATCTGGACGCTCGTGCTTGGTAAGAACCATTGTATGGTAATTACTGTGAGCTTATGGTAGCCAGTGACTCGCAAGGCAGTTTTAGGATATGCTTGCTGTGGCTTATGGATATGGATATGGATATGTATGGATGATCGATCATATTTATGATATGGATTATGTGATATATGCGTTGCAACACATGTAGGCAGGTAATGTGGAGATGTTTCTCCATTTATGGTTATGAGCGGCGCAATGATTAAGTGCCATTTTAGATTATGATAATGCATATTTTGCATTATGTTTGTTTGCATGCCTGTTCCAAACTCACATGTAAAATGTGTAGTTTTATGAGAGGTACCATAGTGAGATATGAATTGAATTAGCCGGCTTCCCCTAGAGGGAAAACTTAAAATAGGTTTTAGGTATGAAAACATATTTCTTCCTTGGTGAAATTTTTCCCCAGAGAATTTAAATATGCCCATAATACACATGAGGATCCTTTGTTCTGTGCAATTTTATGTATGAAGAGATGCAGAGCGGTTTTTGGTGTTCTGCCAGCCTGAATTAGTGAATTGAGAGTATTTCTACTTCAGTTTTTAGAATACTGTTGAGAATAGGGTTTCTCCTTGTAAATATGACTTACAACTGGAATTTACATAGGTGGTTTGGATGCAGTCTGCGGGCTGTTTTTTGTTTCTGGCTTTAGTGTTGACCCATGGTTTAAAAGGTGTGTTTAAATGTCTAGCTGGTTTGTGGGTTTTTTCCATTCATGTAACTTTTGCTTGTACATTGCGTCGTCGCTATTTATGAAACATGGCTAAAGCGCGCTGTAATGTGTGTCTTTTCTGTTTTACCCCTTTCTGTTTATGTCTGAACTGAGCTCATATGTATTTTTGTGGTTATTTTTGATGTTTTCAGTCTGTTCAACATACTGTTAGATTAATTAATATTGGATAACAATTCGATAGAAATTCAGGAGTGACCTATGTGATGTGCTAACATAACTATATGTTGCTCTTTAAAGTTATAGGGTAAGGAATAGCGCATATGTACAACTGTTAAATGTTTAAGGGATAAACTTAAAATTCTTATTCACTAGGAATATTAAAGGCCTATAGCAGAAAAATGAAATTGTGTGTTTTTGTAGACAACACACTCATAGCGTGTTTACTTAATATACATTGCATTAAGATGCTTACAGGCAAAACAGTTTAGCTGGAGTGAGTTTTTCAGAACTTAAAATATGTATTCTTAAACACGCATTTCAAAGCTTGGAATGTCTGTTTTTAGTAAGGCTGCCTCCAGGAAATTTAACACTGGGTAGGGCCTGCCGTCAAGGGCACAGCTGTTATTTTCGCAGGCCTCGTTTATTTAGCCAGGACTTCTTCCTTAGTTAAACGTGCAACTTTGCATCTCAGAGTGTTATTTTGGAAGCAAGGTTTACAAAAATAAGGTTAATTATTTGTATCACAGACAGACATTTCAATTTCGGTTTTCCTTCTCTTTTAGCATTTTTCTCGTCAGCACATGTCTGGCTCTGTTGCTAAAATCATTGTCCTTTTCAAACAAAAGTGGCGCGAAGTTGTCGTATATTTAAAATTGAGCTTATGTACTTAGGCTTTTGAATAGTTGCTCTAAAAACATAAGCAAGGGGCAGATTTATGATAGGGATGCAGCTTGGTTTTAAATATAGGATTATTACAATAACGAAATATGGAGAGTAATTTTGAATTATGACATAAAAAAAAAATAGAAAAAAAAATAAGTGCTTTTTAAAATCGTTTTTTGATATTCATAAAGTTCAATACTCATATTGTGACCTCCTAGCATTATAATTTAATTTAAGTTGTGCAGTACTGCATAATGAGGACATTTATGTATGGGACCTTCACTTGGCGCAGGCGTAAGAAGTCATTTTTTTTAAAGATCTATATGAGATATGTCTAAGTCTGATTTCTGCAATCTGTAAAGAACAATCTGAGGATGATTAATATGTAACACAAGTATAGGTTATTTATTTTTAAGTACCTCAAATTGCAAAAACGATATTGTGTTAAATAGACCATTTTAAAAGGCTTTCTTGCCATTTAAACTAGTTTTATAATGCCTTAGGCTTCAGTGAATGCATACATTCAAGTATAATACAAATGTGCACGTTTGCTTTTCCATAGCTTAGTGAGTTAATGTGCCCAGCGCAGAGGCTTATGTTTAATATCAGGGTTGAAAGTTTTGACTTCAGCGGGCCTACTGAGCCATTCATTCATTTAAGGTTGATAAAATGTGTAACATTGCATGGCACAGTGACACACATTTATTCTGAAGCTGGTATGGTGTGTTATGTTCCATAAATTATTCACAGGCTCTGAGAATAAATAAATTGTAGTTCTCTAAAAGAAGTAATATATTTAAAATGTCTTTTTTAAATAGGGTTGATTATTGCACAGACTTGCAGAGACTTATTGTCTTTGTCAGTTTCACAGGGAGGTTACAAGAAAGCTTGGTGCTCCAGCCAGATTTTGACCTTTAAGTCAGTGTGGTGGGGGCTTAGGAGTATGTGACAACAAATGGTGAAATGATTGCTTGGAAAAGCGTCACGCAAAGGAGCCATTCACGTCGACATTTGAAGAGTGCATTCCTGACACGGCTTTTTATAAACAGCAGGGCCTAAACTGGGGGGTTGGTGTAAGGGACACGCAGAGGCTGTGAAAGAGTTTTTGCTTAAGATATTTTGTACAGTTACAAAAACTGGGTGGTTCCACTTGAGATTTTGCGTGTTATGTGAAGTATTGGCTGTATGATGAAACAAAGATGTGTTTTTATGACTTCTTTGAAATGAATTATTTGTGCATTTTCATGTTTTTTGCATTTCTTCCATGAATTTTCCCTGCTTTTCCTGTGTGTCTGACGCGACACAGTAAGTTATATTTGACAGCTGATCTTCCCTGACTGCTTGATCTGCTGTCAAAAGGGTGAGGATGGATTAAAAGAAGGTGTTATTTAGGTATAAGTCTGACAAAATTAAAATGGGCCCGAATGTTTTTTTTTTTATGTTATTGGAGTGTTTATTGTGCAGAAAGTGCATGAAATGGTGTTGCATGCTATTGTGTTTTTTCTGTGCTTAGGTATACAGCAAAGTATATCTGATGGCTTGGCATGACATGTCCTATATTATGTATGTTTGTGATCCATGTTGGTGCTTTTGTAAGTTTTGCTGTGTTGTAAAGGGATGACATGACGATGTATATCCTTTGAGCAACAGTGGTTAAAACTTGTTAAGTGGTAAAACTTGCTGATACTAAATTATGATATATGATATTGTTATATTGTGAGCAAGAACAGACAGCACTTCACCAAGTGCATGCCTGTGTGGTTATAATATATACAGCAAAGTGTGTCACCTTTACTCACGTTACTGCTCTTTTCCCTTAAGGAAAAGGCAGCCTCACATTTATATTTCCTTGATTGGACCTAAGGAAGCAATTATAGATCTGTGACTCTTATGCAAGGTGACCTAATTTCTATATAGTATTAGTTAAATGATGTTCTGTCTTAAAAGGAAACCAGGTTTCATTTTCCCCGAGAAAGGAAGGAATGGGATCACTAGCTGAGATTACCGTAGATGGTGTAGTGGCCAGCGGTAGAGTTATAATATGTGTACTATTTTTGACTTTTTTGTATCACCCATGCTCTTGGCATTATGTCACAAACTTGACTATCACCCAAGTACTTTTTGTCCTTCCTATAGATTTTTCTTTTGCTGCTTCTCCCCTGATTGATGTCACATTGTGCCTAGTATTTGGGGGTTTTAGCTGTGTTCTAGTCCTATTTTCTTTTTCGTTTTTCTTTCACCATTTAGAGGTTTACATTTCCAGACTACAGTGATGTATCAGGTTCCTCTATAATATGTGTAATTCCCTTTTGTATGACCAAACTGGTTTTCAAAATTTCTTCAGGCCTACTCGGATGTTTTCTAGTCTGACTGTTAGGGTAGTGATAGATTATAGTAAGATCAGTTGTCCACCTCAATAGGAGATACTTTCACGTGTATTTAGTATGACAAATTTAAATGCCTATTCTAATTTGGTTTTTAGTTCTTTTCCCTGCTGCTTTAATTTTTGGTGGGATCAGATGTGTCCTAATCATAGAAATACCAGGACTCTAGTTCTTGTCTGTTGTTTCTACATTGCTATTAGCTTTTGTATTGTATAGTCCACCTGACGTACAATTAGTCTACATGTCCCTGATAATCTGTATTATGTGATTTCTCTTTTTGAGGTGTTCTAGATAAGGAATTTAGGAACACCTGCACTTAATAATTGAGGAAAGTGTGCTTACCCCCTTAGACAATGCCACTATGTGCGAAGACATCCATTATGTAGCTGTCTACCTTTAGATGGTAGAGGGTATGCTCTCACATGGAAACCCAATTGAAGAGGCTAGAGGTGCTGTTTTACCTACTACCTTTTGTCTTTGTACTCTATGACAATGACAGTATTTTGTTTTAGATCACTATAGTCCCATGGTGTATGGCCACTCCTTTGAAGATTGCAGGCCACCTGCTTGCAAATCCCCTGCAATGAATTGTTTTTTGTATACTTGCCAATAGGTCCAGCCTGTGTTTTTCTTTACTCTCACATAGATAGATGGAAGTGGTTCTTGGGTGCCTTGCTAATATATGGGGCATCCCAAGACTAGGAAGTATTTTCTAACACTCTGTTGATAGACTGTTTCTGTGCCTTGTCTAAAGACAATTTGTTCTGTCCACCAATAGATATTTGCTGCTGTATAAACCACTACCAGAGGGGCCCGGACATCAGATTCAGCCTGGGGAGTCAGCGTCAGCACCAGTGCAGCTTGAAGCCAAAGTGAAGGTAACCAGCACAGGCATTGCTGGCAACTAGGACCTCAGTGAAGGCGGAAGCCCTGTGATTAAGTGTGTACCCCTGCCACTGTTTTGAGCGAAAGACGGGGTCACAAATCAGAAAGGAGAAATCGTGGATCATGCCCAGCTGAGAGTCACAGACCGACCAGAATGGCAAGGAGGTTTTGCTTGAGGTGACCCCTTCTGAAATAAGGGTTGCTTCAGAGATCCTAGAATAAGGCCTCTGATTTCTGGTCCTAAAGTGAATACAAGTTTGCACCTTTGTTTGTTGGTCAAGAGATACCTGGGTACACTGGATGCAAATGTGTAGCCCCAACGAATGAGCAGTGTGCCAGCAAAGCAATATAGGAGATAGGGAAGGACTTGAGATTAGGGTTCAAGTGCTGTGTCTCTGGTGCCTGTTAGATTGAAGTGAAGAGAAGTGGTGCACTGTTTGAGACACTGGACAGGATCGCTAAGAGCATTTGCCTGTTGGGTGACTGCCCTATCCTGAAAGAAGAGACTTTTTTCCTTGAAACTGGACTGTGATTTTTGAGTTGCGAGTTGTGCAGCTCCACCGTGGAAACAACAAGAGCCTGCCTGTGAGGCTCAAACCGACACAGGGAGAAGACTCCCCCTCTGGTTGGTTGTACAACGGCTTCAATTTCCCCATGGACTTCCTCTTTTTTGTCAATAATGTATCCCTTTTAGTTGTCCCATTTTTGAAGAGCAGCCCTTTACAGCTCTTGGTCCTAATTCCTATGGCCCTGTGTGGTCCTCCTGGTCCCAGATATGTTTGATGTTCTAGCCATCATAAAAGGAAAATGTAACAGTCAATTGGAAAATGTTTTTATTAGATATGAGCTGTTAGCTATTCTGAAATTTAAAATGAATAGTCACTGAAATGCATAGGAGCCCTGAAAATGTCTACTAGATGATTTTAGGATTTGCTTTAGCTTAGGCCAAGAAAAATGATAATTCTGTTTATAATAGTGGCCATTGCTTTCTCCTACTGTCTGTATGTTTATTATGATCCAATGCCCGTTTTTCTTGGATTCCTGCTGATACCCTTAGTGAAATGTTTAGACTGGAAAATGCTCCCCTAGCAATAAATTAGGATATTGATAAATTGTGAAATTGAATGTACAAATATTTTCTATGTTCTTACTGGATCATGGGAATGTCTTCAGCTAATGCTGAAAGGGTCGTCTGTCGTAATTTAGCAGCGATTAGATTAAGCATTAGCAGAAGACATCCTGTATTTAGAGACTATCTTGTCTTTTTATGGAATCCATTTTGTATTTGGCAGCCATTTTAGATGGCCATGTGCTCACCATGTACTCAGTCCTATCTTGCTGTTCTCTGCTCGGTATATTTAGCCTCTTCCTCCTACTTTGCACATGCTCAGTTGTGCTTGCAGCTGCTAATATTCTGTAACTGTCAGGATGTGCTTGCTAGCATTGGCAAAACTGTTAGCTCCTCCTACTTGTCGACTGTGCATTTTCTGTATGACCATCTATGTGTGTAACTCTTCTTATGTGCACTTGTACTGCCCTTTTTAGCCACTGTGAGGGTATATAAGAGATACTGTGGCCTTCAGTCCTCAGACCATCTCATACAGAGTGCTGCGGCTTCTGTGTGACATGGCCTCACTTGTTGTAATTTAATAAATATGTTTCTCTTGATTACAGATTCTGTGCCAACTTTTTTCATGCTGCTTTAAAGGATCAGGTGTTAGTGCAAACCCCTGAGATGGGATTTTTGATTTCCCTCAGATGGGAGGGAAAAGGCAACGGGCAGTCACCCGCTCAGGGTCCAGGCCGGGGAGGGCGAGGATCAGCGCGAGCAGCGGCCAACGAATAAAGAGGGCGCTTGACCCTCGCCCCCTGGGCTATATAGTCACCCCTCCCCCCCAAGACACAGGAAGTGACATCACGGGGACCACTGATCCCCCCCCAACCACTAGACCGCTCAGGGTCTGTGCCACCCTATGGCACTAAGGGTGGCCACCCTCGTAGGTGGCCACCTTTGGTGTCCCGGGGCAGCCAATCATAGTGCCAATATCGGCCCAGCCCCAGACCTTTCTTCATACAACACAATGAACATTGTACTGTTTTACAGAAACTACAAAAGACCAGAGACAGTCTTGCAAAGGAACATTTGCCCTCCACGTCGGACGTTGCGTTGCAGATCCCGGTAGTCGGCTGGCTACCCAGAGTTGGAGAACTGGTTCAAGAGAAGATCGATAACAAGAAAGAATTTGGTCCTTCCTATCGAGCTCCGGTTCCAGTCCTTGGAGTGAAGGGCACAAGAACAGTTGTTTTACCACCACTTCCTGGTCGTAAGGAAAACAGGTTTATCTCAATTGACAATGTCAAGATACACAGAGTGGCCGATTCTTCTTAGCATGACACCGGCTGTTTCCTGTCCTTCCATTGTGAGAAATTCAGTTTTGCCCACTGCTTCTAATCATGAAACTGAAGTGGCAATCGAGTTGCCTGCTATTTCCAGTCCTTTATTAAGTACTTATAACTTTATAACTCTGCCCGGTACAGACCTTGCTGAAATAGACTATACTTACCCCACTGACTTGTCCATGCCTGACCTGCAAGCCCGTTTGGCCACAGAATCCAGATTTTCATTTGACTCTGTTTCCATTGCCTCGAAGAAACCCTCACGTTTTGCAGTTTATGCCAGCTTGTTTAAAAAACATTTTTTAATTCCTCCTTGGACATATATTTGGCTGGTGCTTTTTTCAATTTACCTTTTTATGTCAATTGGGTTTGTGTTTTATTTTCTCCGTCTTATGAATGGACACTATGTCGAAGAAAGAACTTGCATTCGACATCTAAATGGAACTTTGGCCCCCCTTTCCTCATCGCATTCTGCACACAGATTGAAAAGAGACTTGACATTTGTGAACATCACTGCTTGGCCTGTCCTTGATGGGATAGTGTGGGATGCCGTTAGGTTTCAAATTCATGGCCCTACCGAGGTTGTTAATGTCCCCAATGTGGGATGTTGTGAAACAAAACATTCGTTCTGATGATTGGGATGTTCAGGCCGTAGAGTCTTTGTTTTCTGATTTGAAATACTATGCTGCCTTTGATGCGGAAGATTTGTACTTAGAATCTGCTAATTATGGTGATTTGTTTTGCTTTCAACATTTTGGCAATCACTTCTTACATAAAACAGCGTCCAGAAGGAATACTGTAAATTATACACAATGGGAGCATTGCCCAGCTCCTAAACAAGGCAGTTCGAGTACTTTTTTGAAAAAGTACACTTATTTTACTGACTTCAATCAGTCTAATCCCGAGTCCTTTTATTTTAAAATGACACAGAAGCCTATGTCCAAGGTTAGACTTACCGATAAAAAATTGTTGTATTCGAGATCCTTTCTTGATCAGCTGGCTGTAGGCGGCTATGAATTATGGAAGGAGACTATTGACTTAAAATCAGTTTGGGGTTCTAGGAACTGGCAGGTACAAGGCACTGAGGCTTTGCACCGTGCTTGTCTCATCCCGAATCAGATGTTGTTTTTGAATTCTTCTATTTCACAGACAACTTGCTTTGGATTGGCTACATCTAAAAAATTAAATTCTCCGACCATCCCAGAGTTAGAAGAATATTCTGGCTGGAGTAATTATACTCAGTTTTCGATTAGGGACTTACAAACCCTATTGCTGAATTCATCATTTAACATATCCAGTATGGATCCTAAAGGTTGGCTAGTGTGGCACAGAAGTGAAGATTCATGCCAGCACCGTTTTCTGGGTTTATCTGATGGCTTTACACAGGTCAGACCTGATCCATGTTTTGAAACTGAGCATTCTGTCACAACTTACTCTGTGGGCAAATTGTGTCAGAATTGGCTGAAACATTCAACATTGTCTGCAGTTAAATTACATCTTGCAAAGCTGAATGATGATATAGATTTAAATGATTTCATAAAGGGCCCGGCTAGTGGTAGATCAAAAAGATGGATATATGCTGTTTACAATGAAATCTGGAAGACATCACAGATTGAGGCTGCGACACGCCTTAGAGCTATAGATCAGGCAAATTTAGAAAAGGTGCTTGCTGTGGTAGATAATAGTACTAACATGCTTTCTTCCCGCGTTTACACTTTGGATAATATTGTGTCTTCTGTAGTGGATATTGTGCATGATGAAGTGTCTGTGTTGTACCATGGTCAAAATCAATTACGTTCTGTCATGCAATTTGCATGGACCCTTCAAACGTTGAAGGCTGGCAAGGTGCCATGGACCTACATGAATGTATCTTCTCCCTTTGCTCCCTTTAATTTGACTGACAAGCAGCGCTTGCTTTCCATGCGAGATGCTTCATTTTCTATGTTACATATTGAGAAATTGGAGTCCTTGCCTTTCTCTGTGGCAGAGGCCAACGATGCAACGTGGCTTATCCACGGTTTAATAACTTTGCCTTTTGCACTGTATAAATTTACAAATTGTATGCCATATGTTGCCATAGGTCGCTATGAGCCCTTAGGTAGTGCATTTCTCCATGAAGTCTGGTCCCTTCCTTTCACTTATAGATGTTTGAAAGACGGCCAGGAAGTTTATCTAAATGGGGAGGAGTGTACAGAAACACCAGATCATTCGCTAATGTCTAGGCATATACAATTGCACGGTTCCTGTAACCAAGACCAGCCGAACTTGGCCTGTGTTTTAAAAGGGACTCCGGTTCCTGCAATCACACCGACTTTTACCTTACTAGGGAACGGAAGTTATTTACTTTTAAATAATGAAGATTGTTGCGGGTTAATTAAAGGTGTAGGTTATGTGGTAACCGTAACTGAGCGTGTCGTTTGCTGCAGGAATGTCCTGTACCCACCCACACATGAGAATAGGGAGGTTTCCATTTGGCCACGCATCCCAACCTTGAAAGCAGAATTCAGCGGCATGAGCAGAATAAGGGCGCCATTGTCCCAGAAAGAAGTGGCCTTGAGTTCGGCTAGGGAAACTTTCGTTCTTCACATTGCTAATACACGGACAGAAGTTCAGGCCCTTTTAAATACTGATTTACCGTTACATTTCAGCGAGATGGTACATTCTATCTTCAACGCGTCCTCCACAAATGGGCTGGCGCATTTTTTTAAGTCTGTTAGCAGTGGTCTTGTAACTTCATTTGAAAAAATCTTTGGAGTCATCCCTGCTTTCTTCCATTCCATTTTTTCGAGTTTATTTGGTGAATTCCCGGTTATCCTGGCACTAGCGGCAGCCGTTCTAGTGGTTGTTTGCTTCCTTAAATATGGATGCCCCACGTGTGGAAGGAGCAGCCCAGCCCCTCCTAGCGCTGTTTCGTGACCGAATGCTTGAATATTATGGCACGCTGCCGCTTGCGATTTTAAGCACGGCATATGGATTATCGTTTCGATTTTCCTACTTCACCTGTGTCCAGTCTGTATTTCACTGCCTAAGCTGTGACTTCGATTGGGCCATTGATTTGTGTCTCTGCGGACCGGTTTCTCCTGAAGTCGATTTTAATCAGCTGATGAGTCCCATCGTTACTCACGAGTTGGTTTGCGCTGGCGACAGGATTATGGCCTTAGCAGCGATGCATGGACTAATGGGTCCTTGGAACGTTCTTACAGTAGCGCAGGATTTCTTGGCAATGAGCTTTCTTGAAAACCCTCCGAGTTGTCCTCTGATGGTAATAGAGGCTCCATTGTTGGGAGAGCACGTTTGCTCTTTTCCTCTTTTGAATTGGATGGCTGAACTGTTTTCGGATGAAGGCGGTGATTTCCTGTTGGAGGCTGTAGCTGCATATTTTGCATATTCGGTCTTGCCTTGAAAAGACTTCCTGGTTTTTGATGATGCCTGATTTTTTTGCATTTTTTCACCTCCCAGTCCTATTGGCTTGAGTGCTTGTGACATTTTTTATATTTTTTGATTTGGTTACTGCAGTTTTTTATACTTATAAGGTTGTTCATGGTTGTTGAACTCTGCTTTCATGAAGTTGCCCTTATCTTATCTTATCCGTCCTCGGATCATGGGGGGGTGTCATATAGCTACTATATATCTTTATAATGCGTTAAGTTAGCATAGGCACATTACATGTTTAAACGCCATTTTTCCTTTTGCTGCTTCTGCACACGACACTTAATTGTTGATTTAGCTTTCAACCTAGTAGTTCGTTGTGATTTACATGAGAATAATACGTTATTACTCTGATATCAGCTTTGCTCAATAAACTATGTCTGTACAGAGAGTGCTGAAGCTTCGGGAACAACAAGATACTGAATTGTTATGAGGTCTTATCTTCGCGCCTTCATAGACATAACATAAGTGCAGCTTCTGCCAACTTTGGCTTTAAGGCGGGTTTTATATTGCTTTGCTGGACACACACAAACACACTTGATGCTGTTCGCATGCAGAGAGAGCTGTTGTATGCTGATGTGATCTCTTCATTCTAGGATCCTGAGGTATGGGCCCGCCCTAATTCAACCCAAAGAGACCTTCTTAGCTATTAATATAATATGTGAGTTAGGGAGGGTGAGAAATAAGTGTTGTTAACTCTTATTCATTTACAGCATGTTAACATGCTGTCACCATTCGCTTTTTATGGACTAGTAACTATGCTGATAGCTTTGCTTCTGATAATATGTTTCCTTGTATTATCTAAGATACTGCGCCTGAGAAGACGGCATTAGTAAATAAACATTTCAAATGCTCACGTGTTCTTCTTTACTCCATGTTCTGGTTTGAAATGATTGTATAACGAAAGAGTGCTCATGTGTTCCACGTAACCTGAGGTATTGTAAGCTCATGTTCTGGTTTGTCTAAACATTGGGAGTTTGTTATGACCAATGAGACACTGTAGCTAGCTCGGTAAGGGGTTTGTTGGGTACTAAGGTGAGTTTTGAGTCACCCTAATTCGCTGAGGTTCCAATCCTCTGTGCACAGTTCTGTGGGAGAACAGAAACCCTGCTACAATACGTCCAGAGAATGTTTGACTAAAGACCGACAATTTAACAGGCCGGCTTTTAAATGTGCCTGAGGTGAAGTTTTCTGCTGGAAAAGACAATCATGCTTTCCATCGTCGGATTGATCTAAAAGACATTTTGTAATAGGAATGAGGGGCTTGACAGAAGCGCTATGGTTACATGGTAAAATACAATGCAAAGGCCGCAAAGATTTAAGCCTAGCGCTATCATAGGTCGGAGAAGGGGAGGTGCCAAGTATAGCAGTACCTGCGTCTGCGGCCGCATCCTGGTCGCGGACGGGCGCAGACGGGCAGGACTCTGGCAGGTCCGGCGCGTCCGCTGATCGCGTCCGCTGCACGGAGGCATGGTCTTCCGTTTATATAGTGGCCAATCGGTGCCTTTGAAGGCTACCCCACTCTAAGATGGCCGCCGAAGTTGATTCGATCACCCAGAACAGCGTTCCAATCGGCTGCGGTGAGTGAGGGTCTTGGTAACGGGGAGGCAACTATCTGACCTGCGAGCAGAAGGGGAACGGGCAGAAAATACCACTACCGCTTTTCTAGTCAGGCGGAGGGGATAACATGTAAGTGCTACAAAGCTTCGTTTTTCAAGCTAAGTGCACCTAAGCTAGTGTTCAGCCAAGTAGGTTACAATATTCAGCGAAATAAGTGCATTAAAAAGCTGCAAGAACAGCTGCTAAGATCGTGCAAATAAAGTTTTAACAAACAAAAACAGCAACCTCCCGGCTCACGCCTCAGGAGGGAATGACAGTTACAGCACCTAGTGCTTTCCGCTATATCAACCCAAGATCGTCATATCAACTTCGGGTAAATGAACCCCGTCTACATCAAAGCACACAGTGCATTTGGCAAGTAGCAACCCGAGCCTGATGAAACAAGTTCTCCTATGCTTCAGGCTACTCTCAAGTTGTCGGGCGACACTATCCACCTCTCATTGGCGCCAAGGACCTATTGCACTACAATTGCAATCACCGGCCTCCTTCAGCTCAGGCAAGGACAAGTCTGCTCTCTTCCTCAGCACCGCCAAGCTGGCACGCAACCAAACTTCCTTCTCACTTCTGCCGCCCTCCGAACAGGGAACTGTGACAGTGATGTCCATGAACTTCACAACTAACTGTCAACTGTGCTTTGCAGGTGTCCATCAAGTGTGCCATCCCCCAGACTGTTCCTATTCTGTACCGCTGGCTGACCAGCAACCAACAAGTCCCTATCAGGTAACAACACCACTGCCACTAGCATGGTGTCCCCTGTCTAGCATGTGGCATTACACCCTTACTTAGACCTACTGGGGACATATTCACCATCAAGGTCCGCCAGGCGGCTCACTCCCCTGATGCCGACCCTACTGTAGGCTAACCAATTCCTCGCATGTTTAGCCTCTCTGGAAAGACACGTAACTTCCAAACCCATGGGAACCTAATTGTAAGACCATCACCTCTCAATTTTGCCTGCCAACTGCGTTCTGGTGTCGGCTTAAAACACTGTGTAGAGGATCTCTTCATGTTTGACACTTGTACAAGACGTCCCCCTGTGCCTGGCCTTCAATGGACCCTATGAAGCTTGTAACAAGCCGCCTATACAACTGTATATGTAAGTTGTGCAACTAAGAGAACTAGTCCTTCCTCGCTCTTACTTCCTGGCATGTGCACGCTGCCAAAGGAATCCTTACTTTAGTACCTGAAAACAACTAAGTAGATACGATCTAGGTGAAAGCTTACCCGAACACCTAGCCACGGGCCCTCCACTGCGTGACAACCCCTGTTGTTGATTTTTAGCTGTGTAAATTGCCTGGCCACTACCGAACCCTTCACGTAGAACCAGCCAAACCAAACGCTTACATGGCCAACTGAGTGCCAACATGTGTCCCATGAATTACAAGTTAGAGGCATACTGTATCAGCCTGATCCAAAGTGGATGCAGAGCGGAGAGGTCCTAGTGGGATCAGACTGGAGGAGGTATGCGAGTGGCTAATGCAGGCCCAAAATTCTGTGCAACCTGGTAATGCATCCCCATAGTGCCAATGGGCCAGAGTGAAGGAAACTGGCAATGCTGTGGTACAACTAGTGATTGTCTCCGCGTGGGCCAGGATGCAGTAGTTAATGTGTGGCTTATGCCGGCCCACTAATCTGCAGGGCTATCCAGCTTGTTCAAGTGAAGTGCTGAATATTGCCTGGTATATAGCCGCTATGCCAATTGCCTCCCTGTAATTTACAAAAGGAGCACTTCACTACCACAGTCGATGTTGCTTAGTTGCCCAAGATGAAGAAGCCACAGTTAAAGCTTTCTTGCATAGCCAACCACGAACTAGCCCCCCCTTAAGAGCTACACGCATAAAACTGCCATGCGTGACATTTCCATATTACAGTGCACGATGAGTGACATTGAAGGACTAAGAAAAACACTTTCTTGCTAGTACACATCATTGAAGATGAGGGAGACCCAATATCAGAATTGCGCCACTCAGACCCGCAAGCATTCTAGGCAGACCAAGGTTATCAGGCTGCTTTAGTCAGACATTCCATAGCTTGAAGTGTGCATGTGTGAGGCAGTAACCTATGCACGAAACCGTGGGCGTAAAAGTGCCTGGTCTTGAATGAGACTGCGTAGCTCAAAAAGGAACAGAGTCCCACAAAATTCACAGTCAGTCAGAACTGCCTGGCCCCGTGAGACCGGAGATTTTAAGAGAAGTCCTCCATGTACCCCACAATGATGACCCGCCCAGTCTTCTACCATTCTACCCATGAGGTTACTTGTCCAGTCACCTAGGAGCTGTAGCTCGACCGGAAATAAGACTTTGTTGCTGCTTGGTCATTGCCTAAAGTTGTTAAACAATAACTGTGGGTAACGGTGAAGAAAACAAAATTCCACCATCCTGACTGATCAGCCTGCGCCAAGGGAGATGGTCCCAACAAGGGTTTTATCAATGTGCTACAGGTATCAGAGCCCCCTTCCGTCCCTCAGTGGATGGGGCCTCAGATGTTCAAACTACTACTAATTTATTAGAGAACAAACGGCACAACAATCCATTAATGCACATGAGATGCAATATATGCCCAAATCAACCTGTTGTTGAGCTGAAAACACATTTCCCATTTGCTTTCGCATTAAATGCATGATTAGCCCCTGTTCTGCCACTGCATCCAGCGCGAACACCCCAATTATTGTACCGTAAAAACACATTGCCCAGACTCAAGTAAGAGAACATCCAATTCTGCACAGGGCTGCCCAATAGTCCCCAGTGTGCTATGACCCTTATACCTGTTGATAATTCAGGTGGCCCCCATGTGGGTGGGGCGGCTCTCGTGCGCGGGTCCTGCATTAGAGACAGAAAACATTGATTAAAATGCCCCCCCCCCGATCCACGCTTTGCATTCTCTGCAATGAGACATGGCCCTCAATGCCCCCACAAGCTACCCAGGCCAGTAGGTGTTACTAGTATTAATTAGTCAGCATTACCTGCACCCATCCACAATTAAAGTTGTCCTCTCTTAATAATTGAAGGAAGTCCATTCATAAACGAAACACTTCCCTCCTTGGCTCTCAAGGTGTCTACCCAAGTGTTCTGATGCCTCGTGAGGCTGCCCATTCTTGCAGTAATACCTCTTTAACTAAGTAAATCCTCTGTTGTCGCATGCGCCCGTCACCAACCTCTGGTAACACACAGCTTGCTACCTCTAACAGTCTGTTTAGATCCGAGGTTTGCACGAGCTGCCCCAATGCTTAATTAACGTAAAATTATTAGGTTAGACTGACCGCCTTGAATGTACCTCACTAGTACTATATAGCTAATGTAATTAATACCCAAGACCTATTCTCCTCCTGTAATGCCAAGTACAAACATCTTCTACTATCCGCTCGTGTTGAAACTTGCTTCTTGTAACTTCGCGTAGCTAAATACGAGAACCTCTATGGGAGTATTGGTTCTGTCCCCTTTGAGAAGCGTTCTGACCCCCATCGGGCAAAGTCTGTGCTCCTACGCCAGGTGCATAGAACTGCAGAGACCTGCAACAAGGTTCCTTTCACTCTAAAACTACACAGTCTACTCTGTAGCGGACCTCTAGATAGAAGCTTGGGTCAGTCACTCTACGTTTAACTGAGTGATTAAATCTATTCTCGCTCCCCCAGAGTTCGGCTTCAAGTTGTTAGGAGTTCCTGCAATAATATCCTCATGCAGGGCCCAATTCCCCCTGGTAGGCCCGCAATGTTCTTGTTAAACTTTGATTCATTGCTAGCCTGGATACCCTCGCTCCAGTGTTGCTCCGGTATAAAGAGCCCATGAAGAACCTTCACGCTAAATTAATTACGATAACAAAGTCATGCACCACCATCAATTTACCACTGGGACGCATCCCATACCCAACACGGGTCACTTCAGTGACCAGCCATGAAGTGCGCCACAACGTCCTCCTCTGACCGATCGCCTGCATGGATGTAAAGCAAAACGTCAACCAAGCCCGACCCCTCCCCCTCAACCAAATGGGCCCTGGCTGCCCATTCTCGCTTCTGTTCGCCCACACGAAATCTGGGAATAAAAATTAGGATCAGCCACAGTTGATAACAACTGGTGCGTGTCCCAGACCCCTTCATACTTACATCCCAATGGTGCGATAAGGTAAACAAAAATTTGCGATCGATTTGGGGTGAGCTCAGCGAGAGAGAGCGAAAAGGGGCTATGGAGGGAAAATAGGTAACGTTAGTTGGCGCCCTGTGGGTGACAATCTTTCTGACGACACTCTGACGTGTTCATTCTCCCTTTCCGTGCGCTCGCACCCTCCCTCTATGTCCCCACCAAGGACTGGTCCTACCCCTATACCTGTATCTGGCCTGCCAATGGTCCCCTGGACCAATTCCTCGTCCTTTGCGCTGCTATTTTGTTTTAGATCCTGAAAGATAAAAGACATCATAACGTTCCCCTCATTCCTTCAGCTGAGCATTTCCATCTGCATTGCTCCTTCCATTTCCGGTGCCGTGGCACCATAGCCCAGCTTCAATCCATCAAGTCATCGGCCATCGTACACGTACCGTTTCCTGAAAGTACACATAATGTTAATGCCGGTACAATAACATCTCAGCCCTGCCCGCCTCTACATTCCGATTCAAAGTGCCTCAATCGGTATATATAAGACTATTAGCATCTCTCATCAGGCATCCACATAAAGGTACATCTCTCAACATATTCAGTCCAAGCATATGAAAATCAGCAGCCATCCTATGCATTTTTTTTTTTTAGCAGGGAAAAACAATAAAAAAATAAATAAAAAGTCGCGCGCCAGACCCAGACCGAAAACAGGTCTCCGGGCGCCTGGGGGAGCACCAGATGCGTAGCACGAAGAAGACATACCCAAGGTAGGCACGGGGGGTGGAGTGAGATGCCCAGAGTCACCTGAGGAGAGGCGGCGAAGCCGAGGCAAGCCCCGCAGGTGAGACTAAGTGATTTGCCCAGAAACGCCTGGGAACAGGCGGAGTAACTCGAACCCAGCGCCCCCAGGTCCGCGGTCGGGCGCCCTAGCTGATAGGCCAACTCCTCGCCCGGGAGATGTAGGCCTGCCTGAAGTAAAGCAAACCAGGTACCCCATACAAAGCATGACTAACGTGCCACTGCTGGCCATAGGCAGATGGAAATATGCAGGAGAGGGGACCCGGACCCCCGTGGAGAGCCAGCAGACGGCCCGCTCCGCAGGGAAAGGGGAAAAGTGCGCCAATATCAGACAAGGCACGCCATGGCGAGCAGGCCTTTCCCGGATGGCATGTGATGCCCGTCCGGCACTCCCCGCACAAAACTAAGCAAGCGTTGCCCAGAGTCACATGGTGCTAAGAAAATTAAACGATACAAAATTATCCTCAACAATATTAAATTGTTTTAAACAATCCCGCCTGAGCGATGGCGGGAATCGAACCCATGACCGCATACAATTGGAGATACCGGCACTAACCATTGTGCTAATGGCAATGCTCTAAGGAGAACCCCGGGAGAGGAGGGAGAAGGCGGACCGACGCTGCAAAGACTCCCAAATATCAGCCAGTGCGAGTGCCTTGTGAATGCTCCGATCGAACGCGCGCTTGAGCCCCGATGGGGGGAGGGGGATAGAGGCGATGGCCGGAGAAATTCTAAACTTGAGCACAACTCATCTCTCTCCACCGGGACGGAGAGATCGGATGATGGATGGTATGAGGAAAGGCTGAGGATAGCGGGGGTGAAAAAAAAAAAGGCAACAAACTTGCAGGCCAGCGCTCCACCACTGAGCACAGGCTGGACGCCGAATAGCCCACAAGGTGCAGGAAGGAAATCCAAGTCATGTCGGAAGGTCGAGTACCCAAACCAAGAAGAAAGCAGTGTAGCCCCGTAACACTCCGGCTCTTGCATTACGAGGTAGGCCTGGTCGAAAGCCGCCCCAAAATGGCCACACACCCACGCCCCTCCCCCGTAGATCTGAAGGGACCGACTGCCCAAGGAAATGGCCGCTTGGGCGCCCTGACCCACGCGGCCGGACAATGGCGTCTCTGAAAATGGCCTCTGACCGAGGCACAGCTAGACTACATGTGGAGGGATGGAATGCGGGCCCCGGAGGGTCAGAGGACCACCTGGGGAAGAGTGCGGGCAGACTGCCGCTCCTCTTGCATTCCCGCTGGCTGGCAGATAAACACTGGGAAGGGAGGGGGCTGCCGCGACCCGCTGCCTCGCTTGAAAGGGAGCGAGACGCTGCTGAAGCACGAGGAGACCCCCGAGTCGGGAGCGATACTAGAGCAACTTCTCCAGGACAAAAGACTTCCCCGACCCCTGATAAACTACTGATTGCACGAATACCACCCCCGGGCCGGTAACACCGAGTGGCCCAGAGCACCAAGTAATTAATGCCATGATGTCAAAACCGCAGACGCAGGAATAGAACCCAGATCCCCGGGGCCGGAGGCGAGCGTGCAAATACATGAGCCAAACCCACTTCCCAGAAAAGAGAATGTACTACGTAAACCCGCCCCGCAGGATGGTAACTACAAAATGCACTTAAAATAAGACCTCGACTGCTACACATCATATAGATAGCTCAGTGCCCAGCCCCCCCATAACAAAACTACACAACATAGTATACTGCACATAGTCTTGACAATTAAATGTCCCAGCTTCCGCGGCCGATACTAAGGAGGCCGCCCGGCCCATCTCAAGGGGAAAGAGCCTCTCACCTTTGAACTTAAGATCCTGGGCACCAACATCGAGGGTGGCAACGGGCAGTCACCCGCTCAGGGTCCAGGCCGGGGAGGGCGTGGGTCAGCGCGAGCAGCGGCCAACAAACAAAGAGGGCGCTTGACCCTCGCCCCATGGGCTATATAGTCACCCCTCCCCCCCAAGACACAGGAAGTGACATCAGGGGGGGACTACTGATCCCCCAACCACTAGACCGCTCAGGGTCTGTGCCATCCTATGGCACTAACTGTGGCCGCCCTCGTAGGTGGCCACCTTTGGTGTCCCGGGGCAGCCAATCACAGTCTCTCTGGGAGCGCAACTTCAGGTCACTCAGGCCAATCCTGATGCTACTCTCATGCATGAGAGCAGCATCGGGATTGGCCGCACTGGAGTCTGGGACCCTGTGCAGTGCAGCAAAAGAGCACCGAGTCAGCGATGCAGAGAGCGCAAGGTAAGTGTTTTTCTTTTCCCTCTGCGTCATCTGTCCCCCTCAACCCAGCCATTCTGCCCTGAAACCAGCCGCCACTGGATCAGGACAGACCCCCACTGTCATTAAAGCTGTGGGCCAAGGCGCTGGCGCCAAATCAGGACAGACTCTCACTGTCATTAAAGGTGAGGCCCAGTACTGGCTTCAGAAGGCCGAGATATTGGCTGTAGATCAATATGTTCAGCCCTCCCCTGCGTCATTAAAGCTGTGGGCCCAGGCACTGGCTCTAGATCAGGTCAGACCCCACACTGTCATTAAAGATGTCGGTCTTGGTGGGATCTCCCACCATCAATAAAAAAAATGTGCACCCAAGCAAGACAGGACTCAACTGTGTTTAAAGACGCCGTCTGGTGAATGTACACAGAAAGTCTCAAACCCCATGCAGGCATTAACAAACAAAGGAATGTGTCACACACAGGATTCTACTTACTTCAAGTATTTGTACAGAAGAAAGACTGCAGCTCAGACTGCTTGCTTCCCGTCCTATCTCTGCCATGTCATCACATTCCAAACTTCGAGCCAGTGTTGGAAAGTGATGACACGAGTCAGAGCCAAGTACAACACATTTCTTTCCTTTAGTAAAAGCTAAATAACAAGAACAGGGGTTACAGAAACCTTCAATTAATATCTAAGCAAATAAAAAAAATAAAAAACGAAGGTAAAAGAAACCTGAAATCTAAAGATTAAGCATTGTAAGGATAACAGAAAAGGAGTAAACTCAGCAAAAATGTACACAGGGATACAATGTAAAACAGTGACCAAAATACTGGCCCTATTATATAATCATCAAACTCCTTAGGAACCTGCACTCGTCTACCTGTGTGTGTGGCAACGTTTTCTATGGCAGTTCCTCAATTGGAGGGTGCGGCTCTGCTTGAATTTGAGGTTGAGATACTGCAGCGAGGATTCACACTCATGCTTTCATTGTCAACCTCAATGTGAACCTCCATCTCCCATCCCTTGGGTTTATTACCCTGGAAACCCCTGACATGGATGCTAGGACACCCATCTATCTGACTTGTGGCCAGTTTACTAAAACGCCAAACCTTTCCATCACTCAGTTTTGCTGAATTGTTGAACGTAATCCTTTCAAACGGCTTCATAGGTTTGCTGAGACCCTTCCTGTTTTTATGTTGTTTGTTGACCTTGATTCAATCCCCTACAGACAACTTTACTTCTTTCACACCATGCTTCTGATCATAATATTTTTGATGTCATGCAGGTGCCTTATCGCTGTTTTCTTTAACCTTTTGAAAGGAAAGAGAGCACCCAGTCACAGTGGGAGACACGTGGTACCACAACACGAATTTCTTGCATTCCAGTTCCCACTCCTTAAAGCTCTTAGTAGCCATTTGGATACTTCTGATCAGATCTCCATCAAAGCATTCCACTGCACCATTGGCTACAAGGAAGTATGTATGCTTCCAAATGATATTATTTCTAGACTCAAATTGTGGCCCATATCACCAAGTAGGGATTTAGTAATACCTTCACGCTGGAACGTTTCATCAAGGAACTTAAGAAGAAATGTGACGTCAGCCTTTTCCATTATACAATAAATCCAACAGCAGCACATATTGTGCCACACAATTGTGATCTAAAATGGGGACCAGAAAATCTACAGCTAACTCTTCCCACGTCCCTCTGGGGCATTCCAGAGGAGATAATGGGGATCGGAATGTAACCTAGGTTTTGTCTGCCTTGAACATTCCACGCAATGATGTACAACTCTGAACATCTCAATATTAACACCAGGCCAACAATTTTGGATTGGAGTCTTTTTTTTGTTGATTATGCACAAATGCCCTTCATGATTAATCCCTGATTTTATCTGTCTCTCTTCACCTTCCATATCCTTGTCAATGGCCATTTACTGGACAAATAATTCTGTACTTAATTAAGTGCAACATTGTTTTTATAGCACACTTCCCACTGATCTTTTGAGATCACTACTTTGGCATCATTATCCATTAGTGTCATAATGTGGTCTTCTCTCATTACACTAAGGGACAGATTTACAAGCCCCTTGCGACACTTTTACACCGCCATTGCGTCACTTTTGTGACGCAGCGGCCGGGTAAACCATGTGCCACGTTGCGCCTTATTTAAAACGTAATACATCTAGGTAGATGCGTCACGTTGTAAAGCTGTGCGCCACATGAAACCTGCGTCAGGTTTCATGTGGGCTTCCGGTGCAGGGTGGGCGTTCCGGCGCTGGAATGCCATGTAAAAGTGATGCAGTGAAATCTACAAGATTTCACTGAGTCACTTTTCCGGCCATGTTGCGACAAAACCCTGCGCCTGCTTGAAGCAGGCATAAGGCTTGAAGTACCATGTTGGACATAGGCAGGGTTGGAACAGTGCTGGAGTGGCGTCGCGCCTGCGACGCAACTCCAGCATTGCGCCAACCTTACGCCAGCAGATGCGACACGCATCTGTTTATCCTTGCGCCATGATGCACCGCATTGTAAATGCAGCGCATCTGCGGTGGCGCAAGGGTAAACTTGTGTGACGCATCTTTCCTGGCGCATCTCTGCTGATTTGCAGGGATGCGCCAGGAAACGTAAATCGACCCCTCAATATCTGTCGCTTGCAAAGGACCCGTGCTTCAAAAATCTGCAACCTTATTCTTGGACTATAAACACATTCCTCTCGAGGAAAAGGAACCACACATCAATAACTCAGTGTTAAAATAAAAAATAATATAGTGCGAGTAAATAATAATAACATCTATCAATTACGTTCAGGGGTGCTTTTATCACACTACTACCAAAAGATGCGATTCACAAAGAAGAAGCCTAATGTGTGTACAAGCTATAAAGAATAGAGCATCGATAAGCACACCCTTTAACAATTAGAGTCTCCCCATGTATCGCATATGTAAAATTGCTCTGAATCGCAAATACCACACATAAATCACAGGATTAGTCATTTGCTCAAAAAAGTATTCTATTTGATGTTCTGGGCCATACTAAAATACACAGAGTCCACACTTGTTTAGATTCTTCAATTTGGCGTTTTTTTTCGGTATTAACCCAGCATGAAAGACTGCCACTATGCCAACACGTGTTTCATCTCCCCCTTAGACTTTATCAAGGCAATTGATTTGATTTGATTTATCCACTTATAAAGCGCGCGATTGCCCGAAGGCGTCTTGGCGCTAAGACAGATAGCAAGCCTCAAAGATGGAAAAACTCCCCCAACAGTCAACCATGAAAAGCCAAGTTTTCACTGCCTTTCTAAACGTGGCCAGCGATGGACTTTCTTTTATGCTAAGTGGCAGCCGGTTCCATGCCCGAGCTGTATGTACCAAGAAACTTCTACCGCCGCAATTGGTTCGTCTGAATTTCGGGATACTAATTAATTTCAGGTGCCTTGATCTCAGCATCCTGACTGGTTCGTACAATTTCAGGTTAGTTCGCAGAAACTGTGAGCCTGAGCCCTGAACAGCCTTGTATGCCAGGCAAAGTGATTTGAAACATACTCTTTTTGCCACTGGAAGCCAATGTAAGAGTTAATTTGGATGTAATTGACTCATATTTGGGGATGCCAAGCACTAACCTCGCAGCTGCATTCTGCAGGCGTTGTAATTTGGATAGAATTTGTTTTCTGGCCCCAGCGTATAAAGCATTTCCATAATCTAACCTAGGTTGGCAAAATGATTGTTGTCTATCCGTGTTAAAAGGTGGATCAAAGTGGTCTATCTCTCCTGAATGGATTTGTATCCAAAACTTAAAACCGTGAACATTACTCGTCACAAGAATCCTCATTGATCTCCAGAAAGTGAAAGTACACCCGTCAATTATTACGACTGGGTGTTAGTGTGCTCGGAAGAATGAAATCATCAATCCATCTCCTTTCCGTGTAAGTCAGCAATAAAAAAAAGCTGGTAGGGAACCCTGATAAGCTCCTCTATGCAGTAAGATCATAGTAACTCCTTCAACTGGTGCTCGTTCTCCTTGTTGTGGCGTCTTATTCTTGGACCCTGGTAAAAAATGTGTACTTTCAAGTTGCATTACAGTAATCTCAAGAACATCCTAGCTAACTATTGAGTAACCTTCTCCTCTGATTAGAATTTTAGTATGTGAATTATGGTCAGTACAGATTACAACTTCAGATTCACACAAAGACAGCCTGAACTTGTTGACACCCAGCACACAAACCAACATTTCTCTTTCAATAATTGAAAACTTTTCTTCGTGTTGAAATGTAATGACATGAGTCAGAGCCAAGTACATGACACACTGTTCTCGTATGACTGCAGATGGTGATGGTCAGTGATACTGGACTGTGTGAGAACTGCCTTATTTTTATATACACTGGATAACCCTTCTAAAATGTGAGTTTCCAGAGGACTGCTATATCCAAAACAATTATTAGGGGTTTCATAATTTAGCAGCACAAATATGGAAATTTAGTGGCATTTTATTTGGCGTTTTTTCCTACAACAAACACAGATATCTTCGTATTTTTAGTTGTTTAACAACATGAAGCTATGTATTTTTGGTTTATTTACAATGTAGACACTATGTTTGGCTTCAAGGCTGCATTTAGGACATAAACTAATGAATAAATGCCCCAAAAGCAATCCCCCCAGGGTCCACCGCAGACTGGGCATGCTGCAGAATTACTGAGTAGTGGTGAGTGGAATAGTATTGTAGAGTGGCATAGAGTTGGCATTGAGTGTTGTAGAGTAGATTCTCCACCCAGACTATGAACAGTGTCTCTAGTACTGCACATGCATAATTATGTGTGCCAGGGTGTGGTCACGAGCTAGTAGGGCTACAGCACGTTCATGATAAATATATGCAAACATGTGTACCAGCTTCTACTTAGCAAGAAGATCTGTTAATGCAAGCGTTGGTTGAAATGAAACTCATCAACTGCACTGTGTGCATCTGCCAAAATTAACCGAGGATGCTGGATTCGAGATTCCCCACAACAGCTTCATGTTTTACACAAGACGTTTGTGATCTGGGATGTATTATGGTTAGTCAATTTCAAGCAGCTCCGACCGCTTAGCAGGAAGCTTAGTACCAGGATAATGGAAGAAATACTGCTTACCCGCTCTTGCCTCTCACTATTCCTAATTGAATAATCATGTATCAAATCAATGTGTGTTTGATGAAGCCCATCATAAGGTAGCTTTGAATTCAGTGCAATCTTGAAAACAATGTCAGCTAAGCCACTACATTTTGTGCAATCACACATTCGTGCTGCACACTAAAACCATGCAACTGTCACACATAAATAATCTGAAACTTGGCAAACATGACAGTATAATAAAACATGCACTAAACAAAACGTCAAAAATATTTCAATGTGCTTTTATCCAAAGAAAAAAAGTACAGCTGCAGCATTATTTAAGCAATTAACTAAATACAGTGTAAGGAATGGATCACCTCTGACTCGCGGCCGTATGCCCTGATTTCTGCGTTGGATGGAGCCTCGTGCTTAAAATGAAGTTCTTCAGCTGTTTTTTTCCTGAATCAGCTGAAACGGAGCCGCCGTAGAACATGCAGAGAAAAAAAACAGCGCTGCGTTTCTCAAATTGTGTTTGCTGAAGGCAGGGGGTCACGGTGCCACTGCTCCCTGCTTTTGTGAGCGTTTGTTGTGGCCTGTCAGCATGGTAACAGGCTCCTCCCACCGGCGAGCAACAAAAGCTTCAAGCTTTCTTGGGAGAGAAATGGGCTATTTGGAAATCTCGAGAGATTTGTAAAACAGTTTGGGTACAAGAGCGTACCTCCCAGTGGTGCAGCTGGTGCAGTGGCACCGGGCTCCAGGGCTTGAGGGGGGCACTGACTGGTGAGCCATTTCCTTTTCTTGCACAACCAGATTGCTCTTCCCCCCGCCCCCACCCCTCCGCAGACTCGCCCCGCCCCCTTGAAAGGGCTCTGGATGTCTAGATTTTGCGGGCACCTTTGTAAAAATCCCGCCATTTTTACAAAAGTGCCGATTTTGCGGGTACTTTTGTAAAAATCGCTGCATTTTTACAAAAGTGCCAATTTCGCGGCAAATCGCAAAATCCTGGAGGGTCTGATTAAAGGTAGAGCTATTGGCATTGCTCATAAAATTTTTTTTCATTTTTTTTTAAAAAACATAAATAAACGGTATTGTCATTTACAATGGCAATAGGTGAGCATTAGAGAGTAGTAGAGAGTATTCGCGGACACAGAGCCACACACACACACACACACAGACAGAGCTGTGCACACACACACACACACACACACACACACAGACAGAGCTGCGCACACACACAGACAGCCGCGCACACACACAGAGCCGCGCGCATACACACACAGAGCCGCGCATATACACACACACAGAGCCGCGCACACACACACACACACACACACACACACACAGAGCCGCGCACACACACACACACACACAGAACCACGCACACAAACACACACACAGAACCGCGCACACACACACACACAGACAGACCACATAAAAGTCCACACTGTGGGAATTCCAGCATTTAAAATGTCACACGAATGTCAAGTTTCCAAACTTACTACTGGAAATGGTCAAGGATTCCCAAAAGTCATACATCTACATCTGTACATAGTAGTACATCTACAGGTGTAGATGTATTTTTTTTTTGTTTATCAGGCCCTTTAATTTTGCTTGCCCCAAAAGGTTATTTCCATCTTAAAATAAATCAAAGTTAAAATGTCTGGGTGGAAACTTTAAGAAAGGGAAGAGGACTCCATACCATTTACACAAAACACTGCCAGGGAATCTAACGGACAGAATTGGGCATGGAAGGGGGGGAATTGGGTTATTATAAGGCAGAAGTGATCTGTCTTGTTCTCACACTGCAGTGCCTTCTGAATTAATCTTTTCTCACTCATCCTGGCACGTGCAAGGTGCGAGTCTGGCTTGGGTTTTACGCATTACGCAAGTATGGCTCGCATTGGCTGGAGATCATCAGCTCAGCGAACCTATGGGAGCATAAGAAGAGTGTGGCCAAGAATCCCTGCCCAAAACTGGCCACAATTAACACATGGCAAGTGGGAGACATTCGTACTAAGACTGCATAGGTCCTGCTTATTTCGCCAACTGTTCTGCTGCTCTAGTTGTAATCACGCTTATGTGATGTAAATGTACATCAGTAGGCAGTATTTCTATCTTGAAAAGGTTACGTATATCACTTCTCATGTCACCATTTAGTCCTGATCTCCTGTGACTACACTTTTTCAGAGCAAATATGCACAGCACTAGACTGCACTTCTGGATTAATTTGAGATAAAAACCGTGCCACCCTGAAATCACACACAACACAACCAACAGTACACCTTTGACAAAACATTTCACCTATATCCAACATGGAGCTAATGTGACCTCCAGCGGGCTATCACAGTGGGTGCACAGACATAATATCGACTCCAAAATATCGTTTGGACAGAATATCGAGTTTTAAATATCGTTTGGAGAAAATATCGACAGGACAGAATATCGACAGCCAAAATATCGTTTTTTTTTTTTTTTTTTTAAACCTTTATTGTCGCATTACTCAGGTACAGGTACGGGCCTACAACCTGCGTGGCCGGCCGCTAGTACAGTTAGGTCCAGGCAAGTAAAACATATCACAGAAACAACGGTCCGCCACCCGCAGTCCCTGTAACAAAGTAAGAGAACATTCACCCTGAGCAGAACACAGATATGTCAGGAGCAAGGAAGGTTTCTTTTTAAAGGTTTAGAGAAGAACAGGATCCGGTACGTATAATCAATCAATAACAAAGTAGGGAATTACAATAGAGCAGGATATTCACTGACAGGATCACTGTGCTTGAAATGTCGGCTCCGGCGCATCTGAAACAGGATAATCAATAAAAACAAAACTACCCAGCACCGGTAAAACATCCATACCTCATGCCTACGAGCCCCATAGGAGCACCCTCCCCTCCCCAACTGAACAGACTAGCAAAAAATTATAGAGACATACTACCCAGATCCCGAAAAAGAAAAGGGGAATAGAAGGAAAAAGAAAGGGCCATAGAAACAATAAAAGGACAAAAAGAAGAAGAACCCATCCCCCACCCTGCACTCCTGTAGATGGCTACGGCCTACCCCCCCTAACAGTGTGCCTGTCGCCCATAAGAACTAAAACCCCAAAAAAGAAAAGTCCATAAGGAAGGAAAGAAAAAAAAAAGTGTCGAATAAAGCGGAGGAGGACCCCAGGCCAACCCCCGACCCCCTCCCACCCGGCGCTTACCTTAAGTACGATAAACAATACGAAATCAAACACAACCAGGCTGCAGAAGGGTGAGACGATACTTTGTTAGCCCATAAGGTTACACAATCACAAAAACCTTCTCGTGTCCCTCTCCCTCCAACAGCCCGTTAGCAGCCTCTGCGCAATATCACCATCTCCAACCCTGGCCCACCCTATCGAGGTCGCCCACCCGCGAGGCAGTCTCAAAAAAAGGATTGTTACAGGAAGCTCGGGCCCATAAAATTAGGAGCACCCAGTGAAACAGGATAATGTTATGCAACGATCAATTGTTTAGAGAGTAGAGTCACAACAGCGGGAGCACCCAGTTAAAACAGGATAGTGTTAATCGTTCAGCATTTCAGGTCCCACAGGAGAGTATAGATCTCCCCAAGTAGCAACAATGGCGCCCCGAGCGCACTCGATTCCCACGGGCCCGCAACATCAACAGTACAGATTACACCAGGCACGTAGTGTCGGGCCGGGCTAGAAAGTACAGACTGGAGCACACAAGTCAATAAGTCGCAACCACGGTCGGCCGCGGCCCCTCCGCAGGGAGCTGCAACATTCATCCCACAGGGAGTGACGGGCAAAGCTGATGTCGGCTTACAGTTAATCATCGATCCAATGGTAATCAAAACATCCTCACGCCAGTTCCAGAACGTATTCTTCTCATCCCCTGGGGGCATACAGTCGCCATCTTCCGGTATCTAACACACCCGGCCGCCACCATGACTAGGCAGAACCTATCGAGTCGCCATTTTCTAGGGAGCACTCCCTCGGCGTAGTGCAGACAAGCTTCGGGACCGCCGGCCCCCGCCAGACAGGGGGTCGAGGTGCACCGGTGCCCCATCGATAAATCAACACAGGACGCCACTCTCCCCACACACTAGCCTGCGCAGACGGGCCCCCCCAGCCCAAGGAGTACCACAGCAACATTGTGTCTTCACCGATAACAGTGAGCCGGAGCATCAATAGCAATGCGATGTAGACAGGCAAACAGCGTACCTCCAGGGAAACAAAGAGCAGGTCTCATTGTCCGGCTGCCGATGAAGTATGCCGGGGGGGGGGGGGGGAAAGAAGCAAACCGCACAGAGGGAGAGCGCATCATGTCAATTGCAGGCACCAGCGGCGTCGAGGAATAGATTGGCCTCCATGACGGGAGACCGGCGTCCCACGGGTCTGTGTGGCCACTATTATTCAACTGGCGGCCGGATGCAGTACAGCGCGAGGTCCCGGCTGTAGGCAGCGGGCGGGCCGCACCCCGCGAAGGAGCACAGCCCCGGCCATGGAGCGCGGATTTTCACCAGAGTCAGACGCCTCATCTCAGTGTCCCTTCCGACGCGCAGAGGCTCCGTTTTCGCACGGGGCAGGCGAGCAAATCGGGCGGGGAGGGAAGAAGGTCGGCGGAGCCGGGACCCGGTGCGGCCATCTTGGTCGCCGGCCCGGCTCCGCCCCCAAAATATCGTTTTTAAGGTAAGTGAAGTAATATCGACTGTAAATAATATAGAAAGTGAAAATATCCAAGTATATAATCTAGATAGTAAAAAATATCGTTTTTTAAATAATATGTAATTATTTATAGTGTTTTTATGTTATAATATGTGTGAAAAGTGTCATTTTATGTTATAATTATTTTTAAATAATGATTTTTTAAAAATTATTGTGTAATTTTAATCTGTAGCGGGTTGTGGGTTTATAGGGGAATAGGGTGGGAAGTAATTTAATTATAATTAATTAAATATGTAAATGTATTAATTGGTAGTAATAATTAATTAATTGTAATTAAATAATATATGTTAATTATTTAAAATTTAATTGGTAATTAATTTAATTTATTAATTGCTAATTATGTAAATTAAAATAATGTATTTCCTGTAGCGGGTTGTGGGTTTATAGGGGAATAGGGTGGGAAGTAATTTAATTATTATTTACTAAATATGTAAATGTATTAATTGGTAGTAATATTTAATTAATTGGTAATTAAATAATATTTGTTAATTAATTCAAATGTAATTGGTAATTCATTTAATTTAATTGATTAATTGCTAATTATGTTAAATTAAAGGGGTATTTTTAGGGTTCAGGGTCAGTTTTTAGTTTTTGGGTAAAGGGGTATTTTTAGGGTTCAGGGTCAGTTTTTAGTTTTTGGGTAAAGGGGTATTTTTAGGGTTCAGGTTCAGTTTTTAGTTTTTGGGTAAAGGGGTATTTTTAGGGTTCAGGGTCAGTTTTTAGTTTTCGGGTAAAGGGGTATTTTTAGGGTTCAGGGTCAGTTTTTAGTTTTTGGGTAAAGGGGTATTTTTAGGGTTCAGGGTCAGTTTTGGGTTTTTGGGTAAAGGGGTATTTTTAGGGTTCAGGGTCAGTTTTTAGTTTTTGGGTAAAGGGGTATTTTTAGGGTTCAGGGTCAGTTTTTAGTTTTTGGGTAAAGGGGTATTTTTAGGGTTCAGGGTCAGTTTTGGGTTTTTGGGGTACAGGGGTACAGTGTAAAAATAAAGTAAAATTAAATTTACATTAATTTAATTTAATGAAATTAAATTAAATTATATTTAAATAATTTTAAATAATTTAAATTAAAAAAATTATTATATACTTACCAATACTTACGTTGTAATGGTAGTGCGTTGTAAAAGTTGCGTTGTAACGTCATATATCCACTGTTGCACTCTTTGCAGTAGGAATAGTAACTTTTACTCTTTTGTATTTGTACGTTAATAATATTGGCTATTATTTAATTAAATTTTGTTACTATATATATATATATGTTTTAAGAAATATGATTAAAAAAATATTATTTTTTTACTTTCATTAATTATTTAATTATTAAAAGTTATTTTAAGTATTGTTAATTATATTTTAGTAATTATTTTTTTATATTAATGTAATTAAACATTGTTTTTATTAAAGTCGATATTTTTTACAACTATATTTTTGTAAACGATATTTTGTACTCGATATTTTTGTACTTACCTGTTTGTACATACAAACTCGATATTTTGGTTGTAGATATTTTTTCCTCGATATTTTGGGTAGTCGATATTTTGGTAGTCGATATTATTTCAGTGATCCATCACAGTGCTCCCAATAATACTTGCTACCAAAATAAACCAAGCACAAACATCCGCACGGCCAGCATCTCTAGTCTTAGACTATGTTAATCACGTGGCAAAACACATGTTACCCGCTTAAGCGGTTGATAAGCATTTGGTATATGTCCACTGGCATACATCTCAGAAACCGAAAATCACACAGCCAAGGCTTACTGAGCTGACAACTGCCCTCCAACCAGGAACAGTCAGCTTTGCAGAAAGTGTGTTATACAAATGCCATCAACATAACATTTGTCTCTATAACTTTCTCAAAGAAGAAATGCCTCCTCAAAAGTTCTTTGGGAACCACCCCTAAATTAGGAGGTATGGGTATTTAAAAGAACATGCGGGGACATATAAATAGGTGGAGGGCCCATGAATTTAGGTTGTTGTTATAAAAAAACAAAGTACATAATTTAGAGAAGCAAACATGTAGTACGTCATCTAGTCTAAAATGCTTTATTGCAGATTCAAAGGTGCTAGCTACTGCACAATGCCGTTTGTTTAATCGATGCAAATATCTATTCTGGGGAAAGTTAACATTTCTGCTGCGGCCTTCTAAAAGCCTTAGTTTATATATTGTAGTGTTGACGCATTAGTGACTGTGCCTCACACTGTGCTTGGCGTTCAGGTTTAGTGGGCGTGTCTGTGGCTGATTTAGGTGCTGTGTAAATGGGATTATGCAATTATTAAGCTCCTTCCCCTGGCTGCGTTTCAAGTAGTTAAAAGCCCTGTTCTGAGTGTCACAATCGGAGCCTGGAGAACATCGATTATTATGTGTGTCCATGGAATGAACAGTCCCCATGGTCTGTGCCTGAAGACCACAGTGTGCATGCGAGAAAGCTTATGCTGTTTCACCCAGTCTGTAACTGCATTAATTCAGCGCTTACTAGCCCGGACAAGGCGTCTCTATCTGGTTCACCTGCTGCCGAAGGACCTGGTTGTAGGTGTCAGTGATGCGCTCTTTTCGCTGGCTCTGGCTCAGAAGCTTCTCCAGCTGCTGCACCTGCGCCCTGCAGGCTTCGAGCTGCTCTTTAAGGCTGAACTCTGTGACATCGGTGGGAGCGGGCCGCAGAAGAGATAAGTGTGTACGGCTCCGGTCCTGCTCCCTGTCGGGATCATCTGAACCAGGGGCGCTCGGAGGGGACGGCGAGGGGCTGCACTCTGTCACATAGAGGTCCGGCTGAGGGCTACCCATCCTGTCGGGGGGTCAGGGCAAGGCTCCCCCGCGTAAGATGCCCGGGGAGAGGAACTTCGGCTATCCCATGACAAAAGCAGCGAGCACCGGCAACAACAACCAGCACACCTCCTTCATCAGAAAATCTACTTCCGGGTCAAAAGCGTCCAGGAAGACTCGTCAGCCTGCACTGACAGTAAACGTTTGCAGCCGATGATCAACTAGAACGCGCACTACACAGAAAATGACCGAGACAACAAGCGCTGCATGGGTAACACGCGTAGCAGCAACACCAACATCGAAGGCGAGCACTGTATGTGTAATAAACACATCTGGCAGCAACAACCGCACAGATACAATATGGCACTCGTTTACATAGCCAGTACGCGACAGATTGAGAAACAACGGATTATCATACACTGCCTTTTTTTTAAAGCTTTGCCAAAGCGAATTTCTGGCGTTAGCTGGCAATCTTTGGGCTGTGTCAATGCGTGTTTTGTTTAATCATGGTTTTTGTGGCACATTATTGCGGACGATGCTGCTACGCCCTAGAGTGAACCAAAAAAACAGTGGCAAGAAACAAGAAAAAAAAAAAATGGCGGCCGCACACATCCGAAAATTTCGGATTCGGGGGCGTGTTTTTGGCGTTCTGAGTGACGGATGATGTCACAGTCCAAAGAACGCAAAAAACATGCCCCTGAATCTGAAAGAGACGGGGCTTTATTGGAGTGACTCCCTTCTCCTCCAATGGCTGGCCTCCGTTTAGGAAGCCAGCCAATGGAGCAGAATGGAGGAGAGAGGCCGGTTCCAAGCCCCCTAACTCCAAATCATAAAATCTTCGGGACTCCGCCCTCACTGCTTCGCAGTGCAACGGTCCCTCGATCTAAAAAGGTTAGGAGTACAGCTGCGGGGCAGCAGGGAACCTGTCTTGGTCATCCAGTGAGGGGGAGAGGTGAGCGTTTCAGAGCTCAGCTTCAGGGAGTTCTCGCTACTGATCCCAGTAGGAGGGAGGAATGTGTTATAACCAGTTGGTACATTCTGTCCACCCCCGTTCCCTGACCTACCCTGGTATCTTCCCCATGAAGCTGTTGATAGAATGTTGGGAAGAACCTTCAGTGAGGAGAGTGGATGGCCAATTAAAGAAGTCTTGAATCAAGCTCGTGTCTTACCTCTTCTTTACTTCATACTTCCAACACTGGCGACGGACCTGTGCAGGGGACAGTTGTTGGCCATCTCCCCTTTGAGTACTCTCTCCCCACGGAAGCGCTCCTTGGTGAGGAAAATTAAAGACAGAGATCGCTCCCTCTAAGGTACACTGCGTGGCAATCGTGTGGTTGGTGTTGCTCTTATGAGAGGGGTTTTGACAAGGAAGCGCTGAATACTACATCGTTTAACACCTCGGAGGACTTACTTGGTGGTGTAGTTCCTGTACATCTGAGGAGATTTCCTGTCCATCTCCGGTTCTGAAGGGGCCATTTGTTGTTTCCGTCTGTGGGTTCCTTATCTGGGCTATCGTCATAGCCGATGGATTAACCTCCGTGCCCCGCGCTATGCCTTGGATGTGCTGACTGAATTCTGTCAGCGCCCGGCGAGAGCGTGCTGTGCGGCGCTTCTGTGGTATCACCGGCCCCCAAGTGTTCCTGTGACCTGCTGTGGCCTGTCGGATAACTCCTGGCATCGTCCGTTGTGGGTGCGCAAGGAGTTGTCGGTGGATTCGTGTTCTGCCCGGGACCCGTGTGAGAATTTCCTGTCAGTGTCCGACGTGTGCGGAAGCAGCTGCGCTCAGGCGGCAGTGTCTCGACTCTGCAGCGCGCCAGGATCGTCATTCGCCTTCTGTGTTGAGGCGGTAGTGTCTCATCCCTGCAGCGCGCCAATTCGTCATCTGCCTCCTTTCTGAGGGAGGAAAGCAAGAAAGTAGTGTTCCAGTCACGCAGCGGCCCCATTACATTTCACCGCATAGTGTCTCAGATTCGCGGTGGTTCAGGTTGTGCTGACAATTCCTGTCAGTTTCCGGTTGTCTTTTCTGCCGGGGTCAACAGAGTGTTTTTGGCCTCGTATTCGACTGTGTTTTTCACCTGAAGGAAGTAAGTGATATTTAGAGTGGTCATCATTTCCGCGTTTCACCGTCATTTGGAACTGGTTCTTCACACCTTATTGCCTCAGGTTTTGTACAGGAAGGAGAGTCTACGGAAATTGGTACTGTAAGAACTAATTGGTAAAATTTGTGGCTGGTTGCTCCTCCTTTTTGAATAACATTTTCATTTACAATCTTTCAATAATGCTGTTACAATAGGTATTCATAGTGTGCTGTTTTTCACTTTAAGCTAATTCAACCTTGTATGCTTCACCATAGGTAATACATATAGTCTAGGTTAGTTCACCATGGCAGCTGCAAGCATGAATCAACCACCCCCTTTTTTAAATGACATAGGGGAACCTGAAATAAGCTGGAAGGAATGGGTGAAACTTTTTGAATCCTACCTTATAGCTATTGGGGGGCAAAGGTTCAATTCTATTAGGAAGCAACACATATTACTCCACAATCTGGGGGTGCAAGGGCGCAAAGTATATGAAAATTTACCCATACCTGAGCAGGATGCAAATGCAGTGGGTGAAGTGGATGTGTTTGTACAGACTATGGAGAAATTAGAGAAACATTTTGGGGATAGAATCAATGTAGTCCTGGAGCGTCATAAATTCTTTAAAAGATGTCAAGGGAAGCAGGAGTCAGTACAAAACTACATTGCAGTCTTGTGGGGGTTGACCCAATTATGTGAATTTGGGGATCTCACTGACTCCCTGATAAGAGACCAATTGGTGAGGTGTACTAATAATCCACACATTCAGGAGAAGTTGCTGGCTAAGAATCCAGGGTTAAAGGAGGCTGTTGAAATAGCTAAGTCAGTGGAGCATACGGCTAGATGTGTCAAAGAAATGAGGCCTGAAAGTGAAGTTGTAGCTACCATAAGTGATACTGAAGAAAGTTTAGATGTCTACAAAATAAAGTATAAAGAGAATATTAATACAAAAATAGAGCACAGGGATAAAGGTCCGAAATGTTACCGTTGTGGCAGTAATAACCATTTTGCCACTTATTTCCAATGTCCTGCTAAATATGTTACTTGCAAGAAATGCAATAGGAGAGGGCATTTCGCCAGGGTGTGTCGCGATGGTGAGTTACATTTGAGAGACAATGATAGAGGAACTGAGAGGGGATCTAACAGAGAAGTAAAATGTATTGAACAAAAAATGGAAAAGTTTATTTTGCAAGTAAAAGATGTTGATGATTCTGTAAACTTTATTTACCCTAAATGTGATGTACTAATTGATGATGAATGCATTGAAATGTTCGCCGATTCATGTTCTCCTTTCACTTTGATCAATAAGGATGATTATGTTGCCATGGAGGGTAATAAGATGAGCGATCTTAAGAATCCTGATATTTCTCCTTCAGGTTACAACAAGGGCAGTATACCTATGCTGGGAATGAAGGATGTGCGGATTCAATTTAAAGATAGGAAAACCTATGGGACAGTTTATGTGGTCAAGTCTGGTTCTAATCTGTTGGGGTGGGTTCACCAGAAGGAGTTGGGAATCATTTTGGACCCAAATAGTCCTGAGCAAGTTTTGCTTACTGCGAATTTTCCAGGTAGTGAAAAAATTTGTGATGAGTTCTACCCCCTGTTCAAAGAGGAGTTAGGTTGTCTGCACAATTTTCAGCATAAGATCAAGCTTAAATCAAATGCCAAACCCGTAGTGCATGGCCTGCGCACTGTGCCTCTCAAATTGAAAGAACCTCTAGAAAAGGAGTTGCGTAAGTTATGTGATCTAGATATAATTCAGCCGGTGAGTTGTTCTGAGTGGTTGGCTCCTATTGTTCTTGCAGCCAAATCCAATGGGGATGGTATCCGCCTCTGTGTGGATTTACGCAGCCTAAATGACTGTATCTGGGTGGAAAGACACCCTTTGCCAGTTATAAATGAGATGCTTAGTACCAGGGGCCCTGCTAAATACTTCAGTGTCATAGACTTATCCATGGCGTACCACCAGATAGAGCTTCATCCGGATTCTAGGCCACTCACGGCGTTTATTACGCCGTTCGGAGCTTTCATGTTCAAAAGAATGCCGTTTGGGCTTGCGTCAGCGGCAGCCATTTTCCAAAGAGTCATGCAAAAGATCCTTGAAGGCGTGGAGCACACTATGTGTTTCCAAGATGACATTTTAGTTTATGGTAAAGACTCTGAAGAACATGATACCGTTCTAAAGCAAGTGTTCAGGAAACTCATGGATGCAGGGCTTACTGTAAAAAAGGAAAAGTGCAAGATCAAAGTGACACAAGTGGAATACCTGGGACATTCTATTACAGAACAAGGTTTCAGACCAAAAGGCAGTTTAATTCGCGCTGTGAAAGAGGCTCCGAGTCCACGTAACAAAGATGAACTAAAATCCTTTCTAGGGCTCATGGAGTACATGTCGAAGTATGTCGACAATTTTGCAACTAAGTGTGAAACAATGAGGGAAATGCTAAAAAAAGACAAGGATTTTGTCTGGAATGAAGAGCAAGAGGCTGTAGCCAATGCACTTAAAGAAGATCTAATCAATTCTCCAGCACTCAGTACCTTTGATCCTACAAAGAAAACTATTCTTGCCACTGACGCATCAAACTATGGGTTGGGCGCCACCTTAGTCCAGAAGGATGGCAATGAAGAAAAAGTGGTTGCCTATGCGTCTAGAAGCCTTTCTGCTCCAGAAAAAAACTACTCAGTAATTGAACGTGAGGCTCTGGCATGTTTTTGGGCGGTCAGAAATTTTAAATTTTTTCTATGGGGGGTGAGATTCACTATAAGAACGGATCACAAGCCTCTCATATATGTATTCTCGGTGAAAGGCCTGGAAAACTGTACTCCACGCATCAACAGGTGGATTTTAGGTCTTGAACACTATAATTTCAAGGTTGAACATGTGCCAGGCAAAGAGAATACCATTGCTGATTTCCTTTCGAGATTACCGTTGCCAGAGGAAGAAGGATCTGAGGAGGCTCTGGACAGCCCTATAACGATGACATGTTTTCCTGCTATCACAGAGGAAGAGTGGGGAGACAATATCAGTAAAGACAAAGAACTTAAGATGTTGATGGAGCAGATCAAAGGAGGATGGCCGAATAAGAAAAGAGATGTACGTGCAGAACTGGAAGAATTTTGGGAAGTACGTAACGAATTAAGTACTATCGGAGGAAAAGTGTACCGGAATAACAGGATAATTCCGCCAAAGGAATTACGGAAGAGAGTCATCGATTTGGCACATGAAGGTCATCTTGGACGCAGTGCTACTAAAGCTAGAGTAAGAATGAATTTCTGGTTTCCCAAAATGGATACCATGACCGAAGAAGCTGTAAAGGAATGTGGAGCGTGCGCCAAGAGCGACAAGTCAAAAATTATACACAAAGCGCCACTTTCGCCAGTAGAAGTTCCGAACAAGCCCTGGAGCAAATTGGCTCTAGACATCATTGGACCCATGCAAATGCTAGGTGTGCAAAGGAAGTTCATGTTGGTTCTGGTTGACTACACCTCTCACTGGGTTAAACAAAAGTTTGTGCACAACATCAACACCAGAGCTGTGATTCAATTTTTGAATGAGGTGTTTTGTGAGGAAGGTTTACCTTCTACGTTAATCACAGACAATGGTGTACAATTCACCTCTGAAGAAATGAAAAGTTTTCTGGAGACTTCTGGAATTAAACATGAGACCACTGCTCTTTACTGTCCCAAAGCTAACGGCATGGTGGAGAGAGCTAACAGAATTATTAAAGAAAATATTCAGCTAGCCTTGGTTAATAGACAAGATGTTGAGGATTGTCTGAGAGAATGTCTATGGGCCTATCACACGGCACCCAACAAAATCACAGGGGTCTCTCCTTTCGTGTCTTTACGCGGAAGGGAACCTAGTACCAAGTTCAATCCCTGTTGGTTAAAAGGGGGTGATGTCAGTGATGTTGATTGGGAGGGGGCAGGTGAGAAAGTTAAACAGCATCAGGTCAAATATAAACAGTGGTATGATAATAAACATGGTGTGAAGTCTCAAACGTGGAAGGTGGGAGACATGGTGCAAGCTAGAAGGAATGTTAAATTAGGGTCAGACATCAGCAAGTTCTATTCTCCCAGCAGGATTGTTAAAGTGTTAAAAAATGTTGTACAATTTGAAAATGGGCAATGGTGGAGTTTTGATCATATTGTAAAAGTACAGCCATAATCCAGGTTGTGTCTGAAGGACTGTATTGCTTTTATGCCTTTGTTTACCGTTTCTTATTTTCACCATAGGAAGGGAGATGTGTTATAACCAGTTGGTACATTCTGTCCACCCCCGTTCCCTGACCTACCCTGGTATCTTCCCCATGAAGCTGTTGATAGAATGTTGGGAAGAACCTTCAGTGAGGAGAGTGGATGGCCAATTAAAGAAGTCTTGAATCAAGCTCGTGTCTTACCTCTTCTTTACTTCATACTTCCAACAGAATTATTAACACTTAATTTGTGCTGGTGGACACCTCACTTTTGGGGATTGGGACTTACTTTTCATCATCAGATTTTGACCTAGAGCAACAGAGAGAAATGAGGAAAAGGGAGAAAGGAAGAAGAACAACCATTTACAATGCAACGGTTTCGCCTTTGCAAAAGTTAGAGCTATTGGCATTGTAAATGACAACATTTTTATTTATGTGTTGGTTTTGAAAACAGATAAATAAATGGCATTGTCATTTACAATGTCAATAGCTTAATCTCTCGCAAATGCCACACACACACACCCACAGAACGCCAGGCGAAACCTAAAAAACATTCCTAATTGTGTGCATGCGTGCTTACCTCTACCGGCCATGTTGCAAGTTTGGAAACAGACGTTCACAAAAACAACAACTCTATGCCTCATCATAAAAGGTGACAGTAGACTTTGTTGACTCTTGTACAGTAAGTGGCACAAGGACCCAAACTAACAAACCAGAGCAAACCGGGGCCTAACCCCTCGCTGGTAATCTGGGGCCCAGTCCTGCACTTGCAGACGTTTTATCTGTTACAAAAGATGTATTCGCAATAGTGCTCACATTTAACGCAGTGCTGCTGCTGGTCTTTAAGCTCTGGTGACGCCAGAAATCACTCAACTTTCCCTGTCCCGTTCCTTGAGGCCTAATAGCGCAGTTATTCATGGCTGTCAATCTACACCGCTAAACTCTGATCCCCACCGAAGCAAAGGCACCACAATCATAGGTGTGCGCCCCCTGCCCCCACCCACCCCCGCATAAGCTGCACTCCGCTCCGAGACATAACAGCACATAATTGTCGTGTTCTGCTTACATATTTGGAGATGGGCTTTCTGACAATAAGGACAAAGGAATGCCGACGCTGTAACCAACACCGCGCAGCTGTTATAACAAGGACTTCTTTATTCCGCCTAATGGGCAACGCTATCCCCCTGAAAACAGCTCCCAAAAATCCCTTTGTTCTGCCCCTCGTGAGGCGCATCGAAGCCCGCCGGCTCTTCCCAGGCTCCATCCACTTGAGCCCGGCCCTCGCCTGCCTTTAGTTCGCGAGTCTTTACTGCAAAACAGTATTTACCTGCTGTGCTACTCAACTTTCAAGGAGCGGTTACAAGGAAAATACTCATCAATTTCCTCCTTCGCGGGCTGTAATTTCAGCATTACGGCTCGAATGCACATGCATTAGTCACACCAGCCCACTCGACGGGAGCGCGCAGGGACATTCCATGTTTGAGGCTGCTAAAACATTCAGCACTTCAAAGCCTTAAGGTGGGGGTGATTTATTGGAGCAGTGATGGTTAAACATTTACCGGCTTGCACCCCGTGGACAGTAAGATTTATTCTGCTTTAATTGTACAGAAAACATTAAGGCCGACGCACGTGGAGGGCTGTTCTACGGACTACAGTGCCTTGATTTTTTGCCTCTTAAGCCCGACGTGAACGTACTCACCGTGAGACCGCGGCGGGAGGGAGGAGGCACGGACAACGGGAGGGAGGGAGGGCGGGGGATAAACAAAGGTTGGACAGCATCGAACACGGACAGTGGGCGGGCGGGAGGGAGAACTTCGAGAAGGCAGGGACAACGGGACGGCAAGAGGGAGGGTGTGGGGGCGGGACTTAAAAAAAGACCAAGAAACGCCCCCGAATCGCGTTCCGACGGGGAAAGAGTGATTGACAGCCAATCCCTTCCAATGGCTAGCCTCCATTTATGGAGCTAGCCAATGGAAGACAGAGGCAGGACAAAGCCCCATACTGTAGGATCATAAGATTTCGCCTGGGCGGAGCACTGCTTCGCAGTGCTGCGGCCAGTCAAAACCTAAAAAGGTAGAAAATAGTGAAAAGAGAGAATGTAGTGATGAAACGGACACCTTATTGGAAGTCCAGTAGATGAAAGTGATTTATAAAGCTCCCACCAAGCAACAACGGATATTACAAATGAGTGAAAGCGAACAAGCAGTGAGGAGAGGAAGAGGAAAAGGTGAAAGTGGTGGGATGAGCAGAGAGGAGTGTAGCAAAAGATTGCAGAGGCAAGGTTCGGAGGCACCTTTACTGGGGCACAGCTCATAGTTGCTGGAAGAAGGGGTGTGGTGCTGCAGCACCCCCAAAATGCTGGAGTTTGAACGTGAATGAGCCCTAATGACTTTACACTTTACCTTATAAAGGTGAAATGTCAGGCTTTGTCTTCTGATAAATTGGTCCTTATTCTTTTAACATAAATATTGGAGTTTTTTTCTTTCTCTGACTGCAAAGGTGGAGGATTTTATAATGTGAACTAAGTGACAACCTTGCTGAGTGTGAAAGGAAAGACTGCAAGTTGTTAATTGTTTTTAGCACACAATAAAACTTGACATTTACAAATATTTCAAAATGCATCCGCAGTTACAAAAACACAAATGCAGATCTTTTTACTGTAATTCTGAGGTGTGGTGGAAACAAATATTTTAATCTGATCACAACAAATCAACCCACTTTATTTACTTGGTGAGACATAAATGATAAATATTAACTGAAACCAGATTTCTGCACATTATCTTTGTGCGTTGTATAGTGTTATCAGTAAAACTATATGTCTTTGCAAATGTATTGGCCATTTGAATGGACGATGTGTCATCTGTAAATGACACTGCGCTGCCACACCATGTATCAGTAATTGTATTTACAAGTGTGCTCCTAAATGCATCACTAGGACCATACCACACCCTAACAACTCATTTGTCACACTTTTCTTTGTGTGACACTTGGATTTTTCACAACCTCTATCAATGCAGTGACTTAACACTGATGGCAGCACCCCCACTCCGAAAAATGTTCCAGCACCACTGCACAGCTGCCAAGTTTTCGAGGTTCATGTGTGATGTACTTCTCCAGTGCAGATTTTTTTTCTCTGAATTCTGGTACGTGTCCTGTTTTATAATGAAATAAAACTACAACTCCCAGAATTCAAAGAAAAAACTTGAACTGATGCAGCACATCACTCATGGACCTGGGAAAGTTGGCAGGTAAGCCACTGCGGCAGTGCCATGGTGCAAGGGAGTAGCTGGGGGTAGCATCAGATGGCTTGGAGAACTTAGGGGCATGGGTGAGGCTGGGGTGCAGATAAGCTTATTAGTTGGAGAAATAGGGGGCGTGGGACCTCTCAGGGAGGCTTTGTAACCGTGCAGATCCGACCCATGGAAAAGTCATCTGTGGAGTCTTCCTCCGGCTTGGTCACTCTTGGGCGTCACCGTGTTTACCTGGCTCCCGAACCCTCAGCATTGCAGGGGAGCCCCTACCCGCGGTCCCGTTTTCTGGCAAGCTGCCTCTGCCATGGCACCCTTTCTACATGATTTGGGAAGTCGTGAGACCACCAGACGTTAGCCTGTGGCGCAAATTCATGTTTTAATTGAATCATATACGTTTTTGGACTAAAGACGTTGTCACCCAAGACCACCACCCTTGAGTGCAACACCACTTGAACAATGGCAAGAATTTCCTGCTTTGTAAATATGTAATATATAATTGTCCAAGCCTATTTGCTGTTAAAATTAATCCTGAGTGAATTTGCAATTTGTATATATATTTATATTTAATCACTAGTATATGTTGTAGACCGTTGTACTTACTACCATTCCTATGTGATTTTAGAGTTTATCTGTTTGTATCTCTTCCTTGACTGACTCTACAACTTGTACATTTGCCATTTTTTCCTCCGCTCGCTCCACTTGTACATTTGCAAATAAAATTCTGTTTATATATCTTATGTAACTCATGTAATCCAAAGCCTTTATGTAACGGAACTGGTTCTTTTGTAAAGCGCTCCGACACCTTGGAGTAATATTCGTGCTATATAAAATTGCATTAAATAAAATAAATAATCAGAAACCCTGACCCGGGAAGTGCTCCGCACAGTCCCAGAGGCCAGCTCTGCTTCCCATTCCGCCGTCTGGCATGACATATTTCTAGGCCCACGCCCGGCTCCGCAGACTCCCAGCCTAGGTCCTTAGAGTGGCGTCTCCCAATCTGGAGTGGGTGTATTGTTAAGCGATCCGTTGTTTATCACACAAAGGGCACTTCTGAGTGGAACACCCACCCTCCCCTCGGGCCTCTGGGAAGCAGAGAAAACATTCATCAGACCTCTGTCCCACTGGACGCACGGCACGGAGCAACTTCCCAGCAACAGCCTCGCTTCCATGCCGAGAAATGCTGCAATTACTCACCGGAAATCGCCTTACTCCCAGTACTTTTTTATCCTAGTTAATTTCATAATGAGGTGTGGCGACCTCATTATGTAGTTAATTGAGGAGGGAGGGGTGTTAACGTGGAAGTGATGCTTGTTGCGTCACGCACTGCCCTGTCACAGATACAGGCTCTCAGCAGGTGTGTTCCCACCTGCACGGCTCTTGACGGCGCCACCCGCTCCTAGGGGCGTGGCGCCCTTAGAGGGCATCCGGGTTGGGAGCCAGCTGTGATGTCCTCGAGGCAGCAACAGGACAGGGAGGAGCCAGTAAAGCTTGTCCAAGTGAGCCTATCACGGGAGCTCAGAGTCGTCAGGAAGGCAGGGTCGACCTTCCCTCCCCCGAGGGTATAAAACCTGAGATGACCATGTGATGCAACCTCAACTGTGACAAAGCGTCACACATCAATAAGACAACCTAAACAGCGACTAAAACATTCAAAATGATTGTGGAGTAATGAGGCTACTGCCTCGGTATCCAAAAACTCACCACTGTCAGAAGGAATCTGACAGACGAAAACAAGACAGCAACTAACCCTCTTTGTCTTCTCCCACAGCTCCGGCGGCAGCAGACCAGCAAAAGAATTACAGCGTAGCTGGGTCTCTGCACATGGAGGGGAGGAGAGGGCCTCACAGCGTAGTCGCTAGGTGAGTCTTAGTGCCTACCGGTGACGCTGATTAGCACAAGGCTCATCAAGTACAAGCGGCGCTACAAATGCAGTAGCACAAGATACGTATCCTAAACGATGTCTCCTCTTTTTCTTTTTCCTTTACTCCGAGGTAATGCTTCGTGGAAATGAATGCAGTCGGGGAGAGTTCCAAGCGGAAGCAGGAGCTGGTCCGGTAATATACAATCCTAAAAGTTAATTGCAACGGAGCGAGGAGTTGGCTTATCGGCTAGGGCAACATCGGACCTGGGGATCAGGGTTCGAGTCTCGGTAACGATGCCAAACATCCTCTGATTCTGGGCAAATCGAACAAGTTAGTTTGTTTACTGAAAATGAAAATACGGTATTGGTGACAAACAAGGGTAGTTTGACAAAATGTCATGCAAATGTTGGGAATATGGGTTTGTTTTTCGCTTACTAAGAATGAAAGATGAGACTTGATGAACGAATTACTGCAATTTAAGAAAAAGAAATTCACTTACAAGACATGGCAATCTGATATAAGTGCTGATTCATAATCCCATAGACATATGTAGTGTGGCAGACAGCGCCTGTTGTAAACACATCGTATGCCCGGCTGCATACGGGCTGGGCACAATAGTAATAAGGGATCAATGTTTGGCATACAGCCTGCTGCGATGGCACCATTCCCTCAACCGATCTTCCCCTTCTAGCAACAGATCTGCCTTTTCAAAAATAGCCCAACAGGTCAATGATCGTCGCAGCTATTATCAAGGGCAGTTTATATCATGGAGGCATAGCGTTCCGGGTAAATACATGTTTAATAGACGCCTCGAATGCCTCCACGCCGCTAGAAGTGGCGGCCAGCATGTTGTAGCGCTAGGTGTTTCCGCCGCGCTAGGCGGGCGACGCGCTCTGGGAGGATTAGTGTATAAAATACACCGGAGCACCGCATTTTGCTCGCGTGTGTACGAGCGCGGGTTGGCCTCTGTAGATACCGACAGGCAGCCTGGTCTTAGGGGATGCAGTCGTAGGGGTCAGGGCCAGGTGCGGCCATTTTGAGGGGCTCGTTAGTCCACTTCAAGTGGGTTGATGGCCCTACGCGGCCATCTTTTTATGATCCGAGCCCAATAGGTCAGGCCTATTGTGAACGGCAATTTCCTTAAAAGTAATGTCGTTCACGTGTGGCGTGTGTGCGGAAATGGTTCGGGCGCCCTTTGGCTTTACAGCCCCTCCGATACTAGCGCATCCAGATGGGCATTGGTATGTTCTCTGGCACGTCTTAGGAACAGATGCGACTTTACGACATCCACGGTAATCGTGTGGGGTGAGCCTTTATGGAACGGGTGCCCCGCAGAGCAAAGAGAAATGGTCCCAAGAACGCGACTACTGCCGAGAAATTGCAGGGTAAAAGACGCTCCGAAGCACCATTTGTGGTTCGCTTGTGGTTGAAAGGAAAAAAAATATATATATAATTATCGGGTAATTGGGCACACGATCACAGTCTGTGATTCTAACAGTACTTAGAGGGGGCTGGTGGCGTGGCAGGCGCCGAGTAGTTATGTTGATTTATTGAGTTATGGATTTGATATAGCGCTGAGTTTACCCGAAGGTAGCAGAGCGCTTCCCAAAAGGGACAGAGCTATACATGAGAACATTACAAGGGAGCAAAAAACAAGAACAGGGTTGGCTTAACGGCTAGGGCGTTCGACCTCGGACCTGGGGATCTGGGTTCGAGTCTCGGTAACGACGCCAAAAACTACTGTGATTCCGGGCAAATTACTTAATATCTTCGTGCCTAAAAATGAATAAAGTGTCCGCATGTAGCGTAACTGGTGATATGTAAAACGCTCTGATCCAAAAATCTACTGTGATTCCGGGCAAATTACTTAATCTCTCCGTGCCTAAAATGAATAATGTGTCCGCATGTAGCGTAACTGGTGCTATGTAAAACGCTCTGATCCCCCTTTAAAGCAAACATTACATTAAATGAAGGCGGATGACGCGCAAAAATGTCACGGTCATTCCAGTCACCCGAGACCAGCGGTAAACACCTCCTGGGGGAATAGGCATCAGGCTCACAGCTGCAAAACAGGCAAGGTGCCCTCGGTAAGATTTATAAGCGGGAGGTCAAGTTGTTGGATGCGATGAGTACATTGATTAATTCTCCCTCTTAGCGCTCTTCATGACACTGGGATTTTTAATGCTGATTGCTACTGTGGGGAAAAATGTGATTGATTACAATGAAATATAGGCAAGTATAGCTGGTCAGGGGCGTAGCTGGAAGCAGTGCAGCATGTGCAGTAACACTGGAGAATGAAAGGCTGCGGGAACTCACCGGGATTTGAACCGGTGACCCGGAGGTTAAACACAGGTCTTACAGCAGAGGCATTAGCTTACTAAGCAACTAGACCCGGCTGTGACATGTTGTCTTATCATATCACGTTTCGATATGATACCATACAATATCATACCGAGGCATACAATATCCGATCTGACCAAGAACAATATTTATGCGGCTGTCACGCCTAAAAGTTATTAATTGCACATTAGGCAGGCACCTCCTACAAAACGAAGTTGGTCACGCCGAACTGGGGAACCTAGTTCAAATGCCAGTCCTGACTGAACATCCTGGGGTTCAGGGCACATCACTTAACCTCCCTGTGCCTAAATAACGTGCGTAATGTAATCTGATTCTTGCGCAAAACGCTCTGATGGCCTCGGGCAATTTCTCGCTATATAAAAATGGGAAAATAAATAAAATAATACTTTTTCATCAAACCATATGGAGTGAATTCAACATTTCCACATTTCACATTTCTTTAACATAATTTTAGTGTGACAGTCAGTCACCCACTCTGCTCATATTTGTTATTTGTACCTTTGCATCAATTTTCCCCACTGGTTTGGTGGCTGGTGCACTTAACATTATTACCAGGTTGCCAGACATTAGGCATCAGATTTGGTAGAGCCCCCTTCTATGGCATTCTTCGCCACTACATCTAGGGCTGCGCACACATGCCTTGAAGTTACACTGGAGCTGTGACCTGCGGAGGGGGCCACTGATGTAAGGGGCGGCACTGGGTTTAGTAATAAATTATGTATGGAGCGAAGAGGGGCACTTTTGCCCGGGGTAATGAGAGAATCCGAGAAGGAGGACATGGGGTGTGGGGGCGCCAAAAAACACTAAAGGGCCCTCCATGTATGTAGGTATAGGTTAGTTTCAGAGCAAAACCTCTCCTAAAGGCAGGCACACGTTTGCGTGTGAACATCAATGATATAGTAAACTAGAGTTTAGAGAGGTATCTGGTCCCGTAAGCAAAGTTATTGTTAAGGCAACGTGATGTTAAAGAAGAGCTTCAACCCTTACCTAAATTGGGGTCGAGTTAGGGTGATCCGTATGGATACAAGGATAGTGTTCTAGATCCTGGGCGCATAGGTGGTTCAACACAAACCCAGGGCCTGTTAATCAAATGCTACAAGTAGTCGGCAGCTATCATGGTGACACCCCCTGAAGTAGCATAGTAAAACATACCTCAAGCCTGCTCTGCAACCTGTTGTGCAGTCTTAACATGCTACTTATACCAGCAAATAAACCTTTTGTCAGCAGATATATTCCTTTAATGCCGTTTACGTCACCCTTAAGGCAGGCCCTAATCACTAATAGGGCAGGGGCCCTGGTAGTTCAACATAGGACATATGTGATTATGTTTGTATGTCCTGACAGTGTAAAGCTCAAAGTCATTTTATCACTGTTGCATGGCTCATTTCCAATAGTAGCTCTAGGTTACCTTCAGTGAAGTGGGAATTTAATTTACAATTCTGAGAGCGTAACATTTAGAGGTGGGAATTTTTTCTGCCTACCAGAGGGGCCTTTCCCAAAGTGTCCATGTCACATGACTGTGAATGGTTTCAGTGTTGACTCCCTTTCACACTCACTGGCCCATTTATTAATTAAATTTTTTTTTAAAAAAAAATGTAATTCTATAATCAACGTAGAATCAATTACATTTAATTAAAATGCAGATGTATTTGGTATGTCGGGATGTCAGGGCTGTCCCTTCTTTGATGCAATACTACACTATGAAGATCAACATTGCCAGACAATATTGGTTTGCTCCTAGTATATATTCGGGACGCGTAACTGTTCATTCTAAATTTACCTCATAACCGTGGAATTTGGCACAAAAAACAGAATATGTTGGAGCCTGGCGCAGCTATGTCATTATCATGAATATTGGGTGTAATTTGCCATTTCATCAGAGCAATTCGGGAATGTGTGCAGTTATTGCCTGTAAGTCTATGTTCCAGTCTGTAAAGATTCATGTTTAATGCGTTCACTTTTCCCATTGTGGGGTTATGAAGTTTGAATTCATTTTAGATATGAAGACGTCTGTAACGTAACCGCCTGCAGTTAACTTAAGGGTAAAGTTCACATATTACTGCATAATTTTCCTCAGGCTTGGTTTGGCCATGCATTATATTGGACAATGGGAGAAGTAGCCTCCAAGAGCATTGAATCTCGAGCCGCTTCACAGGCCTGCAATCTTGAAAGTATAATTATTCTGAGGATAATGCATGCCGGGTAGTTGGACAAGGATTGCATGTCACTACAGGTATTTGCAGTCAGCCTGGACGTTAATTTATTAACTGTCTACCTCCTACAATAGGAGTGGCAGCCACAGGTCGGCTGGATAAAAAGGGCGAAAAGCAGCAAGTAAGGAAAGCCACTAGGGTGCCAGATACGGGGTTTCTTGGCTTTGTGCCAGTCAGCTCACTACAGTGCATTTGTCTGGATCAGGCCTTCACATAAGCATTATGATAGATGGTGAGTTAACGTTGGGGGCCCAGCGTGCCATCAGCTGTGAATTAACTGGCAGTGGTAAGAGCGGAGGCTGATTCCCGGTCATACATGAACAGGGGATTGGTGCAGAGGTGGCGCCCAGCAGTGAAGTCTGTTCGGTCGGGGGGGGGGGGGGCGAGCGCGCCAGTAAGCTACTCGCCCTGTGGCGGGGTCCCAGGCAAGAAAAGGCTGTGGACTTCCTTTTTGGTATGGACTGGCTGCCCCTTGAAAAGGGCAAGCAGTCATTGTGGGGCTCTGGGCTGGCGGGAGAGGGGGGATTGACCTGCTGGTGGTCCTTGACCTCTCCTCCCCTACCCAAGATGCCTTGGTATATGTTTATAACATTGAAGGGGGTATACCCCAGTATGGTTGTCTCATGGAGGCACAATATTTATCTGCGGCTCCGTTGACCGGAGGGCGGTCAACTTAAGGAGAGCAGGCTATCTTGGTTGTGGCCTGCTGGCACAGCCCGAAGGTTAAGCAAAAGGCCCCTTGGAGAGTGGGTTGTAAATATAATGACAATGTACAACTTTGAGATTTATTTATATATATAATCAAGATGAATAAAGGATTAATAATCCAAGATGAATAAAGGATTAATGACACTGCTGGAAGTTTCAATAAAAGACTACGCGGTGAACGACAACAACTTGTTTCATGTCTTTTATGGGAGGGCGACTCGCACCCGGTATGCACACTATGACGGCGCCACCCGCTCCTAGGGGCGTGGCGCCCTTAGAGGGCATCCGGGTTGGGAGCCAGCTGTGATGTCCTCGAGGCAGCAACAGGACAGGGAGGAGCCAGTAAAGCTTGTCCAAGTGAGCCTATCACGGGAGCTCAGAGTCGTCAGGAAGGCAGGGTCGACCTTCCCTCCCCCGAGGGTATAAAACCTCCGGGGAGGCACAACTAACCCTCTTTGTCTTCTCCCACAGCTCCGGCGGCAGCAGACCAGCAAAAGAATTATCCACCTACCCATCCCTGCAACAAGGAGGAGCTTGGCGGGGTCCCAGGCAAGAAAAGGCTGTGGACTTCCTTTTTGGTATGGACTGGCTGCCCCTTGAAAAGGGCAAGCAGTCATTGTGGGGCTCTGGGCTGGCGGGAGAGGGGGGACTGACCTGCTGGTGGTCCTTGACCTCTCCTCCCCTACCCAAGATGCCTTGGTATATGTTTATAACATTGAAGGGGGTATACCCCAGTATGGTTGTCTCATGGAGGCACAATATTTACCTGCGGCTCCGTTGACCGGAGGGCGGTCAACTTAAGGAGAGCAGGCTATCTTGGTTGTGGCCTGCTGGCACAGCCCGAAGGTTAAGCAAAAGGCCCCTTGGAGAGTGGGTTGTAAATATAATGACAATGTACAACTTTGAGATTTATTTATATATATAATCAAGATGAATAAAGGATTAATAATCCAAGATGAATAAAGGATTAATGACACTGCTGGAAGTTTCAATAAAAGACTACGCGGTGAACGACAACAACTTGTTTCATGTCTTTTATGGGAGGGCGACTCGCACCCGGTATGCACACTATACACTCATACTGTAATGCAGCACTATTAGCTCCCTCCCGCAGGACCATGTCATGGCTACAGGCTCCCAGTAGCACGCGATCCCTCCCATTACCATGTGATCTTTCCCACCAGCGCGCGATCCTTCCCACCAGCATGCGATTCCCTCCTATTAGCGTGTGATCCTTCCCAGTAGCGTCTGATCCCCTCCCAGTAGCGTCTGATCCTTCCCACCAGGGTGCGGATCCCTCCCATTTGCGTGTGACCTTTCCCACTAGCGTGCGATTCCCTCCCATTGGCGTGTGATCTCTCCCACTAGCGTGCGATTCCCTCCCATTAGCGTGTGATCCCTCCCATTAGCGTGTGATCTCTCCCACCAGCGTGCTATCCTTCCCATTCGCGTGTGATCCCTCCCTGTAGCGGGCGATTCCCTCCCATTAGCGTGTGATCCCTCCCAGTAGCGTGCGATATCTGCCAGTAGCGTGCGATTCCCTCCCATTAGCGTGTAATCCCTCCCATTAGCGTGTGATCCCTCTCAGTAGCGTGCGATCCCTGCCAGCAGCGTGTAATCCCTCCCAGCAGCTTGTGATCCCTCCCAACAGCGTGAGTTTCCTTCGGCAGGACTTCTGAGTGCAGTGGCCTGTAACAGCTGGACGTTCTCAGCAGTGTGAGCTCCCTTCCATTAGCTCCCAGCAGCGTGCGATCCCTTCCAGTATAGTGTGATCCCTCCCATTAGCGTGCGATTCCTCCCATAAGTATGTGATCTCTCCCACCAGCGTGTGATCCCTGCCAGCAGCGTGTGTAATCCCTGTCAGCAGCGTGTGTGATCCCTGTCAGCAGCGTGCTATCCTTCCCATTAGGGTACGATCCATCATCCCTCCCATTAGCGTGCGATTCCTCCCAGTAGCGTGTGACCCCCCCCCCCCAGCAGCGTGTGATCCCCCCAGCAGAGTGTGATCCCCCCACCAGCTTGTGATCCCCCAGCAGCGTGAGTTTCCTTCGGCAGGGCTTCTGAGTGCAGTGGCCTGTAACAGCTGGACGTTCTCAGCAGTGTGAGCTCACTTCCATTAGCTCCCAGCAGCGTGCAATCCCTTCCAGTATAGTGCGATCCCTTCCAGTATAGTGTGATCCCTTCCAGTATAGTGCGATCCCTCCTAGTAGCCACTAGCGTGTGATCCCTTCGGCAGGGCTTCTAGAATGTTTGCTCCCCCAGCAGTGGCCTGTAACAGCTGGACGTTCTCAGCAGTGCGAGTTCCCTTTGGCAGTGCTCTAGTAGCGCTGCTGTAATTCTGCAGTGTTAGCTCCTACTGCACTGCCCTGGCACAGCTACAGGTACGAGCAATTTTTATCGAGGGGGATCCCTTAACGTATATCAAGGGAAATGAGGTACTTATACCTGACAAAAAGACACAATTCCCTTGACCCAATGGTTATAGAATATAACTATTCCTTCATTCACAGTGCATACATCGCAAAATGATCTACCTCCAGTGTTAAAAAAACATTTTATTATAAAAAAACTTTTATCTTTCACATTCCATTGTACAAAAATTGTTTAAAATCGCATAAAGCTTCACATTTATGACACATTAAAACAGAAAATTAATCCTCTACAAAAAGCATCCAGTACATAAAAATCACAGGGAGATTATCGACCGACAGGTTTCAACTATCACCAGCATAATCGAGACAAACACATAATGTAAGACATCATTGAGGCCTGACTCACCTTGTGGTCCTGAAAGACTCTTTGGTAACGATGTGAAAGGAGATGGGCTCATCGAAAAATGCAGAGGCAGACGTCGGATGACACCCCAACATCGTCTGGGAGCGCAACGTTGAGGTGGAGGAAGCAGCTGATCCTGCAGAGGCCCAGATGATCCTGTCCTGTTCGGAGGCAAGTTCTCCGGGGTAAAACAACAACATGATCCCAAAGCTTCACAGCCACAGAAGACTGCGACCGTGAATATAGTCAGCACCCAAACACAACTCATGGCTGTGTAGTGACCATGTGTACAGGCAGCACACTGTCCCAAAGGGGATCCAGCATTGAGCCCAGAGTGTCAACAACAACCCACCGGGACACCAATTTCTTCATGCCATGTCCAGATCTGACCAAAGCCTTTTGAGCCAAAACTGCTCATGCACAATCCTCTGGCCCCTACAGAGCTGGCAGGGTCCCCCACACTGAAGCCAACACAAGTACTGGAGCCGACACCAGCACTGAAAACATCAGCGGCACTGAAGCCTACATTTGCACCAAAAATAGCCTCCATGTAGAAGGCTTCCTAAACACTGAAGATACATCGACCCGAAACACCCTCGACAGCCAGCTCTGAATATTCGAAGCAACTGAATCGCCAGCATTAGATATTCGCTAAAAGCATTTGTTTATTCACCCACAGATGGGCAGAACCGCCACAAAGTTGCCGACAAAGCCACAGGACAAGCTTTCATGAAAGCTTCCAAGAAAGAGGAAATGTAATTTTAAGGAGTAGATTGCTTTGGAACTCCTCCACCACCCAAGCAGAAGAGACATCAGGACAGGGTCACTGGTCCTCTTCAGGCATGATCTCCTCCTCATCCTCCTTCACCACCACCACCACCTACTCAACCACCACTTCATGCCCCATCTCCCTCATATTCACTGGAGGGTTCATAAAACTATTCTTATGAGGAGGGCAGCCCACTTCATCAGGCCTATCCAAATAATTAATGCACTTGACAATCTGAGCCAAGGGACAACCCATGGCATGACTATGACTTTGATCCCTAGGATTTCCTGAAGCAGAGAGGCCATGACACCAGGCTAAAGGAGTGAGTGAAAGAAGACTTGTTGTAAGGTCTCACAGTCTATCACGGTCCCTCCAATCATGACGCCCAGGTTTTGTGTAGGTTTCTTGGCTGCTGCCGGGGCGTAGCTACCACTGATATAGCAGGCTCAGTGGCACCGGGACCCAGTGTACTGTGAGGTCCATTGAACGATGATACTTGCAACTACTTTCAAGAGGCCATTTTCCTTGCTGTACTCCAGGGCCCATTGTATACTGCTACACTATTGGGCCCCACAAACCTCACTGGCCTTGTTACTCAAAGTGCCCGGAATGGTCACAAACACAAACATACACCCTTCTCCAGCCCAGACGCCTGGGGCCAGGGCCAGTTAGATTCAGTTCGAACTAGCAAAGTGTTGGGAGTCTGACTTAACATAGGGCGGTCACAAGATATAGTGCTGAGCCCCCTCGCTACGCAGTCACCGCGACACCTCATGCTTGATCCCTACCTCGCAGCTACTGTTGCTGCCCTTCTACATTCTCCTCTTTGTTAGATAAACTGTTGGTATCAATTCCTAGATAAAACGGGAGTGGGCTGCACAACCTATAAAGTTTAATGGAATTGCATTTCTGTTCTGAAAAAAAATGTTTAGAAGTTTGCCGCTGTATGCTTAAGCGTGTAATGTAGTGAAGAGGGGTGAAATAGAGTCGCTTATTCTGGTATGAACTGTCTTTTGGGGACTGATTATTCCCCATGGAGGTAGTCAGAGTGCCTCGTTGGTTGTTATTTTGGTCAGTCTGTTGCAACACCTCTAGAATTAAGGAGCAAAGGCTGACAATATTGTGCTGCAAGAAAAAGAAAATTGTGCCGTTAAATGGGGCACATTTGGAGACCATTATATTTTGCTATTTTGTCATCTTAGCACACACTTGAGCTAGTCATTATTTTTTTGTTGAAATCTGCATATTTTTGAGTAAGTGGTGGATTATGTGTAAAGTGTGGTAAATCTATATTTATGTGGAAAACACCATGGCTGCAGAATTGCAGAACTCCATTGACCTTGGTCTGCTGCAGATGCTTGGAGACTCCTGCTTCCTTGTTCTCTCATAGTCCATTCCTAGAACCAGTGGTTTAACTTGCAGCACTTGCATTGCATTGATAGAGTATCCCACTTCCTCATAGCGCCCCAACTCAGCAGTCAATCAGAGGACTCTAGAAACAGGAAGCAGGCCACATCCTCACTGCCATTAAAACTGAGGCAAGAGGAACCAGAGGCTAGAAGGTAACACTTAGGGGCCCATTAGGATGGCAGGCGATAGCCATCGCCGGCCTGGCGGGGTGATCCGCACACCATCCTGCCATGAATGACCCCCCGCCACATTAGGATGGCTGGGGGGTCCGCGGCGGACGTAAAGACCGTCTGACGCTTTTACGCCGGTCATGGAAAGGCTCGTGGTCTTTGCTGTTGGAGGCCCGTAGCGGGCCCCCAGGGTGTTGGGAGGTGGGGGGGGGTGCCCATGAGGGGTACCTATGGTACCCCCCTGCATTTGCATGCACAAGGTGGCAGGCACCACACGGTGTCTGTCACGTTGTGCATTCAAATGCACAACATGCATTTTTAACATTGCGGTGGGTGCTGCTTACAGCGCCGCCCGCTGCAATGTTAAAATTGCAGGATGCGCCCACCTGTGTGGCAGGTGCATCCTAATTCGAATGGTGGGACCGCCGCGACATGGGTGGTCGGTCCCGTGCCCCGATGATGTGGCGGGCGGACAGGTGCTGGCAGCAGGCCAGAAGCCAGTGTCTAACTTTGTGGACCCAGACAATGCCTTCAGATCAGGTCAGACCTCAACTGTCATTAAAAACTTTGAGCCCAGGTGCTGTTGGCAGATCAGGACAGTGGCGGCTGCTCCACTATGGCGAAGGAGCATCACCCCTGTCAGCAGCCACAAAATGAAAAAAATTAAATAATAACAACAAGGTTTTATTATCATTTTTAAAACAAGTCTTGGGGGCGGGCCAGACGACAGGCTGAAGGGAGAGTGCTTCTGCATTTCAATTTCACAGCCCGTCTCAGGACAGCCAAACCGACATGCGCACTCCATGTCTCCAACCCGGGTTGCATTGCAGGGTTGGAGACATGCAGGCACAGGCTCACAGTCTCTCTGGGAGCGCAACTCGAGGTCACTCAGGCCAATCCTGATGCTGCTCTCATGCATGAGAGCAGCATCTGGATTGGCCGCAGTGGAGTATGGGACCCTGTGCAGTGCAGCAAAAGAGCACTGAGTCAGCGATGCGGAGAGCGCAAGGTAAGTGTTTTTCTTTTCTTTTCCCTCTGCGTCGTCTGTCCCCCTCAACCCAGCCATTCTGCCCTGAAACCAGCCGCCGCTGGATCAGGACAGACCCCTACTGTCATTAAAGGTGAGGCCCAGTACTGGCTTCAGAAGGCCGAGATATTGGCTGTAGATCAATCAGTTCAGCCCTCCCCTGCGTCATTAACGCTGTGGGCCCAGGCACTGGTTCTAGATCAGGTCAGACCCCCCACTGTCATTAAAGATGTCGGTCTTGGCGCTGCCTCCAGATTAGGTCAGACCCCCACTGTCATTAAAACTGATGGCTTAGGCAAAGGCAAGGAGATCAGAATCCCACCATCACCCAAGCAAGACAGGACTCAACTGTGTTTAAAGACGCCGTCCGGTGAATGTACACAGGTAGTCTCAAAACCCATGCAGGCATTAACAAACAAAGGAATGTGTAAGAACTCTTTACACACAGGATTCTTCTTACTTAAAGTATTTGTACAGAAGAAAGACTGCAGCTCAGACTGCTTGCTTCCCGTCCTATCTCTGCCATGTCATCACATTCCAAACTTCGAGCCAGTGTTGGAATGTGATGACCCGAGTCAGAGCCAAGTACAACACGACATTTCTTTCCTTTAGCAAAAGCTAAACAATAAGAACAAGGGTTACAGAAACCTTCAATTAATATCTAATCAAATAAAAAATAAAAAAAATAAAGTAAAAGAAAGCTGCCATCTAAAGAATAACCATTGCAAGGATAACAGAAACGGAGTAAACTCAGCAAAAATGTACACAGGGTACAATGTAAAACAGTGACCAAAATACTGGCCCTATTATATAATCATCAAACTCCTTCGGAACCTGCACTTGTCTACCTGTGTGTGGCAACGTTTTCTATGGCAGTTCCTCAATTGGAGGGTGTGGCTCTGCTTGAATTTGAGGTTGAGATACTGCAGCGAGGATTCACACTCATGCTTTCATTGTCAACCTCAGTGTGAACCTCCAACACCCATCCCTTGGGTTTATTACCCTGGACACCCTTGACATTGATGCTAGGACACCCATCTATCTGACTTGTGACCAGTTTACTAAAATACCAAACCTTTCCATCACTCAGTTTTGCTGAATTGTTGAACGTAATCCTTTTAAACGGCTTCATAAGTTTGCTGAGACCCTTCCTCTTTTTATGTTGTTTGTTGACCTTGATCCAATCCCCTACAGACAACTTTACTTCTTTCACACCATGCTTCTGATCATAATATTTTTGGTATCATGCAGGTGCCGTATCAATGTTTTCTTTAAACTTTTGAAAGGAAGGAGAGTACCCCGTCACAGTGGGAGACATGTGGTACCACAACACGAATTAATTGCATTCCAGTTCCCAATCCTTAAAGCTCTTAGTAGCCATTTGGATACTTCTGATCAGATCTCCATCAAAGCAGTCCTCTGCACCACTGGCTACAAAGAAGTATGTATGCTTCCAAATGATATTATTTCTAGACTCAAATTGTGGCCCATATCACCAAGTAGGGATTTAGTAATACCTTCACGCTGGAACGTTTCATCAAGGAATTTAAGAAGAAATGTGACGTCAGCCTTTTCCATTATACAATAAATCCAACAGCAGCACATATTGTGCCACACAATTGTGATCTAAAATGGGGAACAGAAAATCTACAGCTAACTCTTCCCATGTCCCTCTGGGGCATTCCAGAGGAGATAATGGGGATCAGAATGTAACCTAGGTTTTGTCTGCTTTGAACATTCCACGCAATCATGTACCACTCAGTCCATCTCAATATTAATACCAGGCCACCAATTTTGGATTGGAGCCTTCATGATTAATCCCTGATTTTATCGGTCTCTCTTCACCTTCCATATCCTTGTCAATGGCCATTTACTGGACAAATAATTCTGTACTTAATTAAGTGCAACATTGGTTTTATAGCACACTTCCCACTGATCTTTTGAGATCACTACTTTGGCATCATTATCCATTAGTGTCACAATGTGGTCTTCTCTCATTACACTAAGGGACAGATTTACAAGCCTCTTGCGACACTTTTACACCGCCATTGCGTCACTTTTGTGACGCAGCGGCCGGGTAAACCATGTGCCACGTTGCACCTTATTTAAAACGTAACGCATCTAGGTAGATGCGTTACGTTGTAAAGCCGTGCGCCACATGAAACCTGCGTCAGGTTTCATGTGGGCGTTCCGGTGCAGGGTGGGCGTTCCGGCGCTGGAATGCCATGTAAAAGTGATGCAGTGAAATCTACAAGATTTCACTGAGTCACTTTTTCGGCCATGTTGCGACAAAACCCTGCGCCTGCTTGAAGCAGGCGTAAGGCTTAACGCACCATGTTGGACATGGGCAGGGTTGGAACAGTGCTGGAGTGGCGTCGCGCCTGTGACGCAACTCCAGCACTGTGCCAACCTTACGCCAGCAGATGCGACACGCATCTGTTTATCCTTGCGCCATGATGCACCGCATTGTAAATGCAGTGCATCTGCGGTGGCGCAAGGGTATACTTGTGTGACGCATCTTTCCTGGCGCATCTCTGCTGATTTGCAGGGATGCGCCAGGAAACGTAAATCGACCCCTCAATCTCTGTCGCTTGCAAAGGACCCGTGCTTCAAAAAATCGGCAACCTTATTCTTGGACTATAAACACATTCCTCTCGAGGAAAAAGAACCACACATCAATAACTCAGTGTCAAAATAAAAAATAATATAGTGCGAGTAAATAATAATAACATATATCAATTAAGTTCAGGGGTGCTTTTATCACTCTAGAGCACCTACTACCAAAAGATGCGATTCACAAAGAAGAAGCCTAATGTGTGTACAAGCTATAAAGAATAGAGCATCGATAAGCACACCTTTTAACAATTAGAGTCTCCCCATGTATCGGATATGTAAAATTGGTCTGAATCGCAAATACCACACATAAATCACTGGATTAGTCATTTGCTCAAAAAAGTATTCTATTTGATGTTCTGGACCATACTAAAATACACAGAGTCCACACTTGTTTAGATTCTTCAATTTGGCGTATTTTTTTTCTTTTCTTGTGGTATTATATCCAGCATGAAAGACTACCACTATGCCAACACGTGTTTCGTCTCCCCCTTAGACTTTATCAAGGCGATTGTCAAATTGATTGTTGTCCATCCGTGTTAAAAGGTGGATCAAAGTGGTCTATCTCTCCTGAATGGATTTGTATCCAAAGCTTGAAACCGTGTACATTACTCATCACAGGAATCCTCATTGATCTCCAGACAGTGAAAGTACACCCGTCAATTATTACAACTGGGTGTTAGTGAGCTCGGAAGAATGAAATCATCAATCCATCTCCTTTCCGTGTAAGTCAGCAATACAAAAGCTGGTAGGGAACCCTGATAAGCTCCTCTACGCAGTAAGATCATAGTAACTCCTTCAACCGGTGCTCGTTCTCGTTGTTGTGGCGTCTTATTCTTGGACCCTGGTAAAAAATGTGTACTTTCAAGTTGCATTACAGTAATCTCAAGGACATCTTTAGCTAACTATTGAGTAACCTTCTCCTCTGATTAGAATTTTAGTATGTGAATTATGGTCAGTACGGATTACCACTTCAGATTCCCACAAAGACAGCCTGGACTTGTTATGTTATGTTATGTTAAAATCATTTGTACCGCGCACGGTTTCATGGCGCTTGTTGACATCCAGCACACAAGCCAACATTTCTCTTTCAATAATTAAAAACTTTTCTTTGTGTTGATAATAAATAAAAATAATAATAGGCACACTTATAAAGCGCAATGGTTACACTAAAGACAGTGTGTCCCCGCACTGCGTTAATGTTGCCGAGATACTGCTACCCTCCACCACCACCCTACATATCTCGTGGGAAGAGGTACGTTTTTCCTGAAGCAGCTCTCTTGGTTGAAATGTGATGACATGAGTCAGAGCCAAGTACATGACACACTGTTCTCGTATGACTGCAGATGGTGATGGTCAGTGATACTGGACTGTGTGAGAACTGCCTTATTTTTCTATACACTGGATGACCCTTCTAGAATGTGAGTTTCCAGAGTACTGCTATATCCAAAATAATTGTTAGGGGTTTCATAATTTTGCTTCATGCCACTGCCCTGAGCGGGGCATGTTTTCAGTATTCTTCCTGTTGCTGCCACCAGCTGGCATCGGGACCTCTGGTTGGCTAAAGAAAAAAGGTTAGGAGTACAGCTGAGGGGCAGCAGGGAACTTGTCTTGGTCATCCAGTGAAGAGGAGAGGTGCGCGTTTCAGAGCTCAAGTTCAGGGAGTTCTCGCTACTGATCCCAGTAGGAGGGAGGGATTATTAACACTTAATTTGTGCTGGTGGACACCTCACTTTTGGGGACTGAGACTTACTTTTCATCATCAGATTTTGACCTAGAGCAATAGAGAGAAATGAGGAAAAGGGAGAAAGGAAGAAGAAAAAGGTAAAAAATTAGTGAAAAGAGAGAATGTAGGGATGAAACGGACACCTTATTGGAAGTCCAGTAGATGAAAGTGATTTATAAAGCACCCGCCAAGCAACAACGGATATTACAAATGAGTGAAAGCGAACAAGCAGTGAGGAGAGGAAGAGGAACGGTGAAAGTGGTGGGATGAGCATAGAGGAGTGAAGCAAAAGATTGCAAAGGCAAGGTGTGGAGGCAACTCTACTGGGGCACAGCTCATAGGTGCTGGAAGAAGGGGTGTGGTGCTGCAGCACCCCCAAAATGCTGGAGTTTGAACGTGAATAAGCCCTAATGACTTTACACTTTACCTTATAGAGGTGAAATGTGAGGCTTTGTCTTCTGATAAATTGGTGCTTATTCTTTTAACATAAATATTGGCGTTTTTTTCTTTCTCTGACTGCAAAGGTGGAGGATTTTATAATGTGAACTAAGTGACAACCTTGCTGAGTGTGAAAGGAAAGACTGCAAGTTGTTAATTGTTTTTAGCACACAATAAAACTTGACATTTACAAATATTTCAAAATGAATCAGCAGTTACAAAAACACACATGCAGATCTTTTTACTGTAATTCTGAGGTGTGGTGGAAACAAATATTTTAATCTGATCACAACAAACCAACCCACTTTATTTACTTGGTGAGGCATAAATGATAAATATGAACTGAAACCAGATTTCTGGACATTATCTTTGTGCGTTGTTTAGTGTTATTAGTAAAACTATATGTCTTTGCAAATGTATTGGCCATTTGAATGGACGATGTGTCATCTGTAAATGACACTGCGCTGCCACACCATGTATCAGTAATTGTATTTACAAGTGTGCTCCTAAATGCACCACTAGGACCATACCACACCCTAACAACTCATTTGTCACACTTTTCTTTGTGTGGCACTTGGATTTTTCACAACCTCTATGAATGCAGTGACGTAACACTGATGGCAGCACCCCCACTCCGAAAAATGTTCCAGCACCACTGCATAGCTGCCAAGTTTTCGAGGTTCATGTGTGATGTACTGCTCCAGTGCAGACTTTTTTCTCTGAATTCTAGGACGTGTCCTGTTTTATAATGAAATAAAACTACAACTCCCAGAATTCAAAGAAAAAAACCTGAACTGATGCAGCACATCACTCATGGACCTGGGAAATTTGGTAGGGCAGCCACTGCGGCAGTGTTGCAGACCATGGTGCAAGGGAGTAGCTGGGGTAGCATCAGATGGCTTGGAGAAATTAGGGGCATGGGTGAGGCTGGGGTGCAGATAAGCTTATTAGTTGGAGAAATAGGGGGCGTGGGACCTCTAAGGGAGGTTTTGTGACCTTGCAGATCCGACCCATGGAAAAGTCCTCTGCAGAGTCTTCCTCCAGCTTCGTTGGGCACTTTAGGGCGTCACCGTGTTTACCTGGCTCCCGAACCCTCAGCGTTGCAGGGGAGCCGGTACCCGCACCCTCTCTACATGATTTGGGAAGTCGTGAGACCACCAGACGTTAGTTTGTGGGGCAAATTCATGTTTTAATTGAATCATAGACGTTTTAGAACTAAAGACGTTGTCACCCAAGACCACCACCCTTGAGTGCAACACCACCTGAACATCTGGCTGAAAAATGGCAAGAATTTCCTGCTCTGTAAATATGTACTCTATAATTGTCCAAGCCTATTCGCTGTTAAAATATAATCCTGAGTGAATTTGCAATTTGTATTTATATTTTTATCTTTAATCACTAGTATATGTAGTAGACCTTTGTACTTACTACCATTCCTATGTGATTTTAGAGTTTATCTGTTTGTATCTCTTCCTTGACTGACTCTACAACTTGTACATTTGCAAAAAAAAAATCTGTTTATATCTCTTATGTAACTCATGTAATCCAAAGTCCTTATGTAAAGCAACTGGTTCTTTTGTAAAGCGCTCTGACACCTTCGGGTAATATTCGCGCTATATAAAATTGCAATAAATAAAATAAATAATCAAAAACCCTGACCCAGGATGTGCTCCGCACAGCCCCAGAGGCCAGCTCTGCTTCCCATTCCGCCGTCTGGCATGACATATTTCTAGGCCCACGCCCGGCTCCGCAGACTCCCAGCCTAGGTCCTTAGAGTGGCGTCTCCCAATCTGGAGTGGGTGTATTGTTAAGCGATCCGTTGTTTATCACACAAAGGGCAGTTCTGAGTGGACCCCCCCCACCCCACCCTCCCCTCGGGCCTCTGGGAAACAGAGAACATTAATCAGACCTCTCTCCCACAGGACGCACGGCACGGAGCAACTTCCCACCAACAGCCTCGCTTCCACGCCGAGAAATGCTGCAATTACTCTCCGGAAATAGCATCACTCCCGGTACGTTTTCATCCGAGTTAATTTCATAATGAGGTGTGGCGACCACATCATATGGTTAATTGGGGAGGGTTAAAGAGGAAGTGATGCTAGTTGCGTGATGCACTGCTATGTCACAGATACAGGCTCCCAGCAGGTGAGTTCCCACCGGCACGGCTCTTACACTCATACTGTAATTCAGCACTTTTAGCTCCCTCCCGCAGGACCATGTCATGGCTACAGGCTCCCAGCAGCACGCGATCCCCTCCATTACCATGTGATCCTTCCCCCCAGCGCGCGATCCTTCCCACCAGCGTGCGATTCCCTTCTATTAGCGTGTGATCCTTCCCAGTAGCGTGTGATTCCCTCCCAGTAGCGTGTGATCCGTCCCATTAGCGTGTGATCCCTCCCATTGGCGTGTGATCCCTCCCAGTAGCGTGCTATCCTTCCCATTAGCGTGTGATCCCTCCCAGTAGCGTGCGATCCCTCCTATTAGCGTGTGATCCCTCCAAGTAGCGTGCGATTCCCTCCCATTAGCGTGTGATCCCCTCCCATTAGCGTGTTATCCCTCCCAGTAGCGTGCGACCCCTCCCAGTAGCGTGCGATCCCTCCCATAAGCGTGTGATCCCTCCCAGTAGCGTGCTATCCCTCCCAGTAGCGTGCTATCCCTCCCATTAGGTGTGATCTCTCCCACCAGCGTGCGATCCCTCCCAGTACGTGCTATCCTTCCCATTAGCGTGCTATCCTTCCCATTAGCGTGCGATCCCTCCCATTAGCGTGCGATCCCTTCCACCAGCGTGCGATCCCTCCCACCAGCGTGCGATCCCTCCCACCAGCGTGCGATCCCTCCCAGTAGCGTGCTATCCTTCCCATTAGCGTGCTATCCTTCCCATTAGCGTGCGATCCCTCCCATTAGCGTGCGATCCCTTCCACCAGCGTGCGATCCCTCCCACCAGCGTGCGATCCCTCCCAGTAGCGTGCTATCCTTCCCATTAGCGTGCGATCCCTCCCAGTAGCGTGCTATCTCTCCCAGCAGCGTGTGATCCCTCCCATTAGCATGTGATCTCTCCCAGCAGCGTGTGATCTCTCCCACCAGCGTGTGATCCCTGCCAGCAGCTTGTAATCCCTACCAGCAGGGTCCTATCCTTCCCATTAGGGTACGATCCATCATCCCTCCCATTAACGCGTGATTCTTCGTCGTTCCTCCATTAGCTTTTGATCCCTCCCAGCAGCGTGCCATACCTCCCAGCAGCGTGCCATACCTCCCAGCAGCGTGCGATTCCTCCCAGCAGCGTGCGATTCCTCCCAGCAGCGTGCGATCCCTCCCAGCAGCGTGTGATCCCTCCCAGCAGCGTGAGTTTCCTTCGGCAGGGCTTCTGAGTGCAGTGGCCTGTAACAGCAAGACGTTCTCAGCAGTGTGAGCTCCCTTCCATTAGCTCCCAGCAGCGTGTGGTCCCTTCCAGTATAGTGCGATCCCTCCCAGTAGCCACTAGCGTGTGATCCCTTCGGCAGGGCTTCTAGAGTGTTAGCTCCCCTGGCAGTGGCCTGTGACAGCTGGACGTTCTCAGCAGTGTGAGCTCCCTTTGGCAGTGCTCTAGTAGCGCTGCTGTAATTCTGCAGTGTTAGCTCCCTACTGCACTGCCCTGGCACAGCTACAGGTACGAGCAATTTTTATCGAGTGGGACCCCCTAACGTATATCAAGGGAAATGAGGCACTTATACCTGACAAAAAGACACAATTCCCTTGACCCAATGGTTGTAGAATATAACTATTCAACCATTCACAGTGCATACTTCGCTAAATGATCTACCTCCAGTGTGAAAAAAACATTTTATTATAAAAAAAACTTTTATCTTTCACATTCCATTGTACAAAAATTGTTTAAAATCGCATAAAGCTTCACATTTATAACACAATAAAACAGGAAATGAATCCTCTACAAAAAGCATCCAGTACATAAAAATCACAGGGAGATTATTGACCGACAGGTTTCAACTATGACCAGCATAATCGAGACAAACACATAATGTAAGACGTCATTTTGGTCAAATACAAATGCACATCAAGTTGGATTGAAGAACACTTGAGTTAATACATTGCTCTCATCAGTATTTCACTCTGATGTGTGTCTATCCTTCGATTGTGCTACTAATGGCGTCGACGCGTTTCGATGGTATCATATATATTGTCTCATCTTTATCAAGACACAATACTTTTTGTCTCTTATTTAGTTCACTTGCTGTGTATCTTCTCCCCTAAGCAAAACAAATTAATAAAATCAGTAACCAAATCTCTCTATACATTATCCATTTTCACCAAATGACCTTTTACCCCGTTTCTTTATATCTCAATCCTATGGTGACATATACCATCATTTCATTCATTTAGTTACAGTTACTACAGCTATTGCTACTAGTAGCGCTGCTGTAATTCTGCAGTGGTAGCTCTCTACTGCACTGCCCTGGCACAGCTACAGGTACTCGGTAGTGTGAGCAGGGCTGGCTTTAGGTCAGTGCGACTGGTGCGGCCGCACTGGGCGCTGAACTGAGGAGGGGGCGCTGACCTAAAGGGGAGGGGGGCTGTATTTAGCAATAGCTGATGATTGGAGAAATGAGGGGCACTTTTGCCAGGTGGGAATGAGAGAATCCAACGAGGCAGTGATGGGGTGTCAGGGTGCCAAAAATGATTGTCGCACTGGGCGCCGCTAGGGCTAAAGCCGGCCCTGAGTGTGAGCTGCCTTCAGCAGTGCTCTCAGCACAGTGTGAGCTGCCTTCAGCAGTGCTCTCAGCACAGTGTGAGCTCCCTTCAGCAATGCTCTCAGCACAGTGTGAGCTCCCTTCAGCAGTGCTCTCAGCACAGTGTGAGCTCCCTTCAGCAATGCTCTCAGCACAGTGTGAGCTCCCTTCAGCAGTGCTCTCAGCACAGTGTGAGCTCCCTTCAGCAGTGCTCTCAGCACAGTGTGAGCTGCCTTCAGCAGTGCTCTCAGCACAGTGTGAGCTCCCTTCAGCAATGCTCTCAGCACAGTGTGAGCTACCTTCAGCAGTGCTCTCAGCACAGTGTGAGCTGCCTTCAGCAGTGCTCTCAGCACAGTGTGAGCTCCCTTCAGCAATGCTCTCAGCACAGTGTGAGCTCCCTTCAGCAGTGCTCTCAGCACAGTGTGAGCTCCCTTCAGCAGTGCTCTCAGCACAGTGTGAGCTCCCTTCAGCAATGCTCTCAGCACAGTGTGAGCTCCCTTCAGCAATGCTCTCAGCACAGTGTGAGCTCCCTTCAGCAGTGCTCTCAGCACAGTGTGAGCTCCCTTCAGCAATGCTCTCAGCACAGTGTGAGCTCCCTTCAGCAGTGTTCTCAGCACAGTGTGAGCTCCCTTCAGCAGTGCTCTCAGCACAGTGTGAGCTCCCTTCAGCAATGCTCCTGTAGCGCTGCGATCATTCTGCAGTAGTTGCTGTCTTCTTCAGTGCCCTGGCACAGCCACAGGTATCCTGTAGTGTGAGCTCACTTTTTCCCTGCTCTCAGCAGTAACCATGCAGTGTTAGAAAACTCCTGCAATGCCTTATCACAAGTACAGGATACCAGCAAAATCAGCTGCCTTAGATAGTGCTCTTTTAGTGCCACAGTATTTACTATTCCAAGATGATAGATGCCACTTGGAGCGAAATATATACAAGCATTGGCAAAGCCAATAGGTCTCGCCCAGGTCTTTAAGTGGAATAAATAAACGGGAGGGTCTCTCAAAGGGGAGTGGCCAATGTAATTAGAGGGTTGCGTAAAAAGTAAGCTAAAAATCTGTGCTTAGCATAGTGTGCTGCCGGACTGGTAATTTGCTGCTTCTATCATGGCATCCAGATATATAATACAATAAGTATCATAACACTTACAACAAGCCAGGACTTTTTGCTTTGCCAGTGGTTGTTATATGCATAAGATAAATAAGCATCAAGTATAGCTTCCTTATATAGAATATTGAACATGCTTCTGTTCTGAAATGAGACTATGAAAGAACTATAAGAAGGTTTTTTTTTCATCCTGAGGGTAGGGGCAAAAATGGACAGCCCGATAGAGACCCGTCTCACCACCTGCTTTGTAGAACTACCGGTGCTGAGAACCGGTAGGACCCGGCCCACTGCCCTGGTCTCGCCTATACAAGAGCTATAGGTTTTGGCGATGTGTTTTTATGATGTTTTACACCAGTGTGGCTGCTGTTCAGCATAGCTAAAAGTTAGTGGTGTGGAGTGTCCTAGAGTCAAGTGAGGGAGTAGAGTGTTATAGAGTGGAATGGGAGAGTAGAGTATCGTAGAGTGGATTTCTTGGCGTAGAGTGTCGCAGAGTGAAGTAGAGGGAGTAGAGTGTCATACAGTTGAGGTGAGTCGAATTCAATGGTTTAGTGACAGAGTATCGTAGAGTGCAGTAGCATAGAGTGGAGTGGATTGGAGTAGAAGGGGTGGATTGTATTGCAGTAGAGTGGGGTGATTGAGTGGGGTGAATTGAAATGGGATGAGGTTGATTGGAGAAGATGGATACGATTGGGTTGAGTTGGGTGCATTGGATTGAAGTGATATGACTTGAGTGTGGTGAATTGTAGTGGAATGGGGTGGATTAGATTGGACTGGAGTGGGGTCGATTGGACTGGAGTGTGGATTGGACTGGAGTGTGGTGGATTGGGGTGGGGTCGGCTGAATGAATTGGTGTGGGATGGGTTAAACTGGGGGGTTGAGGTGGACTGAACTGGATGATTGCATTGGGTAGAGTGGGGTGGATTGGAGCAGAGTAGGGTGGGGTAGATTTGGGTGGATTTAGTCGGGTGGATTGGATAGGGGTGGAATGGAGTGGATTGGAGTGAGGTTGACTGGATTGAAGTGGGTGGATTGAAATCAGGTGGATTTGATAGGGGTGGGGTGGACTGGAGTGGGGGATTGAATTGGACTGTGGTGTTTCAAATTGGATTGAGGTGGGGTGTGGTAGGTCGGATTGCGGTGGGATGGATAGGAACAGGGTGAATTGGATTGAGTCGGGTGGACTGGATTGGAGTGGATTGGATAGGTTCGGGTGGATTGGACTGAAGAGGATTGGATGGGGTGGGTGGAGTGCAGGGGCGGCTCCTCCACTAAGGCGGAGGAGCGTCGCTGCACTGCTTTAAAGCAGTGGAAAGTAAAAATAAAATGATAATATCCTTCCGTTATAATCATGTTATTTTGACTATTTTAGTTGCACTGCAGTGTATCCCCACTGATAGGGCAGGACGGGGCGGGGCCGGCCTCCCCTGACGTCGCGGTCGGAGGAGTGATGTTTACACCTAAAGTGCGCAGGAAGGTTTGGTTGGCCGTCTCAGCCGACCAAACTGTCATGGGCACTGTGCATGTTCTCCACAGGCTGTATTATACAGCCTTAGTGGAGAACAAGCCCAGCCTCCAATCCCCTGTTTGAGCTATGAACCACGGCGCTCAGACCAATCACAATGCTGCTTAAGGCAGCATTGTCTGCTTAAGGCAGCATTGTGATTGGTCAAGGAATTCTGGGAGGCTGGGTGCTTCCTGGTGGAGAAGACACTGCATCTGCGACGGCTACCGCAACTTCCAGGTGAGGTTTCTTTTTTTGTTCTTGTTTATTATTTTTTATCCCCCCCCACACCCGGTTGGTAGCAGTTGCTACTGGTGGGGTGGGTGCATTTTTGGATTGGGTTGCAGTGGGGTGGATTGGATAGGACTGGACTTGAGTGGAGTGAATTGTGGTGGATTGGACTGGAGTGGGTTGGGTTGGACTGGAGCAGGGAGGATTTGAGTGGGGTGAATGGATTGGTGAGAATTTGATTGAAGTGGGTGGGTGGATTAAGGTGGTTTGGATTAAGGTGAACTGGAATCGATAGAGTGGGGTGGATTAAGGTGAAGTGGATTGGAGTGGGGTGCATGGATTTGATTGGAGTGTGGTGGACTGGATTAATTGGATTGGGTGGAGTGGGGTGGAGTGAACTGAGGTGGGTGGATTGGATTGGGGGTGGAGTGGACTTGAGTAGAGGAGGGGGTGGATTGGAATGGAGTGAGGTGTGTTGGATTGGAATAGAGTGCAGTGGATTGGAGTGGGGTAGAGTAGGGTGGGTTTGATTGGGGTGAATGGATAGGGGTGGATTGGATTGGAGTCGGGTGGGGTAGACGGGATGGGTTGGATTGGAGTGGAGTGAATTGCAATAGGGTGGGGTGAGGTGGACTTGACTGGAGTGGGGTGGGGTAGACTGAGTGGGGTATGGGTTGGAGTGGAATGGGGTGAGTTGAGGTGGATTGTATTGGAGTAGGGTGGGTTGGATTGGATTTGAGTGGGATGGATTGCATTGAGGTGGGGTGGATTGTATTGACAAGGGTTGGATTGTAGTGAGTGTGGTGAATTGGAGTGGGGTGGGTTGGCTGGAGTGGGTTGGCTGGAGGGCGGCTGATTTGAATTACACACAAGCTTACTGCCCTGTTAGGTTTTATGAGTTCACTGTACCATTATGGGTGTTATGACAGTTTGTACAGCAACAATTGCTATGACACACGGATGCAGTCGGAACTACAAACATGGCCGCAGTGATGTTGGACCCGGCCTCGTGGCGTGGCCCGTCTCTGTCCCTCAGAACCCTGCGAGCGTAGGCCTGTACCCTGAGCCCCTGCGCAGCGTCCCCGTAAGAATAGCCTGCACCCAGCAGCCTGGTCGTCTCACCCCCGATGAGCCCGAACCCCCGTAAACCCACGACCAGGCCGCAAGTCCCCGTCCCGCTCCCGGCTCCGAGCGCCTAGACCTGGCATGCCCCACAAGGCCCGGACGCCATCTTCCCTCCCCGACATCCCTGTCTCCCTGGGCCTAGCGTGACCCCGGCCCCAGCGAAACCCAGACTCCAAAGGCGCGCCAGTCCCAGCCGGGGGGTAAAGAGCTCCCCGAGTGAGATAAGCCAGGGAGGTTCGATGGCACCTCCGGCCTCCCCTGAGGGGGCTGGTATCTGTCACACCTTGGGCCTCCCCTGTGGGCCAGTTTCGATCACCCCTCTGGCCTCCCCGAGGGCTGGCTCCAGACCCGCTGGGCGTCTGGGAATTCCCAGACCCAGCTTTCCAAGGGATCAAAGAGCCAACCGCCGGACCTCGCCAACGACCAGCCCCCAGGGCTTGAGACTTCCGCCTGCGAGGGCCCGGAGATCAAAGAGCAGAAGGACTATAACTGGGCCCGCCCGACAACTAGCGGGCAGTTGTATCTTGGACCTGAAGCCCTGCTGATCTGATCGCGGCTGACCCTAAAGAAGAACTCATCTGGAACCTCGGAGCCCTGCTGACGCTGTCGCGGCTCAAGCTGAACTGAACCCTCGGAGCCCTGCTGACGCTGTCGCGGCTCAAGCTGAACGGAACCATCGGAGCCCTGCTGACGCTGTCGCGGCTCAAGCTGAACTGAACCATCGGAGCCCTGCTGACGCTGTCGCGGCTCAAGCTGAACTTGCACCACCGGAGCCCTGCTGACGCTGTCGCGGCTCGACCTCAAAGACCATCCGAGCCCTGCTGACGCTGTCGCGGCTCTCACGAACCTCTCCAGATCGAGCCCTGCTGACCTCGTCGCGGCTCGAGGAGTACTCTGGTCCGGCTGGACCATCGAGACTACCATCACGACCGAGCCGACTCGACGGAGGTGAGGCAACCAGTACGACTATCATCCCGTACCCCCCGGCTCGAGGATTGAGAGCTGTGCGTAGGGTACAGCTCGTATTGACCAAGAGACTAAAAGACTGTCCCGCTTCCCCCTTCCCGAATCCTCCAAGACTTTGTGGTCCCTTGACCCCTGTGTATATAAGAGTGCTTCCTCGCTATTTGCTTATATAAAGATCTTGTTACTAAAACCCACCGGTGTGGTGTCTGTTCGTAGTGTGGTGTGAGCTCAGTGTGTACGATCCTAGACCCGAAGTCCTCCCCGGTGAGGACCTCACAATCAAGACTCGGCAAGTTCTGTGGGAGAGGTGGGTCCTGGTGTGGTCGGGTGAGCACCACCTGACCCTCGGAGATCGCCCCTTCCTACATTGGTGGCAGCGTCGCGATAAGAACCTACGTCTAGGGATCGTACAGTACTGACACACTACCCGAACTAAGAAGCAGCCATGAGCGTCACAACCGACAAAACCACCTTCCAGATGGAGCTTCTGGGAGACTATTCGCACCGTGAGCTCAAGCAATTCTGCAAGGATCTCCGTATTCCGTCAACGGGATTAAACACCAAAGAGGACTTCCAACAAGCTCTAACAGCCTGGGTGGAGGCCGGAGCACAACCTCCAGCACCGACAGAAGCAGATGGAGGGGAAGCCCCTCTGATCGAAACCCACGCCCCAGAGCAAGAAAGAACAGAGTCCCCGACGCGGACTCCCAGCACGGAGAGAGGTCTATCTCGAGAAGAGATGGCCGACCGAGAACGCAACCGAAGTCACGAGCTAGAACTAGCCCGTTTGAAGATGGAGGAAGAACTCAAGCTGGCCGAGAAAAAGCTAGCCATCGAGCAGTTGCGGCTGCAAGGAGAACTGGAGGAGAAGAAGCTCCAACGAGAACATGACGGAAAGAAGCTCCAGCTGGAGCACGAGCGCAGCATATTGGAAATAGAACTAAAAGCCCGGAACGAAGGCAGCAAAACAGCAGCGACCCGAGAGGCCATTCCCCCGGTGGAACCAAAGGTCCACATCCCCAAGGACGTGGTCAAAGAATATTATAAAAACGATGACATCCAGCAATGGTTCAAGGCCTACGAGGTCGCCATGACCTCCCACCGAGTTCCGCAGAAAGATTGGGGAGCCGGGCTGTGGGGTCGATTCCTGAGTAAGGGGAGAGACACCCTACTCGACCTACCGTCTGCCGAACAGACCTCCTACAGCCACATGAAAGAGGCCCTCCTCACCAGGTACGGGCTCACTCCAGAAATGTACCGCCAACGCTTCCGGGACTGCAAGAAGATCCCCGGCACCACCTGGGTCGAATATGTCAACTTCTACAGCCGGGCCCTGGAAGGGTGGATCAAGGGCAGCAAAGTATCCACCTTCGAGGGGCTCATTGACCTCATTGCCTACGAACATTTGTCTCTGAACTGTTTTGTGGAACTCCGACAGCACCTCCTGGACAGCAAGTTGGCTGACCCCCGGAAACTGGCCATCGAGGCCGATCGCTGGGTGAGCACCAGAGTCCCCCGGGGGCCCGGGGGAGATTCTGGCCGAAATGAACAGGGGTCGTCCCGCCAGAGGGGAGGGGGGAATCAGAATAGACAGAGGGGTTCCCAGGTAGGGTCCCCGCGTAGTCCCCCCAGAAACCAGCCCGGCACCTCGCCTCCCACAGCGCGCGCAGGGTTTCCCCCAGCTAAGCCAGGGCCCCGAGCCAGCAACCAGGGCACTATGCCAATGACCCCCGCTGCCCGTTGTTCAAAAAGCCTGCCGCTGCAGGCCCCCCAGCGCGCCACATCACCTCAGTAGCCCTAGAAGAAGAGGGGGGAGAAGAGGAGTTCGAGGGAGCTGACCCCGCAGCCATGATGTTAGTATCCCTGGGTGATAGAGAGATGGTCCCAGGAGCCTCCCTACCCGACAATACCGAGAAGTATCGACAGCAGGTGACTGTCAATGGCCATCACATAGGGGCGCTTCGAGACACGGGGGCCAGTATCACTGCCGTCAAACGGCATCTAGTAACCGAAGCCCAGATTGTCCCCCACATCTCCTGCAGGGTGATCGCAGCCGATAACTCCGTCCGCACCTGCCGGATAGCTCAAGTCCCGTTCGAGTGGGGGGGCGTCTCTGGGGAGTTACGAGTGGCAGTCCGCTCCGACATGCCCGTGGACTGCCTGCTCGGCAACGACCTAGAGAGCTACCCATGGCAGCGGGTTGAGAAGAGGACCCACCTGGAGATGGTGGGCCTGCCCGAATGGGCCTGTGTGAGTACCCGGTCGATGACCGCCCGAAGGATCACCCCCGCAGGGGCGACCTTAGAGGCGGCACCAACGACCCCTGAGGACCCCGAGGTCCCTGAACCCTCCGAAGCCCCTGAACTGTTCCCCGGGGAGAGCTTCCCCCCGACGCAGGTCCCCTCGGCCCTAGCGTAGAGTCGACCCCGAGTCTGGACGACCTTCCTGAGCTGGCCCAGTGGCGCCAGGAAGGGGGACCGTCCCGTGAAGAATTCTGCCTAGAGCAGACCTCCTGTCCATCCTTGGTTGGGCCGCGGCAGCAGGCCGCCGGCCAGGCCGCTGGTGACCAGTCCGGCTCCCACTTTGTCTATTGGGAAAACGGCCTATTGTATAGCAAACAAAAGTCCGCCGAACTAGGGTCCGGCCGAGTGCTGGTGGTCACCCTACCCTTCCGCAGCTTTCTCCTGAACCTGGCCCATGACGTACCCCTGGCGGGACACTTGGTACAAGACAAAACGTACCATCGCCTGGTCACCCACTTCTACTGGCCGGGCATGCGCTCCGATGTAGAAGGCCACTGCAAGTCCCGCCCCACGTGTCAGTCCAGCGGAAAGAGCGGAGGGAAGCGCAAGGCTCCTCTCCAACCCTTCCCCGTGGTCAGTACCCCCTTTGAGAGGGTGGGAATCGACATCGTGGGCCCCCTCGACCCCCCAGACCTCCTTGGGGCACCGCTTTATCCTAGTGCTGGTGGACCATACCACCCGCTACCCCGAAGCCATTCCCCTCCGGACGGTGACCGCCCCTGTAGTGGGGCGGGCCCTCATGTCCATCTTCTCCAGGGTGGGATTCCCCCGAGAGGTCGTCAGCGACCGAGGGACCAACTTCATCTCGAAATACATGAAGTCCCTCTGGCAGCAATGTGGGGTGACCTACAAGTTCACCACCCCATATCACCCCCAGGGGAACGGTCTGGTGGAACGCTTCAACCGGACCCTCAAAGGGATGATCATGGGTCTCGAAGAGCCCCTGAGACGTAAGTGGGACGTCCTCCTCCCCTGTCTCCTCTTCGCGTACCGCGAAGTCCCCCAGAAGTCCCTGGGGTTCAGCCCCTTCGAGCTGCTCTATGGGCACCCCGTCCGGGGACCCCTCACCCTGGTCAAGGAAGGGTGGGAGACGGCGGCCCCGGAGCCCCCTCCCGATGTGTTTCGATACATTTTGGCCCTCCGGAACCAGACGAGGAAGTTCCGAGAGCTGGCCGAGGCAAACCTCGAGGCCAGTCAAGAAGAAATGAAACGGTGATATGACCAAAATGCCACTCTGGTCGAGTTCCAGCCCGGACAGCGGGTCTGGGTGATGGCCCCCGTAGAGCCCTGTGCCCTGCAAGACAAGTGGACAGGGCCCTTCAAGGTGATCGAACGCAAAAGTCAGGTGACCTACCTCATTGATGTAGAGTCCCCCAGGAACCCCTTGCGGGTCCTTCACGTGAACCGCCTCAAGCCCCACTTCGCCCGGTCCGAGTTGAGTTTGCTCCTCGCCACGGACGATGGGGAAGAAGAAGAAACGGAGCCTCTCCCCAATCTCCTGTCCACGAAAGAGAAAGATGGCTCCGTAGAGGGAGTGAGTCTCTCCTCCTCCCTCTCTCCAGAGCAGCGCGCGGACTGTCGCCAGTTGTTGGGACAGTTCTCGGACCTCTTCTCCCTCACCCCCGGCATCACCAGCTGGTGCGTCCACGACGTGGACACCGGGGACAGTCCACCGGTACGGCACAGAGCCTACCGCGTCCCTGACCGAGTCCGGGCCTGTATCAAGGCCGAGGTATCGAAGATGTTGGCCCTCGGGGTGGTCGAAGCCTCTGACAGCCCATGGGCTAGCCCCGTGGTCCTGGTTCCGAAGGCAGCCGCCCCGGGTGCCGCTCCCGAGCTGAGGTTCTGCGTGGACTACCGCGGGCTCAACGCAGTCACCAGAACCGATGCTCATCCCATCCCCCGAGCCGACGAGCTTATCGATCGCCTCGGGGCTGCTCGCTTCCTTAGCACATTCGACCTGACCAGTGGATACTGGCAGATCGCCCTCACCGAGGGAGCTAAGGAAAGATCCGCTTTTTCCACCCCGGATGGTCACTACCATTTCCGGGTGATGCCCTTCGGGATGAAGAACGCCCCCGCCACCTTCCAGAGGCTGGTGAACCAGGTACTGGCGGGGTTGGAAGAGTTCAGCGCTGCGTATCTGGACGATATCGCGGTGTACAGTTCCCACTGGCCCGAGCACCTCTGGGCGGTGCTGACCGCCCTGAGGAGGGCTGGTCTCACCATTAAGGCAAGCAAGTGCCAGATCGGACATGGGTCAGTAATCTACCTCGGGCACCAGGTCGGAAGCGGCCTCGTAGCCCCCCTCCAGCCCAAGATCGATGCCATCGTGGCCTGGGAGGCCCCCACGACCCAGACGGAAGTGCGGGCGTTTCTAGGGCTCACGGGGTACTACCGCCGGTTCATCAAGAGTTACGGCAGCATCGTAGCCCCCCCTCACGGAGCTAACCTCCAAGAACTAGCCGAAGAAAGTCAGCTGGACCTCCGCCTGCCAGGAGGCGTTCGAAACGCTGAAAGACGCCACGTGCACCGCCCCCATCCTACAGGCCCCCGACTACTCACGAGAGTTTGTAGTCCAGACGGACACGTCCGAGCATGGCATCGGAGCGGTCCTGTCCCAGGTGAACGAGAGCGGCCTAGACCAACCAGTGGCATTCATTAGCCGAAGGCTACTCCCTCGAGAACAAAGGTGGAGCACCATCGAGCGGGAGGCCTTCGCGGTGGTTTGGGCCCTGAAGAAGCTGAGGCCCTACCTGTTCGGTACTCACTTCCGGGTCCAGACCGACCACCGACCCCTCCGGTGGCTAATGCAGATGAGAGGGGAGAACCCCAAATTGCTGCGCTGGTCCATCTCCCTCCAGGGGATGGACTTCACTGTTGAGCACCGGCCTGGCCCTGACCACGCCAACGAGACAGCCTGTCCAGATTCTTCCGCCTCAGCGAAGAGAACCCCCAAGAGGATGGGTAGTTCTCCCCGCCTTCAGCTGGGGGGGACGCGTGTTGGACCCGGCCTCGTGGCGTGGCCCGTCTCTGTCCCTCAGAACCCTGCGAGCGTAGGCCTGTACCCTGAGCCCCTGCGCAGCATCCCCGTAAGAATAGCCTGCACCCAGCAGCCTGGTCGTCTCACCCCCGATGAGCCCGAACCCCCGTAAACCCACGACCAGGCCGCACGTCCCCGTCCCGCTCCCGGCTCCGAGCGCCTAGACCTGGCATGCCCCACAAGGCCCGGACGCCATCTTCCCTCCCCGACATCCCTGTCTCCCTGGGCCTAGCGTGACCCCGGCCCCAGCGAAACCCAGACTCCAAAGGCGCGCCAGTCCCAGCCGGGGGTAAAGGGCTCCCCGAGTGAGATAAGCCAGGGAGTTTCGATGGCACCTCCGGCCTCCTCTGAGGGGCTGGTATCTGTCACACCTTGGGCCTCCCCTGTGGGCCAGTTTCGATCACCCCTCTGGCCTCCCCGAGGGCTGGCTCCAGACCCGCTGGGCGTCTGGGAATTCCCGGACCCATCTTTCCAAGGGATCAAAGAGCCAACCGCCGGACCTCGCCAACGACCAGTCCCCAGGGCTTGAGACCTCCGCCTGCGAGGGCCCGGAGATCAAAGAGCAGAAGGACTATAACTGGGCCCGCCCGACAACTAGCGGGCAGTTGTATCTTGGACCTGAAGCCCTGCTGATCTGATCGCGGCTGACCCTAAAGAAGAACTCATCTGGAACCTCGGAGCCCTGCTGACGCTGTCGCGGCTCAAGCTGAACTGAACCCTCGGAGCCCTGCTGACGCTGTCGCGGCTCAAGCTGAACGGAACCATCGGAGCCCTGCTGACGCTGTCGCGGCTCAAGCTGAACTGAACCATCGGAGCCCTGCTGACGCTGTCGCGGCTCAAGCTGAACTTGCACCACCGGAGCCCTGCTGACGCTGTCACGGCTCGACCTCAAAGACCATCCGAGCCCTGCTGACGCTGTCGCGGCTCTCACGAACCTCTCCAGATCGAGCCCTGCTGACCTCGTCGCGGCTCGAGGAGTACTCTGGTCCGGCTGGACCATCGAGACTACCATCACGACCGAGCCGACTCGACAGAGGTGAGGCAACCAGTACGACTATCATCCCGTACCCCCCGGCTCGAGGATTGAGAGCTGTGCGTAGGGTACGGCTCGTATTGACCCAGAGACTAAAAGACTGTCCCGCTTCCCCCTTCCCGAATCCTCCAAGACTTTGTGGTCCCTTGACCCCTGTGTATATAAGAGTGCTTCCTCGCTATTTGCTTATATAAAGATCTTGTTACTAAAACCCACCGGTGTGGTGTCTGTTAGTAGTGTGGTGTGAGCTCAGTGTGTACGATCCTAGACCCGAAGTCCTCCCCGGTGAGGACCTCACAATCAAGATTTGGCAAGTTCTGTGGGAGAGGTGGGTCCTGGTGTGGTCGGGTGAGCACCACCTGACCCTCGGAGATCGCCCCTTCCTACAAGTGACGTCATGTTGTAGTTCCGCGGAATGATCCAAACGCCCGGATCTTGTTTAGACAGTAGGTCACGGCGCTGCCTTTGTCCACTGGTATTCCATTATCTTAATCAAGGAATAATACAATATGGACACCTCAAGACCTAGCATGAACTTTAAGTGAGAGAATATACAGTGCTTTACATAACCTGTTCGTTATAGGTTGCACGATCGTAAAGTAGTCCCCATTGAGCATTTGTATTTATACGCTCATTTCTGCCACATCAATGCCACCCCCAAGCCTCAGGAAAGGTTGGTGGCACCGACGGACAGGTGAGAGGGGACCTATTGGGGCTATTCTAGTGATATGCGTCACTTCTGATTTTAACTTGCTGGAAGGCTAGATCAGGCTTGATTTATCCTAAATGATTGATACAAACAGCATAGTGTAACCAACTTCGAGTGTGACAACATAGATATCTTCTTTGTATGCTTAAGAATTAGATAGGCGTTCCTGCAATGCCAGTCTAAGTGGTAGCGACCAACGTTTGGGGGTCGTTTGTACCACTGAATAAAGTTGTGGAATATTGGATATATTGAGCAGGATAGTGAGGCACCATTAGATTCTACAGATAGAATGGAGCTTCGATGCAATACCCTGCTTACACACCTTTTGTTCCACAGCGCTGGTCCTCTTATACCCGAGCACGGTCCAGGTGAGGTGAGGTCCAGTCCCCTGTCATTTTGGGTGAGCAATTATTTTCAAATACCTTATAACTTATGTATGAGATGTTGTGAGCATATGTGTTTGTGAAGCGGTAATAGCTTTGTATCAATACGAGTAACAGTTGTATATCTCCCCTTAGATTATGCTGAGTATCCATGTGACAAGGAGGATGTGTACACAAATGTAGGTAAAGGTTGTATCGTTCCTACTTGCACTTTTTCCCCTATTTTTCACTGATTAGTATGGTGTAAAAAGGTTTTTGTTTTACTCTTCACAGATTTGGTACAGTAGCAACATTTAAGAGCAGTGGCCCTGATGAAAGCCAAGGGACGTTTAGCCCACTAGGCAGAAACATGTCGGCCCTATTAGCGACAGTCATTTTTTCCATACTGTCTTTTGCACTGTTCCTGTTCTTTTAATTAGGGGATGTGCTTTGTTCCTAATAAAAAATAGTTTTGACACATCACCCTATTTTAGACTCACCACGTTTTTGTTATGTTGCACTGTTTTTTCACCACTCTCAACCATCACCAACTGGCCAACAATTGATGGTTCACAACACACTGTGGACCCTATCCAGTACTAACAACTTACTGTGTGGCACGGGGTCTAGATGATCTAAAGACCGGCCTGTTCATAGTGTGGAAGACCAAATGATATGACTGATCACTTGGTTCGTTTGATGGTTATCCATAATAAGCTGTTCTGGATTTTGGTGACCAGTTCGTGATTACACTATGTTCTTCTCACACATGTGACTCACACTCTCTCACTCTGTTTAGAGGTGATTATAGCACTTACTGACATAGTGTACTTCATGTCAGTTGGGCCAAACTTATTTGGCTGATAGACCTTACAAGTTCTGTTCTGGAAATTCATATACCCAAACCGATCACTGGAGGCAGGCCCATGGGGTGTGACCTTAGGCTGGTGAAGTGACGAAGGCCCAGTTGTAGACCATAGAGCTCAAGGTGGCACTGTACCAGTGCTGTCTGTTCAGCCTGGATCGGTAAAGTAATGTTACAGGTTAACGAACGTAGTCCCTAGTGGTGAACTATAATAACCGTTTTCTATGATAACCGGTCAAATAGGAGGTGAGAGGTCTATTGTGTGGTGGGACTAAGCAGGGTGGCGCAGTAATCGCTTGCAATTAAAAGGGGCCGGTGACTAGCTAACTGGAGTGAGACCCGATATGCGGCTGAGACTAGGCAAATACCGTGAATAAAAAAGGTGGCGCAATCGTCGCTAACAATATAGGAGAAAAATCCGGAGACTCAAAGGGGTGACTAAGATTAGTTCGAGAACGTGAATCTCAGAGAAGACAACCCGGCAACAACATTACCTTGTCAGGGAAGAGATAGCTGGCAATTCGTAATTAAAAGGTTTGGGGCCTCGCAGGCTTGGATGAGGCTCAGTAAACGGTGAATAAATTAAGGTGGCGCCCTCACTAACAATTTATGTGAAAAGGAACGGAGAGCGCTGACTCCAGTGAGGTCAATTAAATGGCTAAGACTAGACTCCGTGAAGGCATATCGGCAGCAACATAACCTTGTAGGGGGAAAGGCGTCCGCTTACCTGGCTTGTGTGGCGTGACGCTTAGAAGTCAGAATGGCATCGGGGAAGTGCCGTGTTAATTAGGACGTGGTGAACGTACAAGAGGACGCGCCATCACCTGTTCCTAGTGTGGCAGAGTCAGAACAAGTTCAAAATGTTCGAATTGTTCCAGGGACTCTCTCAAAAAGATGCAAGAGCCTAGGTGTAAGGGCTCATGTAGAAAGTAGGTCAGTAAGTGCAGTGCGTGTAGACTCCCTACAGTACAGATGAATTCTATGTCAGGACGAAGGCGAGGATTATGCAGTCCTTTCTTCTCTTTATTACCATAGCAGATTCAAAGAAAAAAACGATCACAAACTTTTCTGGAACTACAGCTCCCATGAGCACATGGGGCACAGTGTCCATAGTAACCGCCAGCCAATGATGATGGTGTCCGTCGTATAACTGGCCGTGACGTCCCTTCCACTCCCTCTTTCTTCTCTGCTCGTCAGATAAGTCACTTTCATATCTTTCTGACGTTCTGTGGTACTTTATTGTTAAGCGATTTGTTTAAGCGATTTGTGACCTCTGCATTACTGCCTGTTTCTCGAAGTGTGCTTGCTAACATCGTTGAGTCGGCAGAGTGACGCGCGCCAGGCGCTGCTTGCGCCGTTACTGCCGCTTCCATCGCGGACCGTGTGAGGCGCGTCCTCGCGTTTTCCCGGCTTTGAGGGGTGCCGTCGTTGGGGAGAAGCTGCGCTCGCGGTCTCCTCCCCATCTTGCGGCGCGCTGAGGCGATATACGTTCCTGCCTCACCAACCCTCGCCTGACACCGTCTTTGGCGATTTTTACCGCGCGTTGCTGCGCGACGCCATGTAGTTACGGAAACGGGTACTGCACCTGCTTTCTGGCAGATAAGCTGCGAGAGCACCGAGGGGGCTGCCCTTTTGTATTTTAAGATAAAGGCGTTTGGTGCTCACACCCTCCTATTATGCAGTCTTCGGAGCAAGTAAACCCCCCCCATTCAGGAGGCGGAAGAGTTATGCATCTCCCAACTCTTGCCGCCGGCGGTGGGTCGCGCGCTTTCTCAGGCTCTGGACACGGTACTGGCGCCCCTGTGGGAGAGAGTGGACGCACTTGCCCAAAGCATCCCCGGGGTGTTTGGTAACACAGTGCCCGTTGATCGCAGACCCAAGGGCGCGCAGGGTGGGGGCAAGAAATCTGCAAAACGTCATGCGGGGCACCTGGAGGAGTTGGACTGATTGAGGGACTCCTTCCGTAAGAGTGCGCGGACGTTAAAACACGTAGGCTGCCAGGAGGGGTTCTACCCCGGAGAGGATGGCGACGAGGTCGCCCCGGAAACGGACCAGGAGGATGGTTTCCCTGTAGAGGGAGAGGGTGTTACCGATGAGGAGGCCTCCTCGGAGGATGAGGAGGAGTACTCGGGTCGACCTTGGGGCCCGGCGTCTCACTCATCGGGGTCCCAGGAGGGTGACGACAAGACCTCTGACATGTTTGACCCGACGAGGATTTACCACCCTATATCGTCAGAATGGATCCCTGACCCCAAAGTGGCGGTGTATGTCGCGGGTAAAGTTCGCCAACCCCTGGACAGGAAGGTTAGGACCCGCATGCGGGGTGAATGCCCTCGCCCGAAATTGGAGGGCAGGGTGGCTGTCACCCCGGACATTGATGAGAAGCTCTGCGCGTTCTTTGCGAAGTTCATGAAGGACCCTAAGAAGGGCATAGATCGTTCATGGCGCAACTGTCAGGATAAGCTCCTGGACGCCGTGGACCCCGTGACCCAGATCATCCTGTTGGCCGAGAGGGCCAAGGAGTCGGGGACGGCGATGTCCACGGAGGTCGTGGCAGGTTGGGCACAGCGAGCCCTATGCTTCTTGGGTAATGCGAACTGTGCATTGGCGGCTGAGCGGAGGAGGTCACTCCTCATTAAGATAGATCCCAAGCTTGGGGACCTGGCCACTTCAGAAGCAGGGCCTATTGCACAGGGCAAGTTGTTTGGCGAACCCTTCATAAAGGAGTTAAACTAGTTCGTCACTACTTTCTCCGCTTTGGATAAATCTCAGACGTCAATCAAAAAGATTTTTCCCAGACTGGTTTTTGCTGGGGCCGGAAGAGGACGTGGTCGCTCCTCCGGCCACCAGTAACAACAAGGCCCTAATAACAAGAACCAGCAGCGTCGTAACAACGGCTGGAACGACGGCCGACAGGGAAATTTCTACCCCAGTAGAGGCGCCGGCAAAGGGCGCAGCAGAGGCTTTCGTGGCGGAGCCAACGCACCAGGAGGTCCATCCGGTGAGTGTTACCCTTTTTTCCCCGTCCGTCCTGGGAGGGAGGCTACGGGACCATTTCCACAACTGGTGCAAGATCACTTCAGACCCGTGGGTTCTCCAAACAGTCCGGGGTTTCCGGATAGAGTTCTACGGTTCTCCCCGTCAGAGTGCACGCCCTCGCCCACTGGTTTTTTCCACCGAAGACAGGGTTCTGATCGACAACGAAGTGGCAGAACTCCTCAGGAAGGGAGCGATCCGCAGGACTCATCTCCACCCGTCGGGGTTCTTGAGCAACATCTTTTTAGTCCAGGAAAAAGGACAAAGGGTTTTGCCCAGTCATAAACCTGCGGAACTTCAAAGAATGGCTGGTTTATCGCCATTTCAAAATGGAGGGGATTCATCTCCTGCGCGATATTCTCCTCAGGGGGGATTGGATGGTGCGTCTGGATTTGAAGGACGCTTACCTCACGGTCCCCATCTTCCCGCCTCACCGGCGTTTTCTCCAATTCCTATGGGGCGGGGAGGTTTTCGAGTTTCAAGCACTGCCCTTCGGCCTCTCTTCGGCCCCATGGTGTTTTACGAAGCTCCTGCGGCCGGTGGTGGAAACACTGCACTAGAGGGGCGTAAGATTGATAGTATATCTCGACGATATACTGATTCTGGATCAGTCGCAGGACCGGCTGCGCTCCAACTTGAGCATGACTATTGCGCTGCTCCAGGAGCTGGGGTTTGTAGTGAATGCCCAAAAATCTGTCCTCCATCCGTCGAGGCAGATCACATTTTTGGGGTTCCTCATCGACTCGGCCTCCTTCAGCCTTCCTCAACAGAAGGTGAACAAAATTCGCAAGGAGCTCTCCCAGGTCCTTCGGAAGGACAGAATCTTCCTTCGATAGCTAGCTCGAATCGTGGGCCTCCTTTCATCCTCGATTCAGGCAATTTTCCCAGGCCCACTACACTACAGAGCCCTTCAGCGGCTGAAGGCGCAGCATCTCAGGAAGGGGCAAGGGGCTCACGTACTCCGAGCTCATCTCCCTCACGGAAGAGACGAGAACGGAATTACGTTGGTGGATCGAACACATGAGTGCATGGAACGGAAGAGCGATCTTTGGTTCCAGTCCGGACCGGATCATCGAATCGGACGCCAGCAGGTCGGGCTGGGGAGCGCGCTGCGGCGAGATAACGATGGGGGGCCGCTGGTCGGAGGAGGAGCTCCAGCTTCACATCAACTGCTTGGAACTCCTAGCGGGTTCCTTCGCGGTGAAGTCTCTGACTCAGAACCAGGTGGCATGCTGCATTCTGCTGCGCATGGATAATGTGTCAGCGGTGCAATATATCAATCGCCTGGGCGGGCCTCGGTCTCTGGCCTTGGTGGACCTGGCAAAGGATTTCTGGCATTATTGCCTGGAGAGGCCGATTTTGGTGTCGGCGGAGTATCTTCCGGGCACACAGAATTCGATTGCGGATTGGCTTTCCAGGAACTTCCACGACTTCAGCGACTGGTGACTGCACCAGGCGGTCTTCCAGGCTTTGATGGACAGGTGGGGGCCGTACTCGGTGGACCTTTTTGCGTCACACCTCAACCATCAACTCCCGAGGTTCGTGAGCTGGAGGCCGGACCCGGAGGCAACGGCGGTCGATGCGTTCTTGCAGAACTGGACACTGGAGTAGGCGTATGCGTTTCCACCTTTTCTCATGATTCCACGAGTGGCGGCTCAAGTGCGTCGACAACAAGCGTCCCTGATCTTAGAGACCCCCTTCTGGCGGGCCCAGGCGTGGTTTCCTCCTCTGTTGGAACTGTCTTGGGACGGCCCGACTCGGCTGCCCTTGTTCCCTTCATTGCTCTCGGGCCCTCTAGGTGAGCCTCACCCTCTGGTGCTTCAGGAGACATTGCACCTCATGGCATGGAGGATTTCAGGGGACGTTGGCAAGACAGCCGCCTTTTGGCGGACGCTGATAACCTCATCCGTATAGCTTGGGCTCCAGGAACTGTCAAAAGGTACCGCTCGGCTTGGCAAAGGTGGCGTCGTTGGTGTCTGGGAAGACACGCCGATCTCGTGGGGGCAGACGTTAGCCACATCCTGAATTTCCTGGCCGAGTTGGCTCACTCTGGGTTGGCCTATCGGTCTATTAATTCTTTCAGGTCCGCCATTTCGGCGGGACATGCCCACATTGACGGTAAGCCGGGGGAGAGCACCCTTGGGTCTGCAAACTGATGAGAGGTGCCAGACTTTCTAAGCCCCCGGCACCCAGGTATGAGTTCCTCTGGGATGTCAACATTGTACTGCGGTTCCTCGGCTCCTGGCGGGATAATCAGTACCTCACCAGGAAAGAATTGTCGGCTAAGCTGGCGATCCTGCTGTGCCTGGTTTCGTGCAAACGCGTCTCGGACGTGAGGGCACTGGATATCACGGCACGGATGTTCACCCCAGATGGAGTCACTTTCACGGTTGCTAGGAGGACCAAGACCAATATCAGGTCGGTATCATACTCTACGTTTCCAGACCAACCCAAGCTGTGTGTGGTGCGATACCTCAAGGCGTATGAGGACATGACGGCGGAATATCGCCCCCCTGGGGAGCGTCAGCTCCTTATTGCTCTGCATAAACCTTTTAGGGCCGTTTCAGCTCCATCCATTGCCAGGTGGGTCCGTTGGATCATGCCGGAGGCGGGGGTGGATATCACCAGATTTGGAGCTCACTCCACGAGAGGAGCAATGGCCTCTAAGGCCGTGCAGGTGGGCGGTCGACTGGAGGACATTATGGCTGCGGCGGATTGGTCCTCCGAGTCCACATTCAAGAAGTTTTACTTCAAACCCATCTATGGCGCGGCAGAACTGGCGGTGGATAGGCTTTAAACCTGCATAATCCTCGCCTCCGTCCTGACATAAAATGAAAATTTTCCTAGCTAACGTAACGGAAAGTTTCAATTCTATTAAGGACTAGGAGGCGAGGATTATCCCTCCCGAGACTTGCGGGTCTCGACCCACCCGTGATCTTCGTACTTCGGTAAGTAGCGACTTACTGTTGATTTCGAAGGGTTCTGCTGTTTTAGGAGATATGATGGAATACATGTGTATTATTATATTCAGATGTGTTACATTCTCCTTGACATAGTTTCAATGTCGTTTGGTTTCATGGAAGTGCTGTGTACTGCCATTATATGCTTCCTTACATGGAAGAGGAATAATATAACGGTTTGTCTTGTGTTGGTTTAGGACAAGACCAGAAGGATTGATGAACGTTCCCGGGGTTTTTCCTCACAGAGAAGAAGAGGAAGCAGAAGGGACGTCACGGCCAGTTATACGACGGACACCATCATCATTGGCTGGCAGTTACTATGGACACTGTGCCCCATGTGCTTATGTAGTTATGTAGTTCCAGAAAAGTTTGTGATTGTTTTTTTCTTTGAATCTGCTATGGTAATAAAGAGAAGAAAGGACTTCATAATCCTTGCCTCCTAGTCCTTAATAGAATTGAAACTTTCCGTTACGTTAGCTAGAAAAATTTTCATTCCGAAGTAATTGCAAGTTATGAGACTGTAACAAGTGATTGCAACCCCAATCCACATCCTTGTTGGTGCTAATGGCAGAGACATATATCATACAATTCTACACAGACTGTGTGACAATGGGTTATACACACATTTTGTTTTTAAAATCTTTTTTATTAGCAGGATAGATAGGTACAATTGCAGGTATCACATCATAATCATACGTTCTACAGTCTGATATGTACACATATCTTCAGTATCAAGTACTATGATTAAACATTTTCATTTTTTATCCAAATAATTCCATGCTAAACCCCCTCTACCCCTTCCCTTCCTCTCCCGGCACTCATAGGTGATTGCAGTAAAACTTTATGATACATGGCTGTGACGGGGTGGGGTTGTCGGCTCCTGATGAGAGTGTTCAGGACACGGACTGGTGGTCAGCCACCTGTATTTCACGTACCTCCGTTCCCTCTACGCAGCACCCTGACCGCCCTGAGGGAGAAGACTGGACCTCCGGGGACCCCGAGTACTGGTGGCCGACGAGGGACGGAAACCCGCACTATGCCTTTAAGGGATGGGAAGCAACACCGGAAGCCCCGCCCCTGACGATGGACGCACATGCGTCAAAAGAGCCCCGGAAGCAGGAAGAGACGGACAACGTTTCCCTGGAGAGGAGAGGAGAGGAGCCGAGGAGCGAGTGAGCCGTGATCCCGAAGACGTGGAGAACCCAGCGAGTCCCGGAGAAGAGTCTGAGAAGCCAGGAGGCCACCGGACACACGAGCCGCCCCGCCACACTCCTACGGGAGGAGTGTGGCTCCAACAGGTACGGGGTCGCATGGCGGGTTGGTTGGGACAGAAACTCCTCCCTCCCGTAGACTAAGCGTACCGACCTTGAATCGAGTGCCCTGCATCCCCTTTGTCACGTGCACAACCCCTCACGAGCCACACTGATGTGAATGCACTTGACCACTAGCTCCCCTCACTCCTGGTCCCCAACAACTGTAGAGCCCGAGCAAGTCTAATACTTGTTTCTCTTCTTCCACACGGGGCGCCCTGGGTCCTGAGGAGAACAGACCAGAGACTGCGACATCCTGGATTCCCCGACGTCAGCGACCTACGACCCGGCCGCTTTTGCCCGAGAGCGCCTAACCAGCCGACAGAGAAAGACTTACTCAAAAATAAAGCCATCTTTGAAAGGACTCTTTAAGTTCTCAGCCTCTGCTTCTGGGGAAGAGACCCACAGGGCCCGTATTAGTGCGAACGTTTCTGACCAGGTCCCCAAGCCCTCTCTCACCTCCCCACAATGGCTCTACTTATCACTGCTGATTTCCAATTCTGGACCCATCACATACCACACAGGGACTACATACATAATAATTGCATAAGGTTTCCAGTCGTTGCACCTAGAAATGCATTCTCTCATCTGAGTGCAAGGTAGCGTTAACTGTATAATAAGTAACAAATACTTCAGGCACACCATCCTCGTCCTAACCGGCGGTGGATAATGAGTCTGATGCGGTGTCCCCTTCCGCCGCAAATGCCAACAGTGTGGCATGCCAATCTAAGGATATTGGGGTTTTCCTGAGTCCCCTGCGCTCTTCGCGTTGCAGTGTCACGCCTTCTGCCTTTCCCCAGCGCACCACCTCCGCCCTCCATACCTCTGGGCCCGATGGTCGGGCCGACTTCCATCGCATTATGATTGTGCGTTTCGCAAGTAGCATGGCCAGGTCAGTGAATCGTGTAGCTACACTTTTTCTGAGCTCCACAGGCCCCAGCCCTAATATTGCATATTCTATGGTGTCAATCGGCTTGGAAGGAGCCAGATTAAGCAGCGCCTCATGTATCGTTTTCCAGTAGTACCCTAGTTTCGGGCAGTCCCATATCATGTGCATTAGCCGTGCGTCGGCCGCACCGCACCGGGGGCAATTATCAGGTGTGTTAGGGAACATTGCGTGTAGGCGGGTGTTAGATACGCCCTATGCAGAACCATCAGTTGTATGAACTTAAACTTCAAGTTTCTTGACACTTTCTTTGGAAATTTAAGGATTCTTTCCCAGTCCTTATCCCTGAGCGGCCTGCTGATGTCCCCTCCCATTTGGCTCTCAGAGGCTGTAACGATGACGCCCTCCCTGTTCTAATACCGTTCGTAAGCCATTTGGTCAGGTGGCTGCCCGTTCCCATGAGATATTGCATCATCAACAGCGGGTTTGTAAGTGGTTCTTCTCCATTCGGCGCTGTTGGACCCGGCCTCGTGGCGTGGTCCTACCTCTCCAGCGCGGCGGGCCCCAGACGACATCAGCCCTCCACTCCGCCTCGGGCAGCCCCTCCAGCCCGACCATGCACGACCAACATTGCCGGTCCGGTTACCATCCCAGATCAACACTACCGGCCTAGCTCCATCCCAGGCCCATCACGCCCGAACACGAGGCCTTCCCCGACGCCATCTTGGAACCTCCACGTCCGGGGTACGTGGCCTCGGCCCTAGCCCCGGCTCCAGCGAAGCCCCGACATCGAGGCGCCAGGATCCACCCAGGCGGTCGAGTGGCCACTCGACGGATCCCGGAGGAAGGGGGAGTTTCGATGGTCCCCAGCCGTCCCCGGACGCCTGGTATTGATCGCCACCGGCCTCCCTGGGCGCTGGCTCCACCCCCCTGCTGGGTGTCTGGACACCATCATCCCGGCCCCCAGGCGCGAGGGTCCGGACATCAAAGGACTCCAGCCCTATATATGGGCCAGCCCCGGAGCAGGACGCCAGTTGTATCCTGGACTGGAAGCCCTGCTGACGCTGTCACGGCCGACACCAGATGAACTCATCCTTCCTGTCACCCGAAGCCATCTTGAGAGCCTGCTGGCGCTGCCGCGGCCTACCTCGCTGAGACCATCTTGAGAGCCTGCTGGCGCTGCCACGGCCTACCTCGCTGAAACCATCTTGAGAGCCTGCTGGCGCTGCCGCGGCCTACCTCGCTGAGACCATCTTGAGAGCCTGCTGGCGCTGCCGCGGCTTACCTCGCTGAGACCATCTTGAGAGCCTGCTGGCGCTGCCGCGGCCTACCTCGCTGAGACCATCTTGAGAGCCTGCTGGCGCTGCCGCGGCCTATCTCGCTGAAACCATCTTGAGAGCCTGCTGGCGCTGCCGCGACCCGACCTCTCGGAACCCCCCAGCTCGAGGATTGAGAGCTGTGCGTAGGGTATCCGTTCTTCCACCCAGGTTGAGACTGTCCCGCTACCTTACCCCCCTTTACGAGACTTTACGGATCCCTCGATCTGCCTGTATATACTACCAAGAACCAGCATCCTTTATTGTCTATAAAAGCTTAAGAATTTGACCTCCTGTGTGGTGTCCGTGTGTAGTGTTGTGATTACTCTGCTGTACGATCCTAGGAGAGGACCCTCACCCAGGAGGCCTCTCGGTAACGCTCGGCTACTTCTCGAAGGAGGGGTGGACCTAGGGGTGGTCGACCAGACATCTTCTACCTCCCCCGGGGTCGCCTTTCTAACATTGGTGGCAAGCGCCGGGATCCGAGCCCACGCAGATCGTACAGAGAGTGATTCACTCACTACCAAGAAAAACCCAGTACGACCATGAGCACAGAATTCCAGAAAGAGAAAATGGAAGACTACAGTCACAAGGAGCTAAAGCAATTCTGCAAAGACCTAGGCATCGCTACCACTGGCTTAAGCACCAAAGAAGACTTTAAATCGGCCCTGCAGGCCTGGGTGGACGCCGGCGATGCGCCACCCCCGAGTGAAGATAACCCGGGCCCGAACGGAGGCCCGGAGGCTGAGTCGAACCCAGCGGGAGGGAGACCCGCAAACCCAGACACGGGCCTCTCCCACGAAGACGCCCGAGAACGAGAGAGGAACCGGCTCCACGAGTTGGAGCTCGCTCGACTCAGACAAGAAGGAGAGATCCAGCTGGCAGAAAGGAAGTTAGCCCTCGAGCAGCTACGGCTAGAAGGAGACCTAGAAGAAAGGCGGAGACAAAGAGACCTCGAGGAGAAAAAACTCATGCTCGAGCACGAACGCGGCCTCAAAGAACTGGAAATTAAGGCCAAGACAAACGAGACCGGCACCTCCGGAGGCAAGACCTCACCCCCCCCGGTGGACACGAAGGTGCACATACCCAAGGATGTCGTCAAAGAGTACTATAAGAACGACAACATCCAACAGTGGTTCAAAGCCTATGAGGTCGCCATGACCGCCCATCGAGTACCCCTCAAGGACTGGGGCGCCGGCCTGTGGGGGAAGTTTATCAACGAAGGGAGAGACGCCCTGCTGGAGCTCCCTGATACCGAGATGACCTCGTACGAGCACATGAAGACCGCCCTCCTCACTCGCTACGGACTCACCCCCGAGATGTACCGGCAGCGATTCCGAGACTGCAAAAAAATCCCCGGTACCACGTGGGTGGAGTACGTAAACTTTTACAGCAGAGCCTTCGAGGGGTGGATCAGAGGCTGTCAGGCCACCACCTACCAGCAATTGGTCGACCTCATTCTATGGGAACATCTGGCCAATAACTGCTTCATTGAACTCCGGCAGCACCTCCTTGACAGCAAACTGACTGAGCCACGAAAGCTCGCTGTCGAGGCGGATAGATGGGTGAGCACCCGAGTTCCCCGGAGTCCGATGGGAGACTACGGCCGGGGATCCCCGGGGAACCACCGACCCCGAGGCGGCGGAGGAGGCCAGAGCCGGGGACGGGACGCACCCCAGGGGTCCTTCCCTACCTCCACGTCGCCATCCCTGGGCCGAAGAGGGGCCCCCCCAGCCAGACCCGGGCCCCACCCGAATGTTACGTGCCACAGATGCCAGCGACAGGGCCATTACGCGAATGACCCTCTCTGCCCAATGAACCAGCGACCCGGCACCACCGGTCCCCCAAACCGCCAGATCGCGGCCGCCGCCCTGGGTGAAGAAAGAAGCGAGGAAGAGGACGACAACCACGAGCAGGCCGAATGGGAGCCCGCCGCTATGACCTTAGCATGCCTGGGTACCCACGACCTGGTCCCCTGAGACCCAATCCCAGGCAACACCCAGAAATACCGCCAGTGGGTCTCCATCAATGGACGCCGGGCCGAAGCCCTCTGGGACACGGGAGCCAGCGTGACGGCGGTCCGCTGCCATCTGGTGACCCCAGAACAGATCCTTCCTAACGTCCTGTGCCCAGTCCGGTCGGCGGACAACTCGGAAACTTTGTGCCAGATGGCCCGCATCCCCTTCGAGTGGGGAGGAGTGTCGGGCATGCTGAAAGTGACTGTCCGAGATGATGCCCCCGTGGACTGCCTCCTTGGGAACGACCTGGAAAGTTCCCCCTGGGCCGGCGTCGAACGGAGAGAGCACCTGGGGATGCTAGGCCTTCCCGAGTGGGTCTGTGCGACCACCTGCTCCATGTCCGCCCGAGCCTCCACCCCAACGGAGGAAGCCCCGACCGAGGAGCCGGAGTGGCCCGCACCTCCGCCGCCCGCCGTCCCCGAGGACGCCGACCCCGAACCCGGCCCCCAGGGGCCCGGCCAAGAAGATCTCACCGAGCTCGGCCACCTTCCAGAACTAGCTCAATGGCGCCAAGAAGGTGGCCCCACCCGCGAACAATTCCGGCAGGAACAGAAAATCTGCCCCTCCCTCGAGGGAATCCGACAGCAAGCCGCTACTCAAGCCGCTGGAGACCCCGCGGGGTCCCACTGGGTCTATTGGGACAACGACCTTCTCTACAGTGAGCAAAAGATTGCCGAACTAGGGGCCAGCCGGGTACTGGTCGTGCCCCTCCGATTCAGAGACTTCCTCCTGAACTTAGCACATGATGTGCCCCTCGCCGGGCACCTGGGGCAGGACAAGACTTACAGCCGCCTGGTGACCCATTTCTATTGGCCGAAAATGCGCAACGATGTGCATAACCACTGCAGAACCTGCCCGACCTGTCAAGCCAGCGGGAAGAGCGGGGGGAAAGTCAAAGCCCCGCTCCAGCCGTTTCCCGTGGTGACTACCCCCTTCGAGCGAGTGGGAATAGACATCGTAGGGCCCCTGGACCCTCGCACCTCGCAGGGGCACCGCTTCATCCTCGTCCTGGTGGACCATGCCACCCGCTATCCCGAGGCCATCCCCCTCCGAACCATCACGGCCCCCGTGGTGGGCCGAGCCCTCATGAGCATCTTCTCCCGAGTCGGCTTCCCCCGAGAAGTCGTGAGTGATCGGGGCTCCAACTTTATATCGAAGCATATGCGGTCCCTATGGCAACAGTGCGGGGTCACCTATAAGTTCACCACCCCGTATCACCCCCAAGGAAATGGACTAGTGGAACGGTTTAACAGAACACTGAAGGGGATGATCAAGGGCCTAGAGGAGCCGCTCCGACGCAAATGGGATGTCCTGCTGCCCTGCCTCCTATTCGCCTACCGAGAGGTACCCCAGAAGTCCCTAGGGTTCAGCCCTTTTGAACTATTGTACGGGCACCGGTCCGAGGCCCCCTCAGCCTGGTCAAGGAGGGCTGGGAGACAGCCGTTCGAGATGCCCCACCGGATGTCTACCGATACCTCCTGACGCTTCGCAACCAGACTCGGAAGTTCAGGGAACTTGCCGAGGCCAACCTAGAGGCCAGCCAGGAGGAAATGAAGCGCTGGTATGACCAGAACGCCTCGTCCATCGAGTTCGAGCCAGGCCAGCAGGTCTGGGTCATGTCCCCGGTTGAACCTTGTGCCCTCCAGGACATATGGACGGGGCCCTTCAAGGTGGTGGAGCGCAAAAGCCCCGTCACCTATCTGGTGGACATGGAGTCCCCCAGGAACCCCCTCTGGGTTCTACACGCTAACCGGCTCAAGCCGCACTTTGCCCGCACTGAACTAAGTCTGCTGTTAGCGACCGATGACGGAGCTGAAGACGACTCCGAACCTCTGCCAGATCTCATGAGCACCTCCGAGAAAGACGGCTCCATCGAAGGGATCAGGCTCTCCTCTACCCTGACCCCAGAGCAGCAACAAGACTGCCGGAAGCTGCTGGGACAATTTGCGGATCTGTTTTCCCTCACTCCGGGGGTCACCCGGTGGTGTGTCCACGATGTGGACACCGGAGACAGGTCGCCGGTAAGACACCGAGCTTTCCGAGTGCCCGACCGGGTTCGGGCCTGCATCCAATCAGAAGTGGCCAAGATGTTAGCTCTGGGGGTAGTCGAACCCTCCGACAGTCCATGGGCCAGTCCCGTTGTCCTGGTCCCTAAAGCCGCCACCCCCGGAACAGCTCCGGAACTCCGGTTCTGTGTTGACTACCGGGGACTGAATGCAGTCACCAGGACCGACGCCCATCCCATCCCCAGGGCGGATGAACTGATCGATCGCCTGGGGGCCGCCAAATACCTCAGCACCTTCGATCTCACGGCTGGGTATTGGCAGATCGGCCTTACCCCTGGTGCACAAGAGCGATCGGCCTTCTCGACCCCTGATGGCCACTATCACTTCAAAGTGATGCCCTTCGGCATGAAAAACGCCCCGGCCACCTTCCAGAGACTAGTGAACCAGGTGCTGGCCGGACTAGAGGAATACAGCGCCGCCTATCTAGATGACATTGCTGTGTGCAGCTTTCACTGGGATGAGCCCCTGACCCACCTCTGGGAGGTCCTGACGGCCCTCCGACGGGCCGGACTCCCCATCAAAGCCGGCAAGTGCCAGATAGGCCAAGGGTCCGTGACCTACCTGGGCCACCAAGTGGGGAGCGGCCAAGTAGCTCCCCTCCAACCAAAGATAGACGCCATCCGGGCCTGGGAGCCCCCGGTCACCCAGACCGCCGTCCGAGCCTTCCTGGGGCTCACTGGATATTATCGGCAATTTATAAAGGACTACGGGAGCATTGTGGGGCCCCTCACAGAACTGACCTCAAAGAAACTACCACAGAAGGTGCACTGGACCCCTGCGTGCCAAACAGCCTTCGAGACTCTAAAGACTGCCATGTGCACCGCCCCTGTGCTCCAAGCCCCCGACTACAGCCGAGAGTTTGTGGTCCAAACTGACGCCTCGGAGCACGGCATCGGGCGGTCCTGTCACAAGTTAACCCCGAAGGGGTCGACCGGCCTGTGGCCTTCATCAGCCGGCGGCTGCTGGCAAGAGAACAACGGTGGAGCACCATCGAGAGGGAGGCCTTCGCCGTGGTGTGGGCCCTCAAGAAGCTCCGGCCCTACCTCTTCGGCGCCCACTTCCGAGTCCAGACCGACCACCGGCCCCTGCGGTGGTTGATGCAGATGCGGGGGGAAAACCCGAAACTGCTGCGCTGGTCCATTTCGCTGCAGGGGATGGACTTCACTGTAGAACATCGCCCTGGCAACGACCACGCCAATGCTGACGTACTGTCCAGATTCTTCCGCCTCGGCGAGGAGAACCCCCAAGAAGATGGGTGACTCTCCCCTGCCTTCAGCTGGGGGGGACGCGTGTTGGACCCGGCCTCGTGGCGTGGTCCTACCTCTCCAGCGCGGCAGGCCCCAGACGACATCAGCCCTTCACTCCGCCTCGGGCAGCCCCTCCAGCCCGACCATGCACGACCAACATTGCCGGTCCGGTTACCATCCCAGATCAACACTACCGGCCTAGCTCCATCCCAGGCCCATCACGCCCGAACACGAGGCCTTCCCCGACGCCATCTTGGAACCTCCACGTCCGGGGTACGTGGCCTCGGCCCTAGCCCCGGCTCCAGCGAAGCCCCGACATCGAGGCGCCAGGATTCACCCAGGCGGTCGAGTGGCCACTCGATGGATCCCGGAGGAAGGGGAAGTTTCGATGGTCCCCAGCCATCCCCGGACGCCTGGTATCGATCGCCTCCGGCCTCCCTGGGCGCTGGCTCCACCCCCCTGCTGGGTGTCTGGACACCATCATCCCGGCCCCTCCGGCCCCCAGGCGCGAGGGTCCGGACATCAAAGGACTCCAGCCCTATATCTGGGCCAGCCCCGGAGCAGGACGCCAGTTGTATCCTGGACTGGAAGCCCTGCTGACGCTGTCACGGCCGACACCAGACAAACTCATCCTTCCTGTAACCCGAAGCCATCTTGAGAGCCTGCTGGCGCTGCCGTGACTTACCTTGCTGAGACCATCTTAAGAGCCTGCTGGCGCTGCCGCGGCCTACCTCGCTGAGACCATCTTGAGAGCCTGCTGGCGCTGCCGCGGCCTACCTCGCTGAGACCATCTTGAGAGCCTGCTGGCGCTGCCGCGGCCTACCTCGCTGAGACCATCTTGAGAGCCTGCTGGCGCTGCCGCGGCCTACCTCGCTGAGACCATCTTGAGAGCCTGCTGGCGCTGCCGCGGCCTACCTCGCTGAAACCATCTTGAGAGCCTGCTGGCGCTGCCGCGGCCCGACCTCTCGGAACCCCCCAGCTCGAGGATTGAGAGCTGTGCGTAGGGTATCCCTTCTTCCACCCAGGTTGAGACTGTCCCGCTACCTTACCCCCCTTTACGAGACTTTACGGATCCCTCGATCTGCCTGTATATACTACCAAGAACCAGCATCCTTTATTATCTATAAAAGCTTAAGAATTTGACCTCCTGTGTGGTGTCCGTGTGTAGTGTTGTGATTACTCTGCTGTACGATCCTAGGAGAGGACCCTCACCCAGGAGGCCTCTCGGTAACGCTCGGCTACTTCTCGAAGGAGGGGTGGACCTAGGGGTGGTCGGCCAGACATCTTCTACCTCCCCCGGGGTCGCCTTTCTAACAGGCGCCCATGTCTTTACCACGTACCGACGCACTCCGGCGTGCAGAAGAAACAGTCCTCCCGGGGTATGATACGTGTCACGAAAGTCCTCAAAGGACATGAACCGGCCATCTGCAAACAGATCCCCGACTTGTGTCACTCCCGCGTCGTGCCACGCTGTGAGTGTTTGGTTCGACAGCAGCCCCGTCCCCAATGGGATTCCCAGAAGTGGCATTGTGGGGGCGTATGAGGACGCAGGTGACGTGTATTTCACTGCCTTCCTCCAATAGTTTATCGCAAGGCGCCGCAGCGGAGGAGTCGCTACAGGAACCTCCGAACGAGGTAGGAGCAGTGTATGGAGTTTCCCCCTTGACCAGTCCGCTTCCGACATGCCAATTTCATGCAAATTTCGTCCCGCCAGCCAGTAGGCCAACCACTGTAGTTGGCAAGCATAGTTGTATGGCCGGAAGTCCGGTACTCCCATACCGCCCGTTCCGGTGGTGAGCTGCAGCTTGGACAGGCCGATACGCCTCCGCCGAGCCCCACACCAGTTCCGTTAGAATCGTATTCAGCATCTTAAACATTGTGGCCGGGAGCACGAATGGCAAGCTCGTGAAGTAGTAGATCAGGCGGGGTAGTACAACCATCTTGGATATGGCCACTCTGCCCGCCACAGACAGTGACAGTGCGGTCCAGAATTGTACCTGCTATTTCAGTGCCGCTATTGCCCTTCCCAGGTTGCCATCAATCATGTCCCCAGCTCCTCTATATACCTGAATCCCTAGGTAACGGAAAGTCGTTTCCGCCATCTGGAAAGTGTGTGGTGCAAAGGACAGTGGGGTGGTCGCACCAGTAGTGTTGAAGTAGTATCCATAGGACTTAGGCTCGCTAATGGTGAGGCCCGACAAAGTTCGAAAGTCCTCAAAAAGTTTAGGGATGGGGTCTAGGTCACCCCTCAGATCCCGCAGGTACAGAATGATATCGTCCGCATATGCTGACACCACGTGAACTGCTCCGGCTCTATTTATGCCCCTGTGGGGTGCCAATTTCCGAAGTTTACATAGCAGTGGCTCGAGCGCTAGAATAAATAAGAGCGGGGACAGCGGGCAACCCTGCCTGGTACCCTTCTCAATGTCCAACATCGCCGAGATGCACCTGTTCGTACGTACTCGGGCTGTAGGGCGGGTATACAACAACTTGACCCATGCAATATACGTGGGCGGTATCCCAAACTTTTCAAACGCTGCAAACATAAAATCCCATCTAAGGGAGTCGAAAGCCTGCTTCAGGTCTAGGGAAATACAGCCCTCCATTCCCTCGCCTGCCTGCTCGTCTAGCATGAGTTGTCTCAACCTCTGCAGGTTCATGGCCGTACTTCTGCCAGGCACGAACCCGCATTGGTCAGGGTGTATTAATTTTGGGATGTATTGAGCTAGTCTCGTTGCCAGAATCTTACTCAGTATTTTATAATCTGTGTGCAGTAAGGATAAAGGCCTGTAGTTAGCTAAGTGCATTCCGTCTCTGCCCGGTTTCGGGAGGGAGACTATCAGCGCCTGTAGGGATGACTGCGGCAGTGTCTGAGTTCGCAGCGCCTCCTGATACACCACTTGTAGGCGCGGGGCAAGAAGGTCAACATAGGCCCCGTAGAACTCTGCTGGGAGGCCATCTGTCCCAGGGGTTTTATTACTTGGGAGCGCGTGTATGGCCTGCCGGACCTCCGCAACCGTGATAAGGCGCTTCAGGTCTTCTCTATGTCGGTCCTCAAGTTGTGGCAGGTCTAGTCCCTCCATAAACTCCTCAAATGCCATTGTCGAGAGTTGTTGGTGTGGGCCATACAATGTGGCATAGTAGTCCCTGAAAGCAGTGTTAATGTATATTTGTGTCCTGGCCGTGGATCCCCCGGAGCAGTAACCTATAGTATGGGCAAATGTGCAGGGGTATCACGTATGATGCGAGCCAACAAAGGCCCCGATCTTTCTGCTTGTGCGTGTTGCCTGCAGGTGTATTCCCATTAGTCCAGCACCCGCAGTTCCTCTAGCAGTTCAGCGTGGTGTATGTGCGCCTCCTGTAGCGGCGTGAAGGGCAGGTGCGTACCTGCAGCCTCACTTTCTAACATTGCCAGGTGGCCCTCTACCTCTCGAAGGCTTTCTATCACATCACATCTCCTGCCCACCCGTGCCCCCATTGCCTCCCCTCTTATCGCCACTTTAAATGCGTCCCATTCCACTTGTCGGGAACTAGCTGAACCTGTATTAATATTGAAGTAAGACGTAATAGCATCTGCAAGTGACGTCTTAAAGACAGTGTCTTCCAGCAGTTCCGCATTAAGGCGCCATGTCGGTACTGGCGTCGGGACCCTACCCCATTGCAGTGCTATTTCCACCGGGTTGTGGTCAGAGAGGGTCTTACCCAAATGTTCCGCTGTGAGAACCGCCTCCAACAAGGGTTTGGTACAGAAAACTCGGTCTATTCTAGTGTGCAAGCTATGGGGCGGAGAGTAAAAAGTGTATTCTCTGTTTAACAAGTGTTTGCTACGCCATGCGTCCGCTAAATCCCATCCCTCTGCCCATTGCGCTAGTGCGTCTGCCTGCCTTCTACTCTCAGTGGCGTGCAGAGGTGGATGTGACCTGTCCAGTGATATATCCAATACTGTGTTGAAATCCCCGCCTATAATCCACTTGTATTCCGCCCAGTCTGCCAACACACCATTTATGCTAGCTAAAAAGTCTGATTGGCCGGAGTTTGGTGCATACACACTGCCAAGCACAACAGGGGAACCATCCAGCAAGCCACGCACAAAGACATATCTACCCTCCTTGTCTATCCTCTTCTCCACAACCTTAAAGGGTATTGAGTTCCTGAGCCAGATTGCCGCCCCTCTCGAGAATACAGAGTAGGAGGTAGCGAACAGCTGTCCCTTCCATTTCTTAAGCAGTTTGCGCTCTCCGCATTGTTCAGATGAGTTTCCTGGAGGCAAGCTATCATGACACCTCTCCGGTTGAGTTGTACCAGTAGTCTGTGTCTCTTGTAAATGGACTCCATGCCCCGCACATTCCAGGTGCATAGTTTGTAGGTATCAAGGGTCCCCATGTCTGACTGCGGTGGGCGTGTCCATCAAACCTCGAGGCAGTAAGGCCATGTGTAAGGTATGCAATGATCTGAGTGCCAATAAAACGTGTAACTCCCTAACTTTAAGGTCCCCAAGCAGAAAAACCCGAGGGCCAAACCTTGTTGCCCAACGTGGGCAAAAGTCAAACCAAAACATGTCTATACGTTGGGGGGGTGTTGTCCATGTACACCTGTCTGGTACCTGTTGGTGGTGCTACAGCGTGCCCTGAGCTGGTATGACCCCATTTTCCTTCCACCCAATTTCGTCCCTGTGCATGAGTTTCATACATTACCACCTGTAGCCCGCCATGGGTGCAGTCAGAGATCGTCCGCCATTTGTGCCGTGATCTTGGGGAAAAGCTGCAGGCTATCCGCAGAGCCCGACACCTCCGTGCGCGTGTCCGAAGTGCTGCCCATATCAGTTTTGCATCTTGCATCGTGTGCGGCCAGAGCTGCCTCCGTCAGGTGGACCACTGTCGTCTTCTTCCCAGACCGGTCTGATTCTGACCTCCCGCTCGCTGTCGAATCTTTCGCATGCTCTTCTCCCGCATTGATCTGCTGATGTTCCTCTTGGTGCGAGGGCCCTCTGCTCCGGTCCTCCTCAAACTGGTCCCGCGTATTCGGCGGCGTCAGAGTCACCTCCATCCACTCCGCAGCTTCCTCAGGGGTGTCAAAGAAGTACGATTTATTCTCATACAGTATTTTGAGGCGAGCAGGGAACAGCAGGGCATATTTCAAATTCCTGTCCCGCAGTTTTCGCTTTACTCCAAGGAATGTAGACCTGGCTCGTTGCACCGCCGGGTTGAAGTCTGGATATACTGAGATGGTTTTATCCTCATATCTTAGCGGTGCTTTTTCTCTTGCCACTCGTAGTACTGTGTCTCGGTCCTTATAATGTAGGAGGCATGCTATCAGTGGTCGCGGTGGCGCCCCCAGTCTGGGCTGTTTTGCAGGCATTCTGTGCTCTCGTTCCACACTATACAATGGGGTTACGTCCTGTGGACCGACGATCTTCTTCAGCCAGTCTTCAACGAACTGCGTGGGGTTCCTCCCTTCACTTCGCTCTGGAATTCCCAAAATTCTTACATTGTTGCGGCGGGCCCGCCCTTCCGCGTCATCCATCTTATCCCACAGCAATTATATCTGTTTTTCCATTCCTTCTATCGGCGTGGTCCGTCTGTTGCGGTATCAGGTCGTCAAGTGCGAGCTTATGTTCCGAGACCTTCTCAGCTAGTTTATTGTGGTCTGCCCTAAGGAGAAACAGGCCAGTGGCCATATTATCCATCCGTAGTTCCAGCGCCTCTCTTGAGGCCCTTATTTCGGCCAATATGAGGTCCAGCTTGGCATCCTGTGTGCCCTTGCCCGTCGGCGGTTTAATTTCCACGTTGAATGAGGCCAGTGGGTCTTCCGATCCAGTGGACTGCATGTCCACAGTCGTGCCCTGGTCCTGTACTTTAGTCCTGTGCTTCCCCATGGATCTCGTATGCAGGGTGGCGGCGGTCCGGTCACGTTAGCCCACCCGGCGCCCAGGCGGGAATTGCGTGGCTGCGGGTGTCCGCCCACTCTGTGCAGGTAGCCTCTACCACTTGCACACCCAACAGCCCAGGGGCAGATGCGCTTCAAGTCCAGAGGCGCCCCGGATGCAGCCGGCAGGTCCCGCTGATGGTACAGACCAGCACTCGTGTAGGGCGTCGCAGTTTTTTACCCACCCCTCTCGCAGGGGCACAGTGCGTTGCAACGCTCAGTGGGTCAGGCTGCAGCCGCTTACCACTCGCTCGGGAACCACGTCGTGCTCAGGCGGGGGCCGTTACTCCTCTTTACTCCGCCGGCGCTGACCCACGAGGCGGTATCTCAGCATGTATTCCGGGGGCACGCATTGAGACTACTCTATCGGGATGTGCTGTGTGTGGTGCTGTACTTGTGCCCACCGCTGTGATGGTGACTCCACGCGGATACTGGTGCTCCGGTCTACTTGTTTTGCCTTGCGAGGCCGCTTCACTCCCAGTGCCTCAGTGCCGGTCTGTGCTAGGGTTCCAAGATGGCGCCGCGCGCCACTATCCGGGCGCGGAAGCAAGCGCCTCCTCCGATCAAGCCACAGTGTTTGCCCGGGCTCCGTATGCACCCTACGGCCCGCAGCTGGGCACCTTGTTCTGCTCTCGGTGTCCCTGCCAGGCGCTCAGACTGTGCGCACAGCCGCGGCCCCCCAGGCGGCGGCGTACCGGGTGCTCAGCCTGGTCACTCCCAGTGTCCGTTCGGGGCCAGGCCAGGGGACACGTCCACTCCGCCCCGCTCGCGCTGCTCTCATGCAGGTATATGCCGTGCCAGCGCCGTCCTCCGGGCACCTCAGTTGGGTTGTGCGGCGCTCCGCTCCTCCGGCTTCTTTCCGGTGCGGCGCCTGCCGCCGTCAGTCAGGTCGGCGCAATTGACAACTCCAGTCCGCAGCTCGGCTCAGGGATCTAGGCCGCGTCAGTGCTGGCAGTCGTTCACGGTCCCAGGTGGTGGTACGGGACTCGCGGTCGCCGTCGCTAGTTCTCCACACCCACGGCAGCTCCAGGGGGCACAGTTGGGTGAGTGGGAGTTGTAGAGTGGCAGGATAATCAGCAAGTGTTTCGGGCAATAGACAGAGCTAGGTCGCTACACGTCCGCCATGTTCGGCTCGTGGCCACGCCCCCCTGGGTTATACACACTTTATATGGCGGTTTGTTCCAGTAGCTACAAAGCTACACAGGTATATGGCATCGCATGTATAGGTTGTAAATTGGCACATATGAATGTAAGGTCAAACCGACTGGAGTTACATGATTGCAGGTGTCTGGCCAAAGATCAGAGATCTTACAATGTCAATGGATGTGCTCTAGTTAACATAAGAATGTTAGGGATAGACCTGTGGTACAAGTTCATATAACACCTACTACATGTAAAGTGCAATAATAGGGGTGATTCCCATTCTGTGGTCAGATCGGCCAATTGAGCATTAGTGGAATCCAACTCGTTTAACCCATTGTTAACTGTGTCTAGAAGGTACATCATCTTACACTCTCTGACGTTCAGGATGGGTGCAATGTCTCCACCCCTTGGTTCCAATGATACCTTCTCTAGAACCAGCCATTTGATAGAGTCCGGAGAGTGTGTGTGTGTTTTGAAATGCTCCACCAGTGGGGCCCCAGGTGTTTTGCAGCGAATCCTGCTGCAGTGTTGCAATATTCGAGTCTTAACCTTTTGTCTGGTTTGACCTGCATATAGTAGATTGCATGGGCATTGAATGGCGTAGATAACGTCAAAGGAATTGCAGTTCGTGTGAGTCTTGAGTTGGATGGTATGGTGTTTGTAGTTGAAAGAATTGGTTTCCTACGCCATTTTGCATGCTTTACAGCGTGTACACTTGAAATGTCCCACAATTTGCGGTAGATTCCACATAGTTTGGATAGTCGGTTGCGGTGGTGTGTCAAGCAGTGAGCGGACTACATGGTCTCGGACATTCTTAGCTTTTTAAATGCATGCATAGGGGGTTCCTGTATGTCCAGGTCATCGGATATGAGTTTCCAGTGTCTGTTGATTATTTTCTTAAACTCATTACAACCTTCCATCACCATATACTCTTAATGGCATCACTGCACTTACAGTGCCCAGGAATGGCCCTGGGTACTTTAGGGGCACAGGGCGCATGCACCTGTACCCACACCCCTGGCATAGGACACCTAGCTAGAGGGGTGACTGATGTATGCCAAGGCAGTGTGTTTGTGGGCATGGCACACAGGGATGTGTGCCTTGTCGACTCTCTGTTTAGTTCTGTGCCAAGACACTCAGCCTGACAAAGCAGTGTATAGGTTTCAGGGTACAGGGCCCCTAAGGGTGGCACAATAAGTGCTGCAACCCTTAGGGGTCTTCTCTGGTTACAGTGCCCTGGGTAGCTAGGGTACCATTTACCAGGGACTGACCTGTGGACAGAGATGCCAATTGGGTTTAGGCTTTAGTGTAGTTTTTAGGAAAGGAACATAGGCCCTGGGTACCTCATTGGCAGGGACCCAGAGCACACCAAGGAAAAGTGCATCAGGTATCAGGCAAAAGGGGGGGGGGGGTTACTGCAACAGAAACCCACTTCCCTACACATCCTGAAAAGGGAGCAGCGGAAAGACACGAGTAGGGGTCCATGATCCAGGGGAGGGACAAATACCAGAAAATGAATAAAAGCCACAGAAACTGACGAATAAGAAGCAAGCAAATGTGAGTGATAATAAAGCCAACCAATGATAAGCAACGGGTGGAATTAAGCCCACTGTAAAATAATGATATGTTTTGTAACAGACAGTCCATGCACTGTATTTGGCCTGACCTAAAAAGTATCTCTGAATGCAAGCAGTGAAAGGATACAAATCATACAATCGAAAGGATGCTAAAGAAGGTATACCACAAGGGCTAGATATACAGAAGAAAAGGAAGGAAAGCCATTGAATAAGAAATAAGCAAATGGGGTTGCAAAGAAAGCTAACCAATGGTAGGAAATGGGTGGGCACAAAGCAGTAATGTTTGGTATGGTTCATAAGAGGCCGTTTGTAAACAGACAGCTAAAAGCTGACTGTAGAGGAGAAGAAAAAGCTTAACTTGAGCTAATGGTTCTGGTGGGGACCACTGGCATGATTTTTGGGGACCGGGCCGGCACCAATTTTTCCTCATCATATGTTGACAGAGGCAGAGAGTGGGAGAGGGAAAACACACTAACAGGAAGGAAGGAGAGTAAAACGGAAAACTGTTACAATGAGAGAAAGCTGGGACCAGCAAGAGTGAGACAAAGTTGCAGGCAGTGTCTGGTAGTGGATTTAGCGGCCTGAGGTGGTTTAAAGAGTATGCAGCCTTGGTAATCAATGCGAAGACATTTAATATCACCGATGGATTCTGAACTGAGTTTTGGGCATCAGCGCTCATTGTTTTACAAATTAAGCACAGGAAGAGACAAACATTTTACACACTTTTGTTTTTCGTGCCAAGAACTTATGACAAATTGATGTTTTAGTCAAAGGGTCAGACAGTGGATTTATTGCCCTTTCTGCCACTTCCTTTGAATAGTTCCAGTACATTCCTCTGTCCATGTGGTCAGGAAGACATTAGAAACCGGAAAGGGGCCCTAAGAGAAAGGAAGACCCACCTCAGGAGGCTCATCCAGTTGGCCATGACCTGATTCTCACTCAGTATGCCCACCTCAAACCTCTGACCTGTAGGTCACACAGACCTTGCCAGGAAGCATGTCGCTCACTGAGCCGCCCAGCTGAATGGCTTAACCAACCCAGCCGTTCTCATCATGTCAGGTTTCTTTTCTCGGTTTAAAAACTCGCATAACCACTAGACTAAGAAGCATTAAAAAGCACGTAAATAAGTAACATAACGGCGCCTTTATAAATGCTCAATTATTTGAAAGCAGGGTCAAGAAAATCCCAGATACATAATTTATATCTAAGCTCTTAAAGTTCACCGACGGGGTTATCTTTTTTGTCCCATAGAAGCTGATTACAGTCACATATGTGTTTGTCACTCTTTACGAGTAACTCTTATACCTTATCTCCCAGCCAGGGTCTAGAAACCCCACTGCGTGTTTGTGCCACTTCCTGTGTCTCTTTGTGACAACAAATAAGCAAAGACTGAGCACAAGGGGAACAACATCTGTGCGCCTACAGGAAATTGCTGTGCAGGTGTGTGCTTTCAGGCATGACGAGCGATGCTTTGAATTTGCCTAAAAAACAAATGCTTTGCAAGTCGTGACTGAGAAAGACCAGTCAGTGCCTGGCTAGCTTTCTCCTAGGGTTCAAGGCCTCACCAGCTGAGCCAACACTTGACTTACACTCTATCCAGCTCACATTTCTCTGACCAAAAGCATTTGAACCTGAGCTAGTGAAAAGAATTAGCAACGTCAGTAGATCCGGTGTAATTGTGGCAAAGCATGTAAACAATGTACTTGACAAATACTGTTTACATGCAGTTGCACACACAAATACTGTTTACAGTTGCGAGCCTGTCCTATTGGATTTGCCAATGTTGTGAAAAATGCAAAAAATGATTGAATTCTGTATTGCATACAAACAGGAGATAAAGATTTGAGGGCTATGGGCCCGATGTATGTAACCAAATACCGGTCGGTAACGGTATTTGGTTTTTGATATGTAAGGGGCCTAAAATTTACAGAATCGGTAAATTTACCGATTCGGTAAAATACAGAATCTGTAAATTTACCGAATCGGTAAATCTAGATGTAGGTGGCACTGAAAACAGTGCCACAGGCCTTTAAGAATTCGTTATTTATAACCCTGGGCGTCCGAATCGGCTACGCCCACGGAGTAGGCGTAGTGTTGCCTCCTACGCATTTTGCGTAGGCAGCGTAGCCGGCAACACTACGCCCACTCCGTGTGCATAGCCGAGTCGGCCGCCACCCGCCTCCCTCCCGCCCTCCCCTACATACATTATCTAAGCAAAATACCCTTATTAAAGCAATTTTAAAGCACTTACCGTGTCCGGGGCTCGTCCGGGGCTCCCTCTTGGAATAGCGTCCCTTCACAGATACCAATGCACATGCGCGGCCGCCCGCGCATGCGCATTTCTCTGGAGAAATGCGCATGCGCGGCTGCCCGCGCATGCGCATTGGTATCCATGATGATGCGATTCCAAAAGGGAGCCCCGGACGAGCCCCGGACACGGTAAGTGCTTTAAAATTGCTTTATTAAGGGTATTTTTCTTAAATAATGTATGTCGAGGACAGCGGGAGGGAGGTGCGTAGTGGGGCTACGCGGAGTGCGGGAGTGGGCGTAGCTTCTCGCCCACTCCGCGTAGCTCCGCGGAGCCCCACTACGCCCACTACGCCCAGGGTTAGTTATTTACCATCAAATTCTATTTTGTGGTAAATAACGAATTCCTGTGTACATGCACATCTGTGCATGTACACCTGTGCCATGTGGCACACATACATGCCCTAAGGGCATGTATGTGTGCCACATGGCACACAAGCCAGTATCAGGGGTGCAACAGGGTGTCAAAGTGACACCCTGTCCCCCTTGACAATTCGATAATTTTACCGAATCGGTATTTACCGATTCGGTAATCTCTGAGGGTCCCCTCCAGGAGGACAAAGCAGCCCTGAGGGTCATGCGTCACTCTGCGCTTCACTAGTGGAAGATTGCGGTGCACCAGGATGGCCACTCCCCTTGATCCTCTATTGAAGCCAGAGTGCCAGACTCCTCCATAGCCCTGTCGTGCCAGGAAGGGGCAGTGGTTGCCTATCAGGTGGGTCTCTTAAAGCAGAAGTATGTCTGTGGTGTGATGCTGGGCTTATCGCAGGACAGCTGCGCGCTTGACCTTATGTAGCAGGCCGTTAACATTCCAGGACATTATATGGAGCGGTACCGCTCGGTACGACCATCAGGCAGGGGGAAGGCGGATAAGGGACCGGTTAGCCGACAAGGGTGGCAGAGGCAGCCGGAGTGAGGCCATGATAGTAGGCAATGGACGTGTCGCCGTCGTGTTGGATGATGTGCTCTTGTTTTGTTGCAGAAAGGACATTTTGGTGCAATAAACAATAGAAACAAACACTGCAAACTGGGGCCGCTGCCCCTTTCCCCACCAACCCCCAACCCTCCCCCTGTCTATACTTCAGGAACGGAAGCATCTGTCACCAAAACAGTGGATTACTATGAGAGACCCAAACTAAAATGCTTGGGAACAGGTAATCGTGGAGGACCCCTCCTCATGGAAGGATGTTCATATCTGTGTCCATCGGGATATGAAATTGGTAACTAGACAGAGTGTACACTCTGGAACGGAATCAGTAGCCATCCGGGGAAGCAGGTGGTCTCAAGCAGAGCCTGGCAGAAGCGTCAGGCTGTGGGAAAGGTCTCTGTCAGGGAGATCCAGCAGCGATGGAGGAGGTGATGCAGTCCCTGGATCGGAGGAGCCCGAAGACCCAGACCCCCAGGGAGCAGGGAAGGCCTCGGCAAGCGACTCAAAGGTAAGCTGCAGAGAAGGCCCAGTGGAGAGTCTGAATGGGCGCGTCTTTGGCCCCTGCATCTATTCGAGCTGTTGCGTTTTGGTCAGAGAACTGGTATGTCACGCTGGGCGCCCCCGGCACTGTTTAAGGAGGGTGGATTCAGGGTGCTGAGCCTTAGGGGACGTTCCTCTGTCACCCATGTCCAGGCTTCACCCGGATTGTCGAAGAAGAGAGTTCTGTCCTGAAACACCCCTCTCAGATATGCCGGGAAGAGGAACCTGTATTGTATGTTGAGGGAGCGCAGCTTCTTCTTAACTTCTCCGAATGAGCTGCGCTGTTCCTGAATTTCGCGGGTGTAGTCAAGGAAAATCATGATTGTACGATTCTCATGCTGAAGATGTTGATCCTTACGGGCTTCGGCCAGTATAGAGTCCCGGTCTTTTAAGTTGAGGATCCTCATGATGATCGGTCTGGAGGGCGCTCCCGGCTGGGGTCGAGGAACAAGCGAGCGATGCGCCAGTTCGAATGCAAACCATGGGGAGAGGGAGCCCTCGGGCATCCACAAGCGCAACCAGTGCTCCACAAAATCCGCCGTCTGACCCTGTTCCACACCCTCCGCAAATCCGACCAGTCGAAAGTTGTGACAACGGGACCTGTTTTCGGCATCTTCAGTCAGCTGGTGCAGCTCCTGGGTATGAGACTGAAGTCGGGTAACCTGGGCCTTAAGCTGCTGAACATCGTCCTCTACGGTGGATATGTGAGATTCAGTTTCTTTAATCCGGGCAGTGTCATTGCGGAGATCCTGCCGGATAAGGGTCACATCGACCCTTACTTCCGCAATCTTGCTTTCAACCGAAGATTGCGATGCATGGATAGCTTGGAGAATCGTGGATAGGTCCTCAGCAGTAGGGGCCTCCTTGTCTGTGGTGGTGAACCGGTCGATTTTGGTTTGGGTGGAGGGAGTCTTTGGTGCCCTGCCCCTACTCATGGCCACCACCCAGCAGAGAGAAGGGATTCAGTCCGGCCTGCAGGCGGGAAGACGGGGGAATGAAAGAAGCAGTCGAAGGAGGAGGGGATTGGCCAGGCCGCACCACACCTCGCTGCCCGATCCACCACTGACGTTCCCGGGCAGCGAGCCCACAATTGTCCATGGGTGGAAGGCGCAAGGCCGTAGGGCTGTAACAGAGGTCCGTGGTTAACGGCGGGACCGGGACTACAGGGCCAGCGTGTACAGAGGAGGTTGATGTGCTCCCACGATACTGCAGCGGTGGATGGACCAAGAGTCAAGGGAGGGGGGCAGGGAAAGGCAAGAGGACCACTCGTGCCCCGCCACTCGATGCTTTGGCCAAAACCCTCCAAGGGGTCCGGTCAGTCTCCTACACCCAGTATGGAGTCGCCCCTGAGAGGGCCACCACCACCCGAAATGGCAGCCGAGGCATTCCCTGCACCCCACGAGATCCCGGTGCGGGAAGCACTTCGGGTCGGGCCACCGCACCACGCCCTCCAGGACCAGCCGAGCTTGTTGCGGTACCCCTAATTACAGGGTCACACGAGGACCGGGGGAAGTGGGGGGGGAGAGCTGTGCCAGCAAATGGGTCCCCCTCTGCTGCCCAATCGACAGCCGAGTCCTTACCCCCGGGGCTAGGCACAGCAGCAACCCTGCTCCTTACCGCCAAAGGAGGTCCTCCGTATACCCTCAGGCATCACCACCCACAGCAGGCCTCTCGCAGGATGGCGGCTCACGGCGTCTGCATTTCTGTCTGGGCCCCCGGGCAGCAGGTACGCCTCGTCCTTCTCCGAGCCGCTCCTTCAAAACCCCCAGGATCACCCCTTGCGGTCGGCGATCAGAGGCAACCCCGCAGAGCCACCACAGCAGAGCTGGGGAGCAGGCCCAGTCCCTCTGCGGGACAGCAGGTGAGCTCCAGAGAAAAAATGCAATGGGGTACCAGGGGAAGAGGTGTTGCCTCACTCTTCTACCGCCCGACCGGCGGCTGATTCTGCCCTCAGGCACCCCCAGGCCACAAGATCCTCAGCGGAGCGCGCGGCAAGTCAGCCCTCCCAGGCCGCTCAGAGTGCTGCAGACCGGATCAATCGGGCGTCGCCCGGGTGAGCCGACTCATATGGTCAGCCGGTAAAGCGCCAGTCGCCTTTGGGGCCTGCACTCTTCAGTCAGGGCCGGTCAGGGCAACAGGGCAAGTGGGGGTCTGGAGATCTCCTTGGCGGCCGCCATCTTGGGAATGCCGCGCGACGGACTCATAAATTCAAGGCAGCCTGCGCCACCCAGAATCGCCACATGGCTCCTCAGAAGGAAGCCCCAGGGGCCCCAGGCAGCAGGGCACCCGATGTGGGATTCAAGGGGGTCCCGATGGCGGCGTATTGCAGAGGGGATGACGGAGGGGTCCAGAGCACTCCTAAGGTGTGACCGCCATCTTGACACTCTTGGCCACCCCCCAAAATTTTAAATATCTTATTCATATTTTTATTGTACTTTATACTGAAGTTTTGCTTTTCTAAGTGTGGCACATAACAAAGCTTACTATTACTCAATTTAATAGTACCCAGTTTACTGACCAAAGAAAGATGGAATGCTAAGACAGCCATGCAAACATGTTTGATCTCATTAGCAGGTAGGAGGAGGATTCTAAGCATGTCATCCACACGTATTACCTATTTCTGTGAATGCATGTGCACTCAAGAAAATGGGAACTGTCATGTCCCTGTTCATGCCACTGTTAAGCACATGCTTTCCTAGTTGTTCTTAGGTGCTGTTCTGACAAATTGCTTGTAGATATATCTATGCACAGTAATTATGCACTGAGTGTCCTGACGTCAATATGCCTATTATGTAAATATTACCCAGAGTGCTTTGTACTCGCTGTCTGTGAGATATGCCCTGAGCATGTATGTGAGATCTGCCCCCCAGCGTTTATGTTTTCTGTTGGCATTCGTTTTTACTTTGTTTTATTAGCACTGTTTAATTTATGTTTAAAGTGTCTCCTCTATGCGCCGAGCACTGACTGCTTTTGTTTTGTAGCCGCTCTGGGTTTGAGACTGCCAAGATCTCGTGAGATCTTGGCATTCTAGGTGGCCTTGTTGGGTGTGGCTGGGGTGTGGCTGGGGTGCGGTTGCGAGCTAGCTGTCTATTTAAACTGCACCCGAACCACAGAAGCCGTTTTGCCTCAAGACAGTCCACACAAGAGGATCAATGCTCCTCGGTAGGACTTCTGTGACACGCCTCATAGCAGAAGAAAAATAAGCATTTGCAATGCAATCGGTCTCGCTTTTGTGAAAGTTAGAGCTATTGGTGCTGTAAATGACAACGTTTTTTAGTTATGTTTTTGGTTTCTAAGCATTTTACCTTGCTGTTCCGTAATATGAAGCACTGGCAAAGCCAAAAAGAAGCAATGCACTTTGTGCTTATAGTTTCAGTAAAACAACTCCAGTGACAGAAAAACAAGCCGGACGGCTGTCTAGATTATTAAAATGCTGTGTTGCAGCATTCACATGTGTTTCTGAAGTTAATCTTATTATGCATGCTATAAAATGACAAATAAAGTTAAAAATAAAAAGCAAACAAAATGTCCGAGTGATATTCTGGTTAAAATTTGCAAATAACTTCCCTGATTCGGCTCGAAAGCACTGATTCCTGCATGTTATTCTGTATCCCAGTTGCAAAACTCAGGATGGCATGAGTAGGGGAAGAAATACCGCACGGTAATAGCGCACTGAAGGGAAGATTTACCATTTCTTCACCTAGTACAATGCAGCAGCTTGACATTACCTAAAATAAAACTCAGCCCTACTGAGTGACGAAATTTGGACATACATATTTAAATGTTTCTTTTTGTCTTCTTTTATCTTGTTCTACCTTCACTTAATTATTTCTCTGTATTCGTCCAAACTGTAAAGGAGCACTTCTCCAAATTATATTTTCTATTCATATTCCGAACAATGTAATAAAATTAAAATTAAACAAGCATTGAAAATGCAATAGGTCTCGCAATAGAAGAGTTTTACATTTTTCGTTTTGCAAATGGATGAGTGGCGTTGCGTGGATGAGTGGCGTTGCGTGGATGAGTGGCGTTGCGTGGATGAGTGGCTTTGCGTGGGTGAGTGGCGTTGCGTGGGTGAGTGGCGCTGCGTGGGTGAGTGGCGCTGCGTGGGTGAGTGGCGTTGCATGGGTGAGTGGCGTTGCATGGGTGAGTGGCGTTGCATGGGTGAGTGGCGTTGCGTTTGTGAGTGGCGTTGCGTGTGTGAGTGGCGTTGCGTGTGTGAGTGGCGTTGCGTGTGTGAGTGGCGTTGCGTGTGTGATTGGCATTGCGTGTGTGAGTGGCGTTATGTGGGTAAAGCCCACATCTCATACACATACAAAAAAACGGGAGCAGTCATACACCACACAAAGGCACATACATTACACAAATGCACACAGGCGTACTCGCAAAAAAGACATACATACGCTGAAGGGCACACAAAACAACAGAGTTCGTAGCCAAGCACAGAATACAAACACACATACTTATCTATAAACACAGTCATTCCTATATAAAAATTAAAAAAATTCGCACCATGCAAAAGCGTTCGAGAAGCTTTTGTATACATGCACAAACGCACAGCTCAAAGTAACAGTCATACTTTACACATAGTAGCACTACTACGGAGCTATATACCAAGTACAAAGGCGCACACAATCTACACAAACACACAGGCATGCACAAAGGCACAAGCACAACATTCGCTCAGCACATACATTCCATAGAACGTGATACACACATCATTGTACACATTTATTGCACAAGCAAACACGCACGAGCGTTTACATACACAAAGACTCGTGCACAAGCAACGTGCAGTGGGGTACAGAAAAAACATGCTCCTCTATGCAAGCACACATATAGAATACAAAGAAATACACATTTTACAGACGTAGACAGTCATACACAGGCTCGCATACATTGTACATTTAGAAGCAATCTACACAGACACACACATTGCAGGTAAGCCCTCACACACCGATGCTCCTTTGTCTCTACTTTTAATGGCCACTTCTACATTCGCCGGCAACACTGACGCACACAAATCTCATGTGCACTCACCCGTGTTTCTGGCTCTTTAACACGCAGTTATAACCCAGCAACAAACAAGCAAACATACGCAATGGAAACGCCGTGCTCGGTACTGCATACTCCCTAAGTGACAAAAGTGCATGTGCCTGGTAAAGAGATGTGCCTCGGTATAATATAGAAACATAAACGAGAAGAGGCTGCAGAGGAAAAGCAAGAACATGAACGACTTAATAAGAGCAGGGAAGACGCTATACACACAAGATGAAATTATAGGGGCAATGTGCACTACATTTCACTAAAGAATGCCAGCGACAAACTGCACAGGGCCACAGTGTGTTGGAAGGAAGGTGGGGGCAGTGGAACAAAGAAACATAGCAAATAGAGTGAACAGAGGAATTGATGCCGAAAAGTGCGAATGAAACGCTGCAGTGAGCCATGGGAAAAGAAGGAAACTGCATGGGTACGGAAGGAAGCAAGCTGAACAGCAGGGCTGTAAAAGGAGGCGAGAAGGGAGGAGAGAGGAGAGAAGAAGAAGGGAGGGGAGGCAAAGTGGTGGGAAAAGGAGAGAGGGCATGAAGGGATTGAAGGCAAGGGAAAGGAAGGGGAGATGGACGAGATTAAGAGGAGCCACAGATGGACTGCAGAAAAAAGAAGGGAGGAAATGGTAGAGGAGAAGACTCGAAAACACTGGAAAGAATAGCGGGAAAAAAAAAAACGAGACCTATTGGCAACGCCAGTGCTTGTTAATTAGAGAGGCCAGCGCCGCCTTCTGTGTGCTGTCCATCTGCTTCGCATCAGTCTGTTAGCTCAGCTGGAAGGGGTGACCCGCAAGCGTTTGTAATCCCCAAAGTTTTCAAAGGCTAATTATGCCAAGGTCACACGTATGCATCCCACGGCAGGCGAGAGGAGAGTTTTACCTTTCTAGATGTGACCGTGCAAGTATTGGGTTCACTGTGTGGACTTGCGATTGTCTTCCGGTTGTTTTGCGGCTCGCCATCCAATGCCTCTAGCTTTAATTGTCTCAGGAGTCCCAGCCTTTCTGGCCTCCTTTTGTAGGATGTATTCCGGTGACTCCAAACATCAGAAGATGGTGAATACCCCGAGCGTTTTGAAAAAGGCGAGGGCGCTAAGAGCTAACAACACAAAATAAATTGTGTCAAAAAATCGCATAAAGCATAGTGCCAAGTACGAGTGATCAGACGTTATTGGGTATTGAGCGTGATTAGCAACTGTGACCAGTTGTTAATTAATGTGCTGTTCTCAGTTGTTATATACGAGTCACGGAAGGGGAGAGGGAGGGGGTGGGCAACTCGAGCGAGGCTGTGCAATCCTGCAGCGTCCTTTTCATGACCTCAAGCAACGGGATGACGGAAGGTGGGAAACGTGAGGTTGAGCGAAATCATCAAAAAATAAACAAGAGGCTGGGAAACAAAGAACGTGTAGCTGGAGGGGGCGGGATGGATTACAGAGAAGGACGACGGGTGGGAGAAATGTTCGAAAAACGAATGGAAACCGTTGGAGAGGAGGTTTAAAAGACCAGAGGAGCAGGGATTTCAGGGGTGAAGGAGATTGAGAGCAGAGGCATGCACTTTCTAAAAGTGTGTGCTGAAGAGTAAAACAAGAGCACTTACAGGGGGCGGAGCAGGGAGAGCGGCCTTTAAAGTGCACTTTACACGGCCGGCCGGCAGTGAAACTGAAAGCACGGCCGGCCGGCCGTGAAAGCCTTTGATGACGCAGCAGGGGGAACAGACGGCGAGAGGGTGTGAAAGCAGCAGGGGCAGGCAGGCGGCTGGGGGCATGTGCACGCGCTTTTAAGCGCATGCGCATTAAGCTTGAATTTCACGGGCACTGCAAGGAATCGCCACGATTCCTTGCAAGTTGGTTAAAGACTGTTTAAGCTCCAATAGTCTCGCAAGCTCGATGCGCATGCGCATCGACAGGCGAGACCTAAAAAACTAACAAGTAGGGGCATTGGTGTGTTTTAAATGTGTACTTAGAGGAGTTCCACCTAGGTATTCCTCCTGAGAAGTTTGAAGATGAAGACACAGTGTTTAAGGAACCTCTTGGGCAGCAGGAAGGGCTTCAACTCCACAGGCATTCAGTACTACACAGTTCACATATTAAAGTCTCCACGTCTAACTTTTTAGGTTTTACATTTTCCTCATAATGAATATTGATCCATTACAGTTGCAGGGCAAGATTCCTACGGTGGGATAAGGGACAACCCCAGCGCTTCCCCATCAACCAAAACAAGGACGTTACGTCACTCATGTCATCAACATATACCAAACACATCTGACTGATGATTCTAGTTCAATATATGAGTACCTACATTGCATAACCTTGCAGTCTACTGCACTCAACGTGATCTGGGAAACCATTTAATTTGCTTTATAAATTCATGGAAACAGGATAGTGATACATGAAACTGAAACACTTTACTTTTTTACACTGCCCTTACACAAAATGCTCTTTAGCTCAACAGTTTATTGAATTAAGTGCGTGCGGTGCCTCCCACAACATCATGAGCTCTGGAAGTGTCGAAACAAACCAAGAAGACAAAGAAACTAATGACACTGACAACTAGAAAATTGCTACTTGATCTATACATTTATTGAATTGAAGCAGCACATGGCAAACAATCTCTGTCACGCCCGTTGTTGATCTCACCAAATGCTTTTAGAAGAAAAAAAAAAAGTTTACTGTTGAGTTTACCAAAACAAAAAGTATTCAAAAATACAATCTGCTATTAATGGGGGTGGGGTCGCTCACTACTCACACACCGGCGGTGTCGCCCCTAAGGACTCTGGTCAATGTAGTAAAGTGTTCGCGATGCATCATCTTTCGATCTTCTGCTATCTTCGCTGTCTTCGCCATCCCTGGACACGTGCTTCGGGGTATCACCCCTCGTCAGCAGGGATAGGCCGTGTACTGGGGTTGCCGATGGCTGCCAATATCTGCCAGGTATAGTACCACTCAGGCGCGTAGGTGCGGGATCCCAGGCTCGTCAGCCCACTGCTCACGGGAGCTTTAAAGTTACAAATGGGGGTGGAGTCGCACACTACTCACACACTGGCGGTGTCGCCCCTAAGGACTCTGGTCAATGTAGTAAAGTGTTTGCGATGCATCATTTTTCGATCTTCTGCTATCTTCGCTGTCTTCGCCATCCCTGGACACGTGTTTCGGGGTATCACCTGCGCGCCTGGAGAGATACTACGTTCCAAGGATACGGCAGCCTGCTCAGCAACCCCAAATAATGCCTAATCTCTGCTGATGACAGATAATAATCTAGAAACACGTGTCCAGAGATGGCCAGCACTAATCTGCACCCACCTGGTGAAACACTCTAAAGACTTTGCAAGTGTACTCCCTTGTCGGACTGCATCAACCATGATGCTTAGGGGCGACTCTGCTGGGAGGTGAAGCAGTGTGCTCCCACACCTATTTTCTACTTAAAGGCTCCCTCGAGCCGCTGTGGGCTGACAAGCTCGTGGAGAGGCACCTGCGCGCCTGGAGAGATACTACGTTCCAAGGATACGGCAGCCTGCTCAGCAACCCCAAATAATGCCTAATCTCTGCTGATGACAGATAATAATCTAGAAACACGTGTCCAGAGATGGCCAGCACTAATCTGCACCCACCTGGTGAAACTGAACACTCTAAAGACTTTGCAAGTGTACTCGCTTGTCGGACTGCATCAACCATGATGCTTAGGGGCGACTCTGCTGGGAGGTGAAGCAGTGTGCTCCCACACCTATTTTCTACTTAAAGGCTCCCTCGAGCCGCTGTGGGCTGACGAGCTCGTGGAGAGGCACCTGCGCGCCTGGAGAGATACTACGTTCCAAGGATACGGCAGCCTGCTCAGCAACCCCAAATAATGCCTAATCTCTGCTGATGACAGATAATAATCTAGAAACACGTGTCCAGAGATGGCCAGCACTAATCTGCACCCACCTAGTGAAACACTCTAAAGACTTTGCAAGTGTACTCGCTTGTCGGACTGCATCAACCATGATGCTTAGGGGCGACTCTGCTGGGAGGTGAAGCAGTGTGCTCCCACACCTATTTTCTACAATCTGCTATTGCCTGGAATAAATCCGGCTGTAAACAGGCAAATAAAAAAGGTGGAATATTCAAATGCTGATGTATACTTCTCCTATATAGCGTTGTTGTCCCACCCCTTAAGAGAATAGAACACGCTGTGGCAAAGCCGATGAGCCACACTTGTAAGAGAGTGATTGGCTTTATCAATGTGTTTAGTCATCTTGTACAGCAAGCAGCAGGGCACTATGATATAACCGGAGTGACTGGCCAATGGGCTAAGTCATAGTGGCTGTTTTCCCCTTGCATGACTAACTCCGCATGGAATCAGATGGTGAGAAAACAGGGCAAGCCACCTGGCAGTCTCAGTTTAAGTGTAGAATATTCCACCAGCATGAGGTGCGGTGCCCACTAGTACAGAGATAAAAGCAGGTGTTGGTATCTTTTTTCCCTTCAAGTGTTTTACACTTTGTGTCCTTGGGCTAATCTGTACAACATAGCTGCACAGCGGGGGATAAAACAGCTCTATTAATTTTTCTCGCCACCCTGCGCTTGATGATGCCAAGAAAATCCCTTCAAAGTGTGTGTTGCACTCGAATGCCTTAGTTAAAAAAAACTAACTCATTTGACCAATCAGATACAAGTCCTAAGGCATGAATAAGTTATCAAATACAAAGCAAGAATTCCCAGGTACATGTACAACACAAATAACCTGAAGACGACGGTCCTTTGAAAAAAGTTCCAAGACACAATGCGCCTCATTACATCAGCCGTGGTGAGGCAGGGATGGACTAAACTGGTGTGTTGTTTATAACAAATAGACACAAGATGTACTCCTACCCAGCAGCCTTGAATCAGGGAGCCCCTCTCCTGCCTCACTTCTGATAATGAAAGTAATACTACGCTGTCAACTGAGGCACCCCTGCTTGAAACAAGCATTGCCAATGTGCTGCACTCACAGAACCATGCAACTCACTCTGAATTCACAAGAGCATTCCTCTCTTTTTTTTTTAAAACAATTTTTAATATTTTCTGGACAATCAGTTACAAAATACCATTGCATCCGCCTTCAGTTACCTCCCCCCCTCTCCCATGATCTTTCCATCCTTAGTACATACCATTGTTCAATGGATTACCCCGTAACCTACTACTCGTCGTAGTCGAAACCCCCCAACTTCCCCCCCCTCTCCCCCCCTGTTGTGTCAGCCTATGAATTTCCATTTTAAACTCCTTACTGCGATCATTCTACAGCGTAGTTAATCCTATCTTATGTCTGCCGGTGTATACCATTACTAGTAGCCTTGCCCTAGTCCTCTACCTGGAGAGTGTCAGCTAGTGCCTGCACCATCACTTCGCAGGCCCTTGCTGTTTCTAAGTCCTTTTCTTTTTTTGTATGTTCCGCTTGTGTAAATCTGAGCGTACTGTCACTGCTTGCCCACTTCTGCAGCTCTGCCTTCCACCGTCCGCTACAGGGGCCCTCTTTTGCCTTCCAGCGCCTCGTTATATCCCTTTTAGCTAAGAGCAGCCCCAGATCCACAAATTTACTAGTCAGCATCGTTTTGGGTGTGTGGGGGAACCAGTGTAATATGCAAGTTGCCATGTCGTATGTTAAACCCCTTTCTGTTACCTCATTCAGTGTGTTTCCCACTTCCTTCCAATAATCTCCTATCTTTGGGCACTCCCACAGCATGTGTTCTAACTCCACACCTTCCCTCCTACATCTGGGGCACACCACATCTTCCACATTAAAATACTTCTTAACATTTCCAGGCGTCAGGTATGCTCTATGCAATATAAAGAAATGCACTAACTGGAATCGCGTGCTCTTCGTGCCCTTCCAAACTCTACGCACTATGTGTTCCCATGCCGTTTCCGGTATTGATTTCCCAAGTCCCTCTTCCCATTTTGCCCTCAAACCCTCTAGGGGCGCCAATTCTTTGTAACATCCTCGAATATAAACACGTGACTGCCTTAAACGTCCCTGCCGCCATTACCACGTATTGACATGCCTTCGTCATTGTGGGTTCTTTCGCTCCTTATCGCCACTGCAGTCGTATGGCATGCACCACCGCCGCATGCAATAAGAAGCCTCCCCTGGGAAGGTCATACCTGTCCTGTAAGGCCCCGTATGGCAACAGTTTCCCGTCCTCATACGAATCCTCAATCATCTGTATCCCAGCATGCTCCCAAGACCTAAGCATCCCCAACGGTATTTCTGGCGCATAAGGATGTAGCACTCCCGCTTTCCGTTGGCTACGATTCCAGCACAATCGTAGTGTTCTCTCCTCCTGTGTAAGATCGGTCAGGTCTAATTTCTGCTGTAGGATTATATAGGATAGCACATGTCGTGGTATTCCTTTTTCTCTCTTATTATCTGGGCCCCTAAACTCCCTCGCGATCTCCTGTGTTAGCACCTGTAGCTGCGCCGCCAGATAATATAATTCATATCTGGGACCGCTAAGCCCTCTTCCGCTTTCGGACGTGTCAAGGTGTTCAGTGCCACCCTTCTCCGTCCCGCGCCCCATAGAAAGCCTATTATCAGAGAGCGCAACGACCTAAAAACTGAGTTCGGTATCCAAACGGCAGTGTCCTAAAATAATATAGCAGTCGTAGTAACGCTACCATTTTCAATAAAGCAATGCGGCCCATCACAGACCATGGCAATGCGGACCAAAAGGTCATATTACCCTTCAAGGCTCTCACACACAGTCCTATATCCCCTTCCAAGATGTCCGCCGCTCCATGATATATATTCACACCTAGATATACCAGGCACGTCGGCTCCCAACGCGCTACGCTTTCTCGCTCCGGTGGGCGCCCACCGTGCGTTACTGGGAACAGACAGGTCTTGGCCCAATTCACATGTAGTCCTGAAACATCTCCAAACCCTGATAACAAGGCGGCCGTTCCATCTAGCTCCACATCAGCGTCTCCTAAAAACATCAGCAGATCATCCGCGTATAATGAAATATACTGTTGGTCACCCCTGAAGACAAGGCCTTCATAGTGTCTACCAAGTCTCGCTCTCGCTGCCAGGGGCTCCATCGCTAGTGCAACTAACAATGGGGAGAGTGAACATCTCTGCCTCGTGCCTCGTGCAACTCCATATTGATGTGATATCAGCCCCCCTACTTTCACTCTAGCCACTGCATCCTTATATAGCAACCTTGTCCAGGTCACAAAATCGTCTCCTAACCCAAAACGTCCCAATGTCACATTTAGGTATCTCCACTCTAAGCTGTCAAAGGCTTTTTCTATATCCACCGACAGCACCATTGGGTTTACAGCATCTTGATCTACCTCTCCCATAATCCGTATCAGCTTCCGTATATTATTGGCTGTATTCCTGGTCGGGATAAACCCTGCCTAGTCATCATGGACCAGACCCGTCATGTGCTGCAACAGGCGGGTCGCCAATATCCTGCTCAAAACCTTATAATCTGTAGTCAGCATGGACAATGGTCTATAAGCCGCAATATCTGTGCTATCCTTCCCAGGTTTTAACAGCGGGATAATAAGCGCTTCTCTCATAGTACTAGGGATACAACCCAGTCCCTCGCTTCATTATAAACCTCCAGCAGTCGGGGGCCAAAAGGTCAATAAACTGTAAATAAAATCCTATCGGTAACCCATCCGCACCTGGCGACTTATGACGAGCCATATGCTTAATGGCACACTGGACCTCTTCCATCGTGATTTCATGACCCAAACAGTTTGCTTGCTCCTTTTCTATCTGCGGTAAGGGAACAGTCTCCAAAAAGGCTTCTATCTCCGAGTCCGTTGCTAACAGTGTACTTTCGTATAGCTTTTTATAATAAGCTAAGAACCTGAGTAAAATTTCCCACTGTATAAAGACTGTGTCACCTCCTTGATCTGTTAAGGCCAAGATCGGAGAGCCCCGTGCTACCGGGTTAGCTATCCACGCCAGCAATGATCCTGCTTTATCCCCCTCAACATACGTTCGTGCACTATAGGCCTTGTAGTCATAGCTCCTCAATCTTTCCAGCTCCTCTGCTACTGCTTCCTTAGCTGCCACCAGCTCCTCCTGTCTTTCTGGATGACCAGGTCGAGCCAACTCAGCTGTCCTCAGCTTACTCTCAGCCTTTCCTACATCCTGTAACAAGATCTTCCTAACCCCCATGTGTTTACTGATGCAGATCCCCCGTATCACTACTTTAAACGCGTCCCACTCCATCACCCTCGTGGTGGCTGTGTGCGCATTTTCAGAAAAATAATGTGTGATTTCCTCTCCTATGGCGCTGTGAAAAGCCGCATCCTCCAACGTGTCCGGCAGTAGCCTCCACGTCGGAATAGCCGACCGCACCGTCATCCATCGCAAGTCAAATAACAGTGGATTATGGTCCGATAACGTTCGTGTGAGATATTCTGTGTGTGCTACTGAGGGAGCTATCTGTGGTGAGCACAAGACTGCGTCCAATCTAACATGTAACTCATGCACTGCTGAGAAGTAGGAATATTCTCTGTCCTGTGGGTGTTGTGTGCGCCACACATCTATCAAATCCCATTTAGTCTGCCAATTCGACGTCCCTTGGCAGTTCTACGCACTGGAGACTGAGAGTCCAGTAAAGGTGGGTGCGACCTATCCAAGGATAAATCTACAATGGAATTAAAATCTCCCCCCATTATCACCGGCCCTGCGATGTAATGTGCCAGTGAGCTGGATAGGTTTTCAAAAAAGCCCCCATGTTCTGTGTTTGGGGCGTAAATACTACACAGTGCCACTTCCTTCCCTCGCAATCTCCCCTCCACGGCCACAAATCTGCCCTCAGGGTCAATAGTTTGTTTCGTGACCTGAACAAGAGCACTCCTCTCAACCAGTATTTTTACAAAGTGTTTGCTCTGCAATCACCCAGGCACACCACTCACCCTGCACTGACAGACCTCTTATGCCCCACTCCTAAATCTCTCACCCACCAGAGGCATTTTATACAGCACACTATACAATCACCTCGCCCTCACCCAGCTGGACACTCAACTTGCGCTTACATTGCTAACCCTGCACGCCAGAGACCGCTCTCCCTGAACTCAGACACTGCTCACAGACTTTTCTCCCAGCACTGACACGCCTAACACCCTTCACAATTAATCTTTAGCCCTGAACTCATACTCCACAATACACTTCTCACTCTGAACTCACACACCATTCATACTGACAGTTTACCTTGCTGGCAGACGTCTTTCACAAGTTCACACGTCTCTCATCAGCATGCACACGTCTGTCACATGTGCACACATCTCTCACCGGCGCACACACCGCTCACACTGCATACGCAGCACTTATCCTGCACACACAAACTCACCTTGCACTCCTAGACCACTCTCACATCACTCTCCTGCACAGACAACCACTTACTTTACACACAGACTGCTAATCATGCACCTAAATTCAGTTTATCCTACACATACAGCTTAGCTTGTACAATCTTACACCACTAACTCTACATACACAGCTCCCCCCGCTTACTCATCCTACTTAAACCCTGCACACTCATCCTCCTTTCACTCTGCAAACACCCTCCACTCGCCCCACAGCCAGCTCCAATCAATGCTAACCTAGACACTGCTTATCCTGCATTCAACCACCTCTCACCTTGGACAAACCCACATACCTCTCATGCTGATTGATCATCCAGCACTCGCCTCACTCCTCTTGCACATTCACCACTCATCCATACACCCACACCACCCACCCTCCATACACATCGCTCACCTTGCACTGCAACACTCAATCTGCACACTCATGCGTCGCTTGCTTGCACTTACACAAGGCTCACCCAGCAGACATAGGGGGCGCACTGAGTGACCGGAAGCCACAGGGGGGGGGGGGTTGGAGGGGAGAGAGGGGAGAGAGGGGAGAGAGGGGAGAGAGGGGAGAGAGAGAGAGAGAGGAGAGAGAGAGGAGAGAGAGAGAGGAGAGAGAGAGGAGAGAGAGAGAGAGAGAGAGAGAGAGAGAGAGAGAGAGAGAGAGAGAGAGAGAGAGAGAGAGAGAGAGAGAGAGAGAAAAAAATTATATAAAAAAAAAAAAAAGAAGTTGTTGCTGTGGGTATTTGTACTCCGTGCATCACAAACCTCATGGTCCACCCAGACACCTAGTAAGCCCGTCACAGTACGGCCTGAGAACCAATGCCACGAACACCGCTGCACGCAGCACCCAGTAGAACAAGCTGGGCTGGCTCCGCCGCCACTAGGAACTCTTGACTGGACAATCCGTCATGCACTCTCACCACTCTAGGTCAGCTGGCCCTACCCCAGACTTCCGCCGATGACTGCCCCACCCTCCTCGCACCAACAGAGCGGCTGCCAGGGCGAAGGCTAGCTGCCCTGGCCCAGTTCTTGTGCCCGATGCATGCCTGTGTGCAGGGCCGGCGCTAGGCATGGGCAGTGTGGGCAGCTGCCCAGGACCTCGCACTCAGCCTACCAGCATGGGGCCTTTCACCGGTGGTGTGTCCTGTTGTTCCCCAAGCAATCCATTTGGAAGAAAGGTGTCTCCTTGCAATTAGGGTTCAGGGGAGGCCACCCTCCCTGGGCCTCTCAGGGATTGTGTCTGGAGCCCTAGGGGAGGGAGATGTTTCCTCTTGTTCCAATTGTAAGGAGACCCATTCAGAGACACTGCCGGATGCCATTACCGCCCGCACAGTTTTAACTTTTAGCCCACAAGCAATTCTCACACCTATCGGGCTGAGGGTGTAAGAATTGCTTTTGGGCTGAAAGTTAAAACTGTGGGGTGCTAAAATGCTGGACAATGGGCCTCCCGCAGTGTCTCTGAATGGCCTCCTTCCAAAGGGTCACTTATTTAAATTAGAGGGGCCTCGCACATTCTCTTTTGGCCCAGGGCTTCGCAAATCTTATAACCGGCCCTGCCTATGTGTGCTCACTCCTTGCTTTCAGTGACTGAGTGAGCACACAGACATCACAAGTCTGTCACCTGGCCTCGCTTACAAGTAAAATATGTGGGTGATTGCGGTGTCCTCACCTAAAATGATGGAATCCTGGCATGACAAATTAGCCTCTCATTCTTTGATGGTCGATAGAAGTCGCACCACTGTATTCGAGGACATGAGCACATCCAATTACGGACTGTGTGTACAAATAACACAAGTCATTGTCCCGCGAGTGCTGGGGGTGGGGGAGAGGTGTGCATGCTAATAAAGTAAAAAAGTGAGCGAGGTGTCCCTAGAGGGTTACCGCACTCATTAAACGAAATAAAAAAACATAGAATTTGGAGTGCATAGTGCTGCAGCATCGCGCTTCACGGACGAATGATAAAAAAAGTGCTGGTCACCCACTAATTAAAGGAGACAATCTAACGCAGCAAGCAAAAGATCCCGTCCAGATGGGCCGTGATAGAAGGAGACAGGGCGGTAACCAACAAGCCTCACTTTCAATCGGAGGACAGCATTTAACATAAATGATGACGCCAGCCAATAGGAACGATGGGCGTGGCTTCGAGTCCCCTTCCGAAATTGTCTTGATCACAAGAAGCCTTGCGGAGAGAGGAGCGCATACACCCTCCAGTGCTAGGTCTGCAAGACCTAAAAAGCAACTCACCGACATCCTAGAGCATTGTCATTGTGTCGCAGAGCCTCTGATCACCTTGAGCCATCCAACAATTGGAAAAAAAAGAGAAATACAAAAACAATATTACAAATGCATTGTGCATATGCATGCCTAACGCTATTGTTTGCAAGTCACTAACACACCAGTCAGTGTCAGACTCAGAGAGACTAATCAAAGACAGCCAAAGACTAATGCTTGTACTTTTGCTAATATGGTAAACAGCTACTAATCATGTTTAACTACTAAAGTTCAGTAGTTTGCTTCATATGCCACTTCTGGCATTCCTACAAGGTATATACCGGAAAATCAAGGTGACTAGTCCTTGTTGTTTACACGTGCTCAATCTACACTTAGGGGCTGATTACGATTGTGGATTTCCCGCATCCACCGGGCCGGCGGAAGCCACCGCCTGCCCGGACGATGCGGGAAATCCGCCGGGGAGCCTTGCAAGACCCACTGCCATATTAGGATTGCTGGTGGGTCGTACTATCTGTCCGCCGCAATTCCGCCGCGGGCGGATTCCGCCCGCGGCGGAAAAGCATTAACATGGCTGGCGGTGTCTATCAGACACCGCCAGCCATATTAGGATGACTGCGGAAAGATGCCTTTATACGGCGGCATTTCCGCCGTGTAAAGGCATACGGATTTGTGTTTGGGGGCTCGTTGCGGGCTGAGGAAAATTGAATTTTGCCCTGTCATGTGTCCCTACGTGTTCCCCATCGTATGTTATATGTGCATGATCGATATGCATATTTACCCCCTTGGCCGAATAAAGGCGCAATTATAGTTGTGTCCAACGTTAGTATGCCAGTTATCCAGTTCCCCTGAAAGCAACCTGAATTAGGCTTCTAGGCCTATGTTGCCAACGTTTTACATTATGCACGTTAATTCATCGAGTTGTCCCCGTTTCTAGGCCTCACAGGGCCTGGACACCAGATTCGAGTCTCAAGTCTCCTGAAACCACTCCGAGGAGCGATGCAGCCCCTCCCGCATCCCTGACCCTTCACTTACTTTCTGTCAAGCAGCGCGGTGCCCGGCCTGGCCTGCCTGCCTGTCTGCCAAGAATATGTTATGCCTCTAGTTATCAGTTCAGCTCCTCGGCTTCACATTCCTAGCTAACGAACCGCATAAACATCTTCAGTTATAGTCTAGTCTTTCTGTCTCCATGCAAGAGAATTACTGAATTAATGTCCATAGAAGATTCATAGCACATGCAATACATTAGAGAATATAAGCATGCACTAGCCTTAGTGTCAAGTAGCCTTTGCCCTGATGACTTTTAGATTCTATCAACATGTTCTCCAAACACGAGATATCAGATATGCTATAGGTACATGTCGTCCTGACATCCCAGACTTTAGTCTCCTCTTCTAGTGCCAGAAGTCAGAGCCCCCAGCTCTCCCCAGTTACACGTCATGGCCCGTTTGCGCGCACCAGTAGGTTAAAGGTTCCAGCTGCCCAGGTAGCCCCCTCCATGTATCCACCCATTTATGACACTTCTGTGACGTTTACATCACATGTCTCCGTGCACGCCCTGTGCACGCCTTCTTTTCACGCCCATGTGTTCATATCTTTCGTTTGTCACTTGTTACGCCTACTGTATCCAATGCAATTGTACTGTTTTACTATATATACTGTATGATGTTAATAAGATGCTGCAGCTGCCATTCCCCTTTTCCTTGTGTCTGTCCCTTCCTGAACCTTTGCAGGTGATGGAACCCGATGGTCCATTGGCTCGAGCCATCTGATTAAAGCCCATTCTGACTCAGATATCACGGATCCTGCCTCTTATTTATTGAACTATCTGTTTCAGTTAATGCATAGAAAAATAGTACCGGTAATTATTTATTTATTTACCACATAAAATGGCGCCCGAACAGGAACAAGCCCCTTCCCCACGCGCCGGCGATGTAACGCAGGCCCCCTGACCCTTCTACAGCCGTGACGGAACCCTACGTGCACGTGCAGATATTTCTGCTTCAAGTCTCCCTCAGGCCCACGGAGGAGACGGAGACTGCGGTCCGGCATCCAGACGAGGCGGTGAGGAAGGCGGTTCGTTCCGACCAGAGCCCAAGCCGAGAGATCAAGGTCCGAGGTATCTGGAGGCCCACCTGTAACCGAAGCCCGAAGCCTGAAGCGCATGCGTAGTGCATAGCAGTAACCAGACGTCGTAGCAGTCCAGTCCAGTCCGAGGCCTTCAGTTTTGCTTCCCGGTGAGTACTGTTGCTGGGGTTATCTAGACGGGTGTTCATTAATTTGTGCCCGGTCCGACGGGTTTGGGTACACAGATCCGGTCCGACGTGTTCACCTAGGTGGATACGGTATGACGTGTCTCTTTAGGAGACCGGTATGTTCTGTACTGTTTTAGCAGTGCATCCAGTAATTCTAGTAAGTCTGTTCTCGAGAAGTCCAAGTATTGTGTTTTCAATGTATCGGGTGGTATTCTGTTCGAACTGTTATAAATGTGTTCTTGATGTCGTGGTATGAATGATTGTTTTGCTATTCATTACTGTGTTCATTGTGTATTGTGTTCAAGTTCAAGTACGGTTCAAACATGCCTCTGTTTTCGAAGTTACGTCAGATAAGAACCAGAAAAGGGTTACTCGAAGAATCAGTTCCTGTCCCTCCCAGGGACAGTCCTGGACATTTCATGTATCATAAGCATGGCTTAGATGCCATACTGTATCTAGATTTATGGGTTGATTACACGAAACATCTCGAAGAGAAATATAGATGGCCTGTTTCAGGAACATGGGATGCCGAGTGCATCATGAGAGTAGAAGAAGCATTATGGAAAAAGAAAGCCAGACAATCCCAGAAAGATGCCATAGAATTATGACGTAAAGAATCGCATAAAAGAACAGAAAAGGAATTCAGAAAAGCCGAATTAAGTAGGGAATCCTCCGAAAAAGCCCAAGAAAGGGAATTACTAGAAGAAGGTGAACGAGTTAGAGCAGAACAGTCAGACAGACAAAGAAATGCCCTTATTAAAGGTATGTATCCTCTTCTCGCCGAGGGTTTGCCTAAGGCGACCCCGGAAACACTCTGTAATTTACCGCCACCATTGGTCCCGACTAAGCTGCGTCATAAACCGACTGCAGCTGAAATTTTTCTTTCTTCCTATTTAGACGACACTGTCCCCGAATATGCAAATACGAATCCTACTCCGCCTGTTCTAGTTCAACCTCCTGTTAATAATGTAATTACTGTGCCTCCAGCCGTGGGTCCCGGGAATCCTGTCCATGTGTCAGTACCCCAGGACCAACCCACATTACGTACTCCTACTTTACCAGTCACGTTACCAGCAGCCGCACATTCAGTATTAGTTGACGATTCTAGTTCAGGAGGAGCAGGGGGAGGTACTCCTATCACCCCGCCTCAAACGAAGCGCCTGACGCTGAGAGATGCAGCATTACAGCATACGCCAAAAGTGGCTACGTACGAAGCCCTCAAAAAGTACATTACTGATTGTAGATATGATCCAGTGCCAGGCGAAGATCACATGATATTATATTCCGTACGTTTACGACGAGTTGCAAACTTCTTGATCACCATATCAGATATGAAAGAACATTTAGACAGAATATATCACTTTATCCGTACAGGGGAGAAACCAGAAAGTATTCACGAAGCTATGGCACACAGGAAAGTCGAGACTCAAGGCATGATTTTGCAATTTCTAATAAATTGTTTAATAAGAGAACAAGATCGTCCTGATAAAAATCCAGAAGAGATGAAAGTCCTGATAAGATGGAGTGACAATATAGCAGACGGAAAACACAAGACACAGAATAGTATAGAAACCATGTACAGAAAGATCCGTAAAGAAATTATAGGCATACACGAGAGGGAGAAAGCAAGAATAACAGCAGAGAAAGAGAATGACTCTTCAGACGAAGAGACAGACAACGAGAATCCCACCAGAATAGCGTATGTAGGTAGGACAAGACCTTCTGATAGACACACACGCCTAGACTACAAGAAAGTTTTTCCTCCTCCCGTACCAGAACAGTGTTCTCTTGAACAATTATTCCAGGCTACCGATAAAGTCCTGAAACTACGAATAGGTTACAGTGAGCTTAGTACCATGCATGAACAGGAACTAGCCCGATCAGCAGTCCGATGGACTAGTGATTCTACCACGTATTCAGACGAAGTAGTGGCCCAAATGTTTCTGAAACTGCCCCCAGCCGAGCAGCGACTGGTGGGTATGTACATGATCCAGCACCTCATTACACTGTATGAGGATCAGCATTCTGATCCAGGTCCTTTATATAATGTACTAAACGAGTTACTTCTAAACAGATGGAAAGGTCTAGGTACCGATTTAATTAACGTCATTTTAGAACAGCGCCACAAATACAGAACGTTCCTAACTCCGCATTTTGTTCCTGTTTCACCCCCATTCTACATAGACAGACAGAATCCGTTACGAGAAGTGCATCCTGTTAAGGGAACGGGGGGTGAGCTCGAACGAGTATTTGTTTACACCCCTATAACGAAAATAGAACTACTCGAAATGAAAAAGTTAGTGCCCTGTCACGATAAAGATCCAGCAGGGTTCCACCGTGAATTAAAAGACATGCTCCGTATGGGAGAATACACGTATCCTGATATCATCAAAATGTTAAAGGTCCGGTTGCCTGCGGGCATATATGAAAAACTTAAAGAAAAAGAATGGGAGGTGGGAGAGAAAAAGATTGATTGGACCGCGTTAGAGAACGAAGATAATACACGAGTCCCAGGTACTGGTCTTGGGGAAAAAGCTAAAGAGTTGCCCGAACTGTTAATACAAGTCTTGCCAAGATTACTAGCCACGAAAAAGGAAGACTGGGATGCCATCTCAGCCTGTAAACAGAAACAAGACGAAGACACTAGTGATTTTTATTCCAGATTTGAGAAATGTTTCATTATTAATAGCGGTTTGAAAACAAGTAGTGAGTCGTATCCACATCTTTTTGTTACTAAACTAGTCGAGAATTCTTTACCACAAGTTAAAAATCGAGTATTAAAAGTCGAGAGTACATGGCAAGCTAATACCCCGTCTCAAATGCTCCAGATGTTACAGTATCAGCAGAACAGAATCAGGGAAGAGCAAGAACACGAAAGAAGACGTATGAAAGACACGAAAATGAAAGTACTAGTTGCACAGTCTGTTCCAGCAGATAGTCAGAAGAGGGGTACGAATCAGACTACTCATTCTGCAGCTCCCGTTAAAGGGACATGCAATTACTGTAAACAGGCAGGTCATTATATAAATGAATGTGCAGTTCTGAAACACAACATAGCTACAGGTAAGACGAAAGAGAGACCACGTCCTCCTAGACAAGAACACGTTCCGCAGAATCCGCAACCACCGCAGAATGCACAACAGACAGTTACAGTACCGCAGCCTATAGCTGCCACACAACACGTTACACAACAGATGTACCAGTACGCACAGTCAGATTATCCAGAATATCAGCAGTATTCATGAAACAGCCTAGAGAGGGAGGTTGGCTTGCCTCTCATCGAGGTTCCTGTAGATCAAGAGGGTCCCTATGTACACAGTCAAGTATTAGGGAAAGACAGAAAGTTTCTGATTGATACAGGGGCAAGTAGGACTACCATCAGTCATGACGAGGTTCCAGGGGCTCCACTCTCAGGCTCAAGAAATGTTTCCCTGGGATTTTCAGGAAAGCCTATTGTTAATGAAATATCGAAACCAGTTTCCCTAGAAGTTGGTCCATTGTCCCGAACTACAGACTTGTTACTTACGAAATCATGTCCAGAAAATTTACTTGGTATTAAAACATTGAAAGAATTAGGAGCAGTAATCTGCTGTTCTCCGGAAGGAGTGAGATTGTTTTTACGTGATTTTAAAGGTCATTATGTGTTACGAGATTTTGATCCAAGATTACTGAATGTACCACAGCATTTATGGGCGCAAGGTCCAACTGATGTAGGTTGTATGCATATTACACCATATCGTGTCACTCTGAAACAAGGTGTTGTATTACCACGAATCCGACAGTACAAATTGCCACCCGAGGCTGTAGCAGCCTTATCGAAAATTATTGACGAGCTCATTGCTCAAGGAGTAGTTGTAGAAACTGACTCCAATGTATGTAATTCTCCTATCATTCCGATTCTTAAACGTACTGATCCAAATGCACCTCCAGTTTATCGATTAGTGATTGACCTCCGAGAACTTAATAAATGTATCATTCCCCAGTACCAAGTGGTTCCAGATATTTCTTCCCTATTGACTGCCATTGATTCTGAAGCTACGTTCTTTACAGTTATTGATCTCAAAAACGCATTCTTTAGTGTCCCCATTCATCCAGACAGCCAGTTTCTTTTCGGATTCTGTTTAAATGGAAGAAGCTATAAATTCACACGAGCTCCTCAAGGTTTCACAGAAAGTCCTAGTATTTACAGTCAAGCACTTAAAAGACAACTAGACAGTATTCACATGCCAACTGACACTGCCCTGCTCCAGTATGTCGATGATTTATTGATCACAGCCCGTACAGAACGTGACTGCGAACACGCGGCACTGACAGTCTTGTATTTTCTGGCAGAGATGGGACACAAGGTGTCCCCTTCGAAACTGCAATTCTGTGTCCAGCAAGTGGTATACCTTGGACACTTACTGTCCAAGAGGGGTAGACAGTTGACACCTGACCGTATCCAGTTAATAGCACATCTTCCACAGCCCAAGACACAGAAGGAGGTACGAGCTTTTATTGGCCTCACTTCTTACTGTAGACAATGGATTCCCCAGTACGCATATCTAGCTAAGCCACTGATACAATTAACGACACAGGAGGCAGCCACATCGACTGTCCTCCCTTGGACCCAGGAACATACACTTGTTTTCAATGAGTTAAAGAAAGCTTTATGTAATGCACCTGTTTTAGCAACACCGAACTACAGTAAGCCTTTTACACTTTTTGTCACTGAACGTGATGGTACAGCATTATCTGTTCTCACACAAGATCAAGCAGGACAACACAAGCCTTGTGCTTATTTTTCAAGCACATTAGATCCAGTAGCCCAGGCTCTGCCTGCGTGCCTCAAGTCAGTTGCAGCCACAGCTCTAGCTATCAGACAAAGTGATTCCATAGTGTTAGGACACTCCTTGACAGTACAAGTTCCACACTCCGTGGAAGTTCTTTTAAACCGAACACAGACTCAGCACTTGACAATTGCACGTTTGACAGGATATGAACTGACACTGTTTCAGCCACACATAGAAATCAGACGCTGCAACATTTTAAATCCTGCTACACTGTTACCCTTGATTACATCAAATCCTGCCACACATGACTGTGTGGAAGTTATTAACACCATGACAAAGCCTAGACAAGACTTGACGGATATTGCATTACCTAATCCAGACCTGACACTTTACGTGGATGGTTCATGTATGAGAACGAGTACAGGAGAGTTAGTAGCCGCGTATGCAGAGACTACTGAAACTGAAGTTATAGAAACACATCGTATTGACACCTTGTCTGCTCAAGCAGCAGAGCTCATCGCTCTGACCCAAGCCTGCATACGAGCCAAGAACCTGAAAGTAAACATATATACAGATTCACGTTACGCATTCGGAGTCGTTCACGACTTTGGAGTACTCTGGCAAGAAAGAGGTTTCATGACCTCTCATGGAGCCAAGATTCAACATGGCCCCCTCATTCAAGCTCTGTTAGAAGCAATACATTTACCGAAAGCCATTGCCATTATGAAGTGCAAAGCACATACGAAAGCCACTGACACTATTTCCCAAGGTAACGATCTAGCAGATCGAACAGCCAAGCTTACAGCTCAGACTCCAGACATTCCAGTTAACACGACAAAGACAGACGTTCCAGTCCAGACGACTTGTATGACAGTTAAAGACCCTACACAAGACGTACTAGACATACAGTCACATGCTACCCCAGACGAAATCAAGAAATGGTCTGAACAAGGACGGGTCCAGACAGATCAGGGATGGTTGACGAAGGGAAAAGCCACATGGTTTCTCCCCGACTCTATGGTTCAAGTCATTATTAATACAGCACATAGTCCAGCACATTTAGGAGAAAAAGCTATGTTAGACAGCATCCAGAACCTTTGGTTTAACAAGCATTTACGAGCAGCAGCAAAGCAGAAAGTGCGTACCTGCATGATCTGTTGTCAATTCAATCCAGGTAAAGGTGTTCCGGTGGAACAAGGTGGATTCCATCCTCCTGACCACCCTTTTGAAGTCCTCCAGATGGATTATATCCAGATGGATCGATGTCGAGGTTTCAAGTATGTCCTCGTAGTTGTATGCGCTTTGTCCAGATGGACAGAAGCATATCCAGTCCCAGATTACACTGCCGCGACCACTGCCAGGCAGTTGGTTCGTGAGTATTTCCCCCGCTATGGTTTGCCCAGGGTCGTGTATTCAGACAACGGCCAGCCATTCTCATCCGAACTCATGAAACAAGTATCTCTTCTGTTAGGGTACCAGTGGAAGTTCCACTGTGTACGATACCCCGAGGCAGCTGGCCTCGTCGAGAGACACAATCAGACTCTGAAAATCCGCATTGCAAAGGTTTGTGCCGAGAAAGGCGTAGATTGGATGGTAGCACTGCCAGTCGCCCTTTTTTATATGAGAATGGTCGCTCACTCCGGATCAGGTCTGTCTCCTTTTGAGGTTGTTTTCGGTCGTCCCCCGAACATGTGGGGTACACCCATGCCACGTAAAATAACCGATGTTGACAGTAATATGCTGACAGATTACCTAGCTTCCTTGATGTCTGCACTACTCTCTTGTCGTTCACAGGTCGCGGCTGCCTTTCCAGACAACACCCAAGTGAAACCGCACGAGGTCATTCCAGGCGACCTCGTACTCGTAAGGAACTTTGATCGTTCAAGTCCGCTGGAGCCCCGCTGGAAAGAGCCGAAACTCGTTCTGATGACCACGAGGACAGCAGTGAAATTGGAGGGCCGGAAAGGGTGGCTTCACTCCAGCCACGTCAAGCGTTTTCATGGACTTCGTCCAAAGACTTTTTTCAAGGACTGCCCCGATACTGACTCTAAACTCCCCCTGTTAGAGAAAACTCCGCAGCAGGAGTATAAAAACAAACTAAGGTCTAGCAAGTCAGACAGTTTAATTGTTTAAGTCCCTCTCGGGTGAAGCGGTTAGACAGGTTCCTGACATGTATGAGATAGACCCCCATAGTGAGAGAGTTAGACAAAACTTCAAGAAAATACGTTATTTTAAGAATCTGCGCAGCAGATGTGTGATTACGTTGTTGTTTATGTTATTTCTGAGTCTTACGATCACATGCATAAGTTATGTTTTACATGTATTTTTTCCTCATCTTGATTCGCATGTACATCTTTCCTCTAATAATACAGTAGAGCACACATTTAGTGAACTACCCCCTCACGAGTTATCCTATCGACTTGCAATCCGCAACAATACTTTTATTCGAATGTTACACTATTCACACCAGACTAGCAATGCCACTAATTGTTGGGTGTGTGGTCGACTCCCCCCTTTCCAGACACCGAAGGGAGTTCTGCCACTTTTTCCCTATCCGTTTTCACACAATGGTTCGTGTGGAGCATGGTTTACGATAATATCATCCTCAGACGATAAGTCCTTTTTGAATAGAACATGTTTCCCAGACAAGGAAGGTCTTTCCCATAGGACAGGGTTAGATCTAGAAAATGAAGTATATGATCTAGGTAATTACTCCTCCAATTTCATGGTTCTGAATGTTCAGTCCGAGACTACTCCAGACTTGCCTGCTATTACAGTTCTACCAGTGAAAGGCGAATTATGCGTCAGAAAGAATGGTTCAGTACACCTAGGACACAGTGATTGTACTTGTGTGGTCGAGTATAGTGACAGTGGGAAGTCTACTTTCAAAGCCTCACGTCATTCATATTTCGTATGTGGTCAGACCGCATATGTACGTCTGCCCCTAGATTGGGATGGAACATGTTACATTGCCTTCCTACTGCCACCAGTTTTTCTAGCCCCATCCGATTATCACAGAAATACTCATCTAGTACACGTCAGGCATAGAAGGGAGATCGAGTCCCCAATTGTTGATCAAACTGAAACTGCCTTAGAACAGTATACGGACTTCAATAAAGGTTTCTTTTTCTTCATAGGACCTATCCAGAATAGCAAGTTAATACGTAGGTTAACCAGAACCCTTGAAGCAGTAGTGAATGAGACTACTTCCGCTCTAGGTAACTTAACCGAAGAGCAATCTGCTATGAGATTTGTTGTCCTTCAGAACCGCCTTGTTCTTGACGTCATACTGGCCGATAGGGGCGGAGCTTGTAGAGTCATCGGATCTAGTTGTTGCATTTTCATTCCTAATAACGCACCGTCTGTTTATTCAGCTATAACAAGACTTCATAAAATAGCCCATCAGTTACACCAGAATCCAGGCACCTGGACATGGTCCGGTTGGCTCTGGAATATAATATCTGCCTGGGGATGGAAAGTACTGTCATTCCTAGGAATAGTAGTAATGATCATATTCAGTTGTTGCCTATGCTTACAATGTGGCCCTGCGATTTGCGGCTTGTGCGCTACCTCTTGTATTCCAAGTCCAAAGTCCCATTCCCAGAAGATAAGAGACGAGCAAATGATGCTGTATGAACAGATAGATGGTATCATGAATATTGATGTTTCCTGAAGGAAACGTAGGGAACAAGGAGGGAATGAGGAAAATTGAATTTTGCCCTGTCATGTGTCCCTACGTGTTCCCCATCGTATGTTATATGTGCATGATCGATATGCATATTTACCCCCTTGGCCGAATAAAGGCGCAATTATAGTTGTGTCCAACGTTAGTATGCCAGTTATCCAGTTCCCCTGAAAGCAACCTGAATTAGGCTTCTAGGCCTATGTTGCCAACGTTTTACATTATGCACGTTAATTCATCGAGTTGTCCCCGTTTCTAGGCCTCACAGGGCCTGGACACCAGATTCGAGTCTCAAGTCTCCTGAAACCACTCCGAGGAGCGATGCAGCCCCTCCCGCATCCCTGACCCTTCACTTACTTTCTGTCAAGCAGCGCGGTGCCCGGCCTGGCCTGCCTGCCTGTCTGCCAAGAATATGTTATGCCTCTAGTTATCAGTTCAGCTCCTCGGCTTCACATTCCTAGCTAACGAACCGCATAAACATCTTCAGTTATAGTCTAGTCTTTCTGTCTCCATGCAAGAGAATTACTGAATTAATGTCCATAGAAGATTCATAGCACATGCAATACATTAGAGAATATAAGCATGCACTAGCCTTAGTGTCAAGTAGCCTTTGCCCTGATGACTTTTAGATTCTATCAACATGTTCTCCAAATACGAGATATCAGATATGCTATAGGTACATGTCGTCCTGACATCCCAGACTTTAGTCTCCTCTTCTAGTGCCAGAAGTCAGAGCCCCCAGCTCTCCCCAGTTACACGTCATGGCCCGTTTGCGCGCACCAGTAGGTTAAAGGTTCCAGCTGCCCAGGTAGCCCCCTCCATGTATCCACCCATTTATGACACTTCTGTGACGTTTACATCACATGTCTCCGTGCACGCCCTGTGCACGCCTTCTTTTCACGCCCATGTGTTCTTATCTTTCGTTTGTCACTTGTTACGCCTACTGTATCCAATGCAATTGTACTGTTTTACTATATATACTGTATGATGTTAATAAGATGCTGCAGCTGCCATTCCCCTTTTCCTTGTGTCTGTCCCTTCCTGAACCTTTGCAGGTGATGGAACCCGATGGTCCATTGGCTCGAGCCATCTGATTAAAGCCCATTCTGACTCAGATATCACGGATCCTGCCTCTTATTTATTGAGCTATCTGTTTCAGTTCATGCATAGAAAAATAGTACCGGTAATTATTTATTTATTTACCACAGGGCCCCCAGGGGTGAAGGGGGGGTGGGAGGTGCACATGGGGGGTACCTATGGTACCCCCCTGCATTTGCCTGCACAAAGCGGCAGGCACCGCGAGGTGCCTGCCGCTTTGTGCATGCAAATGCACAACTTACTTTTTTATCATTGCAGCGGGTGCTGCTTCAAGCAGCACCCGCCGCAATGATAAAAATACAGGATGTGACCGCCAGGGTGGCGGTCACATCCTAATTTGCACGGAGGGACCGCCGCTGCCCCTGCGGACGGTCCCTCCTTCTCTATGGTGGCGGACGGACTCAGGTCCGTCCGCCATCATAATCGGCCCCTATGTATGGATAATGAGGATCCATCTATAAGATATTGTGTAACATACATCTACTGTCCCTTTCCTGCTACAGACATTGTAACTAACTGTATGTAAGAACAGAGATCCTAAATCCTTGGTGAGAAGTATCACCATTTCTTGAGAGCACGGCGCCCCATTAAAGAAGAGATTCAAGTTGATTGCAGCTACTTAACTTGCACCCACTTAGTCACACATTATAGCCGGGAGGTTGTCAGTCAATTAGAGGGGAGGTCTGGGTTTCATTTACCCTTCTGTTGTGGCTCCTGAAAAGGTACGACAATGGCAACACATATAATAATCAGGCCTGCATCATACCCCCCGCAGCAGGATCTCTTCCCTCAGTACCATCTAACTTCCTTGCAGTTCTTCTCGTGAGTAAGAGGTAGGGCTTCTGCATTGATCCACATCATCGACACCATGCATGCCAAGAATATAAGGTAGGTCCTTATCATCTGTGCGGGGATACTTGGTAGACTAAGGTAAGTACACGTCATCTGACAGGCACATTGGTAATGGCTCACATGGCCTGCCTATGTAAAGAAGCCAGGGCCAGCTGCCATTTCTGTTTTAAGCATGTGGAATGGACCTAATGTGCTATTCAGGTTTTATGCATCCCAGATAAGAAGATATTTTTAAGAACTGCAAAGAGAAAAAAAGACAGCTATCCCTCATGCATCAGCAAGTCTGTGTTTATTTAGATAAAAAATCTTTAAACAAGTGTGAAGGCATAGCTGCATGATTAAAAATGTTCTACAAAAAGGTAATAAAATCATTGCAAATAACAATATCCCACTAGAATTTAGAAGAAGACTTACACATATTTTATACATCTCTTATAAAACAGTTATTAAAAACAACCTTTTTTCTCTTAGACAAGTTTTTATAAAATATTTTTAAATATTATAAAATTTCTTTAAATTACTCCAGGCTATTTTGGAGATTCTGGATTACTTTTATGTATTTCCCTAAAGCAATGGCAATTTCAATTGTGGGCATTTCTGTTAGAAGGTTGACCGCCTGTGCCCTTGTTCTTATAGCATATTTTAAAAATATTGGGCGCAGCCACAATTTACGCTCTTCTAATATTGTTAGGCAGTCAAGAATGATATGCAACAAATCTCCTTTGGTGCCCAAATTACACCTGCAACACCCTTTATGATCTAACATTTTTAATTTAAAATCTTTATTTATTAGCCACGGGTTGATCCCAATTCGCATCCTTAATATCTCCTGTCTATACCAGCGATTTGGTAGAATGTCTAAGTAGGGGAACCAGTTTCCCGTTGGCCATGAGTTCATCATAAATTCTACTGATTTTTTCTTTGCAAGGTATCCCATATCGGTCTTTCTGGATACTTCTTGCCCATTAATTTTCAGGTCGCTCTTAGTACACACTATTTGTTGGGTCTCTTGGCACCTCTCCACCTTTAGCCCTTCACAAGCCTGCATCATTCTTTCCCTACAAGCCTTTGCCCATTTTAGGTCACTGGTTACGATCTCTTTCCTACACCACTGTGCAATTGTTTGCCCTTTTGTGTTTTCCAATCGTTTCCAGAATCTAATTAACGCAACTTGTACTTCTACCCCCCAAGACTTAGTTCCTATTTCCATTCTTATTGCTTGGACCATTGAGGATTGGGGTAGGGATAAGAGGCTTTTCAGGCATTTCCCTTCCTCTAGGTCCCAGACTCCTTTACCGCTCAAATAAAGGATTTCTGCGCTGTAGAGGATCTGTGGGGGTATCATTGTATTAAAGGTTTTTAATAATGGACGGTGTGACATATCCCCATACTCCCGATTGAACATTTTTAATCCACAGATTGATGTATGTGCTTTTGCTTTTTGGGCTTCCAGATGAGTATGCCAGTTTAATGTTTTATCAAACCATATACCTAGGTAACGATATTCGTTGACCGTTTCCAATTTTAGATCACCTAAGAACCAGTTAAACTTAATTGTCTTTTTACCAAAGCATAAAATTTTCGTTTTGTCTAGTTTTACTATTAAAAATTTCCTAACACAATATTCATTAAAATATTTCAGCTTTCTTTGGAGGCCAATCTCTGTCTGGTCTATTATTACCAAGTCGTCTGCATATAAAAGGCAGGGCACCTTTTTTCCGTCCATTCTGGGGCTTGCACTACCCTCAACCTCTAAACAGGCGGGAAGATCTGACAGGAATATGTCTCAGGCCGTTTGCAATTGGTATTTTTTGTGTTAATGACCCCTCTGTGTCTCTGATTACCTGAGCCCAATTACCACGATGTAATTCTTTTATTATTGTCAAAAGGTCTTTAGGGATATTTCTCTTTATGAGAGTTTCCCACAAGCAGTCCCTTTCTACTGAGTCAAATGCTGCTCGGAAGTCAACGAAACAGCAGCACAGCTTGCCGTTTTGTTCCGTTGACTTCCTCGCCATTGCCCATAGTGCGAAACCGTGATCTATCGTGGAGTGCCCCTCTCTGAACCCTCCCTGTTCAGTGGGTACAATTGAAAACTCCTCGACCCATGCATTTAGTCGGTTTAGCACAATTTTTGAGAATACCTTCTCTCCTACATCTAGAAGGTTGATCAGTCTGTAGTTTTGTGGTATATCCGTGCTGCCTTTTTTATGGATTGGCCTGATTACTGCGCCTTTCCAGTTCGGTGGCATTATGCCTTCTAGAAGTATTACACGAAACATCTGGGCAAAGAATCTTGCCCACCACTTTATCTCTGATTTTATTATTATTGCAGGAAGATTATAGGGGCCTGCCGCACGGGTTAGTTTCAGTTCTCTAATTATGTTTTCCACTTGCTGTTCATGGAAATCTAATTTAAAATCATCCGATATTTCCTGCCAGGGTTGGGGCTCTGTGTACTCTTGGGGATCTCGTGCCCTATACAATTCCCTTAGGTACTCTTCCCAAGCCGCCTCGCTAACAACACATTTCATTTCTCCATCAGTTAGACCGGACGCTGCTTTTACCATTTTCCAGAATTGCCTCAGGTTTTTATCTTCAATTGATACTAACAACAAGTCTGTGGTTTTCATTATTATTGAAGTTTGGAATTTTGTATAATAGATCAATCACAAATGTGACATGGATCATTTTCTGTCTGATGGCTCTTTCCTCTAAATTGCATATGCTCTCTGTGTAAATTGTGAACATGATTGGTTATCCATGAATGGCATATTTAATTTACTGTTACGACCCTAGTAAAGTGTACTGAATGTGCCAGGGCCTGTAAATCAAATGCTACTAGTGGGACTGCAGCACTGATTGTGCTACCCACATGAGTAGCTCTGAAAAGGTATCTCAGACCTGCCCCTGCAGTGTCTGTGCGCAGTCTGTTAACTACCATGTCAACCTAGCAAGTGCACCCACTTGCCAGGCCCTAACCTTCTTTTTTAGGTTTTGCTTGGCAATGCGTACGAAGTACGCATGCGCTAGCAAAATCCTTATGTTTCTCTGTGGGGTCGGGTATCCGCCCCCTCCTCGCCCCCTCCTCCCATTGGCTAGCTCCATAAATGGAGGCTAGCCATTGGGAGCCGGATCTGTCCGTCAAAGGCCGGACCAGATTCGGGGGCGTTCCCGAGAATTTTTCCCTTTTTGCTCACGTCATGTAGACGTGTTCACTGTGGGCGTGTACTTTTTTTTTCTATTCATGGCTGTTTTCCCTCATTTCTTCGATGGTCCTGGTCTTGCATGGTTGTATCCCGCTGTCCGTGTCTTTGTTCGGCCCCCCTCCCGTCCCCCCCCACCCCCCCTGACTCCCGCGTCGGGCCTCGCGCTTCCTTTTCCTGGCTGGCTGTGGACGAGGCATTGGGAATGTAAGGGCGCTTTTATTACTTTTACTCCGGTAGCATGTTTTTTTTTTGTTTGACCGAGCATCTCAGCCCCTTCCGGTACGGACGGCACACTTTATTTAGCACAGGAAGGGGCTCAATGCTTTCTTCCGTTGGTTCTAGGACGGGTGGGTATTATGTGAATAGTAGGTTTGAAAATGATTATGCTCGAGAAATTCACGTTTTAATTGAGTTAGGGATGCCGCCATCATTGTGCGCGTCGCCCTCTCCAAGAATAGTTTATGGCCGGTGGAGCCTTTTATTCGTAGGCGCTGGAGACGGTAAATGCTGGCACGCATCTTGTGGTGAGTTAGACAGTAATTAAGTTCGCAGTTAGCTCCTGCGAGATGCCCTTAATAGTGGAGCACAGCTGCCCGCCCCGCGTGTGTGCGTGAGTGTGTGTTTGGGAGGTGCCGTTTCCCACAGCTCTGATCTAATTCAGACGAAACTGATTGCAATGTCCGTCTGTCTGTGTGCCTGCGGTGATCGGCTGTCTGCCTGCCTGCAGTGTCCGTGGTCCGTCTGTCTGTGTGTGTGCCTGCAGTGTCCGTCTGTCTGTGTGCGTGCAGTGTCAGCCTGTCTGTGTGTCTGCAGTGTCCGAGGTCCGTCTGTCTGTGTGCCTCCAGTGTCCGTCTATCTGTGTGCCTGCAGTCTCTGTCTGTCTGTGTGCCTGCAGTGTCTAACGTCCGTCTTTCTGTGTGCGTGCTGCAATGTCAGCCTGTCTGTTCGTTCCCCCAGCAAAAAAAAGTGAGCAACCACTGTCAAGGCAACCACAGTGTCATGGAGCAGCCTCTCTCCTATCTGTTCCTTCCTTCAACAAATCTCGCACCGGGTGAAACGCCGAAGATGCGCCACTCCGTGCCAGCAGGAATAAGAAACAACCCTTGTGTCTAGGTTTACAATGTCAACCGGCCAGGATACGGTGCCTGTCTGTGTGCCTGTAGTGTCCATCTGTCTGTGTGCCTGTAGTGTCCGTCTGTCTGTGTGCCTGTAGTGTCCCGCTGTCTGTGCGCCTGCAGTGTCCATCTGTCTGATTGCAATGTCCGTCTATCTGTGTGCCTGCGGTGATCGGCTGTCTGCCTGCCTGCAGTGTCTGTGGTCCGTCTGTCTGTGTGTGTGTGCCTGCAGTGTCCGTCTGTCTGTGTGCGTGCAGTGTCAGCCTATCTGTGTGTCTGCAGTGTCCGAGGTCCGTCTGTCTGTCTGTGTGCCTCCAGTGTCCGTCTATCTGTGTGCCTGCAGTCTCTGTCTGTCTGTGTGCCTGCAGTGTCTAAGGTCCGTCTTTCTGTGTGCGTGCTGCAATGTCAGCCTGTCTGTTCGTTCCCCCAGCAAAAAAAAGTGAGCAACCACTGTCAAGGCAACCACAGTGTCATGGAGCAGCCCCTCTCCTATCTGTTCCTTCCTTCAACAAATCTCGCACAGGGTGAAACGCCTAAGATGCGCCACTCCGAGCCAGCAGGAATAAGAGGACTTTGCAAACAGCAAGAAAAACTGGAGCACATTAAAACTTGGCTGCGCAGATGTGGCAGACTGTGAAAAGTGACGGTGTGGAGATTTAAGTGCTAGTGCCGAGCACCGGAACCTCCAGCTCAAATTAAGCACTGGCTGCTGGGTGCCTGTCTGTCATGTGTGTTAGTCACATCAGGGCCACAAGAACCCCCGCCCCCACAAATGCCCAAACCCGCAAATAACACAAAGACACAAGTGTTAGGTTTGGGAAAAATTTGCTGCAGGTTTATTACATACAACATATGTAATGACGGTGGGTTAACTTACGGGCGATCCTAGGGCAGGCCGCATACTCGCCACCTGCCCGCCTGTTGAGCCAAACAACACAGTGGCGAACCACCCAACTGTTGCACAATTACCATAATTATACTGACACGCCCATTGCTGGGCGTGTCTAGGCAAACCCCCGGTTGCACAGGCCCACAACCGCCCGAAGGACTACTGGGGCGCCGACACGAATTCCTGCACCTCCCATGAGGTTACAGGTTAGGCTCTGAGGTTATGCTCTGGCACCCCAATGTGCCCGCTGACGTCCAGCGTTTGCACCTCTCTTCTTCCGGATCGCCCAGTAACTCCGCCTGCAATGAAAAAAGGGAACACATTAAAAGCTCCCGCCGGAGCCCCCTCAAGCAGACACTCTGGGTTAGAGGAAGGGCGGGAAAAGAGTGTCCCAACATGGAACTGCGACGTCCGGAGCGGCGAAGAGGCCTCCCCAGCGGGGCAGGGGTCTGATGTACTCCAGACGGCTCCTCCCAGCCGCCCCGGACGTGCATCACTTACCAGTCTCCACCAACCAGGGGAGACTGCCTCAGGTGAGGAGACAACTGCGTCATGCGGGGGCGGGACAGCCCTCCCTGACTAGTGGCCCGCCCTCCTTATGGCCACTGCGTGGCCTCGGGCAGGCGCATAGTCACATCAGGGCCACAAGAACCCCCGCCCCCACAAATGCCCAAACCCGCAAATAACACAAAGACACAAGTGTTAGGTTTGGGAAAAATTTGCTGCAGGTTTATTACATACAACATATGTAATGACGGTGGGTTAACTTACGGGCGATCCTAGGGCAGGCCGCATACTCGCCACCTGCCCGCCTGTTGAGCCAAACAACACAGTGGCGAACCACCCAACTGTTGCACAATTACCATAATTATACTGACACGCCCATTGCTGGGCGTGTCTAGGCAAACCCCCGGTTGCACAGGCCCACAACCGCCCGAAGGACTACTGGGGCGCCGACACGAATTCCTGCACCTCCCATGAGGTTACAGGTTAGGCTCTGAGGTTATGCTCTGGCACCCCAATGTGCCCGCTGACGTCCAGCGTTTGCACCTCTCTTCTTCCGGATCGCCCAGTAACTCCGCCACAGCCCGTGCGGTGGTTCCCGCTGCCGCACGGGCCCCCCACCATTCCTACTCCTCATTACCTGCAACCTTGCTCATCAATGCTTCTTTAAGGTCTAGGAGGAACAGGTCCAAGCCCACAGCGTGAGATGAACACCATCCTCCTCAAAGTAACCCTTGACCTTGTCCTGAATCAACTCGTGGTTGATGGAACCCAGGCCCCTCCGCTGAGTGAATCCTTACACGGCCCCCCACCACTTAGCTTTATTGGGAAACCTGCAACTCTTGCTCTGCAGAGCACTTTGACGGTCCAAGACAAAATGACAGGTGAGCGGTGGACCCATTCCACCTAGAGCAACCTGATCCAGACATGAGGATTACATGCCTGAAGTAACCCAGGCCCCTCTGCCCCTAATCTGCAGATACCCCGGGTCTTAATGCTTTACAACCATAGTATACCAAGCCTTGTTACCTGAAGTCATACTACCAGGTGAATGACAAAGTGATGAGGAGGGGCCCCTACAACTGAAGGTGCTTCGAATCGAATAGGCGTTCCAACACATGCCCAGCCACTCAACCACACCCTTTCACAACATGCGTTAGCAGGCTATACCCAACAAGTTACAACTCCTGCTGTACGCCGTTCTCCGCATAACATGGAGATAGCGTGCTTACAATGACGCTCGTGCAGCTATACTTGAAAGAGCACAGGGGGCATTGAAGGGATGAATACCTATTATACTATATAACTTGGGCTATAACTGCATATGCCCATACCGGCTTGAACAGGTAATAACAGCAGGCATCACCTGCCCTCTCGGGATTAATCTGGAAGCAGCTTAGGCCACGCTACCTGTAGATAGCTTGTCTGTAAGATTGACTTAAGACCACCACCAGGGATTGCTGGGACAGAAACCAAGTGCCCCGGTAAGATCCAGACCTGCAACATGAAGAAACCCAGGCCATTATGCCACTAATCTGCAGCTACCCCGGGTCTTACTCCTTTGCAACATTAGTGTAACCATCCCCAGGTCGTGTAGTCATACTACCAGGTAAGTGACAAAGTGAAGAGGAGTGGCCCCTACTGCTGAAGGCGCTTCGTATCAATTAATAGGCATTCCAGCACAAGCCATGAAACTCAAACACCCTTCACGACAAGCGCCAGCAGGCTACACCCAGCTAAGTTACAAACTGCTGTAACGCCGCTCTCCGCATAACATAGGACAGTGTGCTTACGATAACGCTTGTGCTGCTAAAGTCAAAGAGCACAGAGGCATAGAAGGGATAAACATATCATACTATATAACTAGGACGATGTCCTTGCATGTGCCAATACAGATTAAAAGGTATTAACAGCAGGCATCACCTGCCCTCTCGGGTTTTAGTCTGGAACAGCTTAGGCCATGCTACCACTAAGATAGCTTGTCTGTAAGGTAGACTTACGACCACCACCCAGGGGTTGCAGGGACTGGAACCAAGTGCACACCTAAGATCCCGACCTGCATCATGACATGCCTGCTGACCAAAAGCCCCGCTGACACTATAGAGCATATACCCCCGTGGCAAACCCTCTACAGCCATAGTGTCGACTATCCCAGGTTCGAGGGGTCCCCCGTAACGTATAACTTCTGCCGAAGCGCAGTTCTCCAAATTCAACTGTAACTGTGCTTAGTGAATGCTTGTGCCACTATACTCAAGCAAGGTACCGAGGGATATTCCAGTGCGCAAGCATAATTTAGCATAACTTGCGAGGTGGACTTACATTTTATATACAGGATAGCCCAGGTAAACAGCTGGTATCACATGCCCCCTAGACCTGGCGGCAGCTCAACCCTGCTACCTCAAGAATAGCTTGTATATAAAGTTGCATTGCGACCCCCGCCAAGAGGGATTTAAAAGCTGAACCAAGGTGCTCCCCAAAATTGGCGCTAACAAACCTCAGGCCATCTTCTCACCTAGGGAGGAGCACAAGGAAAACAGCGGATACTCATGTTCAACACAAGGCTGTAAGAACGCAAGCCAGGGGAGCCCAACCACGCTAACCTTGAGCGAGAAACAGTGAGTCCAATTCCTGATAGGAGCCCATCGTGCAAGCCACCACCCCAATAGTGAAAACAAAAGGGGGGGGCTGGACCACCAGCAGACATTCTGTGTCTTCATACAGCTGTTACTTCCATTCCTGAGCAATTCTATAGAGTTTGCTGGGGGCCCACTACTATAGGTATTATTGGCAGTCCAGGCTCAGGCAGTGCTCTCTATGTACCTGTGTTTGGTGCTCTTTGTTGCCTGCCACGCCACTTCTCTCTAACGCACTGTTTGCAATTTCTCACGTGTTTATCTTTGCATTTGCACCAGTGCAAACATTGCCTACTTAACGTTTGTTCTTGTGCCTGGTTCTCCAGTATGAATTGCGTGCTATACCTATTGAACCCCCCACAGGGTGGCTGTACTGCAAAGAAGTAGCCTAAGAATAGGCACACCACTAAATAGTCTGGCATTAGAGAACGTGTCTAACAGGGACGATATTGTTGGGCAAAGGTTTATTTTGAATGAAATACCATAGGGGGGGGGGGACTTTAATGCGGATCCATTCAGAATTCTCTGGTGTAACAGTGCTTCGCCTGGAGATTGATAAGGCGGAATTGGTAAGCGTTGCGGTCGGGAAAATCATACCCACCCATAATGTGCTAAGTACAGTCTGGATAGCTAATTCATCCCAGGAGGGGGTGTCCGCCCACAGTTTTTGTAGATTATGTGTTTGAAAGAAATTCGTTGGGTAGCATGTAAACAAATCATATGGAAACAATACACCTTTGCTACCGCTACTTCGTCTACAGGGCACGCCAAGGCAGTTCCAAAAGGCATTAGCTTAATTAACATGAACACTCACTTGTTTAGCATAACACCTAACTCCGATGCTGGGGTGTTTACTCCAGTCCGCATACTGCCAAGTTGCAGGTCGCTATGTGCGACATTGTATAATTTGAGCGTAATATGAGTGATAGTCTAAAAGGGACGCTTTCTCGTGGAGACGAGGGAAACATCCGCTGCTCCGCAAGGGATCGTAATTATCGGCTCATTATTATTTGTGCCATAGCGTATCACTGTTTGTAGGCTTGTATATTCACCCCTCAGTCACCCACATACATAATATTAATTGTAACTGTAAAACAATTAAACCCCTGGTATTTCAAGAATAGCGAGTCTCTTGTTAACTTACCGGAGCAATTGCGGGGACCTATACATAGCTGACAAAGTTTGAGACTATGTATGTGTGGCATAACCAGTCTTTATACGTGTGACATATGAATGTCTTATGTCTAGCACTTCGCCGCATGTTAGAAAATAAAGGACTGGACTGGACTGGTAGTAAGATGATGACCTCTTTGTGGTAAAAGGAACCACGTTATAAGGTAAGTGCTTCGAAATTAATAATTAACATAAAACGATACTGGATTTTCCTTGCGTGTCAGATGCAAGGCTGAACTATCACATTTAAGTAGTCGTGCGTTGCCAAGACGTCAGGATACTGTCGTAACATGGCCCGGAGTGCAGCATTATCTATAGCTGCGTTTTGCCTTGTTTACTCTGAGCAGGAATCGCAAGGTTAGGGTGCGGAGTGCATGCCTAATAGAGTAGTTAGTGTGTCATAGGCACTGTTAAGAAAGAATATGGGCCCCGGGATGGAGATAGGATGATAAAATTGCAGCCATGACAACTAAAGCAATAAGGCGGGTTCAAGTGTCTTTGGTGCCACTGCACCCGCTGCAGCTACGCTCCTGTTTATGCCTGTCTCAATGAGGGGGAATCTTCATATAAGGAACAGGAGTAGGGTGTTATTCTCAACTTCTTGTCCAGCATCCAGCTATAATATTATTGGACCAGTTCTATCACATGCTATGCTGCTGACATACTCCCACCCACACCATCGTAGATAACTCCCTGCAATGCCGATCTATAGCTTGATAAAAGAGTACCAGGGCTACACTAGAGTAGAGTTATAAGCTATAGTGGGCAGAAAGCGGGCGGGGCATCATGCCCTTATCGTGCCTGCATCATGCCTCGATGAAACAGCGCAAGTGCTGCCTCGGAGAGACCTAAAGACTATACACTGCTATGTATAAAACTAAGTATAACCAACTGTTATTATCTACAGGAAACATAGCTTCAGGTTAGCTAACCTCAAGAAAGAAATGTTTTAGTAATAAGCGAAACAAAAGACTGTATTGGACAGTGATCAACACACCGAATAACAAAGTTTTTGGTAGACACACACCAAATACAAGCAAACAATGCAGTTCTGAGTAACTCACTGGTCGGATTCAAGTACTGACCAGGGTAGGTGTACTACAGTAAGATCTTAATGTCGAACAGGCCACATACCCACTAAAAGTTCCCTTGTATCAATAATTGGGGCGAGATATCCGATTTAGACCTCTGCGAGAACTTGTCGTTGCCTGTTAGGGTATCATTTGGACTCTACTGGTAGTGCGAACTCGGGCACCTATGGGTCTTATGCCGGGAGCAGCAATATAAGGTGGGCAGTTAGCTCACAACACAGGATATTCCCTGGGCAGCTTTTGCTAGCAAAAACCTGGTATCCTTGAGTTCTTATTATCTGAAAGAATAGGTGTAATTCAATGAAACACAACAACTATCATCGAGCACCCACTACTTGAAATGTAATGGTACATGAGTGAGAAGGTCGGCCAATCTAGGAGGGGGCCTCGGGCATAAGGGTCAATGCACTAGGGGTCAAATCCTTCCTAGGTGAAAAGCGGGCGTTTTCCGGTTTTCCACGCAGAACATGCCCACTTTGTTCATATGTGAGCACTGCATACTACGAAGCATTGGGGAGCCACATACTAATTTTCCCTTCGAATGCGACTGCAAATAATGCTGGCAGACTCTAGCACACTGCTACGGTGCAGCGTAGCTTCCCCTACACTCGACAATCGCCAGGGAAATTAATGTCATAATGATTGAAATAATGTAGTATTTTCGAATATCGGGGAAGTCTCAGAAGTTTCACATGCAAACCCGATAGTGTATAACTTAGAACGTTGGCACATGTTTTGTAATTTGTGAAGAACTATTAGGTCGCGAAAACAATCTCCATCTTCGCGCACCAATACCTACAATGCCTATTGTCGAGACCATATACAGGAAGAAATGACTCCCCAGCCACCGTTCTTCAAGCTATTACAATGCCGACGTATCGGACCGCTACCCTTGGCGCCTAGTTCAAAACCGTTTCTGGCACGGGGCGGGACAGCGTGGAGTCCCCTCGTGAATTGACCCTACGCGAGATCCGACCAACTGCCTAGGGTACACGTCGCGAAGCATGCTGGCATTTCTTTACTTCGCCGAACATAAACTGCGCATACCTCATGGGCTCCTGGGCACTAGAATGGTGTACCGCTGTACGGGCCAGCACGCAGTGCTAATAGGGGTCTACTTCAATAAATGGCGCGTACATGAAACTGCGCCTACCTCATAGGTAGCTACGGGCGCTTGAATGGTATCCCGCTGTACGGACCAGCAGGCAGAGCATAACAGGGGTCTACTTCATAAGTGGCACGCATACCTCATAGCTAGTTGCACCGTAGTGGGCGCTTGCATGGCGTACCGCTGTACGGGCCAGCAAGCAGAGCTTAGCAAAGGTCTACTCCATAGATGGCCCGAGTACGATCGGTAAATACAAATAGCCACAGTGCACTACGCTGTTCCTGGGGCGGGCCAGCAGTCCCCGCCCCTGTGGCCAAGATGGCGACCAGAGGCGACTTCGAAGAACCCGCACCCTGCGAAGGTGCACCCCTACCCCCGAGCCATACAAACACTAAGCTCCTCCTCCTTCACAAAGTCAAACAAACACCTTGCAATGCCCATGCCAAAGCTACTGTCTGCACCAGGCGCTGAACCCACATGAGCGGGACCTCACGCGATCTAATGCCCCTTAGAATCGACGGATCCGGACGCCATTACCCACGTGCGCCGGAGCTAATGGGACCTACCGCCCCTAAAAATGGCCGCAAGTGGAATGTGTTACCAGCAGACTGACGATATACCAACCGGCAAACAAGCCCAGGAGGCATACATAGTGAATTAGTATATACAAATCCGCCTGCAGCGAGTCTAAATACAGGCGTCCAGAGATTCCGTGCAATCATCCCATTACAAATGCACACTTCGAACATGCCGTCTTAAGTAGATGAAATTTCCATTTGCTCAAATATCTATTTGGTCCCTCGTGCTGGTTAATAACGGTAGACAGAACTGAAAAAGGATCCGCTCACAGCGCACACTACATGTCCTGAAAACAAGCAGATTTCTGTTGAGGGAAGCTCCACCGGCTGACGCTCTATAATCTGATCAATTAATGAATTTAAGAGATACAATAATCGCCTTACGGGGTCGCACACCTGGCAGATACCCGAGGAGGCATCCTAACAGTTGGCGTAGGCACACCCAAGAGACTGCAAGCCTCGCGCGGCAAGAGACAACGCGACACCTCCTAGTGATTGTTAAATCGGATGATAGACCTACGGCAGCTATGTACCCGCTCTAGTAGAAAGAGCGGAAAACACCTGGAGTAACTTCCTTGGCGCACCGAATAGTAGTACCCAAACCGGAACAATAGGCATGCAACGTTAATTCACCAACCCACTCGAGAGTGCAATGACCCAGCCCGGCGGTACAACAGCTTCGCGAAACTGCCCCTGAACTCCGACGGGCCTCCTCAACACGGCCACGGGGGGGGAGGGGTGGGGGGGACACACTCCGCCGCCACACTCCATATAGACAGCAGTGCCCACGCTACACAAACGCCCCCACGCTCAATGCCACTCATTCCTCTGCCGCGCAGCACCACCCCCTCAAAGTGGAGGTTTCGCGGACCACGCCGACCCCAACTCCTGCTTAACAAATCACAACGACCCGACTCCCACACGGAGCCAGAGGCAGGATGGGGGAGAGGAAACCAACGGCTACCATGCCCACACTCACCGGAACAAAACCGACGCCAGACCCGGTACGACGCGTCACAAGGGTGATCCAACGGCAACCGGAAGCGAAAGAGTGTCCCGACGTGTTCGACGAAAGAGTGTCCCAACATGGAACTGCGACGTCCGGAGCGGCGAAGAGGCCTCCCCAGCGGGGCAGGGGTCTGATGTACTCCAGACGGCTCCTCCCAGCCGCCCCGGACGTGCATCACTTACCAGTCTCCACCAACCAGGGGAGACTGCCTCAGGTGAGGAGACAACTGCGTCATGCGGGGGCGGGACAGCCCTCCCTGACTAGTGGCCCGCCCTCCTTATGGCCACTGCGTGGCCTCGGGCAGGCGCAATCCTGCGACAAACGTGTGTGTGTGTCCAAGATAAGAGTGAAAATAATTGCTTTCAGTTGTTGGATGCAGGACTTTGGTGCAGCAATGTGTTGCACAACTTGTGTTTCTCAGTGCCATGCTTCTGTTTGCAGAGGGTGGTCAACGGAAGTGGTCAGTTGTGGGGTGATGCAGAGTAGTTTATGATTACATTTCAGTTTCATGCAGTGGTAGCTTTTGCACCCAGCTTTCCATACACTTGCCCGTAAATTTCATTCGTATGCCTTGTTTGTGTCCGTATTTCTGGAATTCAGGTTTACAGGAGCCGTGTTTGCATGCTTGCTGACTGGCAGAATGAGCGTGCAGCTCAGGCGAAAATAACTGAGCCCAGACTGTGAGCTTTTACATAGCTGACCTGGCCCTGATTCAAAGATGGCTGCACCAAGCACCTGCCTTTCAAAGGGTCTCTGGCGGTGGATACTGAGAAGGCACTGTCGGATATCACCGCCTGCCTGTGCACAAGTTATTCCCTAAGTGGCCTCCAGATCGGTGCCACAAGAAGTCCAGCAAAACATCTACATGTGGCATAACTGCAAAGTCTGGAGCTGTCCATAAAGCTCTTAGGTGCCCCAGAGCTAGGAGTGAATACATCCACCCTGGATCATAGATGGCAGGAGTTATTACCAGGTTGATCTCTTCCTCCTCCTCCTGGTCTAGTAAGCAGCACCCTCGGCAGCGCAGCTGCCCTTTACGGTGCAGGCATCACTTTGCTTATGATATCGGATGAACGCGTGATAGTGGTGGTGTATTTATTTTATTTTATTTATTTATGCATTTTTATATAGCGCGGACTTTACCCGAAGGCGTCAGAGCGCTTCACAATACGAACAGAAATAATACATGATGAGAACATTACACAAGAACAGATTACAAAATCAGCCGTTAAGTTACAAAAGGTAAAAGTGACAATTGTGAGCAAACAAAATACATGAGGTAGTAAAAAGTGTACAGGAGGACAAAGTGACAAGTGTGCAGTTACAAGAGAAAACAAGGTATAATTGGAGGTATAATACTGCAATATGTGCTAGACACTCAGGCACAAGAACAAACGTTACTTAGGCAAAGGTGGCACTTGTGCAAGTATCAAAGGTAAAAACATGTGAGAGGTAGCAAACCGTGTGTTACAAGGGCAAAGTGGTGTGTGCATGTTACAAAAGGGCACCGAACACACGTACAAGGAAAATACTGCAAAAAAAAAAAATCAAACACTGGTTTGTTATACTGATTTGAGCTTGGCGCCTGCAGGAAGGAAGGCACGTTGTGGTGTGTATGTAGTTTGGTGGCAGGGAGTTGTACTATACTTCGCGTGCAACATCTAACTAGCTCCGGAATGCGCTATTCCCTGACCTTCGGTGTACCATGAAGGGCCGGATCGAACTGGCCATTAAGTTCCACTTCTAGCCACGCTCCCGCCATTGCTTGTCTCGACCTTTTAAAGTGTGCATAGCACGATCGTTGTGAGCGGCAGCGCCAGGCACTTAGTTCTTACAACGTTTTTTTGGGAGGTGAATATAAAAATATTGTATTTGATGTTTTTTTCTTTCAGCGCGAGTTACCTCCATGAAAAGACCGAGGCATATGTGCCATGGTGTGGACAGGGTTGCCCAAAAGCTTAGCTAAATTGGACGCCCCTCCCCTTTCGGATTTTCCCGGCATGAAGTTAAGACATTGTTGGCAGCTGACCCTCCCCCACGTAATGCTGGACATGCCATGCGTTCTGGCCAGATCCCTTCACTGTTGCGCCTTTTCACGTTAAAAGCAGACCTTTACTTAGATTTTTGCCGACTGTTGTTGTTCGTGCAATAACATGCTGTCCATCCTCTCTACACGCTAGTCCCAAACCCTGCACCCGGGACCAGTGTCACATGCTCCTGTCTCCCACCTCTGCCCCCTAGTACCTGTGTCTCCATGCGTCTGTCCGCCCTGTGCCAGCCTTTCCTGTCCAGACAACCCCGTCACTTGCTCAGTCCTCACCTTCATGAACAACTTCCTCTTCGCTCCTCCCACTCCCTGTGGCTCCATCACTCGCTCTTCCCTTTCACCGCACTCTCCTTCTCTCACTGCCTCTCTCTCTTCTGCTCATACTCTCATCCCGTCACTCACTCTTCCCTTTCACCACACTCTCCTTCTCTCACTGCCTCTCTCTCTTCTGCTCATACTCTCTTCCCGTCACTCACTCTTCCCTGTCACCACACTCTCCTTCTCTCACTGCCTCTCTTTCTTCTGCTCATTCTCTCATCCCGTCACTCACTCTTCCCTTTCACCACACTCTCCTTCTCTCACTGCTTCTCTCTCTTCTGCTCATACTCTCATCCCGTCACTCACTCTTCCCTTTCACCACACTCTCCTTCTCTCACTGCCTCTTTCTTCTGCTCATTCTCTCATCCCGTCACTCACTCTCCCTTCAACACACTGTTAACTCTCTCCAATGCACCACTCTCTCACCCTAATTTGTTTTTCCTTCTTGGCTCTATCTCTATTCATTATCCCTCCCAGACTCCTCCTGATTCTATAGAGCACTTTTCAATAAATGTTGTAACCATCGTCCATTTGCGTGAGATTACGCTATTGGCATTGTAAATGACAATGCCATTAATTTATCTGTTTTCAAAACCAACACATAAATACAAAATTTGTCATTGACAATGCCAATAGCTCTAACTTTGTCAAAGGCAAAACCATTGCATTGTAAATGCTTGTTCTTACTTGTAAGGCACCCCTATGGTAGGCCCAAGGTACCCCCCTGGGCAGTGTACATTGTATGAGAAAGGTAGGACATGTACTGGTGAATGTGACATGTCCTGAAAGTGAAATACTGCTAATTTTGTTTTTCACCATTGAAAGGCTATCTTGCCCCATTGGATCACATCGGAGTTAATTTTTAACATCTTATAAATCTAACTTTACATTGGGACAAGATAACAAGATAGGAAGATAATGTTTAGTATGCCTGAACTCAGAATATAAAGATATATCTTTTAGTAAAGATGATTTTTATATTCTGTGTTTAAAAATACCACTTTTAGAAAGTGGGTATTTTCTTGCTTAGCCATCCTGTGTGCCTCTTGTGGTTTGTGAATTGACTGTCTGGCTTTTGAATGACAGTGGCTGGGGATGTGCATTCTCTCAGACACCCACCGGGGGTGGGGGGTTGATGTGTGTCCTGCCTTTTTCTGGATGAGTCAGGGCTGGGCTGAATATACATGGGCAGCATTTAGAGCAGGGGGGGGAGATTTTCACACCTGAATGAGCTTGGTCTGCATTGGACAGTGCTGTCTCCACCTTCTGCCGGGCAGCTGCACCAGAGAGGATAGAACTGGTTTTAGCTGGGCAAAGAGCTTCTCTGCCACCAGAGGACAAAGGAATTTATGCTATAAAAAGTGGAGCCCAGACCCCTAAGCTTTAGACTACGTCTGGAATCAAGAGGAACCTTTGCCAAGGAGAAGAGCTGGAGTAAATAAAGGCGGAGTACTGCCCCTTTGCTGAGTGCTATCTGGGGTTGTCCTGCAGTAGCTGTTTCTGCCAAGAAACAGACAAGGATTTTGCTGTGTGCTGTGTCTCCCTGCTTGAGGCAGATCTCCAAGGGCTTGAGTAGAGCTTGCCTCCTGTTCTGAAGCCTCAGGTACACAAGGACTTCACCCACAGCTTCCCTGAACTTCCTTGCTGGGAGTTCTGAGCTGCCAAGAGGTGCCTGTGACTGTGTTGGGCCTCTGGAGGTTGTTCTTGCTGTGGGGAGCTGGAAAAGCAGCACATCTACAAGAAAATTGATGCATCTCACTTATTGCGGCTGTTTTCATGACGAAGCACCTCTGTATGAGACTAATCTCCACGCATCACTGTGCAGCTGCCGAAACCAACACAGCGCCTGTCACCGCTGCAAGAACCGACGCATTGAGGGATTGCGACTAAAGAAAAACAACAGAGCTCCGCTCGATGCCACTGAATCAATCACTGACGCATCCTGGATTTCCAGGCATTGAACCTGTGCGACAAGTTTTTCCGACGCATCACCCCTAACCAGAACGTCTGAGAATCGATGCATCACTTCCCCTCACAGACTGAATTCAACACATTGTTTCTTCTGTGTGCAGTAGAACTGTTGCATCGCCTCCCCATGGTCTCAGGAACTCCCCATCTCTGCGGCTGTTTGGCCTTGTGAATTTAGTCACAACTCAAGGTACTTTGAGAGAAATCATGCATCCATAGTTTACTATGGGCCAAGTTGCTTAAATCCTTTTTTAAGTCATATTCTTAATACCTGTATGTTACATTTTTGTCGTTTTGGTCTTGTTGAGTATAGATAAAGATACTTTCTTTTTCTAAACTGGTGTGGCATCCATTTATGGTGTTATCACTGTATTACTGTGTTTTTGATTACAAATACTTTACACATTGCCTTTTGAATAGGCCAGTCTTCTCGCGCCAAGCTACCCGGGGGGTGAGCAGGGTTTATCTAAAGTGCGTATCCCCCTTACCCTGATTGGAAGCAAGGGTCCCCATTTCGACAAAGGTACCTACCTCTGCCAACTAGAGACCCCATTTCTAACACACCGCATCTCTGACATGTCAGAGATATACACAGACAACTCATAACACGCTTAAAATAGAGTTTGTTTGCTTTACAATTGAATGAAGCCACTGGCTTATCTAAGGAAGCTAATTCAATTGCTTATGTCCTATTGGAAAATAAATGTTCTGTAAACCAATCAAGGGACAGGCAACAGCATCAACCCGGTTTGATATTCTCAATGACTTTCTGTGCTCCAGGAGCTTAAAATGGGACAGCTGCGTTGGGATCTATTTGGATGGTGCTCTTTCCATGTGTGGGGCTAGGACAAGCTTAAAAGCAAAGAGTTTAAAGTGGCAACACATATTCTATGGCTCCACTGTATGCTACACCGGGAAGCTCTTGCAGTCCAAAACATGGATAGAGAACTTGGAGATGTGTTAAATTCTGCTGTGAAAATTATTTATTTCATGCAGGCTCACCTCAATAGAGCTCATCTGTTTGTGATTTTATGTGCAGAAATGGGAGCTGAAAATGATGGTTTACTTCTCCATATAGACGTCCAGTGGTTATCCAGAGGGAAGGTGCTGAATTGCATTTTTGAATTGAGAAATTATGTATGACAATTCCTTCTGTATTTAGACCCCTACAAAGCAGAACAGCTGTGTAATCCCTATTGACATGTCTAGCATACTTTGCATACATATTTGATCAATTAAATTCCATTAGTCTGTGTAAGGAGCAGAAATTACATAATTTACAATGCCTAAAAAAAAATCTACTTTCAAGAAGAAACTGGCGTTTTGGAGAAGACTAATTCAAGGTGGCCTGCTTGAGGCATTGCCATGTTTAGCAGAAGCTCTAGAGGACACAAGATATCAACTTGAAAGTGCTGCTGAGGTCATAAAAAAATCACTTGACTTCTCTCAGGGACAGTTTAGAAAAGTACTTTCCTGATGACAATGATCATGTCACTTGCAAGGTATTTCAACCTAATCTAGTGGATGCAGGTACTCATCTTCCCAATGCTCCTTCAGGAAGACCAATTCAGCAACATTTAATTGGGGCAATTTTGGCTGAAAATGTCAGACGAACAATCGGTTTTACAAAAATTGCAGTCAAGATTCTTCTGGGGTTAGCTCATTATATATAGGTGAGACTGAGTTCTCAGCATGGCAGTATTAAGGATGAAGTAGTGTTCAAGACCAGAAGTGGAGCACAAGCTGAGGATGGCAGTAGCAAGAATGCATATACAGATTGACCACCCCTCTGGAGAAAAACAGGCACATTAGTTCAGAAAGTTGTTATCATGCAATTGAGTTTTGTCTAATTATGTTTTGTTTGTGGAAAAAAAAGTGCCATTGTGCATTTCGGGGCACTTCTTTATGGAGACTTTTTGTTTGAACTGTGTAGTTAGCCTCTGACATCGAACCATAGTCTCCCTCAATCCTCTGGTTTGCTAAACACGGTTTAATATTATTTCCCAACCATAAAAATGATTCGCCGTGGGAATTGGGGGCGATTATGGTTGTTGATGATGAGAAGTACCAAGTTCTAGGAATTTTTGTTTAGGAGGGAGTCTACTCTTAAACCCTTGACAAGGGTGTCTGTATCAAAAATTTTGAAGACCTCTGAGTTATAGTGTAGGAATATTTAGAGGGGAACCATTAGGCTTTTATCCTTTTGAGGTTGCCTGTATTGCCACTTAAATGTCGGCATCAATCTTAGTTTGAGATTAAGTGTCAGCAACTACCTAAAATGTTTGTACTACTGTCTAGGCAATTTGCTACATGGTTCCCTTCGGAGTGAATTGCTTCACCTTTGTGGGCAATGGTATTCTGTACATGGACCAATGGAAGCTTGCCCAGTAGAACAGCTATATTTCCCCAAAGTTGCTTGCTTTTTATTTACTTCCCTTTTGAATCTGTAAAGTGCCAGAACAACAGTAAATCTACATTATAATCTTGTACACAGAATCCTGAATCTGACACACTATGGGCTGGAACGGACAGATTAGTCTTCTGTGCAGTGCCATCTCCCAGAGCTTTAGTGTGCATTTGTAGCAACTTGTAGTCATCTTCAAAAACTCCCTGCACTACAGCACAAGCCACAAAAGATTTCTTTTTTGACAACTGCAGGTTGTGCAAAGCGAACTATGTAGAACCAGGTCTTATACTCATGTATTGGTAACATATTTGGGGTTTGTGGAATATTTTGTGTATATTTAAAAACTTACTGATTAGGAAGTGTTGGATTGTATTCAAATTTTACATCAGTGGCATTTAACGAAGAGGACCACTGCATTCAACTAAGGTATAGAGGGCACACGTTGGAAACAGTAGCTTTTGGTGCTGCTTCCAGTATAGGTATGGGAGAAACTAGAATATTTGGTTTTCCCTGTGGAACACAACACCCCGTTATTATAGCTCTCTGTACTACAATGAGAATTTTCTCTGTAGGAATAAATCATTTCTTTACAAAGGAATAAGAGTATGATCTGTATGTTACAGGAGTCATCTGTCCCTCATTGTAAGCTACATATATATAGCCTGAAGTACTAGAAGCAACCCTAATTGCTAGGTTTGTCTTGTTGTCCCATGTCTGTAAATATGTGGTCTCTAACATGTCTGCTAGCAGTTCATGTAAGATAGCTCTGTGTGTTTCGTCCAATTTCTCTCAGAAAACACTATAAAAGCTTGTCCGATTCAGCATAATGTGGCATGTAAAATGTACCCCAATTAAGAAAGTCCTTAGGGCTTGTACCTCCCTTAATGTATTTGGAGGTTGTATAGTAGCACACTTCTGCAGTACAGTCAGGTGTAAGTCCTTTACCCTGGCAGGATAATTCATGACCAAGAAAAATCACCTTAAGATATACAAAATGATATTTGTTTAAAATTGATTTTACATCTATGTTAGGGTAAGAGCATCACTATCCTGTCCATCCTATCCAGGTGTTCACTCATGTCTTCATCCATAAAGTAAATGTTGTCAATATACGATAACGCCTCTGGATATTCTTGTACGGTCTGCATAATTCATACTCCAAAAAGGCCAGAGCTGTTCTTTTATACCTGTGTCAATCTTGTATAAGCACTCTGAAAAATGCTGAATGAAAAAGTGGTTAGAAACTGAGATTCAGGTACTGTATTCTGACTAAGGAACCCATTATCCAAAGGTGTTTTATATTTCTTTCTGACTACATTTGTCATCATGTACCTAGAAAGAAGGGAGGAGTAAGAGGATACAATGGGTTTGGTCTCCTCTACACGTACATAATTCCAAAAAAAGAAAAACCCAGTACAGTTATGTTCAAATAACTCTCCACTGAAGAGAAACAAAGGTTTTTTTTTAAAACCCTCAACCACTAGGTTTACCCCTTGGTGGCATGCTTCATCAGCAGGTCCATCCCGTTCAGGTAAGGATCGGGCATGCTACGATCTATGTAGGAGCACTTTCTGTTGTTATATACAATGACTAGCAGCCCGCCCCGACGTTGTCCGGGTATGAATTACTGCCGGCCAGTAGTAGATTGGGCAGTGTAATTATGTAGCTTGTAATTATGTGGTACTGAGTGGTATTGTTTGGAGTGTATGTTGCATTGAGTGCAGTGTAATTATGTAGCATATAATTATGTGGCCCTGAGAGGTCTTGTGTGGAGTGTATGTTACATTCAGTAGAGTGTAATTATGTGGTGTGTAATTATGTGGCACTGAGTGTTATTTAGAGTGTATGTTGCGTTGAGCGCAGTGTAATTATGTAGAATATAATTATGTGGCACTGAGTGGTATGGTGTGGAGTGTATGTTGCATTGAGTGCAGTGTAATTATGTGGTGTGTAATTATGTGACACTGTGTGGTATTTGGAGTGTATGTTGCGTTGAGCGCAGTGTAAATATATAACATATAACTATGTGGCACTGAGTGGTATTTGGAGTGTATGTTGCATTGAGTGCAGTGTAATTACGTGGCGTGTAATTATGTGGCACTGAATTGTATTTGGAGTGTATGTTGCGTTGAAGCGCAGTGTAATTATGTAGCATATTATTATGTGGCACTGAGTGGTATTATGATTAGTGTATGTTGTATTCAGTAGAGTGTAATTGTGGGGTGTGTAATTATGTGGCACTAAGTGGTATTGTTTGGAGTGTATGTTGCATCGTAAATATGAAGCATATAATTATGTGGCCCTAAGTGGTATTGTGTGGAGTGTGTGTTTCATTCAGTAGAGTGTAATTATGTGATGTAAATGTATTTAGTGTATTTTGTAAAGCGCACAGCTGCCCCACCGGGGCGTCCCGGCGCTGTATAACGCTGTGGAACCCTTCCTGGCTCTCCCTGTGAGAAGTCCTTCCTGGGCACCCCCAAGGTGAAGCCAGGCATCCCAGTGTTGTAGGGGCCGTTGTGGAGATTAAGCAAGCTATTGCCCAGAGTTGCAGCGTGGGACCCATGATTAGAGTAGGCGCCGAGGCGAGAATTATCGAGCTCAAGACCCTGCTGCGTCGGGACTTGAACCCTGGTCCCGGGCCCGACCTCTGCTTCAGAGTCTGCCGCTCTAACCAGTGAACCACACTTCTGTGTAATTATGTGTAATTATGTGGCACTGAGTGGTATTTGGAGTGTATGTTGCGTTGAGCGCAGTGTAATTATATAGCATATAATTATGTGGCACTGAGTGGTATTGTGTGGAGTGTATTTTGTATTCAGTAGAGTGTAATGTGTGGCATGTAATTATGTGGCACTGAGTGGTATTGTTTGGAGTGTATGTTGCATTGAGTGCATTGTAATTATGTAGCATATAATTATGTGGCACTGAGTGGTAATGTATGGAGTGTGTGTTGCATTCAGTAGAGTGTAAGTATGTGGCGTGTAATTATGTGGCACTGAGTGGTTTTTGGAGTGTATGTTGCATTGAGTACAGTGTAATTATGTGGCATGTAACTATGTGGCACTGAGTGGTATTTGGAGTGTATGTTGTATTGAGTGCAGTGTAATTATGTGGCCTGTGATTATGTGACACTGAGTTGTATTTGGAGTGTATGTTGCATTGACTGCAGTGTAATTATGTGGCGTGTAATTATCTGGCACTGAGTGGTATTTGGAGTGTATTTTGCATTGAGTGCTGTGTAATTATGTGGCGTGTAAATATGTGACACTGAATGATATTTGGAGTGTACGTTGCATTGAGTGCTGTGTAGTTGTGTGGCGTGTAATTATGTGGCACTGAGTGGGATTTGGAGTGTACATTGCATTGAAATTATGTAGCGTGTAATTATGTGGCACTGGCAGCCAGCCCCGACTTTGTCCGGGTATGAATTGCTGCCGGCCAGTAGTAGATTGTTTTGTAAGATTTCGTTTAGATAGCATTTCTTATCTGTGACAGGCCTGTGAAACGCTCCGATTCACAGTGCACTGCTGATGCTCTTAAGAGTGAGCGTTCAGTAGTGTGTGAACTCGAGTTTCCCTACTTTATTTTTCCTTGCAATATTATATAGCGCACACTCGACAATATGGCATGAGCACAATTTACATTACAGAAGAACACATTCATTTGTGGTAGGCATGGGGAGACAAAGCGATTTGCCTGGAATCACAGGATGTTGAGCTGATGCTGAGATTCAAACGTAGCTCCCCAGCTCTAAAGTTCGCAATTCTAGAACTTGTGGCGGGAGGTGTGTCTAAAAGTGTATGTCGTGCTGGCCATCAATGAGAGAGACCTGTGCATTTTTCAAATGGGTGGTGAAAAAATATGAGTATGTTGCTGGAGATGTGGGCCTCCGTGCCACCAATGTACTTACCGGGGGAGGGTAAACACCCATTATTCCGCAACTTTCTTTCCGCATACCATCACTCCGCATACTTTCATTACGAAAGTACTATGACTCTGCAATGCCATTATAACGCATGGCATTACATTTTATATGCTTTTACCACGCATACATTTACAACGAAATTCGTTGTAAATGCATGAATGGTAAAAGCATATTTTTTTAAATGTTTGGATAAGGTAAGTATGGGTATAGGGGTATATGTTTTGGGGTACTGAGGTATATGTTTTGGGGTGTTTGAGTATTTTAAGGGTTCAGATATAGTTTTGGGTTATGGGGTACAGGGGTAGTTTTAGGGTTTAGGGATAGGTATGGGTTTTGGGGTACAGGGGTATTTTTAGGGTTCAAGGCTAGGTTTGGGTTTTGGGATATTGGAGTATTTTTAGGGTTCAGGGGTAGGTTTGGGTTTTGGGGTACAGGGATATTTTGAGGGTTCAGGGCTAGGTTTGTGTTTTGGGGTACAGGGGTATGTTTAGGGTTCAGGGCTAGGTTTGGGTTTTGGGGTACAGGGTTATTTTTAGGGTTCAGGGCTAGGTTTGGGTTTTGGGGTACAGGGGTATCTTTAGGGTTTAGGGATAGGTTTGGGTTTTGGGGTACATGGGTATATTTATAGGGTTAAGATTGGTTAGTGTTTAAGGGTGTTGGGGTATTTTAAGGAGAAAGGGTGGGTTATGATTATGGGGTGCAGGGGTATTTAAAGGGAGCAGGGTGGGATTAGCACACGATATGAGACATGGTATGAAGGACGGAACATACCACACGCCCCCTGCGTTTGTCACGCCCCAGCACACGCTCACAGCACAACGCAGACACGCCCACAAGGGACTACTTTGCTGGCACGGTTATTTTACCTTTTAAATGTATATGGTGGGCGTCTGCATAGCCTATGTCCTTCTGCTGCAACTGCCCTTTCCAACGCTGTATTGGGTGTTGTGATTGGTGCTGTGGTTCCTGAGATTACCCGCCTCAAAGGTTTGGGCTCTCTCTTTATTATATTAGTATGGATATAATTATGTGACACTGAGTGGTATTTGGAGTGTACGTTGCATTGAGTGCTGTGTAATTTTGTGGCGTGTCATTATGTGGCACTGAGTGGGATTTGCAGTGTACGTTGCATTGAGTGCAGTGTAATTATGTGGCGTGTAATTATGTGGCACTGAGTGGTATTTGGAGTGTATGTTGTATTGAGTGCAGTGTAATTATGTGGCATGTAATTATGTGGCACTGAGTGGTATTTGGAGTGTATGTAGTGTTGAGCGCAGTATAATTATGTGGCACGTAATTATGTGGCACTGAGTGGTATTTGGAGTGTATGTCGCATTGCGTGCAGTGTAATTATGTGGCATGTAATTGTGTGGCACTGAGTGGTATTTGGAGTGTATGTTGCGTTGAGTGCAGTGTAAATATGTAGCATATAATTATGTGGCACTGAGTGGTATTTGGAGTGTATGTTGCAGTGAGTCCAGTGTAATTATGTGGTGTGTAATTATGTGGCACTGAGTGGTATTTGGAGTGTATGTTGCATTGAGTCCAGTGTAATTATGTGGTGTGTAATTATGTGGCACTGAGTGGTATTTTTTGAGTGCATGTTGCATTGTAATTATGTAGCATATAATTATGTTGCAATGAGTGGTATTGTGTGGAGTGTGTGTTGCATTCAGTAGAGTGTAAATATGTGGCGTGTAATTATGTGGCACTGAGTGCTATTTGGAGTGTATGTCGCATTGAGTGCAGTGTAATTATGTGGCGTGTAACTATGTGGCACTGAGTGGTATTTGGAGTGTATATTGCATTGAGTGCAGTGTAATTATGTGACGTGTAACTATGTGGCACTGAGTGGTATTTGGAGCGTATGTTGCATTGAGTGCAGTGTATTTATGTGGCTTGTAATTATATGGCACTGAGTGGTATTTGGAGTGTATGTTGCATTGAGTGCAGTGTAATTATGTGGCGTGTAATTTTGTGGCACTGAGTGGTATTTGGAGTGTACGTTGCATTGAGTGCTGTGTAATTATGTGGCGAGTAATTATGTGACACTGAGTGGTATTTGGAGTGTACACTGCAATGAGTGCTGTGTAATTATGTGGCGTGTAATTATGTGGCACTGAGTGGGATTTGGAGTGTATGTTGCATTGAGTGCAGTGTAATTATGTAGCATATAATTATGTGGCCCTGAGTGGTATTTGGAGTGTATGTTGCATTGAGTGTAGTGTAATTATGTGGTGTGTAATTATGTGGCACTGAGTGGTATTTGGAGTGTATGTTGCATTAAGCGCAGTGTAATTATGTAGCGTGTAATTATGTGGTACTGAGTGGCATTGTTTGGAGTGTATGTTGCATTGAGTGCAGTGTAATTATGTAGCATATAATTATGTGGCCCTGAGTGGTATTGTGTGGAGTGTGTGTTGCATTCAGTAGAGTGTAATTATGTGGTGTGTAATTATGTGGCACTGAGTGGTATGTAGAGTGTATGTTGCGTTGAGCGCAGTGTAATTATATAGAATATAATTATGTGGCACTGAGTGGTATGATGTGGAGTGTATGTTGCATTGAGTGCAGTGTAATTATGTGACATGTAATTATGTGGCACTAAGTAGTATTTGGAGTGTATGTTGCATTGAGTGCAGTGTAATTATGTGGCGTGTAATTATGTGACACTGTGTGGTATTTGGAGTGCATGTTGCGTTGAGCGCAGTGTAAATATGTAGCATATAACTATGTGGCAATGAGTGGTATTTGGAGTGTATTTTGCATTGAGTGCAGTGTAATTACGTGGCATGTAATTATGTGGCACTGAGTGGTATTTAGAGGGTATGTTGCCTTAAAGCGCAGTGTAATTATGTAGCATATAATTATGTGGCACTGAGTGGTATTATGATTGGTGTATGTTGTATTCAGTAGAGTGTAATTGTGTGGTGTGTAATTATGTGGCACTGAGTTGTATTGTTTGGAGTGTATGTTGCATTGTAAATATGAAGCATATAATTATGTGGCACTAAGTGGTATTGTGTGGAGTGTGTGTTGCATTCAGTAGAGTGTAATTATGTGATGTGTAATTATGTGGCACCGAGTGGTATTTGGAGTGTATGTTGCGTTGAGCACAGTGTAATTATATAGCATATAATTATGTGGCACTGAGTGGTATTGTGTGGAGTGTATGTTGTATTCAGTAGAGTGTAATGTGTGGCATGTATTTATGTGGCACTGAGTGGTATTGTTTGGAGTGTATGTTGCATTGAGGGCATTGTAATTATGTAGCACATAATTATGTGGCATTGAGTGGTATTGTATGGAGTGGAGTGTTAGTTGCATTCAGTAGAGTGTAATTATGTGGCGTGTAATTATGTGGCACTGAGTGGTTTTTGGAGTGTATGTTGCATTGAGTGCAGTGTAATTATGTGGAGTGTAATTATGTGGCACTGAGTGGTATTTGGAGTGTATGTTGCATTGAGTGTGGTGTAATTATGTGGCGTGTAACTATGTGGCACTGAGTGGTATTTGGAGTGTATGTTGCATTGAGTGCAGTGTAATTATGTGGCATGTAATTATGTGTTACTGAGTGGTGTTTGGAGTGTATGTTGCATTGTAAATATGAAGCATATAATTATGTGGCACTGAGTGGTACTATGAGGAGTGTATGTTGTATTCAGTAGAGTTTATTTGTGTGGCATGTAATTATGTGGCACTGAGTGGTATTGTTTGGAATGTATGTTGCAATGTAAATATGTAGCATATAATTATGTGGCACTGAGTGGTATTGTGTGGAGTATACGTTGTATTCAGTAGAGTGTAATTGTGTGGTGTGTAATTATGTGGCACCGAGTGGTATTATTTAGAGTGTCTGTTGCATTGAGTGCAGTGTAATTATGTAGCATATCATTATGTTGCACAGAGTGGTATTGTGTGGAGTGTGTGTTGCATTCAGTAGAGTGTAATTATGTGGAGTGTAATTATGTGGCACTGAGTGGCATTTGGAGTGTATGTTGCATTGAGTGCAGTGTAATTATGTGTCATGTAATTATGTGTTACTGAGTGGTGTTTGGAGTGTATGTTGCATTGAGTGCAGTGTAAATATGTGGCGTCTCATTATGTGGCACTGAGTGGTATTTGGAGTGTATGTTGCATTGAGTCCAGTGTAATTATGTGGCGTGCAATTATGTGGCACTGAGTGGCATTTGGAGTGTATGTTGCATTGAGTGCAGTGTAATTATGTGTCATGTAATTATGTGTTACTGAGTGGTGTTTGGAGTGTATGTTGCATTGAGTGCAGTGTAAATATGTGGCGTCTCATTATGTGGCACTGAGTGGTGTTTGGAGTGTATGTTGCATTAAGCGCAGTGTAAATATGTAGGATATAATTATTTGGCGCTGAGTGGTATTGTGTGGAGTGTGTGTTGCATTCAGTAGAGTGTAATTATGTGGCGTTTAACTATGTGGCACTGAGTGGTATTTGGAGTGTATTTTGCATTATATGCAGTGTAATTATTTGGCTTGTAATTATGTGGCACTGAGTGGTATTTGGAGTGTATGTTGCATTGAGTGCATTGTAATTATGTGGTGTGTAACTCTGTGGCACTGAGTGGTATTTGGAGTGTATGTTGCATTGAGTGTGGTGTAATTTTGTGGCGTGCAAACTATGTGGCACTGAGTGGTATTTGGAGTGTATGTTGTATTGAGTGCAGTGTAATTAAGTGGCCTGTAATTATGTGACACTGAGTAGCATTTGGAGTGTATGTTGCATTGACTGTAGTGTAATTATGTGGCGTGTAATTATCTGGCACTGAGTGGTATTTGGAGTGTATTTTGCATTGAGTGCTGTGTAATTATGTGGCGTGTAAATATGTGACACTGAATGATATTTGGAGTGTACGTTGCATTGAGTGCTGTGTAGTTGTGTGGCGTGTAATTATGTGGCACTGAGTGGGATTTGGAGTGTACATTGCATTGAAATTATGTAGCGTGTAATTATGTGGCACTGGCAGCCAGCCCCGACTTTGTCCGGGTATGAATTGCTGCTGGCTATTAGTAGATTGTTTTGTAAGATTCCGTTTAGATAGCATTTCTTATCTGTGACAGGCCTGTGAAACGCTCCAATTCACAGTGCACTGCTGATGCACTTAAGAGTGAGCGTTCAGTAGTGTGTGAACTCGAGTTTCCCTACTTTATTTTTCCTTGCAATATTATATAGCGCGAACTCGACAACATGGCATGAGCACAATTTACATTACAGAAGAACACATTCATTTGTGGTAAGCATGGGGAGACAAAGCGATTTGCCTGGAATCACAGGATGTTGAGCTGATGCCGAGATTCAAACGTAGCTCCCCAGCTCTAAAGTTCGCAATTCTAGAACTTGTGGCGGGAGGTGTGTTTAAAAGTGTATGTTGGTGCTGGCCATCAATGAGAGAGACCTGTGCATTTTTCAAATGGGTGGTGAAAAAATATGAGTATGTTGCTGGAGATGTGGGCCTCCGTGCCACCAATGTACTTACCGGGGGAGGGTAAACACCCATTATTCCGCAACTTTCTTTCCGCATACCATCACTCCGCATACTTTCATTACTACAGTACCATGACTCTGCAATGTCATTATAACGCATGGCATTACATTTTATATGCTTTTACCACACATACATTTACAACGAAATTCGTTGTAAATGCATGAATGGTAAAAGCATGTTTTTTTTAAATGTTTGGATAAGGTAAGTATGGTTATAGGGTATATGTTTTGGGGTACTGAGGTATATGTTTTGGGGTGTTTGAGTATTTTAAGGGTTCAGATATAGTTTTGGGTTATGGGGTACAGGGGTAGTTTTAGGGTTTAGGGATAGGTATGGGTTTTGGAGTACAGGAGTATTTTTAGGGTTCAGGGGTAGGTTTGGGTTTTGGGGTACAGGGGTATTGTGAGGGTTCAGGGCTAGGTTTGGGGGTACAGGGGTATTTTTAGGGTTCAGGGCTAGGTTTGGCTTTTGGGGAACAGGGGTATTTTAGGGTTCTGGGGTAGCTTTGGGTTTTGAGGTACAGGGTTATTTTTAGGGTTCAGGGCTAGGTTTGGGTTTTGGGGTACAGGGGTATTTTAGTGTTCAGGAGTAGGTTTTGGTTTTGGGATACAGGGGTATTAAGGGTTATGGGGTAGGTTTGGGTTTTGGGGTACAGGGGTATTTTAGGGTTCAGGGCTAGGTTTGGGTTTTTGGGTACAGTGGTATTTTTAGGGTTCAGGGCTAGGTTTGGGTTTTGAGGAACAGGGGTATTTATAGGGTTCAGGGCTAGGTTTGGGTTTTGGGTTTTGGGGTACAGGGGTATTTTTAGGGTTTAGGGATAGGTTTGGGTTTTGGGGTACAGGGTATATTTATAGGGTTAAGATGGGTTAGTGTTTAAGGGTGTTGGGGTATTTTAAGGAGTAAGGGTGGGTTATGATTATGGGGTGCAGGGGTATTTAAAGGGAGCAGGGTGGGATTAGCACACGATATGAGACATGGTATGAAGGGCGGAACGTACCACACGCCACCAGCGTTTGTCACGCCCCAGCACACGCTCACAGCACAACGCAGGCACGCCCACAAGGGACTACTTTGCTGGCACGGTTATTTTACCTTTTAAATGTATATGGTGGGCGTCTGCATAGCCTATGTCCTTCTGCTGCAACTGCCCTTTCCAACGCTGTATTGGGTGTTGTGATTGGTGCTGTGGTTCCTGAGATTACCCGCCTCAAATGTTTGGGCTCTCTCTTTATTATATTAGTATGGATATAATTATGTGACACTGAGTGGTATTTGGAGTGTACGTTGCATTGAGTGCTGTGTAATTATGTGGCGTGTAATTATGTGGCACTGAGTGGGATTTGCAGTGTACGTTGCATTTAGTGCAGTGTAATTATGTGGCGTTTAATTATGTGGCACTGAGTGGTATTTGGAGTGTATGTTGTATTGAGTGCAGTGTAATTATGTGGCATGTAATTATGTGGCACTGAGTGGTATTTGGAGTGTATGTTGTGTTGAGCGCAGTGTAATTATGTGGCACATAATTATGTGGCACTGAGTGGTATTTGGAGTGTATGTCGCATTGCTTGCAGTGTAATTATGTGGCATGTAATTGTGTGGCACTGAGTGGTATTTGGAGTGTATGTTGCGTTGAGTGCAGTGTAAATATGTAGCATATAATTGTTGCATTGAGTCCAGTGTAATTATGTGGTGTGTAATTATGTGGCACTGAGTGGTATTTGGAGTGTATGTTGCATTGAGTCCAGTGTAATTATGTGGTGTGTAATTATGTGGCACTGAGTGGTATTTTTTTGAGTGTATGTTGCATTGTAATTATGTAGCATATAATTATGTTGCAATGAGTGGTATTGTGTGGAGTGTGTGTTGCATTCAGTAGAGTGTAATTATGTGGCGTGTGATTATGTGGCACTGAGTGGTATTTGGAGTGTATGTCGCATTGAGTGCAGTGTAAATATGTGGCTTGTAACTATGTGGCACTGAGTGGTATTTGGAGTGTATGTTGCATTGAGTGCATTGTAATTATGTGGTGTGTAACTCTGTGGCACTGAGTGGTATTTGGAGTGTATGTTGCATTGAGTGTGGTGTAATTATGTGGCGTGCAAACTATGTGGCACTGAGTGGTATTTGGAGTGTATGTTGCATTGAGCGCAGTGTAATTATGTGGCACTGAGTGGTATTTGGAGTGTATGTTGCATTGAGTGCAGTGTAATTATGTGGCATGTAACTATGTGGCACTGAGTGGTATTTGGAGTGTATGTTGTATTGAGTGCAGTGTAATTATGTGTCCTGTAATTATGTGACACTGAGTGGTATTTGGAGTGTATGTTGCATTGACTGCAGTGTAATTATGTGGCGTGTAATTATCTGGCACTGAGTGGTATTTGGAGTGTATTTTGCATTGAGTGCTGTGTAATTATGTGGCGTGTAAATATGTGACACTGAATGATATTTGGAGTGTACGTTGCATTGAGTGCTGTGTAGTTGTGTGGCGTGTAATTATGTGGCACTGAGTGGGATTTGGAGTGTACATTGCATTGAAATTATGTAGCGTGTAATTATGTGGCACTGGCAGCCAGCCCCGACTTTGTCCGGGTATGAATTGCTGCCGGCTAGTAGTAGATTGTTTTGTAAGATTTAGTTTAGATAGCATTTCTTATCTGTGGCAGGCCTGTGAAACGCTCCAATTCACAGTGCACTGCTGATGCACTTAAGAGTGAGCGTTCAGTAGTGTGTGAACTCGAGTTTCCCTACTTTATTTTTCCTTGCAATATTATATAGCGAGAACTCGACAACATGGCATGAGCACAATTTACATTACAGAAGAACACATTCATTTGTGGTAGGCATGGGGAGACAAAGCGATTTGCCTGGAATCACAGGATGTTGAGCTGATGCCGAGATTCAAACGTAGCTCTCCAGCTCTAAAGTTCGCAATTCTAGAACTTGTGGCAGGAGGTGTGTTTAAAAGTGTATGTTGGTGCTGGCCATCAATGAGAGAGACCTGTGCATTTTTCAAATGGGTGGTGAAAAATTATGAGTATGTTGCTGGAGATGTGGGCCTCCGTGCCACCAATGTACTTACAGGGGGAGGGTAAACACCCATTATTCCGCAACTTTCTTTCCGCATACCATCACTCCGCATACTTTCATTATGAAAGTACCGTGACTCTGCAATGTCATTATAATGCATGGCATTACATTTTATATGCTTTTACCACACATACATTTACAACGAAATTCGTTGTAAATGCATGAATGGTAAAAGCATGTTTTTTTTAAATGTTTGGATAAGGTAAGTATGGTTATAGGGTATATGTTTTGGGGTACTGAGGTATATGTTTTGGGGTGTTTGAGTATTTTAAGGGTTCAGATATAGTTTTGGGTTATGGGGTACAGGGGTAGTTTTAGGGTTTAGGGATAGGTATGGGTTTTGGAGTACAGGAGTATTTTTAGGGTTCAGGGGTAGGTTTGGGTTTTGGGGTACAGGGGTATTGTGAGGGTTCAGGGCTAGGTTTGGGGGTACAGGGGTATTTTTAGGGTTCAGGGCTAGGTTTGGCTTTTGGGGAACAGGGGTATTTTAGGGTTCTGGGGTAGCTTTGGGTTTTGAGGTACAGGGTTATTTTTAGGGTTCAGGGCTAGGTTTGGGTTTTGGGGTACAGGGGTATTTTAGTGTTCAGGAGTAGGTTTTGGTTTTGGGATACAGGGGTATTAAGGGTTATGGGGTAGGTTTGGGTTTTGGGGTACAGGGGTATTTTAGGGTTCAGGGCTAGGTTTGGGTTTTTGGGTACAGTGGTATTTTTAGGGTTCAGGGCTAGGTTTGGGTTTTGAGGAACAGGGGTATTTATAGGGTTCAGGGCTAGGTTTGGGTTTTGGGTTTTGGGGTACAGGGGTATTTTTAGGGTTTATCGATAGGTTTGGGTTTTGGGGTACAGGGTATATTTATAGGGTTAAGATGGGTTAGTGTTTAAGGGTGTTGGGGTATTTTAAGGAGTAAGGGTGGGTTATGATTATGGGGTGCAGGGGTATTTAAAGGGAGCAGGGTGGGATTAGCACACGATATGAGACATGGTATGAAGGGCGGAACGTACCACACGCCACCAGCGTTTGTCAGGCCCCAGCACACGCTCACAGCACAACGCAGGCACGCCCACAAGGGACTACTTTGCTGGCACGGTTATTTTACCTTTTAAATGTATATGGTGGGCGTCTGCATAGCCTATGTCCTTCTGCTGCAACTGCCCTTTCCAACGCTGTATTGGGTGTTGTGATTGGTGCTGTGGTTCCTGAGATTACCCGCCTCAAATGTTTGGGCTCTCTCTTTATTATATTAGTATGGATATAATTATGTGACACTGAGTGGTATTTGGAGTGTACGTTGCATTGAGTGCTGTGTAATTATGTGGCGTGTAATTATGTGGCACTGAGTGGGATTTGCAGTGTACGTTGCATTTAGTGCAGTGTAATTATGTGGCGTTTAATTATGTGGCACTGAGTGGTATTTGGAGTGTATGTTGTATTGAGTGCAGTGTAATTATGTGGCATGTAATTATGTGGCACTGAGTGGTATTTGGAGTGTATGTTGTGTTGAGCGCAGTGTAATTATGTGGCACATAATTATGTGGCACTGAGTGGTATTTGGAGTGTATGTCGCATTGCTTGCAGTGTAATTATGTGGCATGTAATTGTGTGGCACTGAGTGGTATTTGGAGTGTATGTTGCGTTGAGTGCAGTGTAAATATGTAGCATATAATTATGTGGCACTGAGTGGTATTTTGAGTGTATGTTGCATTGAGTCCAGTGTAATTATGTGGTGTGTAATTATGTGGCACTGAGTGGTATTTGGAGTGTATGTTGCATTGAGTCCAGTGTAATTATGTGGTGTGTAATTATGTGGCACTGAGTGGTATTTTTTTGAGTGTATGTTGCATTGTAATTATGTAGCATATAATTATGTTGCAATGAGTGGTATTGTGTGGAGTGTGTGTTGCATTCAGTAGAGTGTAATTATGTGGCGTGTGATTATGTGGCACTGAGTGGTATTTGGAGTGTATGTCGCATTGAGTGCAGTGTAAATATGTGGCTTGTAACTATGTGGCACTGAGTGGTATTTGGAGTGTATGTTGCATTGAGTGCATTGTAATTATGTGGTGTGTAACTCTGTGGCACTGAGTGGTATTTGGAGTGTATGTTGCATTGAGTGTGGTGTAATTATGTGGCGTGCAAACTATGTGGCACTGAGTAGTATTTGGAGTGTATGTTGCATTGAGCGCAGTGTAATTATGTGGCACTGAGTGGTATTTGGAGTGTATGTTGCATTGAGTGCAGTGTAATTATGTGGCATGTAACTATGTGGCACTGAGTGGTATTTGGAGTGTATGTTGTATTGAGTGCAGTGTAATTATGTGTCCTGTAATTATGTGACACTGAGTGGTATTTGGAGTGTATGTTGCATTGACTGCAGTGTAATTATGTGGCGTGTAATTATCTGGCACTGAGTGGTATTTGGAGTGTATTTTGCATTGAGTGCTGTGTAATTATGTGGCGTGTAAATATGTGACACTGAATGATATTTGGAGTGTACGTTGCATTGAGTGCTGTGTAGTTGTGTGGCGTGTAATTATGTGGCACTGAGTGGGATTTGGAGTGTACATTGCATTGAAATTATGTAGCGTGTAATTATGTGGCACTGGCAGCCAGCCCCGACTTTGTCCGGGTATGAATTGCTGCCGGCTAGTAGTAGATTGTTTTGTAAGATTTCGTTTAGATAGCATTTCTTATCTGTGGCAGGCCTGTGAAACGCTCCAATTCACAGTGCACTGCTGATGCACTTAAGAGTGAGCGTTCAGTAGTGTGTGAACTCGAGTTTCCCTACTTTATTTTTCCTTGCAATATTATATAGCGAGAACTCGACAACATGGCATGAGCACAATTTACATTACAGAAGAACACATTCATTTGTGGTAGGCATGGGGAGACAAAGCGATTTGCCTGGAATCACAGGATGTTGAGCTGATGCCGAGATTCAAACGTAGCTCTCCAGCTCTAAAGTTCGCAATTCTAGAACTTGTGGCAGGAGGTGTGTTTAAAAGTGTATGTTGGTGCTGGCCATCAATGAGAGAGACCTGTGCATTTTTCAAATGGGTGGTGAAAAATTATGAGTATGTTGCTGGAGATGTGGGCCTCCGTGCCACCAATGTACTTACAGGGGGAGGGTAAACACCCATTATTCCGCAACTTTCTTTCCGCATACCATCACTCCGCATACTTTCATTATGAAAGTACCGTGACTCTGCAATGTCATTATAATGCATGGCATTACATTTTATATGCTTTTACCACACATACATTTACAACGAAATTCGTTGTAAATGCATGAATGGTAAAAGCATGTTTTTTTTAAATGTTTGGATAAGGTAAGTATGGTTATAGGGTATATGTTTTGGGGTACTGAGGTATATGTTTTGGGGTGTTTGAGTATTTTAAGGGTTCAGATATAGTTTTGGGTTATGGGGTACAGGGGTAGTTTTAGGGTTTAGGGATAGGTATGGGTTTTGGAGTACAGGAGTATTTTTAGGGTTCAGGGGTAGGTTTGGGTTTTGGGGTACAGGGGTATTGTGAGGGTTCAGGGCTAGGTTTGGGGGTACAGGGGTATTTTTAGGGTTCAGGGCTAGGTTTGGCTTTTGGGGAACAGGGGTATTTTAGGGTTCTGGGGTAGCTTTGGGTTTTGAGGTACAGGGTTATTTTTAGGGTTCAGGGCTAGGTTTGGGTTTTGGGGTACAGGGGTATTTTAGTGTTCAGGAGTAGGTTTTGGTTTTGGGATACAGGGGTATTAAGGGTTATGGGGTAGGTTTGGGTTTTGGGGTACAGGGGTATTTTAGGGTTCAGGGCTAGGTTTGGGTTTTTGGGTACAGTGGTATTTTTAGGGTTCAGGGCTAGGTTTGGGTTTTGAGGAACAGGGGTATTTATAGGGTTCAGGGCTAGGTTTGGGTTTTGGGTTTTGGGGTACAGGGGTATTTTTAGGGTTTATCGATAGGTTTGGGTTTTGGGGTACAGGGTATATTTATAGGGTTAAGATGGGTTAGTGTTTAAGGGTGTTGGGTTATTTTAAGGAGTAAGGGTGGGTTATGATTATGGGGTGCAGGGGTATTTAAAGGGAGCAGGGTGGGATTAGCACACGATATGAGACATGGTATGAAGGGCGGAACGTACCACACGCCACCAGCGTTTGTCAGGCCCCAGCACACGCTCACAGCACAACGCAGGCACGCCCACAAGGGACTACTTTGCTGGCACGGTTATTTTACCTTTTAAATGTATATGGTGGGCGTCTGCATAGCCTATGTCCTTCTGCTGCAACTGCCCTTTCCAACGCTGTATTGGGTGTTGTGATTGGTGCTGTGGTTCCTGAGATTACCCGCCTCAAATGTTTGGGCTCTCTCTTTATTATATTAGTATGGATATAATTATGTGACACTGAGTGGTATTTGGAGTGTACGTTGCATTGAGTGCTGTGTAATTATGTGGCGTGTAATTATGTGGCACTGAGTGGGATTTGCAGTGTACGTTGCATTTAGTGCAGTGTAATTATGTGGCGTTTAATTATGTGGCACTGAGTGGTATTTGGAGTGTATGTTGTATTGAGTGCAGTGTAATTATGTGGCATGTAATTATGTGGCACTGAGTGGTATTTGGAGTGTATGTTGTGTTGAGCGCAGTGTAATTATGTGGCACATAATTATGTGGCACTGAGTGGTATTTGGAGTGTATGTCGCATTGCTTGCAGTGTAATTATGTGGCATGTAATTGTGTGGCACTGAGTGGTATTTGGAGTGTATGTTGCGTTGAGTGCAGTGTAAATATGTAGCATATAATTATGTGGCACTGAGTGGTATTTTGAGTGTATGTTGCATTGAGTCCAGTGTAATTATGTGGTGTGTAATTATGTGGCACTGAGTGGTATTTGGAGTGTATGTTGCATTGAGTCCAGTGTAATTATGTGGTGTGTAATTATGTGGCACTGAGTGGTATTTTTTTGAGTGTATGTTGCATTGTAATTATGTAGCATATAATTATGTTGCAATGAGTGGTATTGTGTGGAGTGTGTGTTGCATTCAGTAGAGTGTAATTATGTGGCGTGTGATTATGTGGCACTGAGTGGTATTTGGAGTGTATGTCGCATTGAGTGCAGTGTAAATATGTGGCTTGTAACTATGTGGCACTGAGTGGTATTTGGAGTGTATGTTGCATTGAGTGCATTGTAATTATGTGGTGTGTAACTCTGTGGCACTGAGTGGTATTTGGAGTGTATGTTGCATTGAGTGTGGTGTAATTATGTGGCGTGCAAACTATGTGGCACTGAGTAGTATTTGGAGTGTATGTTGCATTGAGCGCAGTGTAATTATGTGGCACTGAGTGGTATTTGGAGTGTATGTTGCATTGAGTGCAGTGTAATTATGTGGCATGTAACTATGTGGCACTGAGTGGTATTTGGAGTGTATGTTGTATTGAGTGCAGTGTAATTATGTGTCCTGTAATTATGTGACACTGAGTGGTATTTGGAGTGTATGTTGCATTGACTGCAGTGTAATTATGTGGCGTGTAATTATCTGGCACTGAGTGGTATTTGGAGTGTATTTTGCATTGAGTGCTGTGTAATTATGTGGCGTGTAAATATGTGACACTGAATGATATTTGGAGTGTACGTTGCATTGAGTGCTGTGTAGTTGTGTGGCGTGTAATTATGTGGCACTGAGTGGGATTTGGAGTGTACATTGCATTGAAATTATGTAGCGTGTAATTATGTGGCACTGGCAGCCAGCCCCGACTTTGTCCGGGTATGAATTGCTGCCGGCTAGTAGTAGATTGTTTTGTAAGATTTCGTTTAGATAGCATTTCTTATCTGTGGCAGGCCTGTGAAACGCTCCAATTCACAGTGCACTGCTGATGCACTTAAGAGTGAGCGTTCAGTAGTGTGTGAACTCGAGTTTCCCTACTTTATTTTTCCTTGCAATATTATATAGCGAGAACTCGACAGCATGGCATGAGCACAATTTACATTACAGAAGAACACATTCATTTGTGGTAGGCATGGGGAGACAAAGCGATTTGCCTGGAATCACAGGATGTTGAGCTGATGCCGAGATTCAAACGTAGCTCTCCAGCTCTAAAGTTCGCAATTCTAGAACTTGTGGCAGGAGGTGTGTTTAAAAGTGTATGTTGGTGCTGGCCATCAATGAGAGAGACCTGTGCATTTTTCAAATGGGTGGTGAAAAATTATGAGTATGTTGCTGGAGATGTGGGCCTCCGTGCCACCAATGTACTTACAGGGGGAGGGTAAACACCCATTATTCCGCAACTTTCTTTCCGCATACCATCACTCCGCATACTTTCATTATGAAAGTACCGTGACTCTGCAATGCCATTATAACGCATGGCATTACATTTTATATGCTTTTACCACACATACATTTACAACGAAATTCGTTGTAAATGCATGAATGGTAAAAGCATGTTTTTTTTTAATGTTTGGATAAGGTAAGTATGCGTATAGGGTATATGTTTTGGGGTACTGAGGTATATGTTTTGGGGTGTTTGAGAATTTTAAGGGTTCAGATATAGTTTTGGGTTATGGGGTACAGGGGTAGTTTTAGAGTTTAGGGATAGGTATGGGTTTTGGGGTACAGGAGTATTTTTAGGGTTCAGGGGTAGGTTTGGGTTTTGGGGTACAGGGGTATTTTGAGGGTTCAGGGTAGGTTTGGGTTTTGGGGTACAGGGGTATTATTAGGGTTCAGGGCTAGGTTTGGGTTTTGGGGTACAGGGGTATTTTAGGGTTCAGGGGTAGGTTTGGGTTTTGAGGTACAGGGTTATTTTTAGGGTTCAGGGCTAGGTTTGGGTTTTGGGGTACAGGGGTATTTTTAGTGTTTAGGAGTAGGTTTGGGTTTTGGGGTACAGGGGTATTTTAGGGTTCAGGGCTAGGTTTGGGTTTTGGGGTACAGTGGTATTTTTAGGGTTCAGGGCTAGGTTTGGGTTTTGAGGACCAGGTGTATTTATAGGGTTCAGGGCTAGGTTTGGGTTTTGGGGTAAAGGGGTATTTTTAGGGTTTAGGGATAGGTTTGGGTTTTTGGGTACAGGGTATATTTATAGGGTTAAGATGGGTTAGTGTTTAAGGGTGTTGGGGTATTTTAAGGAGTAAGGGTGGGTTATGATTATGAGGTGCAGGGGTATTTAAAGGGAGCAGGGTGGGATTAGCACACTATATGAGACATGGTATGAAGGGCGGAACGTACCACACGCCCCCAGCGTTTGTCACGCCCCCAGCACACGCTCACAGCACAACGCAGACACGCCCACAAGGGACTACTTTGCTGGCACGGTTATTTTACCTTTTAAATGTATATGGTGGACGTCTGCATAGCCTATGTCCTTCTGCTGCAACTGCCCTTTCCAACGCTGTATTGGGTGTTGTGATTGGTGCTGTGGTTCCTGAGATTACCCGCCTCAAAGGTTTGGGTTCTCTCTTTATTATATTAGTATGGATATAATTATGTGACACTGAGTGGTATTTGGAGTGTACGTTGCATTGAGTGCTGTGTAATTATGTGGCGTGTAATTATGTGGCACTGAGTGGGATTTGCAGTGTACGTCGCATTGAGTGCAGTGTAATTATGTGGCGTGTAATTATGTGGCACTGAGTGGGATTTGCAGTGTACGTTGCATTAAGTGCAGTGTAATTATGTGGCACTGAGTGGTATTTGGAGTGTATGTTGTATTGAGTGCAGTGTAACTATGTGGCATGTAATTGTGTGGCACGGAGTGGTATTTGGAGTGTATGTTGCGTTGAGTGCAGTGTAAATATGTAGCATATAATTATGTGGCACTGAGTGGTAATTGGAGTGTATGTTGCATTGAGTCCAGTGTAATTATGTGGTGTGTAATTATGTGGCACTGAGTGGTATTTGGAGTGTATGTTGCATTGAGTCCAGTGTAATTATGTGGTGTGTAATTATGTGGCACTGAGTGGTATTTTTTTGAGTGTATGTTGCATTGTAATTATGTAGCATATAATTATGTTGCAATGAGTGGTATTGTGTGGAGTGTGTGTTGCATTCAGTAGAGTGTAATTATGTGGCGTGTAATTATGTGGCACTGAGTGGTATTTGGAGTGTATGTCGCATTGAGTGCAGTGTAATTATGTGGCTTGTAACTATGTGGCACTGAGTGGTATTTGGAGTGTATGTTGCATTGAGTGCATTGTAATTATGTGGTGTGTAACTCTGTGGCACTGAGTGGTATTTGGAGTGTATGTTGCATTGAGTGTGGTGTAATTATGTGGTGTGCAAACTATGTGGCACTGAGTGGTATTTGGAGTGTATGTGTCATTGAGCGCAGTGTAATTATGTGGCACTGAGTGGTATTTGGAGTGTATGTTGCATTGAGTGCAGTGTAATTATGTGGCATGTAACTATGTGGCACTGAGTGGTATTTGGAGTGTATGTTGTATTGAGTGCAGCGTAATTATGTGGCCTGTAATTATGTGACACTGAGTGGTATTTGGAGTGTATGTTGCATTGACTGCAGTGTAATTATGTGGCGTGTAATTATCTGGCACTGAGTGGTATTTGGAGTGTATTTTGCATTGAGTGGTGTGTAATTATGTGGCGTGTAAATATGTGACACTGAATGATATTTGGAGTGTACGTTGCATTGAGTGCTGTGTAGTTGTGTGGCGTGTAATTATGTGGCACTGAGTGGGATTTGGAGTGTACATTGCATTGAAATTATGTAGCGTGTAATTATGTGGCACTGGCAGCCAGCCCCGACTTTGTCCGGGTATGAATTGCTGCCGGCTAGTAGTAGATTGTTTTGTAAGATTTCGTTTAGATAGCATTTCTTATCTGTGACAGGCCTGTGAAACGCTCCAATTCACAGTGCACTGCTGATGCACTTAAGAGTGAGCGTTCAGTAGTGTGTGAACTCGAGTTTCCCTACTTTATTTTTCCTTGCAATATTATATAGCGCAAACTCGACAACATGGCATGAGCACAATTTACATTACAGAAGAACACATTCATTTGTGGTAGGCATGGGGAGACAAAGCGATTTGCCTGGAATCACAGGATGTTGAGCTGATGCCGAGATTCAAACGTAGCTCCCCAGCTCTAAAGTTCGCAATACTAGAACTTGTGGTGGGAGGTGTGTTTAAAAGTGTATGTTGGTGCTGGCCATCATTGAGAGAGACCTGTGCATTTTTCAAATGGGTGGTGAAAAAATATGAGTATGTTGCTGGAGATGTGGGCCTCCGTGCCACCAATATACTTACCGGGGGAGGGTAAACACCCATTATTCCGCAACTTTCTTTCCGCATACCATTACTCCGCATACTTTCATTATGAAAGTACCGTGACTCTGCAATGCCATTATAACGCATGGCATTACATTTTATATGCTTTTACCACACATACATTTACAACAAAATTCGTTGTAAATGCATGAATGGTAAAAGCATGTTTTTTTTAAATGTTTGGATAAGGTAAGTATGGGTATAGGGTATATGTTGTGGGGTACTGAGGTATATGTTTTGGGGTGTTTGAGTATTTTAAGGGTTCAGATATAGTTTTGGGTTATGGGGTACAGGGGTAGTTTTAGGGTTTAGGGATAGGTATGGGTTTTGGGGTACAGGAGTATTTTTAGGGTTCAGGGGTAGGTTTGGGTTTTGGGGTACAGGGGTATTTTGAGGGTTCAGGGTAGGTTTGGGTTTTGGGGTACAGGGGTATTTTTAGGGTTCAGGGCTAGGTTTGGGTTTTGGGGTACAGGGGTATTTTTAGGGTTAAGGGATAGGTTTGGGTTTTGGGGTACAGGGTATATTTATAGGGTTAAGATGGGTTAGTGTTTAAGGGTGTTGGGGTATTTTAAGGAGTAAGGGTGGGTTATGATTGTGAGGTGCAGGGGTATTTAAAGGGAGCAGGGTGGGATTAGCACACTATATGAGACATGGTATGAAGGGCGGAACGTACCACACGCACCCAGCGTTTGTCACGCCCCCAGCACACGCTCACAGCACAACGCAGACACGCCCACAAGGGACTACTTTGCTGGCACGGTTATTTTACCTTTTAAATGTGTATGGTGGACGTCTGCATAGCCTATGTCCTTCTGCTGCAACTGCCCTTTCCAACGCTGTATTGGGTGTTGTGATTGGTGCTGTGGTTCCTGAGATTACCCGCCTCAAAGGTTTGGGCTCTCTCTTTATTATATTAGTATGGATATAATTATGTGACACTGATTGGTATTTGGAGTGTACGTTGCATTGAGTGCTGTGTAATTATGTGGCGTGTAATTATGTGGCACTGAGTGGGATTTGCAGTGTACGTTGCATTGAGTGCAGTGTAATTATGTGGCGTGTAATTATGTGGCACTGAGTGGTATTTGGAGTGTATGTTGTATTGAGTGCAGTGTAATTATGTGGCATGTAATTATGTGGCACTGAGTGGTATTTGGAGTGTATGTTGTGTTAAGCGCAGTGTAATTATGTGGCACGTAATTATGTGGCACTGAGTGGTATTTGGAGTGTATGTCGCATTGCGTGCAGTGTAATTATGTGGCATGTAATTGTGTGGCACTGAGTGGTATTTGGAGTGTATGTTGCGTTGAGTGCAGTGTAAATATGTAGCATATAATTATGTGGCACTGAGTGGTATTTGGAGTGTATGTTGCAGTGAGTCCAGTGTAATTATGTGGTGTGTAATTATGTGGCACTGAGTGGTATTTGGAGTGTATGTTGCATTGAGTCCAGTGTAATTATGTGGTGTGTAATTATGTGGCACTGAGTGGTATTTTTTTGAGTGTATGTTGCATTGTAATTATGTAGCATATAATTATGTTGCAATGAGTGGTATTGTGTGGAGTGTGTGTTGCATTCAGTGGAGTGTAATTATGTGGTGTGTAATTATGTGGCACTGAGTGGTATTTGGAGTGTATGTTGCATTGAGTGCAGTGTAATTATGTGGCGTGTAATTTTGTGGCACTGAGTGGTATTTGGAGTGTACGTTGCATTGAGTGCTGTGTAATTATGTATCACATAATTATGTGGCCCTGAGTGGTATTGTGTGAAGTGTGTGTTGCATTCAGTAGAGTGTAATTATGTGGTGTGTAATTATGTGGCAATGAGTGGTATTTAGAGTGTATGTTGCGTTGAGCGCAGTGTAATTATGTAGAATATAATTATGTGGCACTGAGTGGTATGATGTGGAGTGTATGTTGCATTGAGTGCAGTGTAATTATGTGACATGTAATTATGTCGCACTAAGTAGTGTTTGGAGTGTATGTTGTATTGAGTGCAGTGTAATAATGTGGCGTGTAATTATGTGACACTGTGTGGTATTTGGAGTGTATGTTGCGTTGAGTGCAGTGTAAATATGTAGCATATAACTATGTGGCACTGAGTGGTATTTGGAGTGTATGTTGCATTGAGTGCAGTGTAATTACGTGGCACGTAATTATGTGGCACTGAGTAGTATTTGGAGTGTATGTTGCGTTAAAGCGCAGTGTAATTATGTAGCATATAATTATGTGGCACTGAGTGGTATTATGATTGGTGTATGTTGTATTCAGTAGAGTGTAATTGTTTGGTGTGTAATTATGTGGCACTGAGTGGTATTGTTTGGAGTGTATGTTGCATTGTAAATATGAAGCATATAATTATGTGGCACTAAGTGGTATTGTGTGGAGTGTGTGTTGCATTCAGTAGAGTGTAATTATGTGATGTGTAATTATGTGGCACCGAGTGGTATTTGGAGTGTATGTTGCGTTGAGCACAGTGTAATTATATAGCATATAATTATGTGGCACTGAGTGGTATTGTGTGGAGTGTATGTTGTATTCAGTAGAGTGTAATGTGTGGCACGTAATTATGTGGCACTGAGTGGTATTGTTTGGAGTGTATGTTGCATTGAGTGCATTGTAATTATGTAGCACATCATTATGTGGCATTGAGTGGTATTTTATGGAGTGGAGTGTTAGTTGCATTCAGTAGAGTGTAATTATGTGGTGTGTAATTATGTGGCACTGAGTGGTTTTTGGAGAGTATGTTGCATTGAGTGCAGTGTAATTATGTGGAGTGTAATTATGTGGCACTGAGTGGTATTTGGAGTGTATGTTGCATTGAGTGTGGTGTAATTATGTAGTGTGTAACTATGTGGCACTGAGTGGTATTTGGAGTGTATGTTGCATTGAGTGCAGTGTAATTATGTGGCATGTAAATATGTGTTACTGAGTGGTGTTTGGAGTGTATGTTGCATTGTAAATATGAAGCATATAATTATGTGGCACTGAGTGGTACTATGAGGAGTGCATGTTGTATTCAGTAGAGTGTATTTGTGTGGCATGTAATTATGTGGCACTGAGTGGTATTGTTTGGAATGTATGTTGCAATGAAAATATGTAGCATATAATTATGTGGCACTGAGTGGTATTGTCTGGAGTATACGTTGTATTCAGTAGAGTGTAATTGTGTGGCGTGTAATTATGTGGCACCGAGTGGTATTGTTTGGAGTGTCTGTTGCATTGAGTGCAGTGTAATTATGTAGCATATAATTATGTGGCCCTGAGTGGTATTGTGTGAAGTGTGTGTTGCATTCAGTAGAGTGTAATTATGTGGAGTGTAATTATGTGGCACTGAGTGGCATTTGGAGTGTATGTTGCATTGAGTGCAGTATAATTATGTGTCATGTAATTATGTGTTACTGAGTGGTGTTTGGAGTGTATGTTGCATTGAGTGCAGTGTAAATATGTGGCGTCTAATTATGTGGCACTAAGTGGTATTTGGAGTGTATGTTGCATTGAGTCCAGTGTAATTATGTGGCGTGCAATTATGTGGCACTGAGTGGTATTTGGAGTGTATGTTGCATTGAGCGCAGTGTAAATATGTAGGATATAATTATTTGGCGCTGAGTGGTATTGTGTGGAGTGTGTGTTGCATTCAGTAGAGTGTAATTATGTGGCATGTAACTATGTGGCACTGAGTGGTATTTGCAGTGTATGTTGCATTATATGCAGTGTAATTATTTGGCATGTAATTATGTGGCACTGAGTGGTATTTGGAGTGTATGTTGCATTGAGTGCATTGTAATTATGTGGTGTGTAACTCTGTGGCACTGAGTGGTATTTGGAGTGTATGTTGCATTGAGTGTGGTGTAGTTATGTGGCGTGCAAACTATGTGGCACTGAGTGGTATTTGGAGTATATGTTGCATTGAGCGCAGTGTAATTATGTGGCACTGAATGGTATTTGGAGTGTACGTTGCATTGAGTGCTGTGTAGTTGTGTGGCGTGTAATTATGTGGCACTGAATGGGATTTGGAGTGTACATTGCATTGAAATTATGTAGCGTGTAATTATGTGGCACTGGAAGCCAGCCCCGACTTTGACCGGGTATGAATTGCTGCCGGCCAGTATTAGATTGTTTTGTAAGATTTCGTTTAGATAGCATTTCTTATCAGTGACAGGCCTGTGAAACGCTCCAATTCACAGTGCACTGCTGATGCACTTAAGAGTGAGCGTTCAGTAGTGTGTGAACTCGAGTTTCCCTACTTTATTTTTCCTTGCAATATTATATAGCGCGAACTCGACAACATGGCATGAGCACAATTTACATTACAGAAGAACACATTCATTTGTGGTAGGCATGGGGAGACAAAGCGATTTGCCTGGAATCACAGGATGTTGAGCTGATGCCGAGATTCAAACGTAGCTCCCCAGCTCTAAAGTTCGCAATTCTAGAACTTGTGGCGGGAGGTGTGTCTAAAAGTGTATGTCGGTGCTGGCCATCAATGAGAGAGACCTGTGCATTTTTCAAATGGGTGGTGAAAAAATATGAGTATGTTGCTGGAGATGTGGGCCTCCGTGCCACCAATGTACTTACCGGGGGAGGGTAAACACCCATTATTCCGCAACTTTCTTTCCGCATACCATCACTCCGCATACTTTCATTACGAAAGTACCATGACTCTGCAATGCCATTATAACGCATGGCATTACATTTTATATGCTTTTACCACGCATACATTTACAACGAAATTCGTTGTAAATGCATGAATGGTAAAAGCATGTTTTTTTTAATGTTTGGATAAGGTAAGTATGGGTATAGGGGTATGTGTTTTGGGGTACTGAGGTATATGTTTTAGGGTGTTTGAGTATTTTAAGGGTTCAGATATAGTTTTGGGTTATGGGGTACAGGGGTAGTTTTAGGGTTTAGGGATAGGTATGGGTTTTGGGGTACAGGGGTATTTTTAGGGTTCAAGGCTAGGTTTGGGTTTTGGGGTATTGGAGTATTTTTAAGGTTCAGGGGTAGGTTTGGGTTTTGGGGTACAGGGGTATTTTGAGGGTTCAGGGCTACGTTTGGGTTTTTGGGTACAGGGGTATTTTAGGGTTCAGGGCTAGGTTTGGGTTTTGAGGTACAGGGTTAATTTTTAGGGTTCAGGGCTAGGTTTGGGTTTTGGGGTACAGGGGTATCTTTAGTGTTCAGGAGTAGGTTTTGGGGTACAGGGGTATTAAGGGTTATGGGGTAGGTTTGGGTTTTGGGGTACAGGGGTATTTTAGGGTTCAGGGCTAGGTTTGGGTTTTGGGGTACAGTGGTATTTTTAGGGTTCAGGGCTAGGTTTGGGTTTTGAGGACCAGGGGTATTTATAGGGTTCAGTGCTAGGTTTGGGTTTTGGGGTACAGGGGTATTTTTAGGGTTTAGGGATAGGTTTGGGTTTTGGGGTACAGGGTATATTTATAGGGTTAAGATGGGTTAGTGTTTAAGGGTGTTGGGGTATTTTAAGGAGTAAGGGTGGGTTATGATTATGGGATGCAGGGGTATTTAAAGGGAGCAGGGTGAGATTAGCACACGATATGAGACATGGTATGAAGGGCGGAACGTACCACACGCCCCCAGCACACGCTCACAGCACAACGCAGACACGTCCACAAGGGACTACTTTGCTGGCACGGTTATTTTACCTATTAAATGTATATGGTGGGCGTCTGCATAGCCTATGTCCTTCTGCTGCAACTGCCCTTTCCAACGCTGTATTGGGTGTTGTGATTGGTGCTGTGGTTCCTGAGATTACCCGCCTCAAAGGTTTGGGCTCTCTCTTTATTATATTAGTATGGATATAATTATGTGACACTGAGTGGTATTTGCAGTGTACGTTGCATTGAGTGCTGTGTAATTATGTGGCGTGTAATTATGTGGCACTGAGTGGGATTTGCAGTGTACGTTGCATTGAGTGCAGTGTAAATATGTGGCGTGTAATTATGTGGCACTGAGTGGGATTTGGAGTGTATGTTGTATTGAGTGCAGTCTAATTATGTGGCACGTAATTATGTGGCACTGAGTGGTATTTGGAGTGTATGTCGCATTGCGTGCAGTGTAATTATGTGGCATGTAATTGTGTGGCACTGAGTGGTATTTGGAGTGTATGTTGCGTTGAGTGCAGTGTAAATATGTAGCATATAATTATGTGGCACTGAGTGGTATTTGGAGTGTATGTTTTATTGAGTCCAGTGTAATTATTTGGTGTGTAATTATGTGGCACTGAGTGGTATTTGGAGTGTATGTTGCATTGAGTCCAGTGTAATTATGTGGTGTGTAATTATGTGGCACTGAGTGGTATTTTTTTGAGTGTATGTTGCATTGTAATTATGTAGCAAATAATTATGTTGCAATGAGTGGTATTGCGTGGAGTGTGTGTTGCATTCAGTAGAGTGTAATTATGTGGCGTTTAATTATGTGGCACTGAGTGGTATTTGGAGTGTATGTCGCATTGAGTGCAGTGTAATTATGTGGTGTGTAACTATGTGGCACTGAGTGGAATTTGGAGTGTATGTTGCATTGAGTGCAGTGTAATTATGTGGCTTGTAATTATGTGGCACTGAGTGGTATTTGGAGTGTATGTTGCATGTGGAGAAGTGTGGCTCAGGGGTTAGAGGCAGCAGACCCGGAAGCTGAGATCGGTCCTGGACCAGGGTTCAATTCCCCGCCTCGGTGGGGTCTTGGGCTAAAAATTCCACGGACTCGATAATTCTCGCCCCGGTGCCTCCTCGACTCACGGGTTCACACTCTGCGACTCTGGGCAATAGCTTGCTTAATCTCCACAACGGCCCCTCGCGGCGGGATGCCTGACTTTCACCTTGTGGATACCCTGCTATCTCACAGGGGAATACCAGGAAGGGTTCCCTAAGCAAGCGCCGGGAAACCCACTGCGGGTAGCTGTGCGCTATATAAGCTCAACTACATTTACATTTGCATTGAGTGCAGTGTAATTATGTGGCATGTAATTTTGTGGCACTGAGTGGTATTTGGAGTGTACGTTGCATTGAGTGCTGTGTAATTATGTGGCGTGTAATTATGTGACACTGAGTAGTATTTAGAGTGTACACTGCAATGAGTGCTGTGTAATTATGTGGCGTGTAATTATGTGGCACTGAGTGGGATTTGGAGTGTATGTTGCATTGAGTGCAGTGTAATTATGTAGCATATAATTATGTGGCCCTGAGTGGTATTTGGTGTGTATGTTGCATTGAGTGTAGTGTAATTATGTGGTGTGTAATTATGTGGCACTGAGTGGTATTCGGAGTGTATGTTGCATTGAGCGCAGTGTAATTATGTAGCGTGTAATTATGTGGTACTGAGTGGTATTTTTTGAAGTGTATGTTGCATTGAGTGCAGTGTAATTATGTAGCATATAATTATGTGGCCCTGAGTGGTATTGTGTGGAGTGTGTGTTGCATTCAGTAGAGTGTAATTATGTGGTCTGTAATTATGTGGCACTGAGTGGTATTTAGAGTGTATGTTGCGTTGAGCGCAGTGTAATTATGTAGAATATAATTATGTGGCACTGAGTGGTATGATGTGGAGTGTATGTTGCATTGAGTGCAGTGTAATTATGTGACATGTAATTATGTGGCACTAAGTAGTATTTGGAGTGTATGTTGCATTGAGTGCAGTGTAATTATGTGGCGTGTAAATATGTGACACTGTGTGGTATTTGGAGTGTATGTTGCGTTGAGCGCAGTGTAAATATGTAGCATATAACTATGTGGCACTGAGTGGTATTTGGAGGGTATGTTGCATTGAGTGCAATGTAATTACGTGGCATGTAATTATGTGGCACTGAGTGGTATTTGGAGTGTATGTTGCGTTAAAGCGCAGTGTAATTATGTAGCATATAATTATGTGGCACTGAGTGGTATTATGATTGGTGTATGTTGTATTCAGTAGAGTGTAATTGTGTGGTGTGTAATTATGTGGCACTGAGTGGTATTGTTTGGAGTGTATGTTGCATTGTAAATATGAAGCATATAATTATGTGGCACTAAGTGGTATTGTGTGGAGTGTGTGTTGCATTCAGTAGAGTGTAATTATGTGATGTGTAATTATGTGGCACCGAGTGGTATTTGGAGTGTATGTTGCGTTTAGCACAGTGTAATTATATAGCATATAATTATGTGGCACTGAGTGGTATTGTGTGGAGTGTATGTTGTATTCAGTAGAGTGTAATGTGTGGCATGTAATTATTGGTATTGTTTGGAATGTATGTTGCATTGTAATTATGTAGCACATAATTATGTGGCATTGAGTGGTATTGTATGGAGTGGAGTGTTAGTTGCATTGAGTGCAGTGTAATTATGTGGCACTGAGTGGTATTTGGAGTGTATGTTGCATTGAGTGCAGTGTAATTATGTAGCATATAATTATGTGGCACTGACTGGTATTTGGAGTGTATGTTGCATTGAGTGCAGTGTAATTATGTGGCATGTAATTATGTGTTACTGAGTGGTGTTTGGAGTGTATGTTGCATTGTAAATATGAAGCATATAAATATGTGGCACTGAGTGGTACTATGAGGAGTGTATGTTGTATTCAGTAGAGTGTATTTGTGTGGCATGTAATTATGTGGCACTGAGTGGTATTGTTTGGAATGTATGTTGCAATGTAAATATGTAGCATATAATTATGTGGCACTGAGTGGTATTGTGTGGAGTATACGTTGTATTCAGTCGAGTGTAATTGTGTGGCGTGTAATTATGTGGCACCGAGTGGTATTGTTTGGAGTGTCTGTTGCATTGAGTACAGTGTAATTATGTAGCATATCATTATGTTGCACAGAGTGGTATTGTGTGGAGTGTGTGTTGCATTCAGTAGAGTGTAATTATGTGGAGTGTAATTATGTGGCACTGAGTGGCATTTGGAGTGTATCTTGCATTGAGTGCAGTGTAATTATGTGTCATGTAATTATGTGTTACTGAGTGGTGTTTGGAGTGTATGTTGCATTGAGTGCAGTGTAAATATGTGGCGTCTAATTATGTGGCACTGAGTGGTATTTGGAGTGTATGTTGCATTGAGTCCAGTGTAATTATGTGGCGTGCAATTATGTGGCACTGAGTGGTATTTGGAGTGTATGTTGCATTGAGCGCAGTGTAATTATGTGGCACTGAGTGGTATTTGGAGTGTATGTTGCATTGAGTCCAGTGTAATTATGTGGTGTGCAATTATGTGGCACTGAGTGGTATTTGGAGTGTATGTTGCATTGAGTGCAGTGTAATTATGTGGCACTGAGTGGTATTTGGAGTGTATGTTGCTTTGAGCGCAGTGTAAATATGTAGGATATGATTATTTGGCGCTGAGTGGTATTGTGTGGAGTGTGTGTTGCATTCAGTAGAGTGTAATTATGTGGCATGTAACTATGTGGCACTGAGTGGTATTTGGAGTGTATGTTGCATTGAGCGCAGTGTAATTATGTGGCACTGAGTGGTATTTGGAGTGTATGTTGCATTGAGTGCAGTGTAATTATTTGGCGTGTAATTATGTGGCACTGAGTGGTATTTGGAGTGTATGTTGCATTGAGTGCAGTGTAATTATGTGGCGTGTAATTAAGTGGCACTGAGTGGTATTTGTAGTGTATGTTGCATTGAGCGCAGTGTAAATATGTAGCATATAATTATGTGGCACTGAGTGGAATTGTGTGGAGTGTACGTTGTATTCAGTAGAGTGTAATTGTGTGGTGTGTACATGGTGCTCATGTAAATCACTCCAGTGCCTCCAGGTACACGAGTGGGGGCGCTGGACATGGCTGAAGCAGGGGGCTCAGTAAAACAGAGCACGGAAAAGGACGTGGTGGGATAAAAAAAAACATGGCGGCAAGCAGGTCAGGAACTGGGTTCAACTCTCAGCGTTGCCTCGGGTCAAAAGCAGCTGGGGTGTTATCTGTAAACAACAAGCTCTGGCATTGCGCGAAGGGGGGTGGGGGAGCGGATTTCTTTGAAGTGTAAACCAGCATGAGTGCAGAGAGAGGCTCACAGGATGCCAAATGGTGTGCGAAGTGCACGCGCCCCCACACATGCACTGTAGGCAATAAGCCTGGAGAAGCCCTTGGGAGCCTTTTTCAAAGCCCCTACTTAATATCTCGCCAAGCATTGCTAACCCAATGGCTTAGGCGAGACCTAAAAAAGAAGTGGGATAATAAAAAACAGCAAAAGTTTAAGGGAAACAGATCTCAGTCCTGAGGTAGATCTCTGAAAAAAGGTATAATCTCAGGACTAGGGATAATATTAGGAAACCTGACAGGTATCAGGATACTGATACACGTTCCTCTTATTCCTTTCAGGGTACATCAAAAAACTCTGAGAGGGAAGGACAGTCAGAAAGACAAAGTCCAGAGACAAGCAGCAAGTTCAAGAATACACTTCAAAAAAAGAAGAGAAGCCAAAGCAAGAGCCACAGTTCAAAAATAAGAAGGTTACCGGTCTAAAGATCAGACATGCCCAGAACTCTGTGGACTCGACTACTGAAGGGGGACTGGGCTCAGACGATGCTAGACAGTGCAGCAGAAGTAACAATAGCTCACCAGAACATGCTGGAATTTCTGCTGATAGCGGACTTGAATGATTATATCCCGGTGGAAACACCTGATACTAGAGTAAGTGTCCCACATAAAGTATATGAAATTACACTCATATTCCCAGGCACTTGCAACACACATATGCGCGGGAGTGGGCGGTAGCCCAAGCTCCAGCATTATATAAAAACCATGTTGGATGGGATGAGGATTCAACCCACCACATAATTCCTTTAAAAAATGCTCCAGCTGCACAGAGGCAATATCCAATCAAGCAAGAAGCTATAAAACAGGTCAGGGATCTTAGATCAACTTGTATACCAAGGAGTGATTGAAACTTGCACCTCTCAAATGAATAATCCTTTATTTCCATTAATGAAACCGGACGATACATATTGACTAGTTTTGGATTACAGACATTTAAACACTTGCACTAGACATCTGCAGTCCAAAATGCACATAGTGCTACATTAATGAATAACATTGTGTAGAAAAAATACAAAACAACACTTGATATCTTAAATAGATTTTTTGCCAAAAATGTAGCACCTGAAAGCAGGTATCTGACAGCATTCTCACTGCAGGGTCTCAAAGGCAATTTGGTCGACTCCCCCAGGGGTGTAAGAACAGCCCGAGATTGTTTTCAGCCAGAGTAACCGAGTTACTTCAAAAATTAGTTGAAGAGGCCTTGTCCTATGTTGATGATATTTATCTGACATTCGATGCGGATCACTTGAACAAAGTGAGTACCATAATTTGGGGATTTTCATCTGAGGGCTACAAATGTAACATTAAAAAAATCAAAAATGGCCCACCTCAGTGTCCTGTTTTTAGGATATGAGCCTTCAAGTTAAGGAAAAAGCCTGGCAGCAATTTTTTTCGAAAAATACGCTCTGCTCCAACCTCCGCCCAGAAAGCAGATACTGATCAAGTAGAATTACCCAGAATCTGTGAAGGAGGCTGTTCCACAGCTAACTTGTAAGCCTGTGAAATGGCCTGACAAATTCACCTACTTAAAGTAGATGAAGACACTTTCTTCCCTTGATTAACATTACCCAAGGGCACAAATAGAGGCTTTGAGAGTCCAAAATCTTTAGTTTGGTCGAGATAACACAAAAGCAATCTGAACACATCAAGGGAAGAAAGGTTGTGCCTTGGTCATCCTTGTCAAAAAGCTGTCGTACAATCTCCTGGTTCAGGTGATAGGTAGAGGACATTTTAGAAATGCACTTCTAGTAATGCCTAAGGATTACCCTGTCTGGAAGTATAGTACGGTAGGAATATGAAATCACAAGCATTCCCAGTTCTCCTATTCTCTTGGCCGATGTAATTGACAGTAAAAAGGCCTCCCTTATATTCAATCAAACAAGCTAGGCCATGTCCAATGGCTTAAAAGGAGGGGACTGTAATCATCTCAAGACAGTGGGCAAATCCCAAGCAGGTAGTGTAACTGAAGGATGCAAACAGATATTCAAAACAAACTGCTTACTAAGGGAGCAATATAAAGGAGTTCCCTTCCTACCCCTCTAAAGGGTTTCCTAAATGCCCACTGGGCTTCAAGAGTGGAGCGAGGTAGAGCTTTCAGAAATCCTTCACGTTAAAACTCCAAAATCTGTTGGGACACAATCCGTAAAAACTCCAAAATCTGAAGGGACACAATCAAAATAGGATCAACAGCCTTCTCCGCACACCAACCTGAAAAAGAGTTCCAATGTTTCCTATAGGACGCACTGGTTGATATCTTCCTAGATTTTTGAATCTCCTCGGCTATCTGAGTAGAACATCCCAATGTCACAAATTTTAATCTTTCAAGTTCCAAGCTGTCAGGCTTAGCTGTGTCAACCGGTCTGACGATAGGAGAGGAAATTGAAGAGGGGATGGATCTATCAGAAGTCGAAAAAATATCCCCGTGACCAAAGACATTGGAAGGAAAACCATGGCAGACGTGGCCAAAAAGGAGCCACCAGAATCATTGATATCCTCTCCCCCTGAATATTCTGAAAAACGTTTGCGAGGAGGGGAATTATAGGAAAGGTGTATAGTAGTGTTATATTCCACATAGGTACCTTAAATAGGTGCAGGTAACACTGCAACCTTTTGCCTATATCCTTCCCAACATTACATACATAACGGTTCATATGGACTGACCTTTTACCTAGATACAAGACTGCATTCAGAACACTGGTTTTTCCATAGTTCGAAACTCATACATTATGCATGAGGCTACTTGGAAGTACAGCAGGACTGACAGCAGGACAAACATCTCCTGTATAATATCTATGTTTGTTCCTGTTATCATGCCGGGACGGATCTTAGACAGGCTATACCTTCATTAATCACCGTCATCTTGGACCCCTGCTGAAGGAGTTTGTGGCTATCCGCCCTTCTCACCCCTACGGGTTTTTTGAATACATACCTTTGCTTAGCTGTTTACCGTGTACTGCTACGTGTGACCGGATTAAGCCTGTTGCAGCCATATATTCAGCATCCATTGGATTAAAGTCTCCTGTGCCTGTATTGGGATTCTACTAAATTTTAAGTTGTTGCGTGTATCGTTACTGTGTCGATCGTAGTTACACAATTCTTTATCTACTGGATCGAAGATTCTTTTGCCTACTTTGGCATTGATTTATTCGAAGCCCTGACGAAGTTCCAACATGGAACGAAACGCGTTGGTTGTTTTTCGATCTTGGTAAAAAATTACCAAAATAGAGAAAACTTTTTTCTATGGACTCACCGCCCCTGTGTTTGATTATAACGAGTGCGCCTTCTATTTTTCCATGAACATTTTGACCAAAGTTGCACCTTGGGACGACAGGTGTGAGAAGTGTTTCGTACCAATTTTGAAAATGTATTCTGGTACTTGTGTTTTGGTTGTGCTAGAGCCTGGGCGGTCGTTCTGTTTGTTTGCCTTCAAACATCTCCTGTATAATATCTATGTATAAAATTCAAGCTCAACGTCATTCTTTAGGCAGACACCGTAACACAGCAAGGTAGGACCCCTGGGGAGATCTGTGGGTATATATACATCATGTCTTGCTTAGACAGATAGAGGAGAAGGATATCTATACCTTAGAGCCCAGTGGGACCGATGGGTGGAAACCTGTATGACTCCAACTGAAGGGATGCCTGCATGGCCCCTGGGGTACAAGTCATTTCCTAGAGGCTCTGGCTCATCCAACTAAACTACTTGCACATAACCTACAGGATGTCAGTGTGGCTTTGGCAGCCTGGGTGCTAGAGACATCTGCGTGCTCCTGCTGTTCATAGCTCTCTGCCCACTTCTACCACATGGTGTGGGAATATCCAGTAATCGCTGAGTTCTGGTGTGTGGTAATTGTTACGCTTTCTGGGGTGATTGGAATACCTATAGGTAGCTCCCCAGTGGTCATATTGCTGGCGATCTTGGAGGAAGGTCAGGTACACCATTGGGGATTAGACTTTGGTGGGGATCAGGGTGACATTGTCAATGAAAGACATTGCTAAGTGGTGGTGTTCGTCCACCCCTCCTCCAGTGGCTCCGTGGAGGCAAGCGATGGGCTGGTGTGCCCCACAGGAGAAAGCAGCATATATATCCAGGGGATGCCCCAAAAAGCTTGAGAAAGTTTGGGAGAAATTATTGTTGTTTCGTGGGATGCTTAGACATGTATGACTTTGTGCAGTGAAATTTTGTTCAACTTGTGATTTCTTACTTTATCTTAGTCAGTGTTGCCGTTACAAGATGTTATGTGCTTTAGAATCAATAAAATTCGGTTTATAAAAAAAACAGAGGCTCACTAGTACAATTCTCACTGCCAATCTGCAGCATAGTCTCAAAGTTTCTGATTACTGACCAACCCATAGTGTGTGGAGCTTCTCGCTTTTCCAGTGTCTATGAACTCATGTTCCAGACAGATGCCTTTGCTGCCTGAGCTTAAATTATTGGTTCCCCCCTTGCCTGCTCTTCGGTACTGAGTCAATCACAAAATAAAAAAGCTTGTTCATATTACCCCATGTACCTCATTCATATGTCTAGCAACGGGGTAGTTCTTGTCTTTCTTCTTTACAGCCCTCAAATGCTGGAGGATTCTTACGTGCCATGTGTATTGTACTTCCCATGTACAGTTTAGGGTATGTGCACTGGAGGATATATATTACATGATCACTTTTGCAATTAACCCATTTGCCGTGGCGGTGCGGGCATTCTACAGAGTGGGCGGGGCTGCGTCAGCCAACGGTCGTACGCAGCACCCAGAAAGTAGTGCTCGCATCACGGAACGGGTTAAAAAAGCGAGGGATTTTCCATTTATTAGAGGCGATTGAATTTCTTTCTTATTTACACCATTTTGGCAGGCCTTGCTCTTCTGGCATTTATTAAAGCCCTGATTGGCTTTTAGCCACTCTTCTGTTTCTACCACCCCAGAGCTAACCACTACTAGTTGTTCTCTCATAGATTTTGCCCTCTTGAATGTCAGAATGGGTCTACGTGAAACATTGCTGACTAGTAGAGGATCATTCCTCACTAGATGCCAATGACTAGGCCTGCAATCTCTCACCTTGACATGATAGGCCTTGTATCCCATGATCATTCTAATGTCATCCATCTTCTTACTGTTCTTGGTCCCTCCTACTATTTCCGGGAATAAAAGTGATTCTCTAGAAATTCCCTCCACCTTATAAAGTGCTTGGTTGACAACCTGATTGCTGTATCCTCTCTCAATGAATCTCTGAGATAGTCCGGACTGGGCATCTCTCAAGGAAGACAGCGCACTAAAATTTCTCTTCATGCAAAGAAGCTCCGTATAAGGAATGCTTTGTTTAAGTTTCTGCGGGCGAAAACTATGAAAATGTAGAGTGGAATCCCCTGTCGTCAGTTTTCTGTGTGCTTGTATGTACTTTCTCATTGTTAATAAACACTTCAAGGTCAAGAAAACAAAACCGGGACTCACTGATGGTACTTTTAAATTTGAAATTCAAGGAGCGCTTTATATATATATATATATATTTATATATATATATATATATATATATATATAAAGCGCTATATATATATATATAAATAATATATATATATATATATAAATATATATATATATATATATTCACTGAAAAACATAGGTTTCAGGCCTTATATAGTTAGCAATTAGCATTTAAAAAAACTTTAAAATGTACTCAAAAAACTATAAGTTTTAGGGGTGTTATAGTTAGCTGGACATTTCACTCATACAAAACCATTGAAATTGCTCCTATATAGTTAGTTGTACTAACTATATTTCGCGCACCCGCAATCCACTGCTGATGATGTCACATATTACATCATTCATGACATGGTCAGTGACATCGCTGATGACATCTCAAATTACATCAATGATGGCATCGCTGGACCTGAGCTGAGTGGGTGCCATTCTGAGGATTTTTAGAGTACTCCGGCTCAAGTATGCTCATGAGGAAGACGAAAGGTGGGTTAAGGCATTGTTCACCCCAAACTTTGTGATGCATTCTTCTAGGGAGGTTTAACCTTTCCACACTCCCTCAAAACATCTTGAGGCCAAGCATTGATAATTTTTTGCAAATGCGGGCCTGAAGTTCTTAAAGGCTGTGCAGGGACATATTAGTGGCTGCACAATTTGCACTGAGCTGCAGCCTTTTATAATGGAAAGTAAATCAATGTTTGTATGTTAAGCTTTTTCTCTTGTATGACATGAAAAAGGTTTTTTAATAATAAATTAAATGAATTCAACTGATCTAATGAAAATCAGTTTGAACCTTTGCTGGAACTCTAATATAGAAGCTTGTGGCTAGCATGGCCGGTAAACAGCAATCACAACGCTGTTTTTACCAAGCTATGCCATTACATCGCATGCGTTACAACGCATGCGATGTAACTACGCGTAGCCATTACTACGCATACCATTACATCGCATGCACTGTTACAACGCATGCAATGTAATGCCGATCCACCTCGTAGTGAGGAAACTGAGGCGCTTCTGTTTCCTCACAACGACGTGCAACGCTGTGAAGCAGGAAGCAGGAACCGGGAGCAGAGACGGCGACGCTGGAGAAGAACCACGAGGAAAGAGAGGTAAGGGTGATTGTGATTGTGCTTGTGGTGGGTGTAGTGTGGGTAGTGGTGTAGTGTTTTAGGGTTAGGGGTAGTGTAGGGGTAGGAGTAATGTGCGTAGTGGTTTAGGGTAGTGTTGTAGTGTCATAGTGTTTTAGGGTTTAGGGTAGTGTAGTGGTGTTTGGATAGTGTAGGGGGTCGTGCTAGGGGTAGTGTTTTAGGATTAGGGGTAGAGTAGGGGTGGGAGTCGTGTGGGTAGTGGATTAGGGTAGTGTTGTAGTGTCATTGTGTTTTAGGGTAGTGTAGGGGTGGGAGTGGTGTGGGTAATGGTTTAGGGTAGTGTTGTAGTGTTTGTGTAGTGTAGTGTTTTAGGGTGTAGAGTTGTGTTGTAGTGTTTGTGTAGTATAGTGTTTTAGGGTTTAGGGTAGTGTTGTAGTGTTTGTGTAGTGTTTTAGAGTTTAGTATAGTGTTGTAATGTTTGTGTAGTGTAGTGTTTTAGGGTTTAGGGTAGTGTTGGAGTGTTTGTGTAGTGTAGTGTTTTAGGGTTTAGGGTAGTGTTGTAGTGGGGGTCGAGGAGGGTTGTGCAGGGGTACTATATTGTGTGTTTAGGGTAGGGTAGGTTAGAGTAACTTACCTTGCAAACTTTTACCACGAGTATAGCTTTACCACGCATGTCTTTGCATTGTAATGGCACGCGTGGTAAAAGCATAGTTGTGGTAATATTTTGCAATGTAATGGCACGTCGTTGTCATTGACATCGCGTAGTAATACCTGCGTTGTAATGGCATGCGTGGCATTGGTATGCGATGTAATGACATACATTCAGCATGGCCACGACATGTGCTCTATTGACAAACACAGGCACGCTTACCCAGTGACAAATAGGTGATATTACAACTGGCTGTGGCCAGGATGTTGGCAGAGGACCCGAGTCAGCCACATGTCAGTTTTTCTCATTTTCAGACTATATTATATCTTTATTTGACAAGTGGGAGAAAATCATGTGAATTAACAAGACGACTGGCACCTCTAAAATGCTGGAGGGGCGGAATAGATTGAGTCCCATATCAGCCTAACCATATTTGTGCATCTACTTCTTCACTTCACAGTTGTGTGTGCTATTTTCTTTATAACAGAGTTAAAGTTCTCCCATTGCTCCCAAAACTGCACAACAGTGGGATGTTGTAATATATCTCACTCAGACTGGCTCTGAAGTGCGTTGGCAATTGGTTAAATTCAAAATCGATGTTCTACGCAGTAATTAAATTGTTTTTCAGAAAACCTGTAAAAATATGGCTGTGGGCAGAGTCAGATTTTTGGGAGGTGTCCGTTAACGTTTCCGTGTTGAATAAACAAGGTGCTATTTACAGAGAAAGCTTTGTAATTATAACCTGCTGTATAAAGAAGCGCTTCCTTTTCCAAAAAAAAGGTACGCTACGTGCTGGACATACAACCAATGTTTATCCAACGGACCGCAGACCCTATCAAGGCCTGTGTCCTGTAAATGATCCCGTTAGGAATAATTGCCAACTTTTGCAGCAAGATTTAACAATCCCAGCCTGGCGCGGGACACCTTGGCATGTCTGTTTTGGGTTGAGCCGGGGTGTTCCCTTCTCGTCAGCCAAATTGGATCCGGTGTCTGCCACGTGCACAGACAAGTCCCGCCCAATCCGGTTTAGTTTGAACAGTTCAGATTTCATAGGCGCTGCACAAACCTAAAGAACACATACAGTAGTCCGCACTGAAGGTTTGACATTTTCTAGCCTGGAAAATTCTTTGTGTTCTTAAATTAGCCCACCCAGAATGGTAGCAGTGCTTGTGACATAACGCGTTAAATTAGGCAAATGTATTTAATTTAGAGGGGAAATTAATCGGCGCAAATGTGTGTGGCACGTGAGCAGCAACTTTTTTTCAATAAGCAGTGGTAGAGCCAATAGGTGTGGCACATAGACAGAATTTGTGCATGCTTGTGTTTGCATGCATTAATGCTTAAGCCAGAGCTACTGGCTTTACAAGTGCTTGTTCTTTGTTGCATACCTTCCCAGAACATATGGGATAAAGTAGCCCTTTGTTGTACATTATAAGGATATTGCAAGTCACTGATGAGTTCCTTGGCCATCTAGAGGATTGAGGTCAAAGGCCGAGTTCTCTTATAAGGTTAAGGAACTCCGAGTAAGCAGTTTAAAATGCACCTTCATTTAAAAAGAAAAGGCACAATAGAAACTTGCAGAGAGATTCGAACTTTTCTATAGTTACCTAAGGAGTGCCAAAAATAAACATGTTGTAATAAATATCTAATTTCTTCTTGTCAATGTACATATAGAAAAACAGAGCAGAAGAAAGAAAAGCAACTTTTGGGTTTTGTTCTTTGATCAGCCTCTCGGGCAGCAAGCATTGTGACGTCAGAGCTCAACAGTAATACAGTATTACATGTGAGTTCTGATGTCATTTCTATATAATAGGCGACTGGGAGCATCACAAGTCGCCGTTACGAAGACATTAAAAACATGTTTCTATACAAGGCTTGCAGAATTCCATGTATTATAATTACATATTTGTTGTGCATTTCATTCCCAGATGTGGCTACGGAATGCAGATTTATTTAGTCAGTTGTTGTTCTATCCCACATGTTTCTCACCTGTAGACGCTTTGCAGAGGCACAACAAGTTCTGTTCTTTTGCTTCCACATTGGCCTCACTGGATCCTATGGCTGCCATCTGGCCTGCTTTTCACCGGTATTACCATTATTGTCCCAGGGACAACAGGCCCCGGAAAAATGCGCAGCGAAGGCAGGAATGTGCTTCTGGATTCACCCCCTGGGGTTTGAACATTGTTTTATTATTCTTTGAACATTGGTTTTTATTCTTTGTCGTGTGGTGTGCAAACCCACTTGGGACTAATGTGCAGCAGGACTGCATGCCCCATAATACATCTTGCTACTCACTTTGAGGCCCACTGGGGGCAGTACGCTAATAATTGGCAGAGTGATGTCAGCTGTGCTCTTTGCCTCACTGAACACGGACCTGTGATCAAGAGCTGTTGCTCGAAACAAGTAAGGGCGGATGTTGGAATTTGATCGTATTTGCTGCTTTTGATGTGTTATACTGGAGGAATAAACCTGTTGAGAGTGCCTTCTCGCCGAGGGCAACTTCCTTTCTTTCATATATATCTTCATATAAATCTTCAAAACTTTGGGCATGATAATTTATTCTTTTTCTCTTTCTCAGACCATGACATTTCCGACTCTTGGCCTGACATTCCCATAATTTTTGAAAGTCAGGTGATATGGGACTCTAGTTAGAAGAAACAACTGATCTGTTGTTTGTTATGTAGATATAAAAAAAATTCTAAATATGTGTTATATGGTGAAGGTATATCACTGATCAAACTCTATATCTGTAATGAATCTCGGTGTATTTTATTCCGTATTTAATCCACTTTTCAGATAATTATGTGGCCTTTCCTGATGAAGACGAGGGTTGCACCGAAATGCGCGTAGAAAAGAAGATTGTCTTTGCCACATATCTATTAATATGGTTTTATATGTTATCTCAATCAGGAGTTTGTTAAAGCGCGACTACTCACCCGTAAGGGTCTCAAGGCGCTAGGGGTGGGGGGGGGGTTGGGGGGTGCAGGTTCCATTCCATCAAGGAGGGGGTCTGTCGAAGAGCCAGGTTTTGAGGTTTCTTGCGAAGATGGGGAGCGATGTTGTCTGTCTGAGGTGGAGCGGAAGGGCGTTCCATGCTTTGGCCGCGAGGAAGGAGAAGGAGCGGCCTCCCGATCTGGTCTTTCTGGTGCGGGGGACCACAGCGTAGGAAAGCTGGGCTGATCGTAGGGTCCTTTGGGGTGCGTGGAATTTGAGTCGGCTGTTCAGGTATGCTGGTCCGGTGCCGTGGAGGGCCTTGTGTGCGTGGGTGAGCATCTTAAAGGTGATTCGCGCCTCGACGGGGAGCCAGTGGAGTGTGCGCAGGTGCTGGGAGATGTGGCAGTGTTTTGGCAGGTTGAGGACCAGTCTTGCGGCGGCGTTCTGGATGTTCTGTAGCTTGCGGATGAGGTTTTTGTTTATTCCGGCGTAGAGTGCGTTGCCGTAGTCGAGTCTGCTGGTGACCAGGGCGTGAGTGACTGTCTTTCGGTGTTCGAGGGGGATCCATTTGAAGGTCTTACGAAGGAGGCGGAGGGTGTGGAAGCAGGAAGATGAGACAGAGTTGATCTGGCGGTCCATTTTGAGCTCGGAGTCCAGGATGATTCCCAGGTTGCGTGCGTGGTCTGTGGGGGTTGGCGGGTTTCCGAGGGCGGTGGGCCACCAGGTGTCACTCCAGGCGTCGGGGTTTGGGCCCATGATGAGTACTTCTGTTTTGTTGGTGTTTAGTTGTAGGCAGCTGTTTTTCATCCATTTGGCGACGGCTTCCATGCCTTCTCGAAAGTTGCGTCTGGCGGTGTTGGGCTCGTTGGATAGGGAGAGGATGAGCTGGGTGTCGTCTGCATATGACACGATGTTGAGTCCGTAGGTTCTGACGATGGGGGCAAGTGGAGCCATGTAGACGTTGAAGAGCGTCGGGCTGAGGGAGGAGCCCTGTTATCTGTATTATTAATTGTCATTGTATATGTTTGTACTTATAGTTTTTGATGTACGGATGTTTGTATGGCCAGCAATATGTTTTAAATGTATCACTCTTATCATGTACTGTCTATAATAAATATTAAAAATATATATAAAAAAATTAAAACATCTGTTATTCAATGAAATCAAATTAAAGAAATGAAACCCTTTTTAAATCAAAACTAATTGTGTGGTTACACTGAGTTCACAACATCATATTGCGTGGTATCATGTTCTGTTGTTAGTCAGACGTAATATATTGCCTAGGGGTTTGCTTTCTCAAATGTATATATATAGCTCTGTGGGGTGTCCTTCAATGAACCTCACTCGAACACAGCCAACCTTCCCCAACAGCTTTTATTGGTATGGGCGGTTTACAATCACTGTGATTCAAGGCATCTGACATAGCCGACGCGTTTCGAACAGTCTCTTTTTCATAGGCTGTCTGCCAGAGAATGCAATAAAAGCTGTTGGGGAAGGCTGGCTGTGTTCGAGTGAGGTTCACTGAAGGACACCCCACAGAGTTGGATATGGATATATATATATATATATATATATATATGATTCCACAATCCTGCAGTGCGTGCGACCCGCCGGCAACACCAACACGGACGCAGGTACAGACCACAACAAGGGATTTGTAGATTTATAAAGTGCTTTATTCCATCGATGGGAACGGCAACATGACGCGTTTCGTCCGTATATATATATATATATATATATATATATAAAACACAAAGGTTAATGGGATGTTATAGTTAGGTGAAAATGTCTGTTAAAACACCATGTTTTAAACTATTAAAACCACTGAAATTCACATATGCGTAGGTTTCTCATCAATAATTATTATGATATTATTAATGATGTCTTAGAAGATGCCATCAGTGATTTAATCTGTAGGGTAATTGCCAGTGCTTGGCAATGCATGGTGAGGGCACAAGTTATAGTTACAATACATAAAGCCAATCCCCCGCCACACATAGCCTTCAGCCGTGCACAGCGGGGAGTTTGCCACAGGGCTTGGCCTACGGTCAAGCTCCGTGTCCTATGCCCCTGAAGACACACAATCCCATGCTGTGCACGGCCAAGGGTTACCCACCTGGAGACAGCCAGCCCCATGTTGCACACAGGCTTTTAGCTGTGCACAGTGGAGAATTGGCCACAGGGCCTGGCTACCAGAGGCAGCCAAACCCATGCTGCGCACAGTCTTTGTCATGTGCAGCAGGGGTTTAACCACAGGGCCCGGTCTGCGCCCAGGCTCTGCATCCTACCCCCCTCCACACAGGCAGCTAACCTCATGTTTTGCATGGCCTGACAGACAGACACGCAGCCAACTGCATAAACTGAGCCCCGAGTCCTAAGATGGCTGCTACTACATCCGTGTTGATATGGTGGCAGACAATCACATCTTAGCAAAAGATCGTTCGCCCATGGATCCTCCGCGGCATGATATATACAAAGCTTTTGAGTCTTAATTGCTCAAAAACTACTGAATGGTTTTATACTGCCTCACAAAAAGCACTATTTCTGGACCAAGATGTAGATTTCTGCCACATTTTGTGTATACCCGTTCAGACTTTTGGGCTGGGCTGTAGTGTGTTTAAAGTTCCTACAGAAAAATGAATGGGGAAAATGCGTTTTGCAATCCCCCTTTAGTCTCAGCCCCTGTTTGACAGAACAGACTGACACTTTCCATGCACAAACGAATCAGAGTAGCACTTTTTTTTATGTTTTCTGGAGATTCGTCAAATGGTGCCAAAGTTATTAGCAACTCAAAAAAGGCATTTTCTGTAGAAACTTGATCCTAACTATAACTACCCAGAAAGAGCCATCATTGGGTAATATATACATATATATATATATATATATATATATATATATATATATATGTGTGTGAGTGTATATATATATATATATATATATATATATTACCTACTGGCGGTCGCCAGTAGGTATATATAGTTAGGATTTTTTCTCTATGGGATTTTTGAAAATTCTATGTCTAATAACTTTGGCGTTTGTGGACGGAATTGGCTGAAATTTTCAGGAAAATTGAACATTTTGTTTCTGAGCAGCCCCTGAAAATTTGGGGGGGGGTTCGTCAAGGGGGGGGCCGAGAAAAAAGGGGGGTCCCAAAACGCGTTTTTCCCATGTTAATTTCCATAGGGCGGTTGGCCTCACTTTTAGCCCGAACGGCTGAATGGATTTGCATGAAACTTGGCAAAATTGTCGGGACTGTTAACCCGATGTGCCTTTGCTAGGTTTCAATATATGTGCTCCAGTGGATTTTGATAAATTAACGTTCAAAAAAATATATATATCTGTAACAGCGCTCCGGGTAGCGCTCCGGTTCGCGTACTTGACGCGTAACGGAACTTCGCGAAGCGAAGCTGATTGGCTCTCCGGTGTCTGTCAACATTCTAAACAGTGCGGAGCGGCCGCCATCTTGTCTCTCGGTAGGATCGAGAGACAAGAGGAGGCCAAAACAAAGGGGGAAATGACCATAAGGGGGCATAGTAGATCCTCCCTGACCCCCTAGGTTTGATGTAGAGGCTTTAAAAGGGCCCCGCGGGGGGGGGGGACGTTTTTTTGCATGGGGAGCACCCGGTACGCTTTTGTGCAATGGGCGGTGGTAATCTAAATGATGAGGGGGGGGGGGCAGCGTTCAAAGCACATCAGCGTGCATAAACACGAAAATGTTTTTATCTACCACGTACTTGACTTATCTCTCTGAGATGCATTCCCTTGTGTTTCGGCAATGGTAGTCTGTTCATTACATAGATCGCCCAAGGGCGGTAGTACAGACCGCGCGTAGGAAAGGGTCAAAAGCCAGGGGTATAGGAGTATGTAACAAGCGAGCCATTTAATTGGAAAAACTAAACGTGACAAACGGTTGCAGGATCAGTGAAGGTTGATTTTATAATTGAAAGTATAACAGGATCAGTTACAATAAAATCGTCCATACGCACACCATGGGCGAGTATCATGGGTAACATTACTTCGAAGATTTATTAATACAATAATCAATAATGAAAAATCGACATCAATAGGGTTGTCCGTATGCCCAGTCAGTACCCTTCCCCGCCCGCCATGTGCACAAAGACCGCATACATCCCCCATAACGTCAAGGCTAAGTAACTAGAACGTCATAAGGAGTTGCAAGTCGCTCCCATACTGGCGCCATTTTGGTCGAGGCCAGGCAGGTTCAGAGTATAGTTCAATGTCTCCAATAAGTAGCGGCAGGACCAGAATCCCTTTCGGCAGTTCAAAAAGTTCGTTAGCGCCAACAGAAAGAACAGGCAGCATGAACCATGACTCAAAGGCGAGGTAGGCAAAATCTTCCCTACCGGGTCACGCTGAGGTCCCACCGGAGCTGACCAAGTTGGCAGTCTACAGTGTCTCTTAGTAATTCGGACAAAAACTGGCGTCAGCATGAGAGCACTACCATCCTGTGACAATGGTGTGGCCACTTCCGGAGAGCGGGACAGCAGGCGTATCCCTCCGCCGATGCACTGAATCAGCCTCCCTCACGGCACCAGATGTGGATAAGGCGGCGGACACCCGTGGCAGCGGTATATCCATGGGGGATAGTCGAGCAACAGTGGCGGTTGCCCCCATCGGAAGCCCGCGGGAGTCGAGGGCCAACGACTCTCGTAGAACCTTTAAAACTGAGAGGACGTCTTCAAGAGTGGGGCTCATGCCCGAGCAGGCAAGCATTCGAGTTCCAGGGTAGTCCAGAGTCGTTCTAGTGGACCAGGCCCAAATCCGGGGAGTCGGCCGCCATTTTGAGCGTTCTGCAGCAACAGCCGCTCTTCACCCCGGCCACCGGAGCGGGTCCCCGGCCATCCAACCGAGTGGAACGCCAATGGCAGTCATGGTGCAGCTGACCGGGGAGTGAAACGCTAAGGGTCGCCCTGCTGCAGCTGACCGCGGGGACGGGCCTTGGCACGTGGTGTCGCCCCCGGGCTATTTGCACAACGGTCCTCCACCCCTAGGCCGCCAATTATGCTACCTCGACAGGAACAGCGTCATGCATTTGGATCGATGTTGCAGCAGGCTGCCATGTAAATAGTTATTTAATAAAACGTTTTACCCTGTTACTTTGCTGGTGTGTTGTATATATTTATAATATTTGCATAGGGTTTGTCGTTATTTTGGGCGGGGTGGGCGGCGGAGCCGAGCTGTCTTGCAGACATCATGGCGTCGAGCTCGGTTCCTCTCACTAGTTTCATATTTCTCATGAGGGGTTGTTCCTAATGTTTCTATTTTAGCGAGGTCAAAAAGTGATCCCATCAGTGGCCTACTGATTTTGCTCGATTCCTTTTGTTTTTTCTAACGATTTTTATGTTATATAGTTTGCTAGCACGATACAGCGGCTAGTCCGCATTTTATATATATGTCCTTTTTATTAGAGGTGTCCTCCGGTGGAGTCGGATGATCTACCTCTAATAAACGGTCCGGGTTGAACCAGCTACCAACAAACGGGGCAGAGATAGGCATGACGGGTTACAAAGGGGACAAAAGTCTGCACTACCTATCCTTCACTATCCGCAAAGACTAAACAGAGTATTGCGACTCTGTGCTTATTTGTGAATAGAGAATCACCCAAAGAGAACCAATTCCGAACGATCATAGGCTATTGGCAGTGGGCAGAGAGGCCATGACACACAAAATGGCTGTCACGTGAATGATGGGGCCTAAAAGGGACTAGATGGCGTGGCCACTGTTTCGCGACTTTCACTTTACTTTCAACAGTGGCTGTGGTGAACATAAATGAACGCCGCTTATGTATACCTAATTTTAGTCATTTTCCATAAAAAAGCTTTTGATATTTGCTATTAAAAAACCATTGAAATTCACTGAAAAAACCATAGGTTATAGACCATATATAGTTAGGAATTAGCATTTAAAAAACCTTATTTTACTCACACAAAACCATTGAAATTCCATATATTGTTAGTTGCACTAACTATATATCGCGCACCCGCAATCCACTGCTGATGATGTCACATATTACATCATTCATGACATGGTCAGTGACATCACTGATGACATCACTGATGACATCTCAAATGACATCACTGATGACATCACTGATGACAACATCCAGTGACTGTATGTTTCTGTAAAGTTAAAATATGTCTTACGACTGCGACGCGACCTGGCCACAAGGACGACAGCGGAGGGGGGTCTGGGGGTTCCGGACCTCAAGCGCTACTTCCAAGCGGCTCAGCTTAGATTCCTACTGGAGTGGTCCCAACCGACTTCGGAGAAGCACTGGTTGTTCCAGGACAGGGCCATGGCGGGCATGCCCCTCTGGAAGGTTCCCTACCTGGCGCGCCCAGACAGACCACCGTACCTCAAAAGATCCCCTATCACCAGGACCCTTTTGCAAGTGTGGGATGCTACCGCGGTCCCAAGGGGCCTGACGACCTTTCCCTCCCCCATGACGCCTCTGCTGGACAATCCGGCGTTCCCCCCCTGGCAGCCCCACGAGCTCATTCCCACAGTGGCGACAATCCGAGTGTCGCTCAGCGGGCCACCTCTTCGATACGGAGGGCTTCATGACATGGGACGCCGTGACAGCACACTATTCACTGGATAAGCCACTCCGCTACCAGTACTTCCAGCTTAGGCACTGGCTGACGCACGCCGATGTGGCGCCTTTGGTTGGACGCCCCCTCACCCCCTATGAGCGTTGGATAGTGACCAAGACATCGGACACAAGGTCCATCACGGAATTATATCAGATGCTGTCCCCTCCCCCCCCTTCGGAGAAATCTGCTGGGCAGAGGCGCTGGGAGAGGGAACTGGGGCGCGCTCTTTCAGCTAAAGAATGGCGAGACGTATACCACCGGGCTCATCATACGGCCAGGAATACCGCTAGCAGGGAGGCGGCGGTCAAGATCGCCTACTACTGGCACTTGACCCCTGAGCGTCTACACCAGGGGAATCCGAGCAAAGACCCTAAATGTTGGAGAGGGTGCGGGCACACGGGGACCATGCTACACATCCTGTGGGACTGCACCAAGGTACAGGAATATTGGACAGCGGTACTCAAGGACATAGACACTCACTTTGACACCGACATTCCACGATTCCCAGCTTATGCTGTTCTCGGACTGCCGAACGACCTGACGTTCCCCCTCAAATCTATGAGGGGAAAACAGATGGGACTGGCAATGGGGGCAGCGACGCAGCACATCTTGTCACTCTGGGGGTCCACTAGGCAGCCCACACACACGGGGTGGTTACATCGGTTATGGTACATCATGGGGATGGAAAGGATACAAGCCTCGCTTACTCAGTCCTCCGAAACCTTCAGGGCAACCTGGCGTCCACTCATCTCTCTACTTTCCCAGGAATTTACGGAGCTCACATGCCCGAGGTATCTCCGGGTCCTGAAATTGGCGGAGGGGTTTAGAGATGAAAAGACCAGAGCGGAACACAAAGTCTAGCCTCTACACAGTACAACCAACATAGGCGCTACAAGGAACACACCGGGCGGGGGGGGGGAGGGTGGGGGGGCTTGGGGGTAGTTGAAGGGGTGGGATACAGTTGGGGTGGGGTGGGAGGGAGGGCCTGTTTGGGAGTTGGGTGAAAAGAGTTCGGATGGCCGCAGGGGGCGTGCCCCTCCGCCAAGCTAGCATACTCGGGCGCCCGGACTTGCCTCACCTCATGGACACTCAGAGGGGTGCGCTGCTGGGTCGGGGACGGGCGCCATGACATCGCTTTTTGTTTCTTCATATATTGTATGTATCACATTGCTTTGTGGAACTCAATAAAAATATATTTGATCAAAAAAAAACATGTCTTACATATTGAAGAATGAGTGGAAGTATAAGTGTCTGGACGAAGGATTTAGTAGGTGCATGACTGAATGTATGAGTGAGTGATTAAATGTGTCTCACTGAGTGCATGGATTAGTGACTAAACTGTCTTAATTTGTGCATCATTATGTCTGTTGTTCTGTAAACTGCTGCATGTGTTGATCAGTAGCTATATGAGTAACTATATGGGTTATTGATTGATTGTCCAAGTATTTGTATGGGAGACTGAGTGTGTGTGTGGCTGGCTGGGAGGTGTGTGACTGTGCAGATCAATGTGTACTTGTATCAATGATTGTATAAGAGAGTAAGTATGTGTTAGTATATGTTTGAAAATGTAAGGTGCTCTATGTTTAACTGTATAGATTAGAAAATGGAAGTGTGATTGATTCTTTACAGGACTGACTAGGTGTGTGAGTAACTCCATGGATGAGTGGCAGAGTGTGAGTGTCTGTATAGGTGTATGAGTGCATATGATAGTGTTGTAAAGATGAGTGATTGTATGTATGAATGATTGTATGGGTGAATGAGTGAATGTGTGTGTAGACGTAGGAATCAGTGAGTGCGTATGTAGTAACTAGTATTGGTGTGTCAATGGTTTCAAAAATTATACTCTGTATTTAACACTGGGTGTAACAGAGGTTATATTAAAATGTGAGGAGATGCATTGTATTGTCACATGAATGATATCATCAGTGAGGTGGTCATTGATGTCAAATGAGATGTCATCAGTGATGTCATTTGAGATGTCATCAGTGATGTCATCAGTGATGTCACTGACCATGTCATGAATGATGTAATATGTGACATCATCAGCAGTGGATTGCGGGTGCGCGATACATAGTTAGTGCAACTAACTATATATGGAATTTCAATGGTTTTGTGTGAGTAAAATAAGGTTTTTTAAATGCTAATTCCTAACTATATATGGTCTATAACCTATGGTTTTTTCAGTGAATTTCAATGGTTTTTTAATAGCAAATATCATAAGCTGTCGAATGTCAAGTACATGGTAAGTAAAAACATTTTCGTGTTTATGCACACTGATCTGCTTTGAATGCTGCCCCCCACCCCTCATTTCTATTAGGAGTACTCTCTCTTTGCAGATAGTGAAGGGTAGTTAACGCAGGCCTTTGCCCCCGTTGCCCCCTATGGTTTTTTCAGTGAATTTTCAAGGTTTTGTAAATGCTAATTCCTAACTATATATGGTCTATAACCTATGGTTTTTTCAGTGAATATATATATATATATATATATATGTGTGTGTGTGTATGTGTATATATATATATATATATATATATATATATATATATATATATATATATATATATATATACACACTGTTAGAACCGGGGGTCTCTAGTTGGCAGAGGTAAGAACCTTAGACCAAGTAGGGACCCTTGCTTCTAGTCAGGGTGAAGGAATAACCCTCTGAGATAACCCCTGCTCACCCTCTAGGTAGCATGGCGCGAGCAGTCTAGGCTAAACAGAGGCAATGTGGATAACATTTGCACTTAACACAACAATAATCCCCAATCCACCACAAACTGAGACCACACAGGTAAGTATATTTTATAAAAATATATAACTTTATCTTTATCTACTTTCAGCAAGGTAAATCAAGCAGTTGCACGATAATTACTTCATTATAAAAAAGGTTGCACTTCTTCTTAATGGTTGCAGTTAAATGGTTAGGAAGTTCTTATGAAAAATGTCTCAAGTCTCTTTAATCAGTAATTAAGAATAACACTTGGTAGTTATCTAAAATTAGCTCTCTAAAAATGAGCCAACTAGCTATGCCACTGATTCTCCTCTGTTAATCTCGAGCCCGCAAAGCAATGGGCTCCTAACGCTGAAAGCGCAGGCTCACCAGCGTCCCTGGGGACTCTTTGTTTTCTCACCGGCACTGCCTACGTCGTTATTGGCCTCCGGCGCCTCGCGCCTAGCAGAGCACACTTGCTCCTTGCCCCGGCCGGTCCCCTCTGCTCTCCCGCCCGCTCTCGACAATCCAACGAGCGGCGGGGGATGCAGCACACCTCGGGGGGACGACAGGCCAGGGGCGAGGAACACACGCGGACTCCCTCGGCGAGGACGGGTCAGGCAGCTGCTCCGGCTGTCGGCTCCTCGCTGGGGTGACAAGATCACGGCTTCTTCGGCGGCTTGTAGGCTGCTTCAGGCTGCGGGCCAATCAGGTCGCGGCCCTTCGGTCGAGCCCCTTCAGTACCCGGGAGTCAGCCAATGGCAGTGCGGCTCCCGGGACTCGGCTCTGATGATGCGGGGCCGTCAACCAATGACAGTACGGCCTCGCTGATGACGCTACGCCGCACGGGCCAATTCCGTCGCGGCGTCAGTGAGGGGGCTCGATTCCAGCAGCCAATGGGAGCGCGGCGGCTCCGATCTTCGCCGCTGCAGCTCCCGGTCACGAGCGGCTGCTTGGAACGATGATCCTGGCCCCAGGCAGCGGCGGTGAACAGGCGGAAAAGGGTTTTCGAGGGCGCCGGTCACGAATCGACCGCCCTCTCAGCCTCACCACCATGTTGGAGCAGATTCCACGAGGGGAGACACCACAGGCCTCCTACCCTTGTCGGGAATGTGTCGATAAACACACCGCTCCCTTCCTCACGCTCCGCAGTCAGCACCACAAGCCTCGGGTCACAACAGCACGATTTTGCAGCTGTTTTCTGGCAAAGCTTTAGGAACCTTTAACCCTGGGTTCCCAACAGGAGGCCAGCTCTTCTCAGGCCCTTGGAGATTCAGTTGTAGACACAGCACACAGCAGAGTCTTGGCAGTTTCAAGTAGGTAGGGGCACAGCACACAGCAAAGTCCCTTTCTCCTCCTCAGCTTCCAGTTAGACAGCAGAACAGGTCAGCCCTTAGAGCACACAACAAGGCAGTCTTCTTCCAGCAGAGGTTCCTCCTTGATTGTAGAATTTCAGAATCTAAACTTCTGTAGTCAGGGGTCCTTTCCTTATACCCCTCAAAGTCTTTGAAGTCCTTTGAAGTCTTTGTGCAAGCGGCCCTGACTCCAGTCTAAACCAGTTCTGGGGGTTGCTGAAGCACTGAGGTGTTTCTGGTTTTCTTCTTCCTGTCAGCTCCAGGGTCAGAGGTGTCAGTTGGCCGGCAGGAGGGAGCTAGCATGGGGGGGCAGGCAGGCACAGCCCAGCACTATCAGGCTTTTCTTCCTCCCACCTTCCTGGCAGCAGATGTGCCCTTTCATCCCCGGGCTGGCTCCGACCCTCTCCTCCGGGGGCTCTGCAGCCCCCCTGTCACACCCAGGCCAGACAGGCATTCCACAAACCCAGGCCAGACAGGCATTCCACAAACCCAGGCACACAGAAAGGTATAGACAAAAGAACAGCCACTTTCTAAAAGTGCTATTCTCCAACACAGGATTTAAAAACACCCTTCACTAAAAGATGTGTCATCAAATTCTGAGTTCAGGGATATCTTTCACTCATGTCCCATCTTGTTCCTATGGGGAGATAGGCTGGTATCACATGGGGCCAGCCTCCTCCATGTTACTCTATGGAGCAAGAGAGCCTTACAGCAGTGAGCACATAAAATGGCTGCTGCCCACTACCAGAGCATGTGACCTGCACTAGTACATGCTCTACCTTATCCATACACTGCACCCTGCCCAAGGGGGTACCTTGAGCCTTCCATAGGGGTGACTGAGGTGCACACACAGGGAAGGGTTAGGCCCAGCCAGTGGAGACACTGGCCAGGGGGACAGGGCAGTCCACTGACTGCACAAAGGCCCTGCGCTGGCAGGCCTGAGTCACCTTTTTTAGGGCTACTCATGTGGGTGGCGCAATCCGCGCTGCAGGCCCACTAGTAGCATCTGTCATCACCAGCCCTGGCACACACAGTGCACTTTACTAGGGACTCCAGGGTGATACAAATATGCCAATCGGGTATATTCAATTAATATGGCAATTTACAGAGGGAGCACTTTCACTCTGACACTGATCAGCAGTGGCAGAGTGTCCAAAGCATCTGAACCAGCAAAAACGAAATCCAGCACAGCATCAAAAATACATGAGTCAGAGGCAAAAAGATGGGGGAAGAACCACGGCAAAAGGTGTCAGGTCTAACACACACACACATATATATATATGGGCATTATACATGGTTATTATGACTTGATATTCATGCGTGATCTTACATAACAGCCAGGGTTTGATGGATTCATCCAGGAAAAATTATAATTAATTGATGTAAAATACATATGTATATATAAAAATATAAGGATGTAATTAATCAATGTTAAAAATAATTTATTGTTTTTAAATTGTGATTATGCCAGTACATCGTAAATCAAATCTATACAAACTATTTTTGTTTATGTCTATGATCATGTGACCTGAAAGAGAAATGGCGGGCTAGCACTGCATTATAAAAAAGAAAAAAAGACGTTGAATCTATGCATGTGAACAAGGGCTTTGGCAGCCCGAAACGCGTCTTGCCCTCGCTATTTTCAACCCCCTGCACATTAAACAGCTGTGTATCCAGTTTGTGGTCCGTCTCCTTATTGCCCGGAGGGTTCCGATGTTTAAGGGAACCAGTAGTGGCTGTTTTTGGAGTTTGCGCAGATATATATATATATATATATATATATATATATATATATATATATATATATATATATATATATATATATATATATATATGTGTGAGTATATACTCTTTCCATCGTTTGCTGCCCGGTCCTTGCAACTGAACGAAGGGCACGTCTGTGGGGATTCAGCTTGTCGGATTAAAAATCTTGTCTTCCACCTCATTACGACTCACAGAGGACGCTTGATGAAGGTTTTAGCGTTTATTTACTAAAGTGTTAGTACTACAGGCTGTTATATACGATAAGCTATATTCACCTAACTAGTGAATATAGCGTTAGGTGAATGTATGAGAGTGACAGTATTAATGTTTCGAACTAAAAAAAAAACACAGAAATTCAACAGGTTAGCAGAGCTAACTATAACTTGCCCCCCTGCCATGAACGGCTATGACCTCAAATATTACATCCCTCATGACTTGTTATATGACATCATTTATGTCATCACTGATTAGATCTCTAATGACATCATTGATGACATCACAGATTACCTCATCCAATGAGTGTGCTAGTTTATTTTATAGTTTACATAGTGGCGGGTAACTACCATGTGACTTTTCTACCTTATATTGTAAACCTGTGTCTAGCTAATGTGTGTGTTTACAAACAACATGTGCTTCTCATGAGAAGGGCCCTTTTTCCTTTCAATAATGCAGCGTATGGGTATGCCCCAGGGTTTCATTGCAACCACAGCCTTGCTTTATACCAGACCTACTGCTAGACTGCGATTAGACCGCCCCATTTGTATTATCGCGCGGGACACGCCAGGGCTGCCCCCTTTCCCCCTTATTATTTATTTTAGCCATGGACCCCTTGATCAGGCACTTCCAGGAAAAACATCTCCACAGAGGCTTGGTGTTCCGGACGGGCCCTTTGTTGGTCTCCCTATACGCCGACGACACGATTTTGTATGTTTATGACCCCCAGACCAATCTTGATCCCCTACTCAGAGAGATCCTGTGATTTGGCACTTTTTCGGGCCTGAAAATTAATTGGTGTAAATCAATCAGTTTCCCGCTCTCTGAGGGATTGGACCGATGTGCCACGGAGTTCCCGCTGGAGTGGTGTACTGATTCCGTGAAATATTTGGGAATTCACGTCCATCGGGATACTAAACAAATAGTGCGCCGAAACTACGGTACGGCGATTCCTCAGCCAGAGGCGCGCATCGACTCCTGGCTTAAACTTCCACTCTCTATAGCGGGACGCGTTGCCCTCATAAAAATGATAGTCCTTCCCAGATTTTTGTATTTGTTTCAGGACATTCCGATCCCCCTCACTAACAAATTTTTCAGCACTCTGCGGTCTTTACTGATTAAATTGGTCTGGGGTGATAAGACACCCAGAGTAAGATGGCAGATCATGACCCTCCCTTACGACCGGGGCGGGTATGGAGTGCCGGATTTGCGTCTGTATTATTTAACTGCGCAAGCCAGTTTTGCACACTCTTGGTACCACCCAGATGCTAGAATTACTTATCTCTGCCCCGAATCAGACACGGTTTTCCCCGATTTGTTGGCTTCGGTGATACCCACGGGGGTTCCCCGAGAGCCCAAAACTATTCAACCTGCTTACACTACCAGCTGGGCATGTCGGACGCTCAGTAAAATCACACAGGAGGACACTCTATACTCCTCTTCCCTCCCCGTCGTGAATGCCCCCTTTCTGCCCATTACCTCTGAAAAGCTAGTCCAATGGACTTGTGTTAAATTCGATTTCCACACTATGGGAGATCTCTTCCCTGATGGTCATATCTTTGACCCGGAAGGCATGCCCGTGCTTCGGCAGCAACGTTCATGGACAGGTTTATGTTGGCCTGGTTGCGTGTGGCGCTACGTGCCAAGTTCCCCGATTATCTGCTGGATCCGCCGTCCTTTTCCCCTCTCACATTGGTGATTACCAGCGACAAGGGGCTGCACCTCATTTCCCAGCTATATAAGGCCTGCTCCGAGTTGATGCCGTTAGACGACTCAAGAGTTCGATCCACATGGGAATCTGATCTGGGCATTTCCATAACAGATGAACAATGGTTGGCATGCTGCAAGGTCACTGGGACGGTATCGTTAAATAGCAAGCATAGACTGTTGCACTTTAAATGTCTCCGTAGACTGTATGCTACACCCGCTAGAACACATAGAATAGACCCCTCCAGACCGCACACATGCCAACGCTGTCAAACGCCACACGCAGACTTTGCACACTTAGCCTGGAGCTGCCCGTGAGTTCACGATTTTCTGGACAGAAGTCCATAGACTACTTAGTGTGATGATTCAAGTACCGCTGGAACCTCTCCCAGAGATTGCGTTGTTGGGATATGTGGTGCAGGTGCCATTGAAAGTCTGTAGGTTTGCCGCTATTGCCTTGCTCTTGGTCAAAAGGGAAGTGGCGATATCCTGGGGCGGTAGAAGGGCGCCGACGAGGAGGGGATGGATACAAAGTATGGCAACTTGCACAACACCTAGCGATCTGTATGCCTCCACTTGTCCTTATTCTTCCAGACCCAGGGACATTTGGGGTCCTCTACGTGCCTACCTTTTATGCCGCCGGTGCGTCACTTTTTGTGACACACCAGTGGCGTAAAAAATTCAGCATGTTGCGTCATATTTACAAAGTGACACATCTAGGTAGATGCGTCACTTTGTAAACCCCTGCGCCACATTATACCCATGCCAGGTATAATGTATGCAGGGTGGGCGTTCTGACGCAAGTAAGCCTCGTAAAAGTGATGCAGTGAAATCTATGAGATTTCACTGCGCCACTACGAGGACGCAAATGCATCAATATCTTACGCCTGCCTCACAGCAGGCATAAGACTGAAGCAAGCACATTGAAATGGGACTTGCCCACGTTAAATGACCCATTGCTGAAGATGTGTCACTTTTGTCACACACTCCAGCAATGCGTCATTTTTGCGCCTACAGATACGTCAGAAATACTGACGTATCTGTAACTCCTTGCGACATGATGCGTCATATTGTAAATATGACGCATCCAGCATGACGCAAGGAGGGCGCAATGAAAAGTGACGCATCGCTGTTTTCACGCAGCGATGCGTCACTTTACATAAATGAGACCCTGTGTGCATACCAGGTACTTACTTATGTACATGTGCTACTTTTGCTTCAGAAGATGGGCTATCTGTAAAGTTTTCTTCACAGTATGAAGGCTGCAGGTACTACAATCTTTAGCACCTTCCAGACCTTGGTTATTTTAAACAAATATTGTCTTTTTTTTAAACAAGTTTTTCATAAAGTTTACACTGTTCTTACTAGATACCTTTTTTAATATACTGTGATGTATTCCTCATGACAGTTTCATTGTCTGCAAACAGTGTGGTGAAGAGTAAACTCTCTCCATAGAGTGAACACTGTTTACAGTACCCATTTTTCTACTCATATCAACTATATTTCTCAGGGTTGGTTCAGTGACTGTGAGGGGTTTGATACAGATAGAAGCTGTCTATAGTAGGTTATACATTTTTGGAAGGGATGCTTAGTATCTCGAGGGGCTTGGCTTTCCCTGATCACTTGTACACAGATTGAACACCATGTGCAATAAGGGTTACCCATATATCTGTGATTGATTGTTAATGTGAACTAGACTATCCGTGAAGTGTATAGTATAGGGTCAATGTTGCATATAACCCATGCCTGCTCCACCCAAGGGAGTTGTATCTGTGAAGTCATTAATGATGCTTCATATTATTCTGAGCTATTTTGTACTGACTTTCTGGCCTCTAATGCCATACTAGTTTATGGAGCAATGTGTGTAAAACAACTTGAATGATGTCATCAGTAATGTCATCAATGATATAATTTGAGATGTGATGAGTGATGTCATAAATGATGTAAAAGAACATGTCATGAGTGATGTAATATGTGAGGTCGGACCTAAGCAGTGTATTGGGGTAGCACAAATTATAGTTAGCTCTGCTAAATATAACTGGTGAATTTCTGTGTTTTTTTAGTTCAAAACATTAATATTGTCTGACATATTCATCTAGCCATAATGTTACTTTAATCTTTCAACGTAAATTAATATTTTATTACTATACATATAGCCTACCCTCTGCCCGCATGGCCATGGGGTTGGCTGTGCAACCCCCTCCCCGAGCCTTATCCTGGGGCAATACTAATAAAAAAGGGAAGGGGGCTGTGGGACCCCACCTCCCCAAGCCTCATTAGGCTGTGGGATCCCATCCCCAGGGCCTTGTGTATTTTAAAGAGGAGGGGGCCACATGGCTCCCCTTCCTGAGCCCTATTAAACTCTAGGTACCCCACCCTCCAAGGCTGTATTTGTTTTTAAGGAGAGGGGAGTCACGTGGACCCCTTCCCCAAGCCTTAAAAAGCCCTGGGGATTCCATTCCCCAGGGCTGTGTATTTATTAAAGGGAAGGGGTTCCGTGCAGCACCCTTCCAGGAGGCCCATTAGCCCCTGGAGGTCCCCATCACCCAGGCCCCTATTTTTAGCTGTCTAATGCACTAATGGGGGCCACTTTTATTTTGGTGCACAGGCCAATTTTCTGTCCCATTCTGATCCTGTCTTCTTGGGATCTTGTAGTCCACACCAACCCAGAAGGCAGTGATATGGTGGGCTGAACCGGACTGTACTGTAGGGCAATCTGGCAATGCCCCAAGGGCTGGTCTCACAGATCAGTGTATGGGTTGGTTTTTCGCTGTTTGTGGGCCTATGTTATGGCATGGTGGGTCAGTTTTCACTCTTGATTTCTCTGATATTACCGCAAATATTGCCTGCAGCAAGAACAAATTCATGCAGTCTCCGATATCTTGAAAACCAATAAGACTGTGTGCCTTTACAGGTAATGTCGGGTCAATTTTAATTTGGTGCCCGGGTATATTTTCTGTTCCAGTTTGACTCGTCAAAAGTTGAAAAACCATGGGGTTATAGGATACATTTGAGTGGATGAATTAAGCCCATTCCTTAACCCACTTAATCTACATCTTAAAATTTCTCTTTGAGGCCAACTCTCAGCCATACATACAAGGATGGCTCCTATTTTAATATCCGCAGCTACAGTGCTTAATTTGAGCTGGTCAACACCGGTGCTTTTCATGAGCATCAGTTAAGGGCACATTATCGCCACATTTCTGGCACTTATCTTCGGCAAATTGGCGATTTTCCTATCGCACAATCATCAAGGCGTCGCTAACATGCATTAGCGCATGTTAGCTGCCGTTTTTGTAACGCTTCTCATGTTAGCGATATACATCGCTAATGAGATGCAAATTAGGCTTTCCTATGAAAAAAATCACAAACACGACTTGGCGGTATTTACAACATGGCCCCGGAACTGCGGAGCGATAAAAAAAGCAGCGGTTAACGCCGGATTTTTACACCTGGTAAAAACTTGACTTAAGCATGTTTTGTATGGGAGCTGGATTGTCTGGTTAATTCCACACTCCCCTATTAACAAGCTTTTCATTAGCACTGTGAAATCATTGCTGGATTTCACACGCTAATGATGTTTATCGCAGTCTATCGCTGGATTGTACATCGCCTGTTAGCAAAGCGTTGCTAATATGCCGCTAACACGGCAATGTAATTCAGCGATAGAGGGCGATAATGAAAAACACGCTAAGCGCGATTTGCAATATTTTTTGCATGTTCTTGGTAATATGCCCCTAAGTGACTTGTCAAGAATCACATGATGTTGAGCTGAGGCTGAGACTCATCCTCTCTCCACTTCTGTGGTTAGCAGTTGGTTCTGTCTTAGACGGCGCTAACAGGAGGAATGTGCTGGTGCAAGCTGCCTCCTGACAAGAGCCCCGGCACTTATTTGTTTACAAATTAACCACTGCGCAGCTATGTTCACTTATGTTTGAGTAGTTAGCGCTTCTTTGAAACCTTGACAGGGAAAAAAGGATTGAGCGCCGAACGTGAATCAGAGTTAAATATAGACGCAAGTGTGTAAATACTGTCCTCTAGTGGCCAAATAAGGTTTTTGCACTGTTAACCTTCAGATGGTTCTTGCTCCTAACGTTGGAACAGTCATAGCTCATAGCCAATCCTTTGCAGGCTGGAAGTTCAGTTCATGCTTGTTTTCAGTCAAAAGAAAATTACCCTTTCCTGCTGGGATCTTTCAAATATTCATCAAATACAATGCAAGTCAAAGGAAAAATCAAGTGAGAGCAGCATGACGCTGTCAAAGGACACTGAAAACTTTGACAGCTATGAACTTGTCAGAATGGGCAAGTGGAAGTGGGAGGCACCTCTAATTTCCATACAGCGTGAAATCACAGGAAATGACATCACAAGAGACGCCATCAATTGGCTATTGTTGAGGGGCAAAGAAGAAACTTTCGTGGTGCAGCTATCAGTAAACCAATAAAAGCTTAATTGTTAGCAGTAAGGACCTAGATTTAACATTTCTATTACGTGGAAATACACTATACTAGTCACACTGGATGGAAGGTTTGACCTCGTGCTCTCCAAAAAGTATATCTTTAATCAAATGTCAACAATTTGTTTTCAGATTAGTGCTTTAGGTATGTATGCATGTATGTAGTATTTATGTATAGTGCAAATCTAGCCAAAAGGCTGCCAAGCGCTTTATAGGGTCAAAGACACAGTCAACATGGGATAGGAGGAGTACATGGTTTGTGGACTGAAACTACATAATGATGTTGTTGTTTTTTTTTCGAAGAGTTGAGTTTTCAGCTTTTCCCTAAATTGGAGCTGAGTTCAGGCTGTCCAGATCAGATGTATATGCGGATATCATTCCAGATCCTTGTTTCACAGATGGGAAAGGCCTTTTGGTACCCGAAGGTGTCCCTGCTACAGGTATGTGGCGAGCCACTGGATATGGCGAGCTTGTCATTAAAGTAGGCAGGGGAGTCAGTTGCGTGTATGTCATATTTATTTACTGCAAATCTCGCCAAAAGGCAACACAGTACTGTAGAGGGTCAATAACAAGGCTTTGTAGATGAAGCAGCTGGGTTTAAAGATGGTGTGAGCTGGCAAGGAGAACCCGTGGAGTTTCATCGCAGTGGAATGATGTAATCATATTTCTTCATGCCCTAGTGTGGTGTGCTGTAGCATGCAGAGTGCCCATCAGGGTGACCAGTGTGTATTACATTTCCCCAATGGTTTCCCAGATACACAGTGCAAGATAAGTTATGTGCAAGGCAGATATGAAAGCAAGTAAAACGGTAGAAAATAAATTGACTTCTATGAAGGGCATAACCCTAGTCACTGTAAAACATTAGAAACTACCAGAATACAATCATACATTGGCTAGAAGGGTTTAATGTCATGTGCCATGAGCCATGGCTACAACACTCCATCAATGTCTTCTGAAACCATTAAATGTGCTGATACTAGTTATTAGTATACGCCTACAGGGTTCCAGAGTGTGCCTCCTTTTGTAAACTGGCATGATGCAAATTCAGTTAATAGTTTTGAGATACATCTCCTTTCACCACAGAACACCTGGAAAACACATATTCACATTCAATTAAGTAATGCTGCGAGCGTGGCTCACTAACTGGCCCATTTTCATTTTCTTGTAGCCCTGAGAGGATTAAGGGATGGAGCCCCCTATCTTTGGGTCTCACACCACTGAACCATGACTACGAAGCACAGGAGAGAGGGGCTATCCACAAGGCTTTGCAATGGCTATGAGGTGTAGGGCAGCGGTCTCCTCTTCTCTAGGCCTCTCAACCATGGTTTAGTCCTGTGACTCCCAGGAGAAGGGACCCACAATATAGGAGTCCTCTTCCATGGGCCTCGCAACAAAGGTGTAGCACTTCAGGGTCAGTGGAAGGCTGTTCCATCACCTAGACAACCCCACCTTGATCCAGAGATGAGAGGCCATGGGGAATGTGGTGTATTTCTAGTGTGTAATAACAAAAGAGAGAGTAAGGGATTTTCCACAAAGGTGGAGGGAGGTACTCCTGGTCCCTTGGACCCTAATCTAAATATACAATTGAAGGAGTATCACCATTGGACCAAGTCAATGGTCCCAAATGAGATGTAGGGATCTAGTGCAGCAAGGCCCGTGGGAGGTCCCACTGCCCCGGGCCTCACATCCATGGCCTGATGCTGCCAGGCCCAGGGGAGGAGAGTCGCCCCCCTCCCTGGATTTCAGAGCCATGGTCCCGAGCCATCACAGCCAAGGCCAAGTAGGGTGTCCAATTTTTTATTATCACTTCACAGGGCGACTTGTGCCTTTGGAGACAGACTGCATATGCATCAGAAGTGTTTTGGGGAGCAGAGGAACTAGGAGTAAAAAAGCAGATTTTTTGGGCTTCATTCTAAATACTCCCCCATCCTCCCCCCCCTCCCCCCGCCCCCAAAGCAGCCCATGTTAAAAGATAACTCAGCTGGATATTGAGTTTATAGAGTGCTATTACTCTTCATACTATATATGAGTTCTAATCCCTTTACCACCTCCTGGATTAAGCCTTACCTTCTCGCTATTGCAATTTTTGAGCGACAAGATTGTGAAATGAACTCTGGTATCCAAATAGAATGAAATAGTCTTTAGCTTTGATACAACAGTGGAAAATTAGAGGTGGGCAAGCCACTGAAAGCCCATGCCATGCTCGAGCCAGATGCCTAGCTATGGCTCAGCTTGAGATCCTTCTGAGCTCTCAAGCCCCAAAACGTGATGAGCTTTCATATGGCTGCTGCCTGCCACTCAGGCTTTCACCTCATGTGTAACAAAATAAAGACAAAGCCTTGATGATACATCTTTGATGTAACACGGACACGAGAGAAACAGGCACTCAGCTATTGGCAAACTGCACAGTGTAAATCAAGAAATCTCAGCTTCCCTGCTTGATGAAATTGTGTGAACCTGGTCAAATATTATATTTCACCAAGACTCCTTTTTCTTCATTATCACGTTTAAGAGAGCCTTCAACATGTGCATTTAGGTTGTGTGAACGTCTTGTTTTTTGTTTAATAAACTGAAATGTAGCTCTGTCTGCAATTTAAATCTACACCACATATATAAGGTACACATGACAGCTGGCTTGCCCTTTAGTTTAGTAATAGCATTGTTGGGAAGGCGGGGTATAGGGATGCTTTTAATAAATACTTCTCAATGCAGTGATATAATCTGAGGTACTGAATGGCATCCACATGTTAAAGAATGCCCTTTTTTAAACTCTAAACCAACTTCATAGTTTAACATGATGTTTGTTGTATGACTTGAATGCCAAATATTTTCAGGGGCTCTGCTCAAGCACAGGATCTTGGAGCAAAACCATGCTCTTGCCTCGGCTGGTGCTCGGCTTTCCCTGTTCATTTGTTGGCTCATCCACCTCTATGGTAAATGTCTATATCTACCACACATACTATCCAGTAAGTACCCACTGCCACACATACTATCCAGTAAGTACCCAGTGCCACAGGACCTGGTCCAGAGGGTACATTTTAGCTACTGAACTAGGATATCTGACATCTAATCTCAACCTTATGATGGGAGTAAGAAAAGTATTCTAAAGCTTGGCAGGGTCCATAACAAAGATGCAATTCCCTGGGAGGGGCAGACAATTCACCTTATCATTGAAATTACTGTTATCCCAATTGGGGTCTAATGGACTAGTTGGAAATTTGGAACCAGGAGACACTGTTTTTCATCCCGGACTCCCTATTGGCCAAATTGTGTGCTGTTGGGCAATCACTTTTCTAAAATTATTGTTATGCTGCTACCTTTTTGACAAGATTGGGATTATTTTTATTCTGTGTAAAAACTGCTAGTCAGCTTGATTTGAAACACTGACTAAATATTACCTGGGAGGAAAGAGGTGCCTAGTTACATCACGTGGTATAGTCACCTAAATGCAGAACAGTTGGAAATATATAGCCTTTTCACCAAGCAGAAATGCATTACAGTCCTTGGTCTACTCATTTAACCAACTGCTTGGTCCTTGGCAAATAATACTCTCCCTGCGCCTCGTCCACTGAACTGACAATATGGCAGCACTTTGAAACAGGCTTCATGTAAAAAATAGGCACAAAGGGAGTACTCCTTAAAAAGGTCATGAGCAAGGTTAGCGATGGGGAGAGAATTTCGAATTAGGCCCCAGCTGCTGATTGTGGAACTTGGGAACCTCGGCTCAACTGATCAATGACAAAATATCGGAACCAAAAATATTGTGTGAACAGAATATTGTGTCAAAAATATAGAGGACCAAAATATCAACAAGATAAGTGCAAATAGGAAATTTAGATTTACTATTCCTAACTCCACATCTACGTATCATGGAGATATAAATATATACGTAGATGAAACACGTTGGGACTGGCAAGAAAATAAAGCCGCTGTAAGCTTTTGAAAAAACATACGAGTGGGTGCGTTCTTATTTCACCAGTCCTTGTGACTGGACTTTGTGTGTGTGTGTGTGTGTATATATATATATATATATATATATATATATATATATATATATATATATATATATATATATACACACACACACACACAAAGTGTGTATATATATGTATATATATAGGTGTGTATATACATATGTATATATATATGTTCATCAATGTGTCGCCACTTCAAAGACGCACTCCACAGCAGATCTAGTCATAGCAAAAGGCATTTTTAATTCTGAGTTCTTTGTTTGCCTTGCGCGTTTCGGAGCACAGATCCTTGATCACAAGCTGCCAGGGTGCACGCAGACATACTGAAAGGCACAACTTCTCATCACATTTCGTGTGACCTTTAGTAGGTTTCACAGGTGAGTTAACTGGTGTTCATGCTGGGATATGTAGTCCCTTTCAGACAGTGTTCGATCTCTTGTAGACTCTGCGCTGCAACACTGAAATGTTGGCACCTCCCTGCACCAAAGTGCAAACGCGCCCTGTGGCGCGTTTTAAGTTGGGGGATTAATTCCCCTTCAATCCTGAGGGTACCTGGGAACCAACTAGTCCACCAGGTACCTCTTGTAAATGCCACAGGGCTGCATTGCAGAATGGTGCTCCGAGGCCACACCCCTTTTTACACCACTCTGCAACCGCAGCTTCTGGTGCACTACTGGTGGGGCGATTAGGTCCTCTTGTGCCCGGAGGACCTCAAGACACAAGTGGACTTCATCCTCTGAGAAGCAGTGCGCCAGAAGCCGCGTTTGCAGTGTGGTGTTAAAAGGGGCGTGGCCTCAGAACACCTCTCTGAAATGCAGGTCTGTGGCGCTTACTGGATGTACCTGGTGGACTACTTGGCCACCTCTTACAAAACCATTGAATTCCACAGTTATAGTTAGTTCAGCTAACTATAACTCGCCCACCCTCAATGCATTGCTCATGATGTCACATATTACATCATTCATGACATGGTCAGTGACATCACGGAAGTCATCTCAAATGAAATCACTGATGACATCATCCACGTGAAAATCTGATGCACCTCCTCACACTCTAATATAACCTTTGATACACCCACTCTAAAATACAGACTACCATTTTCTAAATCATTGACACACCAATACCAGTTACTACATAGGCACTCACTGATTCCTAGGTCTACACACACATCCACTCATTCATTCATACAATCACTCATACATGCAGTCACTCGTCAATACAACTCTATCATATGCACTCATACACTGCCACTCATCCATGCAGTTACTCACACACCTAGTCAGTCATGCTAAGAATCAATCACACTCCCATTTACTCACATATACAATTATACACACACCACCTCACTTATTCATACAGATACTAATGCATACTTACTCGTTTATATAATCAGTGATACAAGTACACACTCATCCATACAGCCAGTCTCACAATCACTGACTATCATGTAGTCATTTATATACTTCAACTCTCACATACACTGCCTTTTACATATGTAGTTACTTGGACATGTACCACTGAGACAGCCATTCACTCACCAACACAACCATACACACACTCATGCACCCATACAGCTGTTTGAATATCCAGTCTTGAACCCATACACCCAGTAAATCAACCACTCACACATCTATACACAGACACACACCTCCCACCCACCCACCCATACACACACTCAATCTCCCCAAACAATACTCAGAAAACCAATCAATAACCTATATAGACACTCATGTAGCTACTGACCAACCCATGCACCAGCTTAGACAACAACAGACAGACTGATACAGACATTCACACAGTTTAGTCACTAACCCATGCATTCAATAAGACACATTTAATCACACACTTATACAGTGAGTCAGGCACCTACTAAATCCTCTATAACTTTAAGTCAAATTAAAGCATACCAAAGGATGTTTATGCCTTAAACTGCGGCAAGACGTATATCATCAAAAACGTCCCCAAAAAAAGACAGACAAAAATAAATCGGAACGAAAAGCAACATCCGGTGCAATTGCATGTTGCAATAAATTCACACCTGTCAGTATTTCTAAGTTAGAAAAAGTTTCCAAAATGATGTCAAAGCTAATGAGCAGGTTGATGGCGCCGTCAAAATTAACAGAAAACCGGCTTCGGCGCTCTTATTTGAGCGCATACTTTCAAGTCACAGATTGACCCCCTTGCAAGTATTGAAAGGTAGAGAATCCACATGGCAGCCATCTTATAATGTACACATGGATAATAGTGAGGGCATAGGAGATATGTTCTCACACAGCCACACATCAGACTGATCTTTTGACAGTCATAGAAGTAAAGAGACTTGATTGTAACAAAGCCAAAGTGCTTCACTGAGAGTCCAGAAAAAGCATCTAGAGGAGACTATTCATTGAATGTTTATTCCAAATAGCTTCATGAATATGTTGACCCGATGGATTCAAGGGATTATTGCTATGTGTGTATACAGTGCCTGCCTCATTTGCTGAGGGTATTACTTATCATCATCTCCCCCTGACATATGGAGTTACCTGTAGTTTATTGTTGAGCTTATTCTATGGAAAGGGTCATCTTCAATATTGTTACTCAAATTATGACTTAGTCTTTTCAGAAGGTCCTGTGTTGAAGCATCTGAATCGTCAGCCTGATGCTAAAACTTCAGAGATGGTTGGACATTTCTTCAGACCTACCATGACATTAGACAGTACTTATGCGCATAGACATAATTAAACTTGTTCTTTAGCAGGTAAAGAGAAGAAATTCATAGATTCCGTAGAAGACAGACAAAGAGGTATATTGGCTAGAGCAGCAAATCATTAGAATTTACCCAATGGGCCAAAGAGGAAAATGACACAGACTAGTGGGAAATCTAGCACCAATGGCTCAAGATTGACAGCACAAAGGGAAACTCTGCCTGTTTATCAGAAAATCCAAACAGACACAAATTATGTGGGATACAGTGAATGTGATCATACTTGCGAAGTTCGTGGGGATTGGAGATTGTATTTGTATGGAGAGGATCCTGTTATTCCTGGAGTTTATTATATTTGTGGGAAACATGCATATTACAGGTTACCTAAGAGAAGGTATGGACCATGTTATACGGGGATAGCTTTTCAAAAAATCAATCATGTGAGACATCTTGATGACCCAACAGAGGGAAAACATTTGAGAACTAAGAGAGGTGCCTGTGCTAGTGAAATTTTAGGAGTCATCTTTGGTGCTATAATTCTACCAGGTATCTGGTCGTGTAGGATTGCAGCATCTGGACAGAGGTAAGTCCTTAACACAACATTATGCATGCGCTCATATAGGATGAGTGCTGGTTGGGTACTCTTATTTTGTTTTATTCGTCATAGGACGTGACAGGGCTCACTGGCTAATTTGTCTGGTTGAAGCTGCTGTTCGAAATACAGGGAAGCGGACGCCGTTTTCCCATGTCTGTAAGTTTTAACATATAGTCCCCCTTTTGTTTCTTTTAATATTGGGACACCTTTTAGTAAGGGTGTCCCTTGACATGTTTTGCGATCTAAATTTTGACTTAGCATTATTGTATTGGGATTCCTTATGGCTGGACCCTCAAATAGGTTGTATATGTATAACCACATTTTGGGTTTAACTTTCTTAAATATTTATCATGTATTGGTTTGTGGGTTACTTATCGATCTGAGATTATGTATTATTTTCAATATCTAATGTGTTCTTTTTGAAACAATATTGTTTTCCTATCAACAGTGGTTAATCTTACACTTATGACCATTGGGGGCTCAAAGTGTCACTAGCGAGAATGGTTTATTTGACCCTTGTGCTGTAAAGGGATTAGCGGCCACTTTACCACTATAGTGACGCTTTAGACTAGGAATTGTGTTCGTAATTGGTCCTAATATTCAGATTTTTAATTTATATTTGTATTCTACCAACAGCTTAAAATTGGAAATTAAAAACAGTGCAATTTTGGGGTTCCCATTTCTGGATCCCGTGATTTTGGAATTTGACTTTTTCAGAAACAGGTGAGACAGTGTGTGGCTGTGGCATGGACACCACAGGATGATCGGTATAGGTGTCTGAAGGTTATTCGTAGTTAGTAATGCTATTGTATAACTACCTTTATACATAGGAAGATTCTCCGCTGGTGCTCTCATATGGTCGCCTTTCCCAGACCAGAGAAAGTGTAGTATATGCTCCGGTTCTCCTGAATTTAACTGTTTGTGTACTGGCGCTAAGGTGAGATGATAGGTATATCTTGTGTAAATTTGGGGTCATTTTTGATGCTTGCATGTTTTAGCAGCGTCGAGGGGTCGCTCCCAGTGTCCCTCCAGACATCTGGTATCCCAGCGTTTCTTGCCCTCTAACTGTTTGCGTTGCTCTGTGCTTGTGCTCACTTTATTGATTGCATTGGCGCTCTGTGGCTGTGCTCGCTCGCTGCCTGTTATCTGATTGCATTGGCGCTCTGTATTTGTGCTTATTTTACTGATTGCATTGGCGCACTGTGCTCATTTTACTGATTGCTTTGGCGCTCTGTGTCTGTACTTCATTCGCTGCCTATTAATTTCAGTCCGCCTGCTCGTGGTGTCATTGTGTCCGCTTCCCTAGCCTTACCAGCGCGTTTACCTGTAGCGATCCGCTGTGCCTCCCCCCTCCGACTCCATTTTGTTTGTTGTTCTCGTCGTCCTCGTGTGCCCGCCCCGCCTCCCAGCTGAGACGCCCTCCCACTATCATCAAATACCTCTTCTCCCCCTACAAGCGCCGTGACTCGCTCCTTCCTCACGGGCTGAGGGGTCGCTCCCAGTGTCCCTCCAGACATCTGGTATCCCAGCGTTTCTTGCCCTCTAACTGTTTGCGTTGCTCTGTGCTTGTGCTCACTTTATTGATTGCATTGGCGCTCTGTGGCTGTGCTCGCTCGCTGCCTGTTATCTGATTGCATTGGCGCTCTGTATTTGTGCTTATTTTACTGATTGCATTGGCGCACTGTGCTCATTTTACTGATTGCTTTGGCGCTCTGTGTCTGTACTTCATTCGCTGCCTTTTAATTTCAGTCCGCCTGCTCGTGGTGTCATTGTGTCCGCTTCCCTAGCCTTACCAGCGCGTTTACCTGTAGCGATCCGCTGTGCCTCCCCCCTCCGACTCCATTTTGTTTGTTGTTCTCGTCGTCCTCGTGTGCCCGCCCCGCCTCCCAGCTGAGACGCCCTCCCACTATCATCAAATACCTCTTCTCCCCCTACAAGCGCCGTGACTCGCTCCTTCCTCACGGGCTGAGGGGTCGCTCCCAGTGTCCCTCCAGACATCTGGTATCCCAGCGTTTCTTGCCCTCTAACTGTTTGCGTTGCTCTGTGCTTGTGCTCACTTTATTGATTGCATTGGCGCTCTGTGGCTGTGCTCGCTCGCTGCCTGTTATCTGATTGCATTGGCGCTCTGTATTTGTGCTTATTTTACTGATTGCATTGGCGCACTGTGCTCATTTTACTGATTGCTTTGGCGCTCTGTGTCTGTACTTCATTCGCTGCCTTTTAATTTCAGTCCGCCTGCTCGTGGTGTCATTGTGTCCGCTTCCCTAGCCTTACCAGCGCGTTTACCTGTAGCGATCCGCTGTGCCTCCCCCCTCCGACTCCATTTTGTTTGTTGTTCTCGTCGTCCTCGTGTGCCCGCCCCGCCTCCCAGCTGAGACGCCCTCGCCCCTCCCCTTCCACCATCCATATATGACAGCTGTTCCCGCGCGCAGCGATCACGCGCAGCGACCGCGCCCAATCCGCGCCGAAGGTGCGCCAAAGGTAAGCCCGTCTACGCCCGTCCGCGCCTGGACCGCGCCCAGCGCCAGACCCCCTGCCCCTCGCACTGGCCAGCCCCCCCGCATTACCTACGATACCGCCACCCTCCTAACCCTTAACCCCGGTCGCGCCCCCAACTGCGTCCAAGCCGCTCCTGGACGCACCCATGGACCGTTCTCCTGCCTCTCCTGCAAATTTAGCGGCACCAACAACATCTCCGCTACGACCACACCACAGATTCCCGACCCCAACCACCTACAATGCATCCTGCTCAACACCCGCTCGGTCCACAGACACGCCATCGACCTATGGAACCTACTAGACACCATCTCTCCAGACATCGCCTTCCTAACGGAAACATGGATGAACGCCTCCTCCGCCCCTGACATCGCCATCGCTATCCCTGATGACTATAAGATCACACGCAAGGACCGCACCGACCATACAGGAGGAGGAATCGCTATCGTCCATAAGAATTCCATCCGCATCTCTACCAGCTCCGACGCCAACCTCGCTAACTCCGAACACCTCCACTTCCAGATCCACATCGACCCCAAGACAACTCTCAGAGGCACTCTCCTCTACAGACCACCAGGACCCCGCGCAAAATTCAGTGAAGACATCACGGACTTCATCACCCCTCACGCGCTCCCCTCCAAAGACTACATCCTTCTGGGAGACCTCAACTTCCACCTTGAAAAGATCAACGACCGCAACACCGCCACCCTCTTAGACAACCTCGCCAACCTCGGACTTAAACAACTGGTCACTTCCCCCACCCACATCGCAGGTCACACACTCGACCCCATTTTCACCTCCAGCAACCATGTCTCCTTCAGCCACACTACGGATCTCATCTGGACTGACCACAGCTGCGTTCACTTCACCTACAACAAGCCGAAACCCATCATCCACCTCCAACCAACTCTGCAAAGAAACTGGAACAAAATCACCACGGATCAGATCTCCACATCGCTCCTTCAAACCTCCCCAGCCCTCTCTTCTAACGCCAACGAAGCCGCCTCCAACCTCACCCTTTGGCTATCCAACACCGCCAACACCTTAGCACCACTGAAAAAACGTCAACACAAACTTGGCAACAAGAAGGCCTCATGGTTCAACGATGATCTCAAGAAGTCCAAGAAACTCTGCCGCTCCCTTGAAAAGGCCTGGAAAAAAGACCCATCCACCAGCAACAAGGACGCCTTCAAAAGCGCCACCCGTACATACCACCAACTGATCCGAAAAGCCAAGAAAACAGCATTCAAGGATCGACTCGACAACAACGCCCACAACAGCAAGGAACTCTTCAACATCGTCAAGGAATTTTCCAACCCCTCGGCCAACTCCAACGACATCACCCCCTCTCAAACCCTCTGCGACTCCCTAGCCTCTTTTTTCCACAACAAGATTGCTGACATCCACAACAGCTTTGACAACCAACCCGGAAGCCAACCCACCCTACCATCTGCTGACCATCTTCCCCCCGTAAACACCCTTAACGCCTGGAACCCAATCTCCACGGAGGACACCATCCGCCTGATGAACTCCATCCACTCAGGATCCCCCACAGACCCATGCCCTCACCACATCTTCAACAAAGCAGACTCTGTCATAGCTCCGCACCTCCGAGACGTCATCAACTGCTCCCTCAACTCCGCCACCTTCCCGGAAGACTGGAAACACGCTGAACTCACCGCCCTTCTGAAAAAACCAACAGCAGACCCCACCGAACTCAAAAACTACCGCCCCATCTCGCTTCTTCCATTCCCGGCCAAAGTCATCGAAAAAGCCGTCAACAACCAGCTCGCCACCTTCCTCGAAGCCAACAAATCACTCGACCCCTCACAATCTGGCTTCCGAGCCAAACACAGCACTGAGACCGCCCTCATCGCAGCAACAGACGACATTCGAACTCTACTGGACAATGGAGACACAGTCGCCCTCATCCTCCTCGACCTCTCTGCAGCCTTCGACACAGTCTGCCACAGCACCCTTTTACAACGCCTCAGAAACATCGGAATTCAAGGAAAGGCACTGGAATGGATCACCTCGTTCCTCACAGGAAGAACCCAGAGAGTCCGCCTCCCACCATTCAAGTCCGAAGCCTCTGAAATCATCTGCGGCGTACCTCAAGGATCCTCACTCAGTCCCACCCTTTTCAACGTATACATGAGCCCCCTCGCGACCATCGCCCGCCAACACAACCTCAACATCATCTCTTACGCGGATGACACTCAACTAATCCTTTCTCTCACCAAGGACCCCAGCACTGCCAAAACTAACTTACACGAAGGAATGAAAGAAGTCGCCGAATGGATGAAACAAAGCCGTCTGAAACTGAACTCAGACAAAACAGAAGTGCTCATCTTAGGTTCATCCCCCTCTGCATGGGACGACTCCTGGTGGCCGGAAGCCCTCGGAAAAGCACCCATCCCGACAGACCACGCACGGAACCTTGGCGTCATCCTGGATTCTTCACTCTCAATGAACAGACAAGTCAACGCCGTATCCTCTTCCTGCTTTAACATTCTTCGCATGCTCAGAAAAACATTTCGCTGGATCCCCTCCGAGACAAGGAAAACAGTCACCCACGCTCTAGTCACGAGCCGACTGGACTACGGAAACACCCTCTACGCAGGTACCACCGCTAAACTCCAGAAGAAACTACAACGAATCCAAAACGCCTCAGCCAGGCTCATATTAGACATCCCACGAAACGAACACATCTCTGGTCACCTTAAAGACCTCCACTGGCTACCCGTCAATAAGAGGATCACTTTCCGACTGCTTACCCACGCACACAAATCACTCTACGACATCGGTCCAGATTGCCTCAACTCTCGACTGTCCTTCTACACCCCCTCCCGCCAACTTCGCTCTTCCAGCCAAGCCTTCGCCACTGTACCTCGCATCAACAAGACCACCATGGGAGGCAGATCCTTTTCATACTTGGCTGCCAAAACATGGAACTCACTCCCCGCCTACCTTCGCCTCACCCAGAATCACCTAGCGTTCAGAAAGCAGCTTAAAACGTGGATATTTGACAAATAATCCTCCTCCCCTTCCTAAGCGCCTTGAAACCCTCTGGGTATGTAGTGCGCTATACAAATTTTATGACTTGACTTGACTTGACTATCTCTTCTCACACTAATTATCAAGTCTTTACCAACTTGGGAGATACTATGCATACCCATTATTATCAGATTGAGTGTGATAAGACTTATGAGATAATAATTTTCTCACATAATTAATTTTGAATTGGGCTGTATATATACTGCTGACAGGTACTTGTTATATGTGCCATTTTTTCTAGAATAAAGAGAGCTATGGCACCGTCTACACTAGACATTCATAAAATTATTATTGAACAGAGTTTATTATATTTAAGGTGAGATACTAACACTATACGTGCTTACCGGTATGACGAACCTCTGCCACTTGGGCGGGTGTTCCACCTATGAAATTCTAGCAGATTATTTCATTCTATTCAGTTCTGGCGGTTGGCCTGTGTGTTTTTTGATTTGCCTGGATTGCATGCACAGGATGATCCCTATTGGTGACGTCATAATTTGATGAAAATTTGGATTCTTCTTCAGGATGCATGTGTCCTGCTGCGCTTTGAACAAGGTGAGATAGTTTCTCACACCACTGGGCTCTTTTGTTACGGTAATTAGTGTGTTTTGTGGTATTTCTTTTGTAGGTCTTTTTATCACTAAGATTTATCTCTTTAGTATTTCCCCTTTTTGCCTTCGTCCTTCTTTCTCCTTCTTTTTACTTATATTTTTTCTTTTGCATTTCATTATCTGTTGTTTCTTTTTTTCCCACCAGGCATACTGATATGTGCCTATTTCTGTCCATGGATTATTGTATATTTAAGTGTACAAATTCTGGCCAACTTTGGCCGATGTATTTTAAGTGATACTTATTTAAGGAAATATCTCATGTGGGTATTTGTAGTTTGTTATTTTGTTGGTTTGACATATTTTATGTATTTTAAATGTTTTGTCTGATTGTGTTTCTTTTGGATCATCACATATGTATTTTGTTTAGTTCTGTCACAATGTAGTATTCTTTAGTGAGTATTATACATGTATATGTATTTATACGTCTTATATGTATATTTAAGTCATGTATGTTATGATTACAGCCCTGACGAATTTCCCGAGGCACTAGGGGAACTAAACGCGTTGGTTGTGCCAGTTTTCTATGACAAAACAAGACTAATAAAGAGAAGAATTTTGGAATATACACGGTTTCTGACTGACTTCAATCAGAGTGCGCCTCCTTTTCCTGTGGACATGTAAGTCTTTCTAATCTATTGAAGGCAGACTACTGTCAGTAAGAAATGGCATTTGAAGGGCATCTGTAGACCTAAACTCCCCTACATGAGAAGGTGTAGGTAAGCTCAACATTACAAGCAAAACAATCAATATTAATATCACCAACAACAAATACTCCTGCACACAAGCATCTAAGTATACCAATATTAGTATTAGGCTCCATGATTTTTCTGAGTTCACACAGTTTAGGTGGTAGGTAGCATTACAGTCTTCTTGGTAGGTGTCCACCTGCATAAACAGTAAACAAAGTTCAAGTGTCTTTTCAGCAAAGTATGTACAAAGACTCTTTGTGAGACTTCCTTAACCCTACTGTGTGTTCTTCTATATGACAACCTTATGCTGCTTCAGCCTCAGTACTCTACTTAGTAGTCTGGGCAAAATCTATTAAGTTCTTTTTAAATAAATGCACAGCTCAAATTCACTAATGATCACATCCATGATTTACTCAATCTGTTTAGTGGCAATGCGATTTCATAGTTCACTTTAGCCGATAAGTTCGATTCAAGGAGGCTCAGTTAAATGTGCATTGTTATAGCACAATGTCCAAAATGCTCTCTTCCAATCATTTACAGCAAGGTATGTCCATTCAGGTGAGGAGTACCTCCAACAGGGAACTGAAGCTCTCTTTGGTCTCCTCAATGCTGGCCCTTCCTCATTATTGTCACTTAATATCTTCTGAGATAGTGTATGGTACATATACTTCTGGCAAACTGCTTCTCCCTCTCTCCTGTCTTTTTGGCCAGCCGGTCTCTAGGTACAACCCGAGTTACTGCTGCAGTAGGCCCTTCGCCAGGGTCTGAATATGGCCCAGTTAACACTGTAGGATAAGACCCTTTGGTACCGACTTCAACTGTTGACTCTCTCCAACCACTCTCAGGCTGAACAAGTGCTGTCCTAGCTTTTTGCTGGTCTCAAACAGCTTGACTATCCTGCTCCCTTTGTCTCACTTTAACCACTGGCACTTCAGGGGGAGGTGCTGCTATATCATTAAGGGGACAAGGGACTCCATGAATGAGTAGCGTGCACCCCGTTGGGGAGACCTACTCACTTCACAGCTGTTGTAATGACCAAGATGACTTAGTAGGGACCTCACCACCGAGGTCCCAACCATAACTTGCACACATGCTTCTTCACCATAACCCAGTTGCCAGAAATGAGGTAATGGCACTGCTCCTGTTGAGGCTATAGCCTCTCCAACCTGATAAGACACAGTACACACCACATCAGCCAGTCCTTTGCAGTAATCAAGAATCATGTCATCTGTAATGTTAACAAGCACATATATAGGCACAGCTGGCAGTCTCACGGCTCTACCCATGATTTTCTCAATCTTGTCCTGTTATCCAGAATACTGCGTCTGCTCATCAACACAAGAGGCAAAGCATCAGGCCATTTCAAGGATGTCAAAGCACACACTTTAGTCAACCTGGATTTCAAACTCCCATTGACCTGTTCCACAGTTCCTGAAGCCTCCGGTCGACAACTGCAATGTAGCCTCTATTTCACTTACTGGGCACAACATGTTCCAGACTTCATTATTAAAATGAGTTCCTCATTCTGACTCCAGAGAAGTCAGGAACCCCAAACGTGGTATCAACTCCCTCAATAACAACTTTGCTCCTGTGAGACTATCACTTCTCCTGGTCGGTTATGCTTCAACCCAATGCGAGAAGATGCACACAATCCTAGGACATATCTCAGCCCATTGCACACAGGCATCCTGATACAATACAGTTTCATCCTATTGAAGTGATCTCCTGATCTCCCTATGTGATTCAGTGTTACTGGTGTTCTCCTGACCACATTCTGCCTGGCAAGCTTAAAGACAACATCTTCATCATGAGTTTGAAATGCAATGCCATTTGGATTCCAATAAATGTAACAATTCAACTTGCACAAAAGGTCTAGTCCAAGCAGATTTACATGACTTGAACCAGACCCCACAAATCTGTGATTCCTCTCAAAGACACTATTCTTACAAGTATTGCTTGTGAAACAGGGCTGGTCATTTGTTTATTTGCAACTCCTACAACTTGGATTCTTGTTCCCAAGAGGGGTAGGTTGGGAACCTCTGCTGTTCTCACAGTAGAGCGGGTAGCACCAGTATCGATTAAGAATGATACGGGATGGCCATTCCCTGCACCATCTATGAATGGACAATGCTGGTCTGCTTCTAAGGTTGTGCTATGCGCGCAATCCTCCTCCCTCTAAGACCCCATCATTGCAAAACATCTGAGCTATAATTCTCATTTGTTTGCATCACAGAGTACTGCTGAGAAGTGCCCTGATTCAGGAAAGGATTTGTGTTTGCATTAGGAACCTGATGTGTGCTAAATCTGTGATCATTTAAATTCTGTTGGGCCTTTGGAGCTTGTCAAACATGCATTACCTGAGCTTGCAGCATGTTGGAATGTTGTACTCTGCCCCTTTTCTTGCTGTGCCTGAACCATATTATTACCTTGAGGTTGCACAAATCCACCGTTCTGAACCTGATTTCCATTCACCATGTTACCAGCATTGAAACAACATTCCCGCTTCCAATGCCCAAACTTCCCACAAACGTGGCAAGGATTCGACTTTTTCAAAGTCGTCACATCAATCCCTGTACTCGGATCAATTGGAACACCACAACCTCTACCCTGTTGTTAAAACCCATTACCACCTTGCATCATAGGAACTCCCTGTTGATACATTCCCTGCATACGACCAACATTCCCAACAAACTGTTGATTCGGACCTCGTTGTACAGCTTTCATCTGTGCCATCATCAACTTATCTTTTGATTACTTATGTTCATTTACAATTCATCACTGCAGTACTTGGCATATCTTGATATTTCATCAATGGGCTTACTCTCCCAACAAATTAAATGCTATTGAATCATCAAAGTAATCTCAGGTTTTAATCCATGCTCAAATCCGTACACAAAATGCCCCATATCTTTAGTCTCAATTGTCTCTGTCGCACTATACTGCTTTAATGCCTGCAACAGTCTCTCATAATAGGCACGTATCATTCTTTGGACTCGGGTTGTTTTGTTGGTCTTAACCCATTCAATATCTTTAAGAGATATATTTGATTTAAAAAATGTTATCACCTGATGATACCTTTTGATCACCACTAGTGATGGAGTGTTTGATATAGAATGTCTCATAAGCTCCTTCTCGGGCCACACCAGAGCAATTTTGCATTCGACCTACAAGTCACCTGGACCCATGATTTCAAATAAGGTATTCAAATTGATCCACAGAACGTCCCACAATCTTGCACAGATGATGTCCCAATCTCAACAGTGATGTCAACAAGGATTTACAACAAGCACCACAACACAACAGGCAACTACAACCAGTGTCTTCTGCACTGATAACTTATCTGTAAATCTATCCCAGGATCTTAGGCCACATCAGACCCAATAACCACTTCAACGTCTCAGTGTTAAGAGTCACATTCACACAATAACTTATAGCATCTCTGCAAAATACCACACAATCATTTCAAAATACCGCAAGCTAAGCATAAGCAATTGCAACGTGCAGCTCTAATAATACTCACACCTCCGATGCTACAAATCATTTCCGAACTGCTGAACTCCATCTCTGAGGGACCCCTTCCTGCCTTCCTGTTTGCGAATGGGTTACTCCTACTTGAAGTAGGCGGTAAAATGCAAATGCTTTGCGACTGCATTTTGGTCACAAAACATTCACACATACCACTGCAAGTCGCTATTAGGAAGGGACGCCGTTAACACGCCCCTTCCTAATACCGAATCGCTAACCCATTTTGAGATTCGGTAATAGGTTACCATATCACAGAATAGGGTTTGGTACATAGAAAAATCATTTTTTCTAGTCGCAAACGGGCCGATCCTGCAAATCGGGCCATTTGCAACCTGAAAAAAGCTATGTACTTCAGGCCCCATGTCATAAAAATATTCTGCTGTCTGTTTGGCCTTTAACTCTAATTTTGATGTAGGTTTTATTTTGATGCTTTTAACATTTATTTTTGCCACCTTCAAGTCTGTTTTTGCCACCTTTAAGTTTATTCTAGTAGCCTGTAAAGTTTATTTTTGAATTCCATCCACTGTGGAGCACCCAAGGACCCTTGCTCCACCACCTTTTCAACCTTGGAAGCAAGGAAATCAGTTGCCAACTCATCTGCATTCTCAACACATCCATTACCACAGCGCCCTCCCCCACGTATGGACCAAGCAGAAGTGAGATCCCTCCTCAAGAAACCCTCTGCCGACTCCAGCGAATTCAATAACTACTGCCCCATCTCACTGCTCCCATTCCCCACCAAAGTTCTCGAGGCCATCAACCATCAGCCCACCGAACACATAGAGAGAAATAACTTGCTTGTCACCTCTCAATCTGGTTTCTGAGCCAACCACAGCACCAAGACTACCCTGATCACTGCCACCAACTATATCCGTGCCCTCCTAGACAGGGGAGAATCAGCAGCCCTGATCCTCCTCGACCTCTCCGCAGCTTTCAACACTGTATCCTACCTCACACTCAGCAAGAGACTTCTCCACATCGGGATACAAGGTGATGCCATCAGATGGATCGCATCCTTCCTCACAGGTCGGACCCAGTGAATCTGCCTGCCATCCTTCGCCTCGAAATAAAAGAGCACCATCTGTGGCGTCCCGCAAGGTTCATTCCTCAGCCCCACCCTCTTCAACACATACATGACTTGACGTCCCTGGCCGACATCGTCAGAACGCACACCTTCAACATCAAATCCTACGCTGATGACACCCAGCTCATCCTATCACTCTCAGCAAATTCCTCCACCACGAGGACCAACTTCCACAACTGCATGACACACATCGACGACTGGATGATAAACAACTGTCTGAAGCTCAACACTGACAAGGCCAAAGTGCTTATCTTTGGGATAAATGCCTCCCTGTGGAAAGACACCTGGCCTACTCCAACACCGACAGCCCAAGCCCGCAACCACTTGCTTCCACCCTTTCTGCATGCTCCGCAGGACCTTCGAATGACTCCCCAGTGGAACAAGGAAATCCGTCACTGAAGGCCTTGTCACCAGCCAGCTGGACTACGACAATGTACTGTATGTAGGAACCACCTCTCAACTCATGAAGAGACTTCAACAATACAGAAACTGTCTGTGGTGGCAGGCTGGTCTACACCAATCAGCCAGCACACTAGTGGACAATAGGTTTTCAGGGGGCACCTCTAAGGTGCCCTCTGAGTTCCTATATTACTAAGTCCATCACTGGAATCATTGTGGGTTTATTAATATGAGATGTTTGATACCAAACATCTCTAGAGTCAGTGAAGCCATCATGTAGCTGGGGAACGCGTAAATACCAGTTTCTAGCACATGTACTCAAAATGGCTTACCTGTTCACTTATATTATCTATGAATCAACTTAGACATCACAGGGTCGTATTTGCTCATACCGATATGTCCACACATGTAGTATAGTGCAGACTGCCTTTGGGCTGTAAGGCCTGCTATAGGTGTGGCTTACCTATACTGCATGCAGTGTCTGCAGGCATAGCACACAAATGGTGTGCCCTGTCGCGTCTTCACTTTTCTCTGCACCATGGCATGCAGCCTGTAAGGGCAGTTTGCATGTTGGTGCTGCGGTGCCCCTTAGGGTGGCACAATACATGCTGCAGCCATTAGAGTCCCCCTTTAGCCTCCTTGTCATAGGTACCAGGGGTACCATTTAACAGGGAAGTGCAGGGAGTGCTAAAGGTATTGCCAATTGGGGGAACAATTGTACAGTTTTAGGGAAAGAGATTTGCCACTGGGGGCCTGGACAGCAGGAACCCAGTAAACTTCTGTCAAAATTACATCAGATATCAGGTGAAAAGTGGGGGTGATCATGCCAAAAGGGGGCACTTTCCTACACTTACATACAATAAGAAACAAAGAGAGGCTAGATCCTGTAGTTGGTGAGCTCAGTGTTATGTTTCTGTACTTGAGATATGTAGCAGTGTAACAAGTACACTGTCAGGCGGATGGTGTTGATAAGATAACATTGTTGCTACTTGTTTGAGCTGTTGAACACTACTTTGGTGCTTGCCCACTGTCTTGCACTGCATGTGGCATCGGCTTTGAAAGAAAATGCTCTAACTAGGCTTCAGGGAGCACCCACAGTTGCTGGCGGCAATCAGTTATATAGAAATATGTGCAGACAAGTCCTAAGTGGGATGAAAAAAGTGGGGGCACTCTAAACGGGAACAAGTAAAATACATTTCTGTGGTTCCCATAGAGTGCCTGTAGGAAGCTGACTCTGTATATACTATATCAAAATGAATGAGGTATAGTGTGCACAGAGTCCAGTGGAACCCCAAAGGTAGGTAGAAGTCAAAGTAGATAGCACCTTACCCTCTATTTGTGTTACCCCCAGATGCATCAAGAACCCATTTTGCTATTCCTTAATAGCGAAAAATAACGACTCGCAATTAAGGAATAGCAAAATGCAATGCATGAAGAAATCACTAAAAAAATAGCGATTTCTTAAAATTCCTATGGGCCTAGAGGCCCATAGGAATGAATGGGAAGAAATTCTCAATTTGCGAATCGCAATTAGCGAATCGCAAAGTGAGAATGCGATTTCAAGGGTGCAGGGGTGTCCAAAGGACACCCTGTTGCACCCCTGAAATTGATCTGTGCACATATGTTGCGCACACACATGCCCTTAGGGCATGTGTGTGCGCAACATGAAACTTTGAAAAATGTACTTTAGTGCATTTTTCAAAGTTTTTGCAAATTACCATGAAGTTCAACTTCATGGTAATTTGCGAGCCCTATTAGCGAAATCGCTAATTTTTAAACTTTAATGCATTGCATTTAAGGAATCTCAATTTGAACCATCTACAAACATCACATAGTCGGATTCAGGCAATGGCTCATCTCTGATGTCTGATCTTGGTTTGGTACAGTATTCAAGAACATCTAGGCACTTGTGATCAACCTCATTTCTCACCTCAACTTCCATGGTATCAGGCAATAATGTAGAAGGGTTTATATTTACACACCTAGATTGTCACATTTTCTGCTCCAAGAATTGTCTTCTCGTACTTGGTCATTCTACTGTTGGTCAGATACTGTGTTTTTGTCCTAGTGAGGAGAATCTCCACAGAATGAGGTACATACACCCTCACAGGAAATCCCATCACTATCCCTTCACTTGTTCTAGACTGACGCTTGTAGCTGCTACTGCTTTCAGACAACCTGGCAACCCTTTTGCAACAGAGTCTAAAACAGCTGAGAAATACGCAGTTGGTTTTCTCAGTTGTCCATGTCTCTGAATTAGTACTGAGAATGCACATCCTTCTCGTTCACTGCAGTACAGTTCAAACTCTTTTTCATAGTCAGGCATCCCTAAAGCTGGTGCTTCACATAAACTCGTTTTTAGATGTTCAAATTCTTCCATCTCAGTTTTGGTCAGTACTATAAGGTCTCTGATATCTGCTCTTGTAACGGTAACGGTTTTGCTATCAGTGAGAATCCACTAATCCACTGTCTACAGTAACCTACCATTCCCAGAAACATCCTCACTTGTCTTTGAGTTTTTGTAGCTGGATTCCTTGTATCATTTTAATTCTTTCTGCAGTGACTTGTCTGATTCCTTATGACCCAAGTATTGCACTTCTTTCTGACAAAATTGTAGTTTAGATGGAGACACTTTATGTCCCTCCTCGGCCAAATGACTGAGCAATGCAATGGTATCTGTTATACATGCATCTTTTGTCTTCGATGCCACTAGGAGATCATCAATGTACTGAACCAATACAGATTCTCCAGGCATGCTCAAACTTTCTAATGATTTCTTTAACAACTGATAGATAGATGGACTTTCAGTATACCCTTGAGGAATTCGGCACCATGCCAAAATACGATCTCCGAATCGGAACGCAAATATTGGCTGGCTTTCTGGGTGCAATGGAACTGTAAAGAACGCATTACACAAATCGATTACAGTGTACCATTCTGCATCATGGGGAATTTGACATAAAATCACTGCTGGATTTGGTACAATCGGACAACATGGGATGACTATTTTATTAACCTTTCTCAAATCCTGTACAATTTTAAAAGTTCCATTTGGCTTTTTCAATCCCATTATCGGTGAATTACAAGGACTACTCTCTATTTCTCTCAGTATGCCTTGCTCAATCATTTTGTCTATCACTGGGGTTATTCCTTCAATTATTTCTGCGGTCATTTTATATTGGGGAATATTCGAGTAACTCGCACCTTCTTTTATTGAGACTTTTTCAGGATCTAAACCTTTCATTAATCCAATCTCTTCTGTGAAATCCCACACCTTCTCTTTCACTACCTTTTTCAATTCATCAGGTATCTTTTCTCGATCAAACACAGGAAACAATTTATTTTGTTCTGCCTCAATCATGAGCATAGTCATTTTGTACAGGCTATCTTCATCTGGAGTTTGCAATTCAAATGCCATCCGGTGAACAATATATGGAACAGTTCATTTTGCACAAAATGTCTCGTCCTAATAGATTTACGGGACTACTATCACACACCACAAATCGATGCATGTCTTTGATATTTCCAATTCCTACTTCAACTGGTTGTGTTAAGGAGGTTTTATTCTGTCTATTAGCTACGCCTACAACTTGGATGCTCTCTCCCGAGAAAGGAAGATTTTGGACTTCCACTGATCTAACAGTAGGACGGGTAGCACCAGTGTCCACTAGGAAAGTTATTTCTACATCATTCACCTTTCCGTTCACAAATGGACCAGACTGATCTACCTCAAGAGGGGCTCCAAGCACACACTCTTCTCCCTCTCTCAGGCACCGTTAGAAACTTTCATCCGACTTACTCCCACCTTCCTCTTGTAACCAATATTGGGGACTCACATTCACTCTGTGTGATCTTGTTACCTGCTCCCCTCCGCTGAATCCTGTCTCTGCACTTTATTTCTGTTGGTTTACACTGTGTGGAAGTGGTGGTTGTGGCACCTGACTTTGCTGATTAACTATCTGCTGTTGTTGCGGTTGCTGTTGAATTACCTCATGCTGCACCTGTGGATTCAATTATGTATTTTCTGGATTAACTCTTGGTGGATACTTACACTTTCTTCCAATGCCCTATCCTGCCGCAATTATGACAAGGGAACTTCTTCTTGAGCTCTTCTATATTTCCTACTAATTTTGTTTTGCCAAAATTTCCTTTCAATTTTCCCTGATTTGCATCAATATTTTTATTGTCCTATTGTGCCACTTGTTCTGCTACCTTAACCTGTGCCCACATAACCTTTTTTTTTTTTTTTTTTGTTTTGCATCAATTTCTTCACTACAATATTTGGCTTTTCTCAAGACATCATCTACAGTGCTCGATCATACTATGCCTAATCAAATCTCCAATTTCTGGTCTTAATCCATACACAAATCGATATATAGAATGACTCATGTGCTTTTCGCTCAGTTCTTCATATCCACTGTATTGTTTAAATACCAACAACAGTCTTTCATAAAATGCATGTACAGATTCTTTTGGTTCCTGTGTAGTTCTGTCTATTTTGACCCAATCTGTCTCTTTTGGTGCAATTTTATTCTTCAAAAATACAATCACTTGTTCGTATTTGCGCATTACTTCAGGTGACGGAGCACCTGTTACTTTGTCTCGAGGATATTCCTCTTTTGGCCAATTTACAGTTATTTTACACTCAGTCCACAAATCTGCTGGCACAACTATATCAAATAATCCATCCAGATCAACCCATAACACTTTGGAGACTTTCACAAATCGATCTACCTGTCGATACCATTCTACTGGCTTTTCTCTCAATCTGGGGAAATCATTTGTAAATGATATGTCCTGCCTACTCCAAGGAACATGCACATATCCATCTCCAGGTATTTCTCTCATAGGGAACTCATTTGTGACTGTCTTCTTTTCTCTGACTGGGAACGCTGATGTGGATTTATCACTAGCCTCTACTTTCTTCTTTGCCCATTTCACTCTCCACTTATTCACATCTTCCCATCTCCGCAACAGCACAATTACTTCCTTTATTTGGGTTAACCTCCTGGCAGTATTCATGTTCTCAATGTCTTTTTCTGAAAAATCTACTCTATAGGATTTCTGCAATGTTTTATTCTTTGCGAATTCTACTTCAAACTCATTTGCCAGGCTTTCTAATTGATCATGTACGGACTTCGCTTTCCATGTTATACTTTTACACATGAACATAAGTTCATCATCTTGGTAAGTTTTTAATCTGTCTGTTCCAATTGTTCCAATAATTAATTCTTCCATATCAATTTTTAATTTCGCTACATCTAATACTTTGGGTTCATGCTCTTTTAATTTCAAAGTTTTAATCCAATCACTCAATTCCTGTTCTGATGGTCCTACAGGGTTTGTGTTAAATCTATTTTCTCTATGCTCTTTTCATGTGTAGCAGAGTCAGATTCTGCTCCGGTTGCATACTTGTAGGGTAAGCTCTGATTGAAAGTTAAGTCAGGCGGATTTACATTATTTGCTCGTCTAATTTCTGACAAATCTGGATAAATAATTTATTTTACCTTTTGCAAACTCTGTTGTAAAGGGATTGTCAAACTTGGCTCTTTTATTCTTTGGTTTTCAAACACTGGAATTACAGGTCCTATCGTTACTGGGACGGTTACTGCTTCTATGTTTTTCGTAAGCTCTTGTATCTTTTCTGTCAATGCATTTGTAGTCCGTATATATTCAGCAGTACTTGCTTGTTCTTCAACTCGTTTTTCTACCCTATTTACACCTTCTCGTTCGTTAATTTGCTTGGGGGTACTGCTAAGTCTTGGTTCTGTTATTGAGGTATTTGGATTATATCTCACTTCTACTCTTTCTGGTACATCTCTGAAATTTGAAAACTACTTTGGGGTTTCATTATTTCTCTCGTCTACCGATGGAGCATTAGGTGTAGTCCATAAAGAACCTGGTTGATATGGTGGCGTTCTCCAATTTAATATTTCTTCTGATTCACTATCACCATAACCTTCTTTCCCTGTTTCTACATTTTTCCTCTTCTCTGTACATTTCCGCCCTTCATAATCATCCACTAATCTGACTGGATACATTCCATCACACATGTTAGCGTTTCTCCATCTGCACATTCTTCTCTCATGTGTCTCTCCCCATAAATCACCAAATCTACCTCTTGGTCTGATATGTCCTTTCAACCTTTCACTTTCCAATTCATGCATCTCATCTTCCCATTTAACTAGAGCTTCAAACTGAGTCGGTCTAGGTCTTGGGTCAAGCTTCATCAACTTTTCTCTCAAGTTTCTTAAAACTGCCACATCAAAAGATCCTCCTTCTGGGAAAGCTAACACACCATCATTTCTGGTATACCTTACCCAATTCTCCAACCAAACACATGTATGGTAACCATATTTTGACAACATATAGGAAGCAGGCGTTTTCGGCAGAGGAAGTAATTTTCCCTCTCTTGTTTCTATCGCCTTATCCTTCACAAACACATTTTTCAACTTTTTAAACCATGAAGGTTTCTTCTTTTCCTCTCCGTAATAGTAATCCATTTTTCTGTGAATTCCCTGTATTTCAAAAGATCACGTACTATTCTGTTGCTGTTCCGTAACACCAACCTATCACAGTACGGTTTACACTAGCGTACCAATTAGAACAAGATAGGTCTTCTTAGTGCTTAACCAATAGTTTCGCTGCTTTATTGATGCAACAATCAGCCTTTACTCTGTCTTGGTCACAAGGACCAATCCCTGTGCGACACTTTTGACGTCACCAGCGCTCCGGCTTCTGCAGCGCCGACTGACCCCTCCTTTACAGGATTTTTCGAGAAGTCGAATTTACAAGATATACAATTGAATCGGTTAGTAACTTACACAAAACAACTCCATTTGTCTGTTTCATCAAACAAAGTGATAGAATTTTCTCAATCTCACAAGTATTCTGTATTTCCGGTAGACAGCGCTTGCCTCTTCTCTACCACAGAATTTTACATTTGCCGATAAAGTAGGGCTTACCTCTACCTTTAACCTTCTCTCAAGCTCGGGTTAAGCTCTATTACTCTCCCAGCAGTAAGTTTAAATCAGGATACGCAATGATCCCTGTACTTGAAGGCTAAGATTTTATAGGCTGTCCTTCCTATACATTTATCCTTTCACACGTAAAGTCCCTAAACTTGTGATGTGCAACAACACCACTTGTGATATACGACGATACCACCGCAGTATACAACGATACTACTTTTTGAAACAGAGTATGCGATGTGCGACTTCACTTGCCACACTTCCTCTGCCTGCAGACAGAGGCACCAGCTTCACGCAATACTCGGAAGCCTTTTCAGAGCTACATATAACGTAATACGAACTCAACAGATATTAGTCATTATTCTGTACATCAAAACCCTTATATAACATTTTATACATAATCCTAGCTAATTCTATAGCAACCACTACTCTGCTACCAAGCTAATAACTGATGCAGCGCTACTCCGGAAATAATTTCTAAAATCATATCACCTTTCCCTGAATCACCAAATCATACATTTACTCATCAGTGGGACCCATATCACTGTGGGCTACTCACAAAACACTTCTACCTTACGTCATGGATCAGTGAGTTTCAAAGGAGAGCTGCTGTATCATAGCGGAGTGTCTAAATTAAAACTAAATATTTATACTATTTATATCTGCAGTTTAAGGAGTTTTACCATGGTTTTATCGACAAAATATCATTTAGACACACCACCATAATGGTCGATGAATCTGCTAGTAAAAAATTAGGCGTAGGAAAATACAAGACCAGTTTAATTCTCCATTTAACTAATTTTTATTAAAAGCAAATTTAGCATGTCTAACAGTTTATTCACTTTGTTTATTTCTTTATTCAAAAGAATAGCTTTTAAAGAAGAAAGTTTTATCTCAAACTGATTTTCATTTATTTCAGAAATTCATAAAATAGACATTATTATTTAGATTCAGAACACAAGTATTAACAAAAGACAGATAGTTCCCAAATTCATTTCCCCCTAACTTCCCTAACTAAAACCCTCATCTAAAGTTCATTTCTCATTCAAATTAAATAGAAAATTATTCAAAGTCTTACATCTCAGGAAAAATCAGCATACCGGCAGCATCTCGGGAGGAAATCGAAAAGGAGTTTTTTCCTTAGTAAAACCAGCACTTTTTATACCTTTTTCACTAGCTCTATCTATCTAGAAGAGTAACTTTTAGCATAAACTCGAGTTCTGATTGGACAATTTGGGGGTGGATGAGCATCACCTCATCATTACAATATTCATTTTTATTCTGCCAGCTAAAGTTTAAAGAGTTCTTTGTTCAAGAAATGTCCGGCCTAGTCACGTTCTCAATTAGCAACTTCGGGGATTTTTCTCACGTTCAGAACTATTGCGCTCATCCTTTTTGGCAGTCATCGGGACTTCCAGGGCACACTGTCCTTAAACTCAGGGACAAGGAGCTCACATTCGGACTCGGACTTGGGCTGCGCATGCTCAGTTCATCTTCTATTCGCAGTTTACTAAAACAGCCATGTTTTCACTAGGCCTCACAGGCCAGAATGGGAACTATCATAGAAACAAACACAAATGAACGTTAATTGTAGAAATATAACCCTTCTGTTTACCTCCCCCTTACTAAGGTTTTCCCTATTAGTAGTTACCTAGCGAAATAAGCAACATTTATGCATAATATGCTCACCTGTCTCCAACCTCCAGCCACAAATACGTAAACAAAAAGCACATTTATGCCACATTTCATTATCTCAAAGCTGCTTATTAGTTCAGGACAGGACAGAATCACATAATTCGTTAATTGTGATTGCAACATAAGCAAAATGAGTTACCCACGTATATTTGTGAAGGTGCACTTTTATTCTAGGTTGGTTAATTTCACACATCACTCAATTAGTTCAAATTATGGTTAAGGAAGTGTGATTTTGCGAAGGGTACACAAAATGTTGTTTCTCCACCTTGCTCCATCAGCATCAGTGTGGGTTTAATGTGCTGAGAAGTTTGATACCAAACTACCCAGTTTTCAGTAAAGTCATTATAACAAACTCCCAGCACCATATACTCTAAATGGCATTCCTGCACTTACAATGTCTAAGAATTGACTTAGACACTGTAGGGGTACCGGACTCATGTACCTGTACCCTCATCACTGGTATAGTGCACCCAGGTAGAGGGGTAACTGACCTATGCCAGGGCAGTGGGTTGTAGGCATGGCACACAGGTATGTGTGCCATGTCGACTCTTCACTTTGTTCTGCACCAAAACACGCAGCCTGCAAAGGCAGTGTGTGTGTGTAAAGGTAAAGGGCCTCTAAAGGTGGCACAATAAGTGCTGCAGCCCTTAGAGGCCTTCCGTGGCCACAGTGCCCTTGGTACCTGTGGTACCATTTGCGAGGCACTGACCTGTGGCCAAAGAGTGCCAATTAGGTTTTGTTTTCAATGCAGTTTATGGAAAGAACATAGGCCTTGGGTACCTGTTTGGCAGGAACCCAGGGCACACTCAGTCAGAGCACATCAGCAGTTCAGCAAAAAGTGGGGGCAACTGGGCAAAAAGAGGGCACTTTCTTACAGTGCTACTAAAACAGGTATTTTCGTTTCTCTCTGAGACTTTATTGCATGCAGATATCTAACACAAAAACTGACATACATGTAAAATGTGCCAGTACTTTTGGCTTTGTCAATGCTTGTGAGCTGTTTAAGATAAATGAGTAACAATGATTTGTTATAAATAATTAACATGGGAAAGGTTTCAATTCTGAAAATGTTAGACCTTGAATTAAATATTATTGAGGCCTTTGGGAAGAATTTTGGCTTTCGGTTATGTGGACTTTATGATATATATGTATGCCCTTTTCCTCTGCAGCACCCTCTTTTCACTCTCCCCAATGCACTGCCTTCCATCTCCCTCACTTCATCACCCACAAACATGCACTGCACTCACTCACATTTAAGCACTTTATTTTCTTTATATTTTGCCTTGTAAATATTTTGAAATCTGTGTACCCCCTTCACACACATTTGCTCAGAATTTCAGTTGAAACTGGAATACATGACCATTGTTCTGTGTACTCTGCAGAGAGGCAACCCCACTCACAGGCAGTATGCTTTGCCTTCAGCCTCTGCACCAGAGCTCTTAATCAAAGCCCTTCATTAACACATGGCACAACTCAAAGTATGCACTATAGAGGGGTAATAAGATGCACACAAAAATACAGAAACACAACATGATGAAATAGCTAACACTCTTGGGGAACATAGTATTAAATAAAAACATGTGAAATAAAAGAGGAACTAAATCGCTGACATCCTCTACGTTAATGTTTTTTAACATGTATTGTTTGAAAATCAATCCATGTTGTTGGAATTAATGTTAAGGGTATGAAGATAGGGCCAGTTTTAACGCCATACTGCATGTAACTGTCTTTACTATAAGCACATATTCTCCTTACCTCAGATATTTGGATTTGCAAGAGAACAAAAACCCGGCCCATCTTTTGTATCTTTGGCGTGGGAACAAATACCGCAGTTCCACTTCTAAAGGGGCCAGCAATCTGCAGCCAGGGCCTGGGGTGTCACAGTGGGGGAGGTTAGCATGACCAGGGGTCTCAGCACAATATACAGAACACAAGATTAGCATTATAACACCTGCCATTACCGAGGACAAGACGCCAAATAAAATCTGCTTGCATTCAGTTCTACCGTGTGACGAACGGGAAAGGGTGGGGTGGCCTGTAAATGATGGGCATCTGGCCTCATGCAGGGATGCAGACTCGGATGCCCAAAATAGTGACATTGACAGGGTCACTGGCCTACAGTGGATACCGTGTGTTATCAAAAGAGACTAGCTTAAATATGACCAATATTGTTAGGACTCTGATTAGATTTGTCATGGGCACCTCGTTGGTGAGTTCATGAAGCCCTCACCCACCAACCTGGTTGGTGGCATGCTTCATCATCGGGCCCACCCAGTGACACCTAATGTTTCCCGGGTGTGCTGCGACGCCTGATTACAGCGGAGCTGGTATTTTACTGAGAGTGCAGTGTGAGATGTAAAATGAAGTGTGAGTTAAAACGGCTTGGCGAGGGTCCCAGTACCCGAGGGTAAATTAAATTTTAATAACTGGGCCCCCGTCAGCGGTTAAAATAAGGCTTGGGGATGTTTAAGGGGAGGCGAGTTACTACCTCCTACATCCATCAGTTGGTCGACATGTTTCAGCCAGTGCCTATCTGGCTTTCCTCAGGACCTTTTTAAAATAGAGTGTAGTGCAGGTTAAAAAGGAGTGTAATCCAGGCTATGTGTTACACTCACTAAGGTGTTTCTCTAAGTGTGAGAGGGGGGATTCCCTTCTCATATATGCCTGTACCGACAACATTGAAGACATAGACAAAACATGTAAGAAGAGGAGAGTCAAATAGGCGTCTTCGCCACATAGTCATATACATAGAGTGCCGAATCTACAGTGCTACAGTTGGCAAAAGTGTAATGGCACTGGTGGTACCATTATTGTGATTATCGCAAATAATTGGGGGTGGTGTCGCTAAAACACGGGTATCACACATATGCATGAGATACAAAGTGTGATGGGGCGTACGTAAACACTCTTACGCTTAGATTTTGCAGCCAATGCTTCCAGGAGTGAAGCGGTAAGGGGTTGACCCTGTAGGGAAATAATGTTGGCCACTGGGAGTTAGAGACCTGTAAGGAGGGAAAAGCGCTTACCCAGAGATTGTTGCTTGGAGGTTGTCATACTCACAGCTTTTCTGGTCAGAGCCTGCCTTGTACCTGTTGCACCGTCCTCGTACTCCGGTAGAAAGAGCTGGAGTTTCTTGTTCGTTTTTATATGCTTGCTAATTTTTATTTAACTATCTGCACCTGTAGCTGGGAGTAAGAGTAGAAAGACTACCCCGGGTGTGTTCCTAGCTGTCTGCTCATGGGCGGTGGTCCTTGCTCCAGGAAGAGGGCTCATTGAGATCGCTGGAGTCTCGTTTGGGTGAGTGCAAGCACCTCTGCCTGTACTGGCAGCCGGAGTGAGAGAGAGAGTGGTCCAAGGCTGAACTGCAGAAGCGCAGAGGCAGATTAAGACAGGGTGCAGTTGAACTATGAATAGATCTGGTCTTAACGCATGCCTGTCCTCTACTTGATCACTACTTGCCTTCTCCACCCGTACCTGCGTCTGTGCTTTCTCTGACTAGGCCGGACCGCCACCTTGGAGCCTTTGAGCCTTCGGAGCCTAGGAGCAATAGTAGGGAGGCCTGAGTTGGGTCTGAGCACTCCATCTGTAGCATCAACAGCCCCCTAACACCTGCATCCTGACTCCTTTCTCCCGCCTCCCGCCTCCTGCACTCTCCACTTTACAAGATTTTTCACCTACTTTCTACATCACCTTTAATATCACAGCTTCACAGCAAGATCTCATAGGCACTACCCTCCAATCGGCATTTGTTGAACCTCAGCATTTTAGGACTGCAGTTCTACGGTTTCGTCACCACTGCCCCCAATAGATCCTCCTTGGAGGCAAAAGAGAGCCTAGCAAGGCCAACTGAGCTATTATAGTCCTCACCTTGCAGTCCCATACGGACCACAGGACCACAGGACAAACTGACTGAACCGACTGAAGACTCAGACTTTGGGGCTAGGAGCCATGAGATCGGGCAGAGTAAGAAAAGCCCCACAAAGCCAAAACCGCAATCCTCATCAAGACCACAACCCAAATCAACTAAACGGAAGAGCGTGGGCAGGAGAGGTGCTAGAGACATTAGTCTACTGGATCCTGACCTTAAAAGTCACAAGATAAAACGTGAAAAACTCGATGACACACAAAATAGCTTCATGGTAAATATAACACAAAGTCCGCTAAGCAGCTTGCATCCCAAAGTTTACAACAGTGATGTCTCTTTACCCCTGGAAGGCCGCAATACAGTAGTAGCAAGGGGCAACAAAGCTATCATGAACACAAGCCTGGTAGAGCAGGATGTAATCAGGGTAGAAGGAACACCGACAAGGAGGAACCCTTGCTTATTCCAGCCTAAAATATACACAACGTTTTTCTTCCTGAAAGATCCCGGAACTGCAATATTCTCAAAAAGTGCAACTATAGAAGGGCTGCAATCCCCTCTTTTACCCCTAGTTCTGCACAGCCCCGGCCAAAAGTTACAACTGCTGGCAGTAAAGGAAACCGTAGCACAAATTCATTCTAAAGGCAGACCTCATACGAGTCCACAATCCATAACCAAGGGACACCAAGCTGCAAGGCAAATAGCTGAAGAAACAAACATGCCATGTACAAATAAGGCGTATGACTGCGAACAATTGGATCCCCCACTTGCTCATCAGAAGGACAATAACGAGTACTCCATCTCGCCACAAACTAACCCATCAAAAAGCACAAACAATGCTCAAATTATTACCCTACACATTCAACTACGCAGGCTAGACAAGGTATTCTGGCCAAATATTACTGGCGTATGAGGGCTGCCGAAGACATCACGCTTGCCCACCACTGCTGGGAAGAGGTAGAAATACAATCAACGAACAAAAATTCGATATGTCAAATTTTAAAACAAGCGCTTCAAACGCTAAATCTGGAGGAAGCCTGGCAAACACCCATGTCATACCCTGTTTTCAAAACAAATCAATAAAAAAATTATTGTTTCAATCTGACAAAACCATATTTGCCGGTAAAAGTCATGCATGGGCTGTGATTCCATCCTATAAGCATATGAAACCACAACCCTATCTGCAACAATGCTTCAGAGATCACTACAAGCAGAAATTGACCTTATTGCGATTGGGTTCATTTTCAAACAAAGATCTCACCCCAAAATGGCTACAGACCTGGCCATCCCTGGACTGCCGCCTCTGTGGCAACGGAGCAGAGACACTACTACATCTATTATGCATCTTTCCGGCACTTCATAACCTAAGGATGTCACTTTTAAGGCCAATCTTAAGAGAAACTCAAATTCGGACTTGCAGAGCAGCCGTCATAAAATGCCTCAGCGGTTCTTCAGTTCAACTGTCTTGTAACACCGTCAAATGTTTGTCCCTAGCAGCACAAGAACTAGAAAAGAAAGAAACAGCACAAAACCTTGGAAAGAATGGAACACCAAAATAAGTACCTGGCAGTAGGGTATAAAGTAGCCCTCCTAAGTCTTTTCAGACCTATTTCTGTACTTCCTTTCTTCCAAAGCCCCTTTCTATGTCATGCCCTAGGCACAAACACGATCCTAAGAGTAAATGTTCTAGGATTTGAAATTATAGTGACCTAAGAAACTAGATTGAAGATTATGTATAGCAGTTTTGATCTCTGCTCCCTCTCCATTTTTCGTTGGCATTAACATTTTAATTTCAACAGAAAGCATGGACCTGTTTACATCGCAGTTATGATAATCCGCTGCTCTTCGGTTCCATCCCACACAAGGGTTCCGATAACTAAAAATGTTTTAATGTAATTTTTATCTGTATCTGAATTATGACTTTTTCATCATGGTGGTATGTTCCACTCTTTTTATGATTTTAACAGATCAAATAAAAGTATTTTTTTACCTTTACCTTTACCTTAATTCTCCAATTACACTGCCGAGAACACTCTAGGTGGAGGTGCCTCCTTTTTAACTCAACAAATGAGGTCTGACACGGGATCTGTTCTAAAGTCTCATCAATGCCTTTTATTAGCACCAAACCAACTGGAGACCCATAAATCAAGGATACCGATACCACAACTAAACAACTATCTTCTACAGAGCTCATCACCTTCCAGCTTGGATAATAAATTGCCTCTGGCAGGCTCACCGGTTCCGGGTAAATTTAGCGAAACAGCTCATTCAGTGCACGAACAGCCGCCACAAAATGAAGATCAGCCTGTTTCTAATGGCGACATATCCTTCCTAGCCTCCCTAGAGTGGGAAGAACTAATTGCCGAGGAGGGGCAAGATGGCCGCTAGCAGTATGCAGTGAGTGAGTCGCACCACTCTCCTCCTCCCTACCGCGCTGATCCGATGGTGGAGTCCCCCCTGTATAGCGCTGAGTCCGGCTGCTGCTGCGAATCCCAAGTTTCGTGGGACCAGAGGGCAGGCAGACGACTACTCAAAAGGTGCTCTAGAAGAATCTTCAGCCGAGCCTACTCTCGCATACGGGGAAAAATTACCGGCATTGCTGAGCTCGTACTTCGCAATTGGTTTAAGATGCCCCCTCCGCGTATAACAAAAGGGACCGAGCAGAAAGACGGCAAAGGGGGGATGAAAGACGCTGATGCTCAGAAAGAGCCGCCCTCCAGAGAGAGGAATCGAATGGACTCAAAAAACCCTCCTCCAAGTGCTTTGCAGAAGGGAGCCGCTGGTTTTAAAAAACCAACGAGCAAGAAAAACGGCCCCGGTGTCGGTACCCCGAAGGAATATGGGGCTGCTACAAAGTCGAAAGTAAAAGAAAGTACCCTGAGGCAACCCACAGTGACAGAGAGTTTCGCCAACATACCTGCAGGCAGCGGAGCGGGTAGTACCGGTCCGGGAGCCTGACGGAGGAAGGTATCGTTCGAAATGTCCTCGTGGACGCTGAAGCTGGAGCAGCGGTTGCTAGGCAACCAGTACAAGCGGAAGAGCCGACGAAAGCGAAGCTGCTGGCTATGGTTCAGAGCTTGGCGCCGGGCTTGGAGTAGCTGCGGGTCGGACCCGCCGAGACTGACGAGGCTCAAAGCAAGAAGGCAAGTGGGTCCGGGGGGCTTTCAGATAGTCGGGTTCCGCAAACTGGGCCGAATATTGAATACAGGAGCACTGCTGGCTATTCTGGATCTGATGAAAGGGCTGGGAAGCAAGACCAAACGGTATTGAAGGGAGGCCTGGGGGCGCCACGGCTAGAGGAGCTATCTAGAGGGACTGTGCCTGGCCCGAGCACTTCAGACTGGGCAGAAATCATGGACTTGGTGAATGGCTTTGCTAAGTTGGGGGGTGAGACCTTTGCTGAAGCCGGTACAGGTAGCGGCGCTGCCTCCGCTGAAAAATTCTATTCTGTAAATGAAGATTCTCAATCGCAGTCCGTGGCCTCCGGTGAAGTAAGCTCAGATGAGCCCACTGGTACTGATACAGGAAGTAGTTCCCCGGCCAGAAAAGTACGCAGAAGAAACGCTTGTCTAAAAGAAAGTCCTCTACAACAGGCAGCACTACTGACCCCACAAGAAAGTTAGCCTGGGATTACTCCGCTACCCCCTTATCGTTCATGGAACAAGAAGGGTCTGCCTTGCTGGCCGGTGATCAAGACTCATCACAAATGCCCCCGCCACCGGTCACGTTGGACTTACTATTCAATACTCTTAAGTCAATGCAATCTGAGGCGAGGGGTGAAAGTAGGAGGGCAAGACAGGAATCGAGGAAGATTCAGAATACGCTAAGGAAAATTAGTAAAAGGCACGACGAGGTGGTGGAGAGAGTTTCCCATGTGGAGGAGCGTACAGGCAAACTAGAGGACGATTTGAGAGACCTGAAGTCTTATAAACATGAACACCAAAAAGTGGCAGAAGATGTCAACTGGAAGTTGGAGGAATACGAAAATAGACAGCGCCGAAATAACATTAGACTCCTAGGGGTGGCAGAAGGTCTTGAAGGGGAAGATCCTAGAATGTTTGTGATGAATCTTCTAAAAGGGGCCTTCTCCGAGTTGACGACCTGGCAATGGGAAACGGAGATCCAGAGGGCCCATTGTTTCCCGTTTGTGGTTAAAAGGGGGCAAGCGGGGAACCAGGAGGGGAGACCCAGAGCATTGTTGATATACGTAGGGAATTTTCTACTTAGACAGCTTATCCTAGATAAAGCCAAACCAGAGTCCAAACGTACATTTAACAATGTTTCTTTTTTTGCTAGGCTGGACTTCTGCCATACTACAGTTGAGCGCAGATGGAGATTGAGGCAGCTGATTTCTCCCATCCAGGCCCTGGGTTCAGAGGCCTTTTTGCTGTTCCCCGCAAAGCTGAAAATAGTTACTAAAGGACAGGCTAAAATGTTCTTCTCCGAGATTAAAGCAAAGGCATATATGGTGGAGGCTTTGGGGTTTAAGGAGAAGTAATGGAAGAGCTCTCTCGGGAGGCACGAATAGCGGTAGGGAGGGGGTGGCGACTGCTGCATCCCTAGTGTCCACACATAGGTCACGGGTGACCTATTTACCTGTAGGGGAGGGGGGGGAGGGGTAGTGAGGGTAGTTTTTGGGGAGGGGGTGGGGGGGTTGGAGGGCAGAAACAGGGCACACATTGCACGCACAGAACCACAATATGAAGGTTAAAACTACATACATTTGGTATCGGGGAGAAAAAAGGGGAGAATTTGAAAAGTGGAATAGAGATCTGGTACCAATCCTTGATGTTTTTTGATGTCTTGCCGAATTATGACAGTGAACGTCTGTGGGCTAAACGATTTACAGAAGAGACTGCGAGTATCAGCATTTTTGAAATCAATGAATCCAGATTTGATTTGCATGCAAGAAACCCAAGTGGAGGGAGGAAAGGGCTATTTGTTGGAACAGCTAGGTTTTACTGTACTAGCATATACTAAACAAGGATCAAAGACTCGTGGTGTTGCTGTGTTAGGGAAAGGAAGAGACTGTATAGTACATAGGAAAAAAGAGGCTCAATGGGGGAGGTGGGTTATGATTGAAGTGGGCTTTAGGGGGGCTAAGTTCACGTTGGTTTCTGTGTATGGCTCGACAGGGGATGACCCTGATATATTCGAATATTTGGATCAAGAATTATCAACCTGGCCCGAACCAGCTATATGCTGCGGGGATTTTAATATTGGCTGCCCTTCCAGTGTCGAGATACAAGATAGACAGGGATATAAAGGGAGGAAGAAGAGAATGCATAGGGCTGCGGCAGATATGGCACTGCATAACGCTTTGTCTGATGTCTGGGCCAATCTCTATCCTCAGGCGGATGGTACTACATTTTTTTCAGCTCCACATAGAATTATGGTAAGACTTGATTACTTTTTAATTTCCAATGTACTAATAGCAAACTCACAAATTAGGAAACTACCTCGGTTGGTCTCAGATCACAACCCCCTAATTTTGTCATTTAGCTTAAATGGTATAACAAGGAAACCATATAGTTGGACGTTTGAGAGAGCTCTCTTAAAAGATGAAGGTTATTGTAGACATATGGATGCTTGGATCAAGGAATTTTGGAGAATCAACAAGGGGAGTACTATCTCAGGAAATGCATGGGACGCGTTTAAAGCAGGGGTAAGGGGAGAGACACTCAGTTTTAAAACTTATAGGCAGAAGGCAGAGAGAGCCAGGGTGGAGCAGCAAGTTAATACCCTCTTGGTTGCAGAGGAAGAATTGGGTCACCTAATTGAGGGTGGATGCTCATTGGATCAACAGCTGCTGGAAATTGTGGTATTAAAGGCTGAAATAGCAGAAAGTATCGCTAATAAAACAGCAGCAAAATATTTGGCAAGGAGGGAGCAGGCATGTGAGCTGAGTGAAAGAGTGGGGCATATTCTTGCTGTTAGAACGAGGCAGAAAATTGCTGCGGGTGATATTAAGAGTATAAGTGATGGGCAAGGCAATGTGATCTCTGATCCTGCAGGAATAAGAGAAGTGTTCAGGAAATTTTACACAGAGTTGTATGATTCAGCGGAGGGCGGGAATAGGAGCACTATGGATTACTTAGGAAACCTTCAAGTGGCTGAGCTAGAGGTAGCTGAAAGAGAAAATCTTGAATCTATTATAACACTTGAGGAATTAACAGCAGCTCTATCAGATCTCCCATCAGCAAAGGCTGCAGGACCAGACCAAATCCCTGTAGAATTTTATAAAACTTTTCTGGGAGTCTTGAAATTGGAGTTATTGGATACGCTTATTCAAGCACAGAGGGGGGTTTCGATTCCAGACTCCTGGGGGGGTTCCGAAGTTATAGTCATCTTAAAAAAAGGTAAACCTCCCACAGCCCCTGGGTCCTACAGACCTATTTCTTTAATGAACTCAGATGTTAAGCTATATTCAAAAATGTTGGCAACAAGATTAGCAGTAGTTATTGAGAAATTGGTTTCCTCAGTTCAACATGGCTTCATCCCGGGGAAAGGCACCACAGAACATGTCAGAACGGTAATTACCTCATTTGATGCCATGGAGATATCAGGCGGCCCTGTCGCTGCCCTATTTTTAGATGCAGAGAAGACCTTTGACAGGGTCGCCTGGGGATAGCTATGGGGCCTATTGAGATACTTTGGGTTTGGTGAAGGATATATTAGAGCGATCCAGGTACTTTATAAAGCACCAACTGCTAGAATTAAGATTAACAGAGAGCTTACTTCTGCGGTACAGATTAAAAGGGGGACAAGGCAGGGCTGCCCGACCTCTCCTCTCCTTTTCGCACTTTATGTGGACCCTTATTTGCGGAACCTCACTACTAATCCTAGAATTCCCCCCCTTTGCCTGAACGGACTACAGATTAATGTGTTGGCATATGCAGACGATGTCGCTATAATAACTCCGGACCCATCATTGGCAATTGGAGAAATAGAACAGGAGGCCCTAAAATTTGGCGAGATCTCAGGCTATAGGCTCAACAGTAGCAAAACTCAAATAATCAAGAACTCATTCGTTTGCTGTGATGATGTTCGGGTGGTTCCAGCGGCAGCTTATTTGGGGGTTGAAATATCGGCCAAACTTGAGACGGTGGTAGAACGAAATATGACTCCCTTATTGGCAAAAGTCAGCATGGATTTGGTTAGGTTTAATAATCTTAGACTTCCTTTGGTGGGCCGTACCAATGTAATAAAGATGCTTATACTCCCTAAGTTTCTTTATTATTTTAGAACAATACCCTTAATGTTCAAGGCTTCCTGGTTTAACAAGGTGGAGTCCATTCTGAATAAATTCATTTGGGCACATGGAAAGACCAGGAGGGCCTATAAATTTATGACGTTACCCAGGGCGAGGGGGGATGGGGGGTCCCAGATTTCAAATTATATTATTGGGCCTCGGCCCTGCAGTACATGCAGGGTTTGAATGGCGCGAGTGGGGCAGACCCAAACGTCACTGCCTCTTCGACTAAGGTATATTCCATGGTGTTGGGCCCAGAAACAGAGAATGCCTTTTTAGGCTGTGCCGACTCCTCATACTATAAGCGCACGCGGTTTAAGACTGTCTTGGCTGCCCATAACATTTGGGCGGCCGTGGCAAAAAAATGCAGACTGGGGAGATTCAATAGGTACACGAGACTGTATTTGAACAAGACCCTACCACCCTCAATCTTTGCTGATGCTACTATGGCAGAGTGGGCTAGTAAAGGAATTACTAAGATAGTGGAATTGCTGGGCTTAGACGAGAAGATTCTGCAATTCTCCGACCTTGAGGCAAGGTTCAATATTGGCAGACTGAGTTTTTTTAAATATCTGCAGGTTAGGAGTTTTCTGAGTAGGAAGAAAGGTGGCGAGGCTGGCTTCGCTAAAAATAGCATTTTGGAAAATATAGAACGTGGAGGGGAGTGTTCTATTCGTAGTTTCTACGCAATTTTGGCAGAGCTGAAGGTGGATGATATTGGAAAGTACGAAAATAAATGGACAGTAAAGCTAGGAATCCAAGGTAGACACTTCTCGGATTCATTGGAATTAGGACGCACAGTCCTTTGCTCAGCCCCGCTCCAATCCCAACATTACAAAACATTATATCAACTATACTACACCCTGGCTCGTATTGCACAGTGGGGAGGAACTACAGGGATTACCTGTCCACATTGTAGTGAGCCAGCAGCGGATAGCATACATATATTCGCTGCTTGCCCTCAACTACGAATTCTGCTTAAAGGGATGGAAGACTTTCTGGGCCGAACACTTGGGTTGGATATGACGTTAACACCAACAGTAATTATGTTAGGGGTTTTGGGGGATTGATGGCGAGGCACATCGCGAATTTCTGTTTATAGCAATGGCTGTTTATAGCAATGACGATTGCCAGAGCTTGGTTAGATAAAGCACCCCCAGTACTACAACAATGGATTGCCCTGCTTCTGGGAACTTTTAATTTAGAAAAAGGTATTTATGCTAGGAAAGGTAGAAGGGCAAGGAGGCTGGGAAGGAAAATATGGGAACCAGTCCACCAATGGAAAGAGAGGACAATAGAAAGTCGTAGCTGAGTTATCCCCGTAAGAAATTGTCTTGTTTTGGTATGCTGCGGCAATTTGTTGTATGGGGTTCCCGTCTCTTTCCTGTTTTCTTTTTGTGTGTGTTTCTGTAAACTGTATTGTAGGTATTGCACTGTTTTGTGTTTAAAATTTTGATTACTATATGTACTTAGGTAGCTCATTTATGAATTAGTGCTCTGTGTGTTGCTATATATGTGTGCCTATGAAAACTTAATAAAAAAAATATTTTAAAAAAAAAGGGAAGAACTAATTGCCTCTTATAGTCACGGGCCCAGTAATCATCCAAAAATCGCGCAGATAGGAAGAAGCAACACTAGTCACAACTACATTTTTATTTGGGAATCACTACTAAGTACTATGCAATATTCGACTGCGGCTTTGCAATATCAATCTCAAAAAATGTACCTTCAACTCACAGTTTTACAAACCCTAGCTGCTGCACCTCTGGGATAGATAGAAAGCTAGGTGAGTCGAATGGTCTAATAAAGAGATGGCAGGAAACGGCCTCCTTAACACAGCTTGTGCAACAAAAATGCTCATGCGCTCCGATTGTGGATAAACTACAAACGCTTCCAACAATTTTGGCTGACTTGTTGTCTGCTCTGAAACCAACAACCACATCCCGGAACACAGACAACAACAACATCTCGAGGGAAGATGCGATAGCAACGAGTCCACAACCATCAGTGCTAACATTATTAAGCAGTGAATCTCTATCAGAAGGAAGCAGTTCCTCGCAGGGTACTAAAACAGAACCATCAGGTACTAAAGGCCTATCAAAAAGATCTGGATGCAAGCATAAAAGGAAAGGTAGGAATAAGAAACCCACAGTCCATGTTCAACAATCAGCCATCTGTTTTCAGACTGGTTTAACCACAACAGAATTACTAAACAACAAAACACTAAACACAGAAGAGCCAACTTCAGAAAAAAGCACGAAGAACTCGATCGCAAGTACCAAAACCACAAAGTTGCAGCAAAGGACTTCTTGCCACCCAGTACGCTTTAGCAACAAACAAGAGGATTAGAGCGAACATACAGGGAACCCATTTGACAGGATCTCTCCCCCAACCGCCTACATTCAGGAGAAGCACTCGGCAAGCATTAACATAAGGTAAGAGCTGCCAACAGCCACATTGGGAAGAACTGTGTTAATTGAAGGAACACAACAAACAACAACATCGCTAGGCACAGACTCTCGGATGCTCAAAAAGGGTGCCCACACTCCTCAAGTCTAAACCATGAGCAAGACCCCTCAGGGCGCGATACAGTCAGGGTCTCAGCTAACCAAATGAAATACTCAAACTACAGTCACAATCCTGAAATACCCACAGCAAATCCTCCTTATCAAGGGTCTCTTCTTCTTAATATTGCATACAGTAATACAAACTCACCATACCAATAAAGCAATGGCATTATACCTACAACTCAAACAGGTTTCCGTTAAGGGCAAGGAAGGAGTAGTTTCTTACCTGTAACTCCAGTTCTGTAGTAGGGTTATCTCTGTTATAGTCACTAATCTAGTGAATAGTCCCGCTCATGTGCGGGGACCCCAGAGAATCAAAAATAATCTCTTAAGCTGTCTTTATGTGCAGTCCTGCATAGACACTTAAGAGAGAATTTAAAGACAAATAATGCAGCCTATACTTATCAGGCTACACTGTCCAGTACTTCAACTAGATATTCCACCAAAATTAAATTCAGCACAGCCTGCCAAGTTTCTCTCATAGAGAAACTTCCCCTTTTACCAAGAAAGCCTCTGGGAGATAGAGAGGAAAGGGTGGACAGACAAGTCCCATAGGCTGCCATTATGTGTCTCAAAAAGGGATACTGTGCCTTTAGGGAAACTTTCTAGAAATCTCAGTATCCCAGAATGCACAGCAGGTCCCCTCCACTTTCAGTTCTTTTTGGAGGCGTATAAAGCTAGCCCTGTAGCATTCAGTACATGAACATCTTTCTCCACCGGGTAGGAGGGCGGGCGCTTATGACTATAACAGAGATACCCCTACTACAGAACTGGAGTTACAGGTAAGAAACTACTCCTTCTGTAGTAGGGGATCTCTGTGTATGGTCATAATCTAGTGAATAGAATGGCAAGCCCATCCCCAACAGCAAAGCGGCGGTGGAGAAGAAGAAATACAACACCACTACTGTGCGAACAGATTTCGCAGCGAAGCCTGCCCAACCTGAGCATCTGCCTTGGCATCAGAGTCCAGACAGTAATGCTTAGCAAAAGTATGGACTGACTTCCAAGTGACAGCCCGGCAGATCTCTGCAATGGGAACATTACGGAGCAAAGCTGTTGTGGCCGCTTTGCCCCTGGTGGAATGAGCTTTAGGCATACCCCCTAAGGTCTTATTAGCCTTTTGATAACACAATTGTATACAGGACACGATCCACCTCGAGATGGACTGTTTAGAGGTAGCAAGACCGGTCCTGACTGACCCATAGTTGACAAACAATTGGTCTGACCTACGAATATTCTTGGTTTTATCCGGATAAAATTTCAACACCCTTCTGACATCCAGGGAATGAAGAGATCTTTCCGCTGGAGTGGAAGGATTCTGAAAAAATGTAGGTAACGTTATAGTCTGGTTAACATGGAAATCAGAAATAACCTTAGGAAGAAACTTAGGGTGAGTACGCATTACAACCTTAGCAGCATAAAATACAGTATAAGGTTCTTGGCAACACAACGCCTGAATTTCACTCACCCTGCAGGCCGATGTAATAGCCACGAGGAACGCCGCCTTCCAGGACAGGTGCTGTAGCGAAGCCTTATGAATAGGTTCAAAAGGTTCCTTCATCAATCTGGACAGCACCACATTTAATTCCCATGAAGGCGAAGGAAGACGAACAGGAGGAAACACTTCTTCAAGCCTTCAAAAAATCCTTTATCACAGTAATTTGGAAAAAGGAAGTCTGTGAAGGGCATTTCCTGTAGGCAGTCAGCGCAGCTAGATGGACCTTAATGGAATGGAAGTTAAGGCCACACTGCGCCAAATGCAAAAGGTATGGAAGGATGACATTTTCCTTACATGTCGTCGGATCATAGTTCTCAGACTTGCACTAGATGCAGAATCTCTTCCACTTGTAAGCATAAGAAGTCCTAGTGGAAGGTCTCTTAGCCTCCTTCAGTATGTCCATACAATCCGCAGTGAGATTCAAATGGCCATATTGCACTATCTCAGGAGCCATGCCGCCAAACTCAAAGACGAGAGGTTGGGGAGTACCATCTGTCCCCCGAACTTCGTGAGGAGGTCCGGCCGGCAAGGCAGCCGTATGTGAGGAAGAATAGACCGGTGAAGTAGGTCCGTGAACCACCATTGTCTGGGTCATTCCGGGGCAATTAGGATCATCCGCGCCCTGGACTGGGACAGCTTGATGAGCACCGCCGGAATCAGGGGAATGGGTGGAAAAGCGTACAGAAAGCTGTTCGACCAGTTGATCCATAGCGCATTCCCCAGCGTCCCCTGCTGGTAATACCTGGACGCAAAGTCTCGGCATTTGCTGTTTTCGGCAGTGGCGAACAGTTCCACGTCTTGAGTGCCCCACCTGTCAAAGACGTCTCTGAGTACTTCGTCGTTTATGACCCATTCGTGGTTTTCCTGAATCAGTCTGCTCAGTGCGTCCGCCTGAACATTCTGCACACCTGGCAGATGGTTAGCAGTTATCGTCAGTCCTCTGGCTAGCAGCCAGTGCCAGATCGCCTGCGCCTCCTGCGACAGAGTGCGCGATCTCGACCCCCCCTGCTTGTTGAGGTAATACATCGTGGTCGTATTGTCCGTCTGTACAAGCAGAGAGTTGGTCTGAAAGGACGGATGAAAGGCCTTCAGCACCAAGTGAACCGCTCTGAGTTCCAGGAAATTGATATGATACGTGGACTCCGTCGGGGACCACGTTCCTTGTATCTGTAACTCTCCGGAGTGCGCTCCCCAGCCGTGGAGAGAAGCATCCGTCATGATGGTCTGAGTGGGAATGTCCTTCTGGAAGGGAACCCCTTTGAGGACGTTCTCCGCTGAACACCACCATTTCAGAGACTGTAGAGCATGCAGAGACAGTCGTATCTTGTCGTCCCAGTTCCCTTGCCTCTGGTCCCACTGATCCTCTAGACACTCCTGCAGGGGTCTCATGTGCAGCCGTGCGTGTGGCGTGTGGAAGATACAGGAGGCCATCGACCCCAGTAGAGAAGACACCGTCCTCACTGTTGTAGATGGAACGGTCATAAGAGCCTGAGCCTTCCGAAGGAGTGATAAATGTCTCTCATCCGAAGGAGTCACGCTTGCTGACAGCGTATTGATGGAGGCTCCCAAGTACTGGAGGCACTGGACAGGAGTCGGGACAGACTTGAACATGTTGATGTGCAACCCCAGTTTGTTCAATAGAATGGACATCTTCTGGAAGTGCGATTGAGCCTCTGCGAAGGAGGATGCCTTGATCAACCAATCGTCCAGGTACGGGTAGACAAACACCTTGGGCCAGATGTAGGAAAATCGTATTTACCGATTCATAAATACCGAATTTTACCGATTCGGTATTTATGAACCGGTAAATATGAAGGAGGTTTAGATAGAATCGGTAATTGAATTACCGAATCTGTAAAAATCTGTATTTACCGGATCGGTAAATACCGATTCGGTATTGCCCATTGATTCCTGTGGGCCTTTAAGCCCATAGGAATCAATGGGCAATACCGAATCGGTATTTACCGATTCGGTAAATACCGATTTCAGCAAGGGTGCAGGGGATGTCAATTTGACACCCTCTAGCACCCCGAATACAGGCATGTGTGCCATGTGGCAGATAGACATGCCCTAAGGGCATGTCTGTCTGTCACATGGCACAGGTGTGCATGCACACATGTGCATGCACACCTGGATTCGGTATTTTACCACCCAATTGGATTGGGTGGTAAAATACCGAATCTGTAAGGCCTTTGGGACTCTGAAGAGTCCCACCTACATCTGCAAGTTACTGAATCGATAAAAATACCCATTCGGTATTTTACCGATTCGGTAAATTTACCGATTCGGTAAATTTACCGAATCGGTAAAATTGGCCCCATACATGCCAATTCTTAAATACCGGTCGGTAACGGCCGAAAACGGCGGTTACCGACCGGTATTTAGGCTCCTACATCTGGCCCCTTGTTCTTTCTCAGGTATGCCGCTACCACTGCCATGCATTTTTAAAAGGTCCTGGGCGCAGACTTCAGCCCGAACGGTAGTACTGTGTATTGATAGTGATTGGCACCGACTTGGAATCGCAGGAACTTCCGGTGTTTCTGTGCAATGGGCACATGGACGTATGCATCCTGTAGGTCTATCACGCACAGCCAGTCTCCCCTTTGCAGTTGAGGGTAAATCTGGTGCAAAGACAGCATGCAAACCTTTTCCCTGCGAATCCATTTGTTTGCTTGCCACAAATCCAGAATGGGCCTGAACTCGTTCTTGTCTTTCTTGCGTACCAGAAAGAACCGTGAGCAAAGACCTGTTCCCCTTTGAGACAGAGGGACGTCTTCTATCGCCCTTTTTCTTAACAGGGTATTGGCCTCCGCCTGGAGCTCGCGCAGCTGAAACTGCGAGCGAACCGGTGGAATTGCTGGAGGCGGGCTGATGAACCGAAGACTGTATCCATTGCAAACAATATTCAGCACCCACTTGTCCAGAGTAATTTTTCTCCACTCTGCCAGGTAGTATTGGACACTTTCCCCCACCGGAGGGGGTAACGGAGGAGGGGGAAGTAACAGCTCTGGGCCTAGTTCCGGCCGGGACTTTGGTCGCGGTGGCAGATTGCTGCCCACCCTGGCCCTTCTGACGTTTCTGGAAGGGCCTCCTCTGGAACTGCTGCTGTTGTTGCTGTTCAGTTTGCTGGCCTCGCCCCCTGCCCTGCACCCCGTACCATCTCTGGAATGGGCGGTAGGTCTTCTTTTGTTCCTTGGGCTTCTCCAACCCGACAACCGTCAGGGTTTCAGCCTCCGCCTTCATCCGGGCCATTTCATTGTCAGCGTGATTACCAAAGAGGGTCTCGCCCGAAAAGGGTAAGTTGGCCACCCTCTGTTGGGCCTCAGGTTTCAATTACGTAAGCCGCACCCAGGCATGACGTCTCTGGTTGACTCCATGGCCGTACCCGTGGGCTGCCAGGAGCGATGAATCCGCAGCTGCGCTGATCAGCTGATCAGAGACCAGCAGCCCCTCGTTCAGGATCTCCATGAAATCCTCCCTCTTCTCCTTGGGAAGGAGGTCAGCGAACTGTTGGAGGGACTCCCACAGAGCCCGATCATACCGTCCCAACATTGCCGAGGCACTCGTGGCCTTCATGGAGGTGGCGGTCGTCCCGCAGATCTTCCTGCCTGCCGAAACCCTCCAATAGGTTCAGGGAAAGCAAAACCACCCTATTTAGCTGCACGTGGTCTAACTCAGAGAAAAAAAGGGGAAAGAAAATGGAAGTGAATTAGGAAAAAAGAGGAAAGCCTATAGAACAACGTAATCAGTATCACAAATAATGTTTATTATTTAAAATCAATTAAAATTCAAACTTCAAGCTCAAGACAAACAATGCTGGTGTACATAAAAAACATATAACAAAAAACCAGACAAGTGGCACATAGAATCTTTACATAATAAAAGGAACAACATGAACATAAACACAGTGTCCTTAATAAATTTGAGCCACACAGAGGCGTAGACGGCGTTTCGACCGCTGCTTGTTTTAAGCGGTCATCTTCAGGACAAAGAATTTACTTGAGCGTTGAGAATCTATACAATAAAAACATTGTTTTAAAAAAATGAAACAGTTCATATGCGTTATTCATTCAGCATGGCTTATTCCAAATAGAGTTTAGACAGAAGGCAAGTGAGCCAAAATAAAACGGGGGAAAGTGAGAAGGGAAAGAACACCCAGTGAAGGCGCCAAACAAATTCTAAAGTGGCCTAAAAAGATAACCACCACAACCAAATATGGACCAGGCAACATCACCTGTCAAAGAAGGGAAGAGGACCAATTGTTAATTTATGGTCATCCGCATATAGCTTTGAAGAGCTAGAGCAAAAGAAGACAAAATTAAGAATTCTGTACAGAACCAATTTAATACTGTACATAATGACTAAAGAAGACCAGACTTACTTTTAAAATGGAAGCACGCACTTAGTAAATGGAAAATTCCTTATGGAACTTGCGTGAAGCAATAGCAGCAAGTTATTCAGCCAGCTTAGTACTCAATACTGTGGCTGAAAAAAAATTGTAAAACCTTGTTTTAGTGAATTTGCGAATGACCCTATTCATTGGTCAATTGCCTACATTCTGTAATCCACAATTTTACATGTGACAAGTCAAGTCAAGTCTCATGGCGTTGCTCAGCATATATAGATAACTAATTCATTCAGAGTATACAAAAAATACAAAAATTACAAAAATTAGCCATGAGCAACCATACTCTTTGTTTCCTGTTCGAGGTTAATGTGTGCAATAATCACTATATTGACACAACAACAACATCAGTTCGATTAAGAAACATAGAAACAATTAAAAAGAAGAAAAAACGAAAAAAACGTGGAATTCTAGACTAGACCACCAATAATTACATAATTAGCTACCTACGAACGATCAAGTTCGTGAATAGTAGGGAGAGGCATCAATAAAACAGCTATGCTCATCCATAAGAAAAGTTAATTTGCATATTGCTTCCAAAGAAATGCACATTTTAAGAAAATGCCGAGACTTGATACGATAGAAAAGGTACTACGCTCACCATTCAAGAGATTAAGTGTGCCTGCAGTCAAAGAACTATGCTCGCATATCGCCTCAAAAAGAAAGCACATTTTAAAAAAACATGCAGAGACTTCTACCGGAATGATACAGCAGACACAGTACTGCGCTCACCACTCAAGAGAGTGAGTGTGCCTACATTATCAAAGCAAGAGTCACACAAAAAAGAGAAATTCACCCAGATTAGTGCCACGAAAACATTATGGATTCGTGCAGCAGAAAAACAAATTATAAATCACAGCATTATCTTACCAGCCGTCACGAATTTACGGCACATAGCTTGTTCCGAGTATGTGTTCATTCCTTCCAGCCACAATGGAGGGAAGCCGGAACTAAATAGGGCAAACTACTAACGAAGAAAGCGGACTACCTTGCAGAAGGGGCACCGCCATATTGGAATGGTAACCCCTAATACGAGCGTCTTTATTTATGTGTCCACATAGCGCTAGCCCAAAGAGATTAGGTCGGTAGATATCAACACCGGTCTAGGAAAAATAATGAATAATTGATTAAAAAATAATAAATAAAGAAGAATTATTTAGAAAGAGCCAGAACATATACTTCATTAAAACATGTAACATCTGACGGGCCAAAAAAGAATAATCTGCATATTTACATCAACATTTGTGGTGCCCTGTACATTATTTACAATTTATAATTCTAGTACATCATTAATTTCTGACCTACATTACTTATAATTTGTAATTCTAGTACATCATTAATTTCTGACCTACATCACAATTAACAATCGATAAAAAGGCCATTGAACAACAATATTGCATTCAGATATGATATAAAATTATACACTGAGGCTAGAGCTTTCTGAAATGCCACATAGTTCTTAAGGTGGATTGGTGCAACAGGTCAACAAATACAGGTAGCAGTAGTTTTAGTAGATTTTAAAACAAAAACATAAATAGTTATTCTGAAATCTTAAATAAAAAATATATGTACAATCCAGAGCTATCAAAATAGAAAAACAGATCCAGACATCGTACATTTTTCAAACTACAGAACGACATTCCTCCATAGAATTGAGTCCCTTGTTGACACTGTCACAACGCAATATCCAACGACATTCATTTTTATTCAACATATTGGCAATACTACCTCCCCTTGCGGAGACATGTACAACCTCTATCACTTGCCAGCGCATCTCACTTGGATCATGGTTCATTTCTAAATAATGTGCTACAAGGGGAGCATTTTCTATTTGACAACGTATTCTGCTCTTATGTTGTCCAAGCCTGACTTTAATTTTTTGCGTCGTCTGACCGATATAAATCCGGTCACACGGACACCAAATTGCATAAACAACATTAGTTGTGTTGCAATTAGAAAAGTCACGTAGGTCATATGTGATATTCTCATGAACAAACTGCTTAGTGTTCATACTTGTCGTGCACATCAGACATCCGCCACATTTATAGTGGCCAACCACTTTGTTGAGACCCCACATAGAAGTAAGGCTAGATGTCTCAACGCGTGGTACAGCAGCCCTAACTAAATGGTCGCGAAGGTTTTTTCCTCTTTTATAAGAGAAGAGGGGCTGTTCTTGTGTAATTCCTGTGGAAATAACCAAAGGCCAATGGCGCTTAATAATTGCTGAAATTTGATTGCTGCGGGTCCCGAATGTAGTTACACAGGGAATCCGTTGCACTGATTTCTTTGTTTTTGGGGTTAATAAGAATTCCCGATGGTTAAACCAGGCCTGCTTTTTTGATCTTTTAATCAACTCTCGTGGGTACCCACGTTCTTCGAGTTTCTTAGATAAAATGTCTGCCTCTCGGAAATAATCTTCTTTAAACCGGCAGTTTCTGCGAATACGCAAAAACTGCCCGAAGGGCAACCCATCTCGTAAGCCTCTAGGATGGTTACTGGAATATTCAAGTAATGTATTACGAGCCGTAGGTTTAGTAAACAGCTTAGTTGAAAGTCCACCATCATGTGGAAAAATAGTCAGGTCAAGAAAGTCAATTTGATCTTTACTGGAGTTCGAGGTGAACCTTAAATCAGAGGAACACGTGTTGAGCCAATCAAGAAATAAAGATAACTCGTCCGCACTACCAGTCCAAATAAAGAAAATATTGTCGATATATCAACGCCAATTAGAAACATTGTCAAAATAAGGATTAACATCACAATCAAAAATATATTGTTGTTCAAAATCGTCCACGAATAAAATAGCAAAATTGGGGGCATAAGAAGCCCCCATAGATGTCCCCTTAGTCTGTAAATAATATTGTCCGTCAAACTCAAAATAGTTATTGGTTAAAGAAATCCGTAACAACTCAACAATAAACTCCGTCGGGACAGGTACAGGAGCAAGGGGAGGTAGTATTGCCAATATGTTGAATAAAAATGAATGTCGTTGGATATTGCGTTGTGACAGTGTCAACAAGGGACTCAATTCTATGGAGGAATGTCGTTCTGTAGTTTGAAAAATGTATGATGTCTGGATCTGTATTTCTATTTTGATAGCTCTGGATTGTACATATATTTTTTATTTAAGATTTCAGAATAACTATTTATGTTTTTGTTTTAACATCTACTAAAACTACTGCTACCTGTATTTGTTGACCTGTTGCACCAATCCACCTTAAGAACTATGTGGCATTTCAGAAAGCTCTAGCCTCAGTGTATAATTTTATATCATATCTGAATGCAATATTGTTGTTTTTATCGATTGTTAATTGTGATGTAGGTCAGAAATTAATGATGTACTAGAATTACAAATTATAAGTAATGTAGGTCAGAAATTAATGATGTACTAGAATTATAAATTGTAAATAATGAACAGGGCACCACAAATGTTGATGTAAATCTGCAGATTATTCTTTTTTGGCCCGTCAGATGTTACATGTTTTTAATGAAGTATATGTTCTGGCTCTTTCTAAATAATTCTTCTTTATTTATTATGTTTTAATCAATTATTCATTAGTTTTCCTAGACCGGTGTTGATATCTACCGACCTAATCTCTTTGGGCTAGCGCTATCTGGACACATAAATAAAGACGCTCTTATTAGGGGTTACCATTCCAATATGGCGGTGCCCCTTCTGCAAGGTAGTCCGCTTTCTTCGTTAGTAGTTTGCCCTATTTAGTTCCGGCTTCCCTCCATTGTGGCTGGAAGGAAAGCACACATACTCGGAACAAGCTATGTGCCGTAAATTCGTGACGGCTGGTAAGATAATGCTGTGATTTATAATTTGTTTTTCTGCTGCACGAATCCATAATGTTTTCGTGGCACTAATCTGGGTAAATTTCTCTTTTTTGTGTGACTCTTGCTTTGATAATGTAGGCACACTCACTCTCTTGAGTGGTGAGCGCAGTACTGTGTCTGCTGCATCATTCCGGTAGAAGTCTCGGCATGTTTTTGTGCTTTCTTTTTGAGGCGATATGCGAGCATAGTTCTTTGACTGCAGGCACACTTAATCTCTTGAATGGTGAGCGTAGTACCTTTTCTATCGTATCAAGTCTCGGCATTTTCTTAAAATGTGCATTTCTTTGGAAGCAATATGCAAATTAACTTTTCTTATGGATGAGCGTAGCTGTTTTATTGATGCCTCTCCCCACTATTCACGAACTTGATCGTTCGTAGGTAGCTAATTATGTAATTATTGGTGGTCTAGTCTAGAATTCCACGTTTTTTTCGTTTTTTTCGTTTTTTCTTCTTTTTAATTGTTTCTATGTTTCTTAATCGAACTGATGTTGTTGTTGTGTCAATATAGTGATTATTGCACACATTAACCTCGAACAGGAAACAAAGAGTATGGTTGCTCATGGCTAATTTTTGTAATTTTTGTATTTTTTGTATACTCTGAATGAATTAGTTATCTATATATGCTGAGCAACGCCATGAGACTTGACTTGACTTGTCACATGTAAAATTGTGGATTACAGAATGTAGGCAATTGACCAATGAATAGGGTAATTCGCAAATTCACTAAAACAAGGTTTTACAAATTTTTTTCAGCCACAGTATTGAGTACTAAGCTGGCTGAATAACTTGCTGCTATTGCTTCACGCAAGTTCCATAAGGAATTTTCCATTTACTAAGTGCGTGCTTCCATTTTAAAAGTAAGTCTGGTCTTCTTTAGTCATTATGTACAGTATTAAATTGGTTCTGTACAGAATTCTTAATTTTGTCTTCTTTTGCTCTAGCTCTTCAAAGCTATATGCGGATGACCATAAATTAACAATTGGTCCTCTTCACTTCTTTGACAGGTGATGTTGCCTGGTCCATATTTGGTTGTGGTGGTTATCTTTTTAGGCCACTTTAGAATTTGTTTGGCGCCTTCACTGGGTGTTCTTTCCCTTCTCACTTTCCCCCGTTTTATTTTGGCTCACTTGCCTTCTGTCTAAACTCTATTTGGAATAAGCCATGCTGAATGAATAACGCATATGAACTGTTTCATTTTTTTTAAAACAATGTTTTTATTGTATAGATTCTCAACGCTCAAGTAAATTCTTTGTCCTGAAGATGACCGCTTAAAACAAGCAGCGGTCGAAACGCCGTCGACGCCTCTGTGTGGCTCAAATTTAATAAGGACACTATGTTTATGTTCATGTTGTTCCTTTTATTATGTAAAGATTCTATGTGCCACTTGTCTGGTTTTTTGTTATATGTTTTTTATGTACACCAGCATTGTTTGTCTTGAGCTTGAAGTTTGAATTTTAATTGATTTTAAATAATAAACATTATTTGTGATACTGATTACGTTGTTCTATAGGCTTTCCTATTTTTTCCTAATTCACTTCCATTTTCTTTCCCCTTTTTTTCTCTGAGTTAGACCACGTACAGCTAAGTAAGGTGGTTTTGCTTTCCCTGAACCTATTGTTTGATGTTATAACTGATTGTCCCCGGTTCAGGGTTTTTGGACAGCCCCTGTGGTTGTTAATGATTTAAGTACAGCTGGTTAGCTGTGAGGGCTTCACTGCCGGATATTTGTTCTAAACTATGATGACAAATATTGATGTTCCTACTTACTCAGAGGAATATATTTCTAGAATTAAAAATGGACCATCATTGCTGGGTTCAACAGTGATTACAACAACTGAAAATGAAGGGCAAGCCCTGCTGGACGACTAGAACAATGTAGGAAGAAACATGTTCGGACAACTTTACATGCCTTAATGATGACCGAGTATCTCAAGAAAGACGTGATACCGGTCCGATTACAGGTCCGAAACGTACCTGTGATATTTACCAATGACCCCAAGTTCCGTAAGGGCTTTAGCCATATAGGCGTTACGTGCTCCCGCCATTGGCTGGTACATGGCATTGACACTGCACTGGAGCATAGTAAAAGAGAACTAGAGATAATAGCTGACCTTGAGAAACGTTTATCAGAAGGCAATATAGTTGCAGATGCCAAGGCAGCACTTGACAAGGTTACTAAGACCATTATGGAATTTGAGGCCATTGAGCGAAACAAGAAAACTAATAAAATACAAAAAGATATAAATAATTTTGACCAGATACGTTTCCACCCATATCTAAAAGATGAATTCTTTGCACAACCAAGCCAGCAGTACTCCGATAACTACCCCACTTGGTGTCGTTTTAAGAGAAATGTTGGTGTGACATTTTCTGATTCATCGGCAAGTTCAGGTGATGAATCTGACCCAAATACCAGTATGCGGTCTGCGGGGCCTAATGGACCATCTACTCCCTCTACCTCCTCTTTTTTAGACCATCGCGGAAGGGGGAGAGGTCGAGCCAAAAGTCGCACTCCTGTATCCAACGCTCCGCCACAACATTGGAACTTCCAATCGGGCGAGAGGCAAACCCGCAGGAAGTTCTACCAATGGGGCCCTCCGCAGTAGTTGACACAATCCAGCCGACTAATGACACCATACCGATTTTTAATCTTTCCACACATTTACTTTCATCAGCTGAGATTTCACTGTTAACTAAAGGTCTCAGCTTTGTTCCAACTGAAAAATCATGCAATTGTGAAACTCAGATTGAACTTTTACAATTTTTTCGTAAATTGAGGTTGAAGGCCTTCTTTCTGAACTCTAATACATCAATATATGATAGTCAATCTGGCCTACGCCCTCCATCTGTTTTTAATCCCCCATCGAGTAAGATGCCTGTTGAACTGTTGGCATTCGAAGCAATGGTGCTCAAGGAGGTTTCTGCCTTAAATAAAAACTTTGAATACATCCCCTATAATATCTCCCTTGATGAGCGACAGGCGCTAATAAAATTAAAACACAATCAGGAAGTGATTGTGAAGCCTGCGGACAAGGGCGGGGGTATTGTTGTCCAGTCTATGGACAAATATAAGGCTGAAGTTAAACGCCAACTTTGTAATAAAGATCATTATTCTCCCTTGAGATCTAATCCCTTGGCTGATATTCAAAATATGATCAAAACAATTACGACTATTGCTAAAAATGACGGATATTTGAGTGATAAGGAGTTTGCCTTTTTAAATCAGAAATCTCCTCGGACACCAGTCCTTTACACTTTACCAAAAATTCATAAGGACTTGGTAAATCCTCCAGGCCGACCCATAGTGTCAGGCTGTGGGTCGGTCCTGGAACCGCTTTGTAAGTACATTGATGTCTTCATCAAAGATTTTGCAACCCTAACTAAGAGCTATGTCCGCGACAGTGGGGATATCATTACCCAACTAGAGACGATGCAATTTTGCCCTCAAACTCAATCTTTGGTGTGTTTGGACATTGAGTCCTTATGCACCAACATTCCACAGCTGGAGGGTTTGGAAGTGATCAGGAAAGTCTTGGACTCCAGGATGGTTCCTGTACCTGTCCCGACGGAGTTTATTGTTGAGTTGTTACGGATTTCTTTAACCAATAACTATTTTGAGTTTGACGGACAATATTATTTACAGACTAAGGGGACATCTATGGGGGCTTCTTATGCCCCCAATTTTGCTATTTTATTCGTGGACGATTTTGAACAACAATATATTTTTGATTGTGATGTTAATCCTTATTTTGACAATGTTTCTAATTGGCGTCAATATATCGACGATATTTTCTTTATTTGGACTGGTAGTGCGGACGAGTTATCTTTATTTCTTGATTGGCTCAACACGTGTTCCTCTGATTTAAGGTTCACCTCGAACTCCAGGAAAGATCAAATTGACTTTCTTGACCTGACTATTTTTCCACTTGATGGTGGACTTTCAACTAAGCTGTTTACTAAACCTACGGCTCGTAATACATTACTTGAATATTCCAGTAACCATCCTAGAGGCTTACGAGATGGGTTGCCCTTCGGGCAGTTTTTGCGTATTCGCAGAAACTGCCGGTTTAAAGAAGATTATTTCCGAGAGGCAGACATTTTATCTAAGAAACTCGAAGAACGTGGGTACCCACGAAAGTTGATTAAAAGATCAAAAAAGCGGCCTGGTTTAACCATCGGGAATTCTTATTAACCCCAAAAACAAAGCAATCAGTGCAACGGATTCCCTGTGTAACTACATTCGGGACCCGCAGCAATCAAATTTCAGCAATTATTAAGCGCCATTGGCCTTTGGTTATTTCCACAGGAATTACACAAGAACAGCCCCTCTTCTCTTATAAAAGAGGAAAAAACCTTCGTGACCATTTAGTTAGGGCTGCTGTACCACGCGTTGAGACACCTAGCCTTACTTCTATGTGGGGTCTCAACAAAGTGGTTGGCCACTATAAATGTGGCGGATGTCTGATGTGCACGACAAGTATGAACACTAAGCAGTTTGTTCATGAGAATATCACATATGACCTACGTGACTTTTCTAATTGCAACACAACTAATGTTGTTTATGCAATTTGGTGTCCGTGTGACCGGATTTATATCGGTCAGACGACGCAAAAAATTAAAGTCAGGCTTGGACAACATAAGAGCAGAATACGTTGTCAAATAGAAAATGCTCCTCTTGTAGCACATTATTTAGAAATGAACCATGATCCAAGTGAGATGCGCTGGCAAGTGATAGAGGTTGTACATGTCTCCGCAAGGGGAGGTAGTATTGCCAATATGTTGAATAAAAATGAATGTCGTTGGATATTGCGTTGTGACAGTGTCAACAAGGGACTCAATTCTATGGAGGAATGTCGTTCTGTAGTTTGAAAAATGTATGATGTCTGGATCTGTATTTCTATTTTGATAGCTCTGGATTGTATATATATTTTTTATTTAAGATTTCAGAATAACTATTTATGTTTTTGTTTTAACATCTACTAAAACTACTGCTACCTGTATTTGTTGACCTGTTGCACCAATCCACCTTAAGGACTATGTGGCATTTCAGAAAGCTCTAGCCTCAGTGTATAATTTTATATCATATCTGAATGCAATATTGTTGTTCAATGGCCTTTTTATCGATTGTTAATTGTGATGTAGGTCAGAAATTAATGATGTACTAGAATTACAAATTATAAGTAATGTAGGCCAGAAATTAATGATGTACTAGAATTATAAATTGTAAATAATGTACAGGGCACCACAAATGTTGATGTATATCTGCAGATTATTCTTTTTTGGCCCGTCAGATGTTACATGTTTTTAATGAAGTATATGTTCTGGCTCTTTCTAAATGATTCTTCTTTATTTATTATTTTTTAATCAATTATTCATTATTTTTCCTAGACCGGTGTTGATATCTACCGACCTAATCTCTTTGGGCTAGCGCTATGTGGACACATAAATAAAGACGCTCGTATTAGGGGTTACCATTCCAATATGGCGGTGCCCCTTCTGCAAGGTAGTCCGCTTTCTTCGTTAGTAATTTGCCCTATTTAGTTCCGGCTTCCCTCCATTGTGGCTGGAAGGAAAGCACACATACTCGGAACAAGCTATGTGCCGTAAATTCGTGACGGCTGGTAAGATAATGCTGTGATTTATAATTTGTTTTTCTGCTGCACGAATCCATAATGTTTTCGTGGCACTAATCTGGGTAAATTTCTCTTTTTTGTGTGACTCTTGCTTTGATAATGTAGGCACACTCACTCTCTTGAGTGGTGAGCGCAGTACTGTGTCTGCTGTATCATTCCGGTAGAAGTCTCGGCATGTTTTTTTAAAATGTGCTTTCTTTTTGAGGCGATATGCGAGCATAGCTCTTTGACTGCAGGCACACTTAATCTCTTGAATGGTGAGCGTAGTACCTTTTCTATCGTATCAAGTCTCGGCATTTCCTTAAAATGTGCATTTCTTTGGAAGCAATATGCAAATTAACTTTTCTTGTGGATGAGCGTAGCTGTTTTATTGATGCCTCTCCCCACTATCCACGAACTTGATCGTTCGTAGGTAGCTAATTATGTAATTATTGGTGGTCTAGTCTAGAATTCCACGTTTTTTTCGTTTTTTTCGTTTTTTCTTCTTTTTAATTGTTTCTATGTTTCTTAATCGAACTGATGTTGTTGTTGTGTCAATATAGTGATTATTGCACACATTAACCTCGAACAGGAAACAAAGAGTATGGTTGCTCATGGCTAATTTATGTAATTTTTGTATTTTTTGTATACTCTGAATGAATTAGTTATCTATATATGCTGAGCAACGCCATGAGACTTGACTTGTCACATGTAAAATTGTGGATTACAGAATGTAGGCAATTGACCAATGAATAGGGTCATTCGCAAATTCACTAAAACAAGGTTTTACACATTTTTTTCAGCCACAGTATTGAGTACTAAGCTGGCTGAATAACTTGCTGCTATTGCTTCACGCAAGTTCCATAAGGAATTTTCCATTTACTAAGTGCGTGCTTCCATTTTAAAAGTAAGTCTGGTCTTCTTTAGTCATTATGTACAGTATTAAATTGGTTCTGTACAGAATTCTTAATTTTGTCTTCTTTTGCTCTAGCTCTTCAAAGCTATATGCGGATGACCATAAATTAACAATTGGTCCTCTTCACTTCTTTGACAGGTGATGTTGCCTGGTCCATATTTGGTTGTGGTGGTTATCTTTTTAGGCCACTTTAGAATTTGTTTGGTGCCTTCACTGGGTGTTCTTTCCCTTCTCACTTTCCCCCGTTTTATTTTGGCTCACTTGCCTTCTGTCTAAACTCTATTTGGAATAAGCCATGCTGAATGAATAACGCATATGAACTGTTTCATTTTTTTAAAACAATGTTTTTATTGTATAGATTCTCAACGCTCAAGTAAATTCTTTGTCCTGAAGATGACCGCTTAAAACAAGCAGCGGTCGAAACGCCGTCGACGCCTCTGTGTGGCTCAAATTTATTAAGGACACTGTGTTTATGTTCATGTTGTTCCTTTTATTATGTAAAGATTCTATGTGCCACTTGTCTGGTTTTTTGTTATATGTATTTTTATGTACACCAGCATTGTTTGTCTTGAGCTTGAAGTTTGAATTTTAATTGATTTTAAATAATAAACATTATTTGTGATACTGATTACGTTGTTCTATAGGCTTTCCTCTTTTTTCCTAATTCACTTCCATTTTCTTTCCCCTTTTTTTCTCTGAGTTAGACCACGTACAGCTAAGTAAGGTGGTTTTGCTTTCCCTGAACCTATTGTTTGATGTTATAACTGATTGTCCCTGGTTCAGGGTTTTTGGACAGCCCCTATGGTTGTTAATGATGCCGAATCCATCCAGCGGCTCTCCTTGTCTGGAGGCACTGTAGAGGACGGGGTGGTGGCATGTTGTTTCCGAGCCGCCGTCACTATCACCGAATCCGGTGTTGGATCCACCCTGAGAAATGCTGGGTCCAAGTCAGGAGCCCTGTACTTCTTTTGGAGCCTGGAGGGGGCTGATTTCGTAGTCGCCGGAGTGAGGAACAACCCATGGCGGGCTCCACCAATCCCGGGACTAACGGCAGATCAGAAACTGTGCCTTCCGGTGAAGTATACCGTTTCATACGTACATCCTCTATATGTATCCCGATCGTGGACAGGGAGTTGACCTAATGATGTGACGTGAACCTGCAGCCTGGATTCCATCTTTTATGATAAACTTTAACCCAGCACTGAAAAGAAAGATTATGACATGTTGAATTATCATTACATAATGTTTTTGTATCCATTTGCGCCCTGACGAAGGATTGGATAATATCGGTCCTGTTCCGAAACGCGCGTCGGCGACTTTGTTTTGCTGTTTTTCTCTCTCATTTTGCGTATATTAGTTGTATTATGACATGTATATAGGAATGTTTTTCTTTTTGTGGTGTGTGTATGATTTTGTAAATAGTGTGGAGTGGTATGATTGACAATGGTTTGACTGAGTGTGATTGATGATTTTTTTGAAGTTGCGAGTGGGTAGGCTGCAATTGTGTGTTCTTAAATGTAAATAGAGTCTGTATATACATTTATGCCTTTACTATCATTGAATTTGATGAAAAGAAACATATTTTGAAAATAAACTTGCATATGATTTCCAAATTAATGGTCTTGTGTGGGACAATGATGATGTTTTGAATTATGGATTAGAGCAATTGCCTTTCTTCTTATCCAGACTTAGGGGGGGTTCCTCTGTTTTTGAGTATATTGTTTTCCCTGCCTCTCCCCCTTTTGCATCATCTTTCAGGGGCCCTCTTGTGTTTTTGATTGCAGCCATTTTGAATGCCATGGCCTCTCTGCCCACTGCCGATAGCCAGCGTGTCTCTCTCTCTCTCCCTCTCTGACCTCGCAAGCTTCCCCCGCGCACTGACAGCCCCCGCTCTCACATGCTTGGACCATAAACCACCCCTTCAGCGCGGCCCTGCCTCGGAGCCACATCCCGTACCCGGCTAACACCTCCCTCCGTCCCTTTCATGATCGCACATCCTTTGATGAACCCCCTTCCTCTGTGCCCGATTGTCCGGCCCGATCCCAGGCCATCACCTGGCCCTGCGGATGCAGTTTATTGCCCCCTACAGTAGGAAGCTGTCCCTCTTCAAAGGATCTATGACTGATCAAAGCCCCCACCCCGTGAGTTTCGACTGATCAAAGCCCCCACCCCATGAGATCCGATCAGCCGCACACATTCCGGGAATCGGCGGAATGTCCAGCTGCGCAACAGTCATCACCTACTGAGATCGGGGTGGGGACTTCTACTGTAAATGTGTGTGGGAACGGGCTTGAAGCGGGGATTCCGAGTGTTGACAAGAATGTGTTTCATGCAATAAAGCTATAAACCAGTGTATATGAGGCCAGGCCTCAGAGATGTTGTTAGAGCACCTCGAGAAGATACCCTATTGTCTGATTTGATGTGTTCTGCTCCGTCGGAATAAACTTCTGTTTCCTGCCTTCCAGTCTCCAGCGCCTGCCTCTTTGTTTGGTAATTTCGAGTGGTATGAGAGGCGACTAACGCCGGGCAATACTTAAAGGTTATCGGTTGAAATCTGCCTACCCTTTTACAATTGGCGTCCCAAACGTGGGGCCCATCAGCGACACGTGGATCCAGTGGGAGAGGTCCTGACGACAGAGTAAACGACTGCAACGATCGGGAGTGCACCTGCCCGATAGACCCTCGTCTGGCAGCCGATCATCCGAACTTCACCGGTTCCAAGCAGACCTCTCTCAAGTGATCTACGATCCTGACTGGGAACCATCAGGAGTGCCGCGGCAATTACGGAGAATAGAGGACGATCGGGCGCTGGAAGCGGAAGACGAGAAACTGTCCATGCGGTCCGGGTAAGGTCGTGTAACACGACAAATTGCGAAACGATTGTTTGATTGTTTGAAAATACTAGTATTGCTCATTGGTTGTTTTTGAGATATTCTCTGCCTGCAAACGGGGAAGAATAGAAATATTCTCTCTTCCTTTGCAGATAGTGAAGGATAGGTAACGCGGACCTTTGTCCCCCTTTGTAACCTGTCGTGCCTATTTTTCTCCCCACTGATTGATTGATTGTCTGAACATTGATTGTTCGAAGTTGGTTCTTTTTGAGCTGTTCTCTGTTTGCAAATAACGTAGAATAGAAATATTCTGTCTAGTCTTTGCAAGTAGTGAAGGATAGGTAGTGCGGACCTTTGTCCCCCTTTGTAATCTGTCATGCCTATCTTCTCCCCACTGATTGGTAGTTGGTTCAGCCCGGACCGCTTATTAGAGATGAACCATCCAGCTCCACTGGAAGGCACCCCTAATAAGGACATGTTCACTAAATATGGACTAGTCGCCATAGCCTATAGTAAGCTATGGCATAAATATACAAGAAAGGATCAGGAAAGTCAGTGGCCACTGATAGGATCCTTTGATGATGATAAAATAAACATGCTGGAAACAGCCCTTCGTAACAATAAGACAACGCCCACTATGCTTGACAGTCTCGGCATGTGGCGCAAAGAAGCAGAGCAACGGAAAAAGAGAAACAAAGTTAGATTAGAGAAAGAGCTACGAAAAGCAGCTCACCTAGCTGCTAAAAAGTTAGAGGAAGATATAAAGGAGAGAGAGGAAGCCAAACAGAAGCAAGAGTCAGAAACATCGGGCCAGTGTCCCGTTAGAACACCCTCTACGCTCTACCCTGAGTTACCCTCGAAACAACGAGCGGTCGATGATTTATTACTAGGTCCCCCAATCATCTACATGCCCCCTCCATATGCCCCTTCCCAACCCTTAATACAACACCCGCAGCCCCCAAGTACAGGTGAGAATAGTGCCAGGACCTCGGTCCTTACGGCCTCCGCGCCGGCTGAGCCCCTTGTACTCAACGCAGAGCAAACAGTAACACTAGATGACCCTGAAGCTAGAAGGAAAGATTCCACTAGAATGAACCGATTAAGCAAAGATGAACGAGTAGGGATCGATAAGATAGTGAAGACACTGGTGGAACGAAAAGAGAGTGAGGAACACGTAACGGATATGTACAATTTGTATGCCAATAGCCACAGACGACACTTTGTTGTGCGATTTTGTTATCACACCCTCAATGCCTATGAGGATCGATACCAAGACAAAGGTCCTGAGAGCCTAACGACTCTGTATAGGAAAGTTGACATTGGGGATGAAGGCGAGTGTGATGTGACGGACCTCTTCACGCGTACGCTTGAAGTTTTCCGCCACCTCACTGAACAGAGACCAGAAACTAACGCTACGACTCCTGTAGCAACCGAACCCCGAACAGAAAAAACTGACACAATGATGCCTATAAAGGAGGCCGCTCCCTACTGGGTTCCCCCAAGAGGACAGGGAACGCATGATGACATTAACTACCAAGATGCGAGAGGGAGAGTAGTTTACAACTGGGTCTACCAACCATGGGATCGGCAAGACATCCTGACTTTCCGAAAATCCTTGCCTGATTTACGAAAGAACCCCACTGCCTTTTATACTGAATTAGGCACAGCCTTGGGTTCGACGATTATGACCCTAGCGGACATCGATTTGTTTTTCGGGCTATGTCTGCCAGCAGATGTGTGGAAGCAAATCCGGAAAGTCGACCACCCTGAGCTGTTCGGACATATCTGGTCACAACTCGATGGCATAGATAGGCAACTAGAGCCCGGACAGAAACCTTTAAAATCCATTCTAGACATCCCAGACAAGATCGTCCAAAAATTGAAAACACTGATCCCAGAAAAGAAGGTGGACTGGTCGATAGTAACGGCCTGCCGCCAGAAACCCCAGGAAGACGTGTCAGAATACTTCTCCCGGTTTGAGACGGTGTTCTCCGATTACAGTGGCCAGGACATGACCACCGCAACCGGAAATCATCTGTTTGTCCAGAATTATGTCAAAGGTCTGTCGTAGGAAGTCTCGCAGAAACTACAGACTAGCGAGAGTAGTTGGGCGGCCTCCAAACCTGCGGCTATCCTTCAGATGGCCCAGTACTACGAACATCAAAAGAATGAGAACGATAGGGCGACTGAGAAAAAGAAAAAGGACCTAAAAGAAAGGGTGATGATTGCACAGTTGCAAGGGGTGACAGTAGGAAGGGAACAGTACAAAGGTAGTTACCAATCGAATGCTCCTAGAAATCCACCCCCTAGAGACCGTACATCCGCACCCTACGCTGGACGTAAAGACATCGATGAGAACCAGTGTGCGTTTTGCAAAGGATTTGGTCATTGGAAATCCCAGTGCCCGGTTCTGCAAGAAGCAAACAAAAATAGGGACACAAGCGACGTAGCGGGTGGGCCAAGAAATAGAGGACAGGGACGAGGGAACACAAACGACACCAACACCGACAGGCCAGGCAGACCGAACACGCTTGACCATCCCTGACAGAACCAGTACCAACAGTCTGACTGCGACGACACCCACGACTTCGCATAGGACTGCCAAGGGCAAGGGAGGGATCCAGTCGAGCTCCATGTTGACCAGCAAGGTCCTTATGTCACCGCTAAGGTCCTGGGTACGAAGTCTCCATTTCTGGTAGACACTGGCGCAACACGTAGCGCGTTATCTAAACGACTGATTCCAAGGGCACCCTTGTCTGGCTCACATGTAACATCAATAGGTTTTGATGGAACGCCCTCCACTAACCCCTTGTCCACACTGATCTCCTTTGACTTGGAAAATAACACCACTGACACAACGTTTTTGCTCTCATCCAACACCCCCGATGCCATTATGGGACTTGACTTATTAAAACATTTCCGAGCTACTATTAGGTGTTCGCAAGACGGAGTTCGAGTCATTCTGTACGACAACCCGACTCTGCTCAGGCTTTGTCTCACACGACGCATGTTTTCCATCACCGATGCTGACTTGTCTCTACTCGACACTCTACCTCTGTACCTGTGGGCCAAAACTGACTCGGACGTAGGACGCATGATGATTGACCCTGTGCATATAACTGTTCGACAGGACGCAGTGCTCCCAAAACTTCCACAATATCGGATATCGCCCGAGGGCGAGAAGGCATTGGTAAAGATCATCTAGTCTCTGATAGATGCAGGAGTGGTAGAGGAAGTAGTTAGCAATGTTTGCAACAGCCCTATCCTACCCATTGTAAAGAAGCAGGGCGAGGGAGATGAGAAAGCGTACCGCTTCATCATCGACCTACGAGAGGTCAACAAAGTAGTTGTACCTCAGTACCCCGTAGTCTCAGACATCACCACCATTCTGACTCTGATTCCTTCCACTGCCACCACCTTCACTGTAATCGACCTCAAGAACGCATTCTTCTCCATCCCCATCCACCCAGACAGCCGCTACCTTTTCGGCTTCACCTTAAAAGCCCGCTCATATAGATTTTGTAGAGCACCCCAAGGCTACACTGAAAGTCCCAGCATCTATAGCCAGGCCCTCAAGAGACAGCTGGACGCAGTCCAGCTACCGGATAGAGTGGTGTTGATACAGTACGTCGATGATATCCTTTTAGCGGCCGACACCACTCCACTTGCAGTCACAGCCACCATCCAACTCCTGCACTTCCTCGCGGAAAATGGCCACAAGGTCTCCAAGAAGAAGTTGCAATTCTGCCAACCCCAGGTCACTTACCTAGGCCATCTCTTGTCCAAAGACGGGAGGAAACTTACACCCGATCGAATTCAGACCATCCTAGAAACCCCTGTCCCTAAGACACAGAAACAAGTCCGCTCCCTAGTAGGCCTCACCTCCTTCTGTCGACAGTGGTTGCCAAATTTCAGCCTCATTGTGAAACCACTACTTTCCCTGCTGGCCAAAGATGTCCCCTTCCCGCTCCCTTGGACCCCCGAATGCCAATCCTCCTTCAAAGAACTACGAGATGCCCTTTGTTCTGCACCAGTCCTAGGAACCCCCGATTACACAAAGCCCTTCTCCCTCTACACTCACGAAAGGGAGGGGTGCGCTTTGTCTGTCCTGACTCAGTCCATTGGCCCCAAGCAACACCCATGTGCCTACTTCTCTGCCACTCTTGACCCCGTAGCCAGAGCTTTGCCTGCCTGCCTTCGAGCTGTAGCTGACGCTGCTATCTCTATCCGACAGAGTGAGGGGATCGTGCTCTCGAACTCCCTCATGGTGTTAGTGCCCCATGCGGTCGACACCCTCCTAAACCAGACTAAGACGCAGCATCTGACTAGTGCACGACTGACTGGGTACGAACTGACTCTGCTTGCACCCCACATCACATTGAAAAGATGCACCACGCTGAATCCAGCCACTTTGTTGCCCCTACCTGAGAACGACCCCAATGTGTCCCCTATACATGACTGTGTGACCCTCACGGACGAACAGACTAGGAGTAGGGTTGACCTCCGAGACACTGCTTTTCCAGATCCTGACGGAGAGCTATGGGTGGATGGCTCTTGTATCAAACTCCCCGATGGCACCACCTCAGCTGCTTATGCAGTTACCACAGCCCGAACTGTAGTTGAAACTGCCCGCATCACGCAACGATCTGCACAGGCAGCGGAGCTGATTGCCCTCACACGAGCGTGTATCCTAGCAGCAGGGACGACAGCGAATATTTACACAGACAGCCAGTATGCCTTCGGGGTGGTTCATCATTTCGGGCTCTTGTGGAAGGAGAGGGGATTCCTGACCTCACACGGCACACCCATCCCACACGGAGATCTAGTCTCCACCCTGACTGAAGCGGTCCTCCTTCCCAAACAACTTGCTGTAATCAAATGCCAGGCACACAAAAAGGTGACAGACATCATTGGGCAGGGGAATGCACTGGCCGACATCACTGCCCGGACCACAGCCGAGAATAGGACAACGACACGCATGTACGTGACCAGGTCACAAACAGAAAAATGGAAGGACGCTAGGGAAACTATTAGGGACATCCAGATGGCCAGCTCACCACACGACCTGATGAATGGGCACGGGTGGGACTGAAAGACGATGAAGGCTGCTGGCGGACAAAAGACACGAACAAATGGTTGCTACCCAACTCGTACCTGATCCCCATACTGACCATGGCACACTCCCCTGCACATAGGATCTGCCCCTATGGCCGAACTTGTCTCCAAAGTTTGGCACAATGACAAGATCACAGACTCAGCTAAACGTCTGGTCCAACAATGTCTGATATGCCTGCAACACAACGCTGGGAAAGGAACTGTCGTACCCCGGGGAGGGTTTGGGGTCCCCAATCATCCATTTGAAGTCCTACAGATGGACTATATCCAACTAGAAAGATGCCAAGGTCTGAAGTATGTACTTGTTGTCGTATGCGCATTTAGCAAGTGGGTGGAAGCCTATCCATCTTGCTACAACACTGCCATTGCTACCGCAAAGGTATTACTGAAGGAATTCTTCCCTCGCTACGGCCTTAGTCGAATTTTATGGAGCGACAATGGCCCCCACTTCATAGCCGAAGTCATCCAACTCATCTTGAAGGGGTTGGGTGTCAAACAAAAATTTCACGCAGTCTTCCACCCCCAATCTGCTGGACTGGTTGAGCGACATAATGCCACGTTGAAGCTCAAACTAGCTAAAATAGTGGCTACCACAGGACTGAAATGGCCAGACGCACTCCCACTGGCATTACTATCAATGCGTTCCACCCCCACCACTCACCATTTGACCCCTTATGAGGTCGTTTTCGGCTGGCCCATGAGCATTTGGTCTGCACCAAAACCGACATCCATTCACGACGTCCCGGACGTCCTAATGTCTGACTATTTGTACAATCTGACTAAAACACTGTCTGTTATCCATCAACAGGTGCTGCAGGCCATCCCCGATGCTTCCAGGGGTCCCGGACACGACCTCCAACCTGGAGACTTCGTCTTAATCCGAAACTTCCAGCATGCAAAGAGTCTGGAACCTCGGTGGACGGGCCCCTGGCAAGTCTTGATCACCACCCGAACAGCTCTTCGAGTGGAAGGGAAGAAACACTGGCTGCACGCACACCATTGTAAGAAAATCTCCTCCACCCTGACGACGACCGAAGACGTGGTCACCCAAGAAGAGCTCCTGAACAAAGACCGACCATCCCTGAGCTGTTACCCTGATACTGAGACGCTTGAACTGGCGGAATTCCCCGATCCCACTGTGCCATCCAGAGAAGGGTATAACCTGCGACGAAAGGAGGGAGCTTCGGCTAAGCAGACCACTGGCTAAGTTACAATTCTCAGAGCGGCGGCCTAACACTACTAAGGCTGCCAGGAGAGAAGCCAAACGAAGTTTGTGGTTCTGCCCGCTACCGAGCCCCTTGAAAATGATGGAAGCGCTTGATACGAAGATGATGGAAGCACCCGACACGAAGATGATGGAAGCAACCGGACATCCGAAGACCCACTACAGAAACCCAAAGACTGACAAAATGCACAGCTCAAAGACTATTGCCCTCTTTATCGCCCTTCTCTTTTGCCTCCTCCTCATGACTACCTTCTGGATCGTGGAAGAGAGCGCACCAGCTCATAAGACATTTCTAACTACTGCGCAGCCTACCACCATGAAAGAACACTACCTGGTCTCTCTTTCACCTCAACTCCGAGAAAGACGTAAGGAGTTCTGGAAGAACTCCTTCGTGCAGTTGCTGCACCAACACAACCTTGCTGCCAATGCCACAAATTGCTGGATCAGTGGGTTGATTCCACATGCCACCAGACATTCCATCCCCTTCATCTCTTCACCTTTCTCTGTCCATGGTTCCTGCCTTGCTCGGCTGATCCTCTTGCAAGAGAGTTACAGGGATAATGCCACTTCTAGCAAAACTATGTTGTACTTTTATCATGGGGTCTGGCTGAACAAAACAGGAAGAACTGCTGCTCCCTTTTGCCCTCTGACATCCAATGCTTCTGTTCACATGGACATCCCTGCCAAAGAACGGGTTGAAATGCAGGTGTTCAACAACCCAGCCAACCCACCTTCTCTTACCTCCAAAAACGAGCAGCTGCCACCCTGACTGTGGCCCTATCTGTGGTCAACATCTCGGGCCTTGTATGCATCGAAGGCCTTGGGACACAGTTGGTGGGCCACAGCGCTTGCCGCATCACCAGAACTTTGGACTCAACTGATCCACCCTCTTTTGTCACCTCTCCGAACATGTACTTTGTCTGTGGTACAAAAGCCTACACTTGGCTCCCAAAGGGCTGGGGAGGTACCTGCTACATTGCCTTCATCCTTCCTCCGACCTATGTGGCCCCAGCAAACCATCACCGACAAAAGCGAGCGAGAGACATTGAGCAAGCCGACTCCACCGGAGCACAGTTCCTGGACGCAATGAAGGGACTTCTTCCACTCTGGGGTCCGATGGCGAACAGCCGTGCCATCCGACATTTGACCCAGGCAGTTGAAACGACAATGAACATTACAGCTGGCATCCTCACAAACAATACAGCCGAGCTTCAGGCAGTCCGCCTGGTGGCCCTTCAGAACCGTGTTGTTCTAGACGTTGTTCTAGCGGATCGTGGAGGAGCATGCCGTATCATTGGGTCCAGCTGCTGCACCTACATACCAGACAATTCGCCCTCAGTCTACAAAGCCATTGAACATCTCCACAGACTTTCCTCAGAAGTTCATCAGGAACAAGAAGAATGGTCGCTTGGGAGTTGGTTCTGGAGTGCTGTAAAGGACTGGGGGTGGAGGTTGTTATGATCGTATTGATACCGATTGTTGTAATATGAGGATTCTGCCTGGGTGTTCAATGCTTGCCACCCCTGTGCTCACTTTTTGCTAACTGTATCTGCCCTAAGACTTTGGACTTTGAAGCTGAACGCATGAAAGCTTTGTATGAAGTAGAAATCCGTAATATGATGGGGATAGACCTAGATTGACAAGCTGGCTAGATATGTTGAAAAGGGAGGACTGTTAAAATCTAGATTGCGGCGTAAACATTATCGGCGCCATCTTGTCCCTTTTCAGGCTCATATGTGCGCATAAGTAGCAGGGGATTCCGACAGGGTAGGGGAGTAGTCCCTGCCGCTGGACGAATCCGTACGAGACCTAGACCTGCCCTTCCTGTGGCGCCGTCTAGATCTAGTGTTAAAATCTAGATTGCGGCGTAAACATTATCGGAGCCATCTTGTCCCTTTTCAGGCTCATATGTGCGCATAAGTAGCAGCCATTTTGAATATACTCAAAAACAGAGGAACCCCCCCTAAGTCTGGATAAGAAGAAAGGCAATTGCTCTAATCCATAATTCAAAACATCATCATTGTCCCACACAAGACCATTAATTTGGAAATCATATGCAAGTTTATTTTCAAAATATGTTTATTTTCATCAAATTCAATGATAGTAAAGGCATAAATGTATATACAGACTCTATTTACATTTAAGAACACACAATTGCAGCCTACCCACTCGCAACTTCAAAAAAATCATCAATCACACTCAAACCATTGTCAATCATACCACTCCACACTATTTACAAAATCATACACACACCACAAAAAGAAAAACATTCCTATATACATGTCATAATACAACTAATATACGCAAAATGAGAGAGAAAAACAGCAAAACAAAGGCGCCGACGCGCGTTTCGGAACAGGACCGATATTATCCAATCCTTCGTCAGGGCGCAAATGGATACAAAAACATTATGTAATGATAATTCAACATGTCATAATCTTTCTTTTCAGTGCTGGGTTAAAGTTTATCATAAAAGATGGAATCCAGGCTGCAGGTTCACGTCACATCATTAGGTCAACTCCCTGTCCACGATCGGGATACATATAGAGGATGTACGTATGAAACGGTATACTTCACCGGAAGGCACAGTTTCTGATCTGCCCTGGCAGGGCCGCTGGCCGGCACGAACTTTAATAATCGTATTCCGTATTTCAGTAGATAATTCAAAAACCTCCAAAGGGGAAGCCACGGGGAAGACGTTCCAGAAGCGAGAATAGTTAGCACATCTCTTCACACGGTATCGTAGCGAAGCTACGTTCCAACCGCCGATAAGGTCGAAGTCGGTGAAGTATACCGTTTCATACGTACATCCTCTATGTGTATCCTGATCGTGGACAGGGAGTTGACCTAATGATGTGACGTGAACCTGCAGCCTGGATTCCATCTTTTATGATAAACTTTAACCCAGCACTGAAAAGAAAGATTATGACATGTTGAATTATCATTACATAATGTTTTTGTATCCATTTGCGCCCTGACGAAGGATTGAATAATATCGGTCCTGTTCCCAAACGCGCGTCGGCGCCTTTGTTTTGCTGTTTTTCTCTCTCATTTTGCGTATATTAGTTGTATTATGACATGTATATAGGAATGTTTTTCTTTTTGTGGTGTGTGTATGATTTTGTAAATAGTGTGGGGTGGTATGATTGACAATGGTTTGACTGAGTGTGATTGATGATTTTTTTGAAGTTGCGAGTGGGTAGGCTGCAATTGTGTGTTCTTAAATGTAAATAGAGTCTGTATATACATTTATGCCTTTACTATCATTGAATTTGATGAAAAGAAACATATTTTGAAAATAAACTTGCATATGATTTCCAAATTAATGGTCTTGTGTGGGACAATGATGATGTTTTGAATTATGGATTAGAGCAATTGCCTTTCTTCTTATCCAGACTTAGGGGGGGTTCCTCTGTTTTTGAGTATATTGTTTTCCCTGCCCCCCCCCCCTTTTGCATCATCTTTCAGGGGCCCTCTTGTGTGTTTGATTGCAGCCATTTTGAATGCCATGGCCTCTCTGCCCACTGCCGATAGCCAGCGTGTCTCTCTCTCTCCCTCTCTGACCTCGCAAGCTTCCCCCGCGCACTGACAGCCCCCGCTCTCACATGCTTGGACCATAAACCACCCCTTCAGCCCGGCCCTGCCTCGGAGCGCCATCCCGTACCCGGCTAACACCTCCCTCCGTCCCTTTCATGATCGCACATCCTTTGATGAACCCCTTCCTCTGTGCCCGATTGTCCGGCCTGATCCCAGGCCATCACCTGGCCCTGCGGATGTAGTTTATTGCCCCCTACATTAGGAATCTGTCCCTCTTCAAAGGATCTACGACTGATCAAAGCCCCCACCCCGTGAGATACGACTGATCAAAGCCCCCACCCCATGAGATTCGATCAGCCGCACACATTCCGGGAATCGGCGGAATGTCCAGCTGCGCGACAGTCATCACCTACTGAGATCGGGGTGGGGACTTCTACTGTACATGTGTGTGGACACGGGCTTGAAGCGGGGATTCCGAGGATGTCTTTCCGTACATCAAAGTGTTGACAAGAATGTGTTTCATGCAATAAAGCTATAAACCAGTGTATAAGAGGCCAGGCCTCAGAGATGTTGTTAGAGCACCTCGAGAAGATACCCTGTTGTCTGATTTGATGTGTTCTGCTCCGTCGGAATAAACTTCTGTTTCCTGCCTTCCAGTCTCCAGCGCCTGCCTCTTTGTTTGGTAATTTCGAGTGGTATGAGAGGCGACTAACGCCAGGCAATACTTAAAGGTTATCGGTTGAAATCTGCCTCCCCTTTTACATCTAGTAGATGAACGACGGCGACTCCTGGATCTCCCTCTCCGTCCGGAGCGGGATCTAGACCTCCTCGGCCTTGGTGGTTCCGCAGGTCTTAGAGGCGGAAGTTGTGGCGGCCTAACCGGAAGCCTCGGATGAAGAGGCCCTGTAGGCGGAGTCGGAAAGCGTGTCAACGAGGTCGACCTTGGTGGAGCAGGCGGCCGCCCATGAGGTGGCGGAGGTGGATTCGCTGGCAGCCCATGAGGCGGCAGAGGAGGAGGGTGATGAGGAGGAAGTGGCGGCGGAGGTGGCGGCGGAATCCGAGGTGGCGGATCCTTTGGCAACAGAGGCGGTGGTGAAGGCGACCTCGGTTTAGGGGGCGAGTATACCACAGAGTACACAGAGCCCGGAGACTTTTCCCCTCTCCTCTTCTTCCTCACCTGACCTGACTGGGGAGACCTAGAGGCCGTGCCCCCTGTAGGTGAACGACGTCGCCGCCGTGCCCTCGATGATCTGGAGGAGCTTCTGGCGTCAGAACGTCTCCTGGAGGACGATGCCTTCCTCCTAGGCTCCAAGCGCCTCCTCGGCGTCAACGAACGCCTTCTCGATGCCGACGAACGGCATCTCGACGTCGATGATCTATGTCTCGACGTTGGAGTTCTCCTTCTCGACGTCGAAGATCGCCGCGACGTTGAAGCTCTTCGTCTCGACGCCGATGATCTTCTCGACGTCGACGATCTCCTCTTCGACGTCGAACGCCGAGTCGCGTCGACGGCAAACGGCGGTGTCGCCTCGACGGCGAGCGCTGTCGCCGTCATGACCTCTCTCGACGTCGATGACGACAATGAATCTGTACCCGACGTCGACCTCGACGGAGGTCTCGACGTCAGTCCCCTCGACGTCGAACATCGACGCCGCTTCGACCCAGAGCCCTGGGGAGACGGGGAACAGACCTTGGTCATTCCTCTCGACACCGACATCGAGGCTATCGACGTCGACGGAGACCGGTGGCGTTTTCTGGCCTTCTTCTCACTGGGGAGCCCCCCAGAGGCCTCAGCACGGGTAGATGGAGCAGGTACAGTATGCCCAGACCCACCTTGACCTTGCTGTTTTCTTTGCTCCAGTCCTTGGAGCCTGATCTTCTGTCTGTCCTTCAGGGTCCTGGTGGAGTAAGTCTGGCAGATCTCACACTCCTCAGGAATATGTGCAGAAGGGAGACACAGGATACACACCTCGTGTGGATAGGACTTGGCCTTCTTCCTAGAGCACTCAGGGCATTTAACAAATAAGGCAGGCATATTTGATAAATGAGGGCTCAGAATTACCAGAAAAACACCAGTAATTAAGGAAGGCTCAAAAGCACGTCGAGTGAACACTTTAAAAGTGCAAGAAATTGAAATAAACCCTAAAAAGGGAGAGCTCAATGCCCCAGGGTCCTGCTAGCAGGAGCCGGAAAAAAGAACTGAAAGTGGAGGGGACCTGCTGTGCATTCTGGGATACTGAGAGTTACAGAAAGTTTCCTTAAAGGCACAGTATCCCTTTTTGAGCCACATAATGGCAGCCTATGGGGCTTGTCTGTCCACCCCTTCCTCTCTATCTTCCAGAGGCTTTCTTGGTAAAAGGGGAAGTTTCTCTATGAGAGAAACTTGGCAGGCTGTGCTGAATTTAATTTTGGTTGAATATCTAGTTGAAGTACTGGACAGTGTAGCCTGATAAGTATAGGCTGCATTATTTGTCTTTGAATTCTCTCTTAAGTGTCTATGCAGGACTGCACATAAAGACAGTTTAAGAGATTATTTTTGATTGCTGCGGGGTCCCCGCACATGAGCGGGACTATTCACTAGATTATGACTATACACAGAGATCCCCTACTACAGAACCATAACTTACATAATGGCCTTAACTATGATCATGGATACAGTGAAGCAAGGTAAATATCCCCCATACCTCTGTTTCATAGATTACTCAGCTGCCTTTGATCATGTTGACCGCGCCAGGCTCTGGCAAAAGCTGAAAGAATGGGGGATACCCCCATCCCTCTTAGATCAACTCATACAACTGCTTAGAATTAAACTAGGCGCTGGGAAGCATCTCTCAAGCAGAATTACCACTACAAAGGGGTTAAAGCAAGGATGTGTTCTGGCCCCTTAGTTATTTAGCCTTTTCCTGGTGGACTTGCCAGCAGAATTGGACATTTGTTCCTCCCACGCCCAAAGCTAGGTGGCATGATATTGACAAATCTACTTTATGATGATGACCTAGTGGTGCTCAGCAGAACTCCAATAGGACTCCAGCACCTTCTAGATGCACCTACAAATTCTGACACCAGAATGCATTAAAAATAAATTTCAAAAAATCTAAAGTTATGGGTGTAAACCACCACAAGAAGGTAAATCCTAGCTGTGCCCAGACCAAGTAACAAACTATAAATACGTGGGTGTGCTTTTAGATCAAAACCACTCTTTTAAGCCGCAGCTGGAATCCTTACGAAGGAAGGGAGTTATGACCTGCTTGGCACTACAACCCCTGAAGAGACTGCTGCTGGACCTAACGCTTAATCCCTTTCTAAAAGTCCTGAGAGCCAAACTGCAGCCAACAATCACCTACAGGAGTGAATTTTTGACTGGAAGAGACGCTGCAACTCTTGACAACATAATAGGAACTTCCTACCGTGCAAAATTCCAGCTTCCCAAATACGTTTCACCTGCCCAAATAAGGCTGGAATTTGGTCTCCAGAACCAGGTAATAGAAAGGAAGGGAGCCTTTGTAAAAAGCTGGCACAAAATCAGAGCTGCTGACATAGGGTCCTTGGACAATCAGCTCTGGCTTGAACTGTCTTGTACGGGAAACTGGTTGAGACACAAAGGGGGACCCCCTGCAAAGCACAATAAGTCCTAGGGCAGGGAAAATACAGATTTGAAACAAAAACCTAGGCAATTATCTGGTCCTAAACCGACCTACAACAGGCTCATTGATGTATTTATAAACAACAGTGCACTAAACATTTATTTAGAATATTCCCTTTTTTATTGATATAAATTCATATTAAAAACTGTGTAATTCAAACATTGTAAGACATGCATAGTTGTAGAAAAATCAAAATACAAACAATTATGACATAATTCACTGTTTTACAATTCAAACATGGAACACAAAAACAAATAGACATACAGTAAATTGTTCTAAGTAAAATATAGTGGCTATGTGTTGGACAAGTTCTCAATTTGTCTCCGTGCATTTCGGCTTTGAAATGCCTTCTTCAGGACAGCCACAACATAAACCTAAATTGATATGACAAAAAAGAAGAGGGACCCAAGATTAAAATATTCTGACCCACCCCGGCGGCCGCCGTGCTTTTGGACGCAGAAAAGGCGTTTGATTCCCTTGAATGGCCCTTTTTTCTATCAATTATGAGACGCATGGGTATGCCGGAGTGTTTTGTCTCCACGGTGGCATTGTTATACACTAAACCCACGGCCAGGATTCGCTTAAATGGCACCATCACAGAGGCGTTTTCCCTGTCCAGGGCACGGGACAGGGGTGCCCATTATCCCCATTGTTGTTCATTTTAGCAATGGACCCACTGGTTCGACACTTTCAGGAAAAGCACCTCTTTCGGGGCCTGCAGTTCCACACTGGTCCTCTGCTGGCATCGCTGTACGCAGATGATTTAATACTTTATATTCGGGCACCTTCCCTCAACCTGGCGCCGCTACTGGCGGAAATCACACGGTTTGGCAGATTCTCGGGGCTGCGCATGAATTGGCACAAATCCCTTATTTTTCCGCTTACCCCCGCCACTACGCCATGGGACTGCGAGTACCCGCTGGAGTGGTGTTCGGAGTCGGTTAAGTACTTGGGTATACACGTCCATCTTAACACTGTAGACATTAGTAGGCTCAACTATGGGAGAGCGCTGGATTTTCTGGAAGATAGCATTGACCGGTGGCTGCGCTTACCGCTATCTATGGTGGGACGCATTGCCATAGTGAAGATGGTGGTTCTTCCCCGGTTTCTGTATTTGTTTAACAACATTCCGATCCCCTTGACTAAGATATTTTTTACCCAGCTGCGAACACTGCTGCTACGGTTGATCTGGGGAAACAAGACCCCTCGGGTCACATGGCACACACTGACCCTTCCTTATGAACGCGGCGGCCTGGGGGTACCTGATTTTTATCTATATTTTTTGGCAGCACAGTGTTCCTGTATGCCTGGTTCCACCCAGATGCCCGTATATTGTACCTGAGACCGGAGGCGGACTTGGCGCTACCGCACTCATTGGCAACACTTCTCCCTAAGGGGTTCCCGAGAGACCCCCAAGATATTCAGACAGTGTCTTCCACATGCTGGGCGTGGGAGAAACTCAGGAGGTTACTGAAGTTGGATGTTCTTTATTCTCCACTCCTCCCACTCCCTAATGCACATTGGCTCCCTATCACAGGAGAAACTGTGGTCCGTACTACACTCTCCAAATTCGGCTTGAATACAGTGGACGACCTCTTCCCAGACGGGCATGCCTTTAGTCTGACGGAGGACCCCCGTTTCCTGGATCGCAACTTTATGGACTCCTTTGTCCTGTCCAGACTCCGATCCATGATGCGGGCTACGTTCCCCACCTTCCCACTGGCCCCAGAAGAGGCCCTACCTCTGACGACTGTCATTCAACATCCCTCAGGGGCACATATCGTTACCAAACTTTACAGACTTAGCGTCGCGGCTACCCCCGCGGCGGACGAGAAGGTCCGACTGGCATGGGAAAAAGATCTAGGGAAACCCATAACGGATGCAGAGTGGGCATACTGCTGCACAGTAACCAAACGGGTGTCACTCAACAGCAGACACAAACTCATTCACTTTAAATTCCTGAGGCGTTTGTATCACACCCCTGCACTGGCCTATAAGATAGACCCCTCTCTCTCTCCTAACTGCCCAAAATGTAAGGCTGTAGACGCTGATTTTGCACATTTATCGTGGACATGCTCTCGACTGCGCCACTACTGGTTACAGGTACATACTACATTTGGTAGGATACTGGGTGTTCCCCTGGCTCCCGCCCCTGAAATTGCCTTGCTGGGCTATGTGTCAAACTTTCCACAGGCAGTCCGCAGACTCGCCGCGCTGGGGTTCTTGTTGGCCAAGAGGGAGGTGGCTCTGCTGTGGTGCTCCAACAGAAGTCCAAATTTGAAATCCTGGTTAAAAAGCTTGGCCTCCTGCAATGTTAATTGTGTTGAATACTCTTCCACCATTCCCACTCCATCTCGACCCTTGGACATATGGGGACCATACCGCACTTATATCGCCAAACTTACGGCGGAACATCAAGCACAATTGGACAATCAACTGTACCCAGAAGGGGTGGGTTAACCCACGGTACTACCGAACTCTTTACAATGTTAATGTTGTACTAAATGCATGAGACTTATGGGGATGTTATTGGGCTCGCAGCCATCTTATTTATGTGAATCATTGCGATGGATATCCCCCTCCCTTGTTAATATTTACTACTGTGCTGTGGAGTGACGGCCTTGGTGTACTTTTGTTTACATTGGTGTGTGCTCTTTACACTGTTGATGGTTTTTGTGCGATGCTTGTGAAAACGACAAATAAAGTATTTAAAAAAAAGTATATTCAAGGTGGTAATTGAGATAAGCTTGAGGTGTCAAAGTAGGTTTTATGTGTTCAATTTATCATAGTGCAACTTATATTTTAGCTTCTGCTTCAGGAAATAGTTTTAGTTTCAATGTAGGATATATTTCACTTATTTTTGAAGAAGTACTATGGGATGCATTTGAAGTGCGTATGGGGTGTTGTTTTGGGATACATTCAGTTTGTTAATGTTGGCTACATTTAATGGCATTTGAGATATGTTTGTGAAGTTAGTATAGCATGTATCTGAGGGGGTCGATGTCGGATATCCCCAGACTCTGTAGGCTGCAGGAAGACCCAGGTAGTAGATAGATCACCAGAAGACTTACAAGTAGGTTAGACTGCCCAGGACATGCAGAACCGGGATGAGTGTTAGCGAAATAAGATGTAAGACTGTTTAATAAATGCTGCTTGTTTACAAACATTAAAAAAATATATATATATATTCGGACCCAGGGTAAATCAATTACCTATTTATGATTCAATGGGCTATACGGGATAGTGTTAAAAGATGAAGAATTCATCGAAGAAGAAGAGATAATACTAAAAACGTATGTATATTTTGTATCGTTCAACGAATGAAGCCAGCTCAAGTAACCCGAGAAAAACCACAATGGAGCCTTTCAAATTAAAAATTGATTCATATAGCATATGTATATGTAAGAAGCTAAATGACATATGGAAAACTCTGTTAAAACCATTGTTTAGTCAGCACGTTGTAAGGTCCTGTAGGCAGGCGGTGATGCTGTGCTTTAACCCAACTTCTGTACAGCTAAACTGTCGCCTTACAAGATTTTTTGACCTAACAGCATTGAGACTGAAAAAATCTACTGTCAAAAGTCAAGATCCACCATAGAGTGCTGTAATTGCTGTACTTGCTTAAAATAGAAAGTTTTTTATACAATCGACTTCATACAGGCTAGTAAATCTGTGTCAGTGGTGCTACTACCCTCAAGACTATTTAACGTTTTTTTATCCATAAAACAAATGCATTTTAACTTTTGTAACATTTTTACTAGTGCACATTTCCTCAATTTTATTTGTAATGTTCTGTATGCAATGGTTGTAATTAATCACGCATAATAAAATGTACTTACTTACTTACCCACATGTGCACTAGCAGCAGTGCCTACCACTCCTTCTCCGTGCCTGTTATCACGATGGTCCCACCCACAAGACTCGGCCCTGTGAAGAAAAATAAAATGATAGTAAGCCTATTTAATAATCTTTTTTCACGTTTTACATCTGCTGGTGGGGTGGGGCGATGCTCCTTAGCCGTAAAAGAGGAGTCTGGTGCACCATCTGGGAGCCACTGTGATAGGCATTACCAACTCACTGAAAGGGGGAGGGGACTTGTGTCTGCCATGGATATGTTGGATAGAGATCGATGAATTAATGACGCTAGACCAGTGGTTCCCAAACTTTTTTGACCCGTGGCTCCCTTGACCTAATTGGCAGTTGGCCGTGGCTCCCCACCATTTTTTTACCGGCGCACCGGGGTGCTGCGGCGCACACTTTGGGAACCACCGCAGTAGACCTTTGTTCTCTCTACCATTCCTATGTCACTCTTAGAATTTATCCATTTGTATCTCTTCCTTGAGTGACTTTACAACCTGTACATTTGCAATTTTTTCTATTTGTCTCTTCCCTGTGTGACTTTACTACTTGTACATTTGCAATTTATTTCTGTTTATATCTCTTCCCTGTGTGACTTTATAACTTGTACATTTGCAATTTTTTTCTGCTTGTATCTTTTATGTAACGCATGTAATCCTAAATCCTTATGTATGGCAACTGGTTCTTATGTAAAGCGCTCTGACACCTTCAGGTAATGTTCGCGCTATATAAAAAGAAAAGGTGATGTCAGAAGTCATTAATAGGCAAAAAGCTTTTCATCCAGTATATTTATGACTACAAATAGAGGACATGATGACCTAAAAAGAATTCCTGATCCATCTTCATGCATGAATATTAAAGGTTATTCTTAAAATATGACACTCCTTGACTGGATTAGGCATTCACTATAACAAATAGGTGCTCATATGTATGTTACTCTAGTAACACTTGTAGTTATTTGCTTGCTGTGTTTATCTCCTGCCTGACACACAGCGCCATCTAGCGCTAGTCCATCTGTAAACCATGTCTGGGGTCGGCTCACTGCTGCTGAGGAGGGGAGCCGAATCTGCGCCGATAATGGCCTAGTGACTAGGCCATTATCGGCGCAGATTCTGCAGGCTGTGTGAGTAAGGGCTTTCATGTTCCCAGCGGCTTTGATCACTTAGACTTCAAGTGTTTGTTTTAATCGTGCATAATTATCTGGTGATCTGGCACTCTGGACTTCTGACATCACTGCACAGGGGGGCCTAACGAGGCCAGATGCTATCTTTCCCAAATAGTGCGGCGGCGCACCTGGCTACTGATAACGGCGCACAATATGGGAACCACAGCGCTAGACGCATGCACAGCCACATGTGCAGAGAGTAGCTTGGTTACATTCCCACCTGAGTTACACTGTTTCACTAACTGGCAATGACTTTAGGGTGATGGATTTTTCTTGCAATGAGCAGGAGTGGCGACGCTCATTCCGGAACGGCCATATGAGCTGATACAACCTTTCCGGTGCAGATGTCTTGGACTTGGTGGTCTGATCAGTAGTATCAATTCTGTTTTTTTATATTTATGTGGTAGTGCCATTGGCTCTTTCAAAAGACATATAAGCCTATTTGTGTGTAAGACCTTCCAGTTGCCATTAAGATTGTACCCCTCCGATACTGCTTCTCCCTGAGCGCTATAAGAATCTGCCCAAGAGTCAATAGCACAGGTGCGTGTTCTCACAGGGAGCACTGTTAAGCCTATCTTCATACAAGTTCAGGATGTTTCCCCCCAAGGCAGTCCCTGGGTCAGTGCTGCTCCGATGCTTGGTGTACTCAGCTGTTGTCGCACGTTGAGCACGCCAGCATCAGGAATGCCCTACTCTATCCCTCCGTGCTCTTCATCGCCAGGCTAGGTCTACTGGTCTTTTGTGGGATAAATGGGCAACGTGGCACCCTCAAATTTGTCTACCGGGAATAAGATGATTACCCTATTCCAGGAGATGACACATACTGTCTCCGGTTCTGCACTTTTCACCTACAAATCATTGATTTCAAATGTGTTAATTGAGTTAGTTCAATGGAAGTAAATTCAGACTACAACACTCAAAATGCATTGGGCTATCCCAAAAAAGTCCAGGACTGGAAACATTCAGCCACCTGCATCATTGTAGGAATTTGCGATTCCTAAATTGCGAAAATTAAGGAATCGCAATTTAGGAATAGCAAATTCCTATGCATCAAGAAATCGCAAAAGTTTTTGCGATTTCTTAATTTTCCTTATTTGCGATTCCTTAATTGCGAATCGCAATTAAGGAATCACTTTACATTGATTCCTATGGGCCTAGAGGCCCATAGGAATCAAGGGGAAGGCATTCTCATTTTGCGAATTCACAATTAAGGAATTGCAAAATGAGAATGCAATTTCAAGGGTGCACCCCTGAAATGTCACGTAAGTACATTTTACTCACACACATGTCCCAAGGGCACGTGTGTGTGTGTGTGTGTGTAAAATATAAGTTTCAAAAATGCACTTCTGTGCATTTTTGAAACTTTTCGCAAATTACCATGAAGGTTTACTTCATGGTAATTTTCCCCTTCCTAATCGCGAATTCGCAATTTAAAAAAAATCATGCATAGCATTTAAGAAATCGCAATATTTGCGATTTCTTAAATGCTATCGCAAATTAAAAAATCGCAAAAAAATGCGATTTCTTAAATTGCGAAAAATGGAGAAAAAAAATGATGCATCCCAAAAAAGGTTTTTGCATTTGCAAACGGCCGGATTTTGCGATTCGCACCGTTTGCGAATGCAAAAAAGCTTGATGCATGTGGCTGATTGTTCCCAATGACCTGGAAGAAAGTGGTAACACTCACTTGTGATGTATATGTCCTGGTTGCAGGAGAGGTGGAGCGGAGATAATGATGTGCTAAAGTCATCCTCTTCAGCAGTGTTGTGGTACATTGTATTGCCTGGCAGCCCATAGGCACCACATCAGTCAAACAATATCGATGACACAATACTGTTGCTCTCCATAGGAGAAATTAGCCAAAGCAGTCATGTACTTTTTTAAGTATTCTGTTTTATGCATCCAGCACCAGGGTGCATATTGTGTACTGCTTGATTAGACACTACAGTGAAATAGCTAATGAAATTATGCAACCAATTTTAAACACAGCTATGGGTTCAGCTCCACTTTGAATGATTGTCTGGACTCTGTATTCCTAGGTAACCTTTAGAGTTAGCCAAGATATTTTGATTTGACTAAAATCATATGCATAACATACTGAATTGTAGGGGCTTTCAGCAGTCCGCCTTCAACCATTTAGACCGTTATTGTGTAATTCGCATTATTCTCCCTCCCACTACAACATACATTACCTGGCATTGGCTAACTTCACTGTGAGCGACGGTATTCTGTCTTTTCACAAAGGGCACAGCCACACGCAAAGTGCTTTTTCAGATTAAAAAAAATTGTTGCTTTTAGCCAATGTTTGTTTTTTTAGATTGATGAGGCTTCGGCATCCTCTCCAACATTAAAGTTTTGCAAGTAGCTTAATAAAAACAAAACAAAACGAGCACTTACAAAACCAAAAGTCTGGAGGTCAATTTCAGGCCCATAATTTACCCTTGCTCATTAGCAGAAGATGTGAATACTGGGGGTGCTGCAGCTACTCGCGCCAGGATACTCTGTAGTAGCAGAGCGCGTAATAAAATGTTTTATAACATAACATAACATAACATAACATAACTGTTGCCACCCAGATTCTTTACCAGCATGACTTTTTTTTTAATGTCCCGGCCAGTACAAACATTTGGAAAATCACCTAAAGTCAGTATTTTTTCCCCTATCAGTCCATACTTTTAACAGTAAATATAACAAGGAAGCACTTTAAAATGTCTTGTACAAATTCCATAAGAATCCCTGGCAGATAATTAAAGCAAACAAAAATAGATGCAGGCCATGAAGAATTGTGAAATGTCAAATTGTGTGATTCAAGGTAAATATTTTATTTCACTATCTCCTTTTTAGGTTTTGCCTTAGCCATGCGTACGAAGTACGCATGCGCTAGCAAAACCTCTTGAGTTCTATCTGGGGTGATGACCCGCCTCTGCCTATCATTGGCTAGCTCCATAAATGGAGGCTAGCCATTGGGAGGCAGAGGCTGTCAATCGCGCTTTCTCCTGAAAACGCGATTCGGGGGCGTTTCTGGTGCTTTTTTTAAGCCCCGCCCCTTTGTCCCGGGCCGCGCTGCCATTGGCTGCCGGCCCGGGACACCCCCGTGACGTCATTCCCGGGCCGCGCTCTGATTGGCTGGCCGGCCCGGGACCTGACTTGTTAATATTGAACTTCGGTGAAAGGTGAGCAAGAGCACCAGGTATTACAGAACCATTCTAAAATTGTAAATAAGAAGTCAGCAGTGTCATTGCCTATTGGTTTATTGAGTATTGCTACGCGTACAATTGGTAATTGTTCTAAAAGTATAAAACTCACATGCAAATCAACTAGTAATATAAAGTATGTTTATCAAGAACATGTCGATTGAGCACGTTGGCTTCCAAGATGTTTATTCTATAACGGATGACATTTTAACTTTTCACACTCGTTCGTGTGGACGGAGGTTTTCTTTAGTACTCTTTCCGCGTCATTCATTCTCTGGTTCCTCTAATTTGCCATGCGGTTTGCCGACGTACTGACCCTCGCGCTTCCTTCTCTCGATGCCTATTAAGTCACGTGATGAGGGTCATGCAGACTTCTTCCGGGCGGTGGTGTGAGTTGGGGAGCCCGGAAGCGGTGGGGTTCGGCAGGTTTGGGGGTCCTAGCACAGCGTCATGGCGGCGGGCAGCAGCAACTGGTTGTCGGGAGTGAACGTGGTGCTGGTTATGGCGTATGGTAGTTTGGTAAGGAAAGAACAAATACTGGGAGTGGGTGTATTGCAATGCTTGAAAGTTCGTTGCAGGGGATGAGCGGGTTTTGTAGGTGGATGCACAACATTTGCCGACGTACTGACCCTCGCGCTTCCTTCTCTCGATGCCTATTTAGTCACGTGATGAGGGTCATGCAGACTTCTTCCGGGCGGTGGTGTGAGTTGGGGAGCCCGGAAGCGGTGGGGTTCGGCAGGTTTGGGGGTCCTAGCACAGCGTCATGGCGGCGGGCAGCAGCAACTGGTTGTCGGGAGTGAACGTGGTGCTGGTTATGGCGTATGGTAGTTTGGTAAGGAAAGAACAAATACTGGGAGTGGGTGTATTGCAATGCTTGAAAGTTCGTTGCAGGGGATGAGCGGGTTTTGTAGGTGGATGCACAACATTGTAAGGGGGCTACTGTGTGAGGGAGGCTTACTCTTCTAGAGATGAGTGTGTCATTACAGCGGGGAATAGTGGTATGAGGTGATAACGAAGTCCAGTATGTATAGTTTAAGAAATGTTATTGTGGAAGTCAAGGGGATTGAGTATGGCCCGGTTTAGGGGATAACCTAGCATGTTATCTGTGCTCAGTCAGAGAAAAAGCAGCGCAGTGTTAAGTTTTTGTACTTAATGTTTTGGAATGTGCACGGTGAGGTGTATTCCCTGTCCTGCAGGAGGCGATCAGTTACAAGGCTGCCGCCTTGTGAGCCCTTGTCATTTGTAACCTCACCATTAAATTATTGCTTTTGACGCTACATTCCTTTATGAAACAATATTAGCCAAACTGCAAGTCTCATAATAGTGTGCTAGGACACCTGCAAAAATGGAATTAACATGAGGGCCGCTAGTAGTCAAGGCATGTACCATGTGTAACGCCACCATTTATTTCTTGCTTTTTAACCTAAATTACTTTGCATACTTTTTTTGAAAACTTATGTCATTAATGAAACTGCAAGTCCCATAATAACTGTGTGCTAGGACACCCACTAAACATTGTTTTTGGGCTGCATTATGTGGCCGATTAATGCTGTCCGATGTCCATGTAGATGTAAAATTGTCGTATGTGTTACTGAGAGGTCCTAAGACTTATATCGATGCTTCACCACTAGAATGGCCACTGTGCTTTAGAAGTAATGACTTGCCTACATATTGTAGTTTTAAAATCGTGACCACCCCCAAACAAAACCCCTAACTGCTAGTTTTTAATTCTATCTATCTGGAATCCGGAAAGAGAACATTATTCATTTTCTGCTGTTTACCCATCTGCTAGTTCCATTGGAGAGGTTTAGGATGATACTGAACTATGCTTTGTAGACAGTCTCTATGCATTTGCTTCAAAGGCCCGTCTTTAAAAAACACACACTATAACTGTTGTCCGCATGTGATGTAAGGAGACACCAGAAACATACTCTGGGCAGTAATGAGCCCCTTTGAAAAAGTGCTATCAGGGAGAACATTTTCACAAGGTTTAACATCAAATGCAGCTATTATGTCAATATCAGAAATCTATTTAGCTATCCATAGTTTTGTAGATAGTTTCAAAGAGATTGTGGTTATTATGCACACATTTCATAAACATTAGTACATGTAACAACATATGCATTTCTCAACACTGCAGCGAGAGAAATTGCTCTGCATTCTAGTCTTCCCAATCCAATAAAGGCATTGCTGGAATTAAAAAGAAAAACACCCAACTCTTTAAAGTGTCATGGTAAAGTATTTAAAAATGCTTGTAGCCCTGAGCATCACATACCACTTTCAAACGCACAACTTCACTTCGAAGTAAAACATTAACGATGGAAAGAGAAGGGGAGAGTGCCGAGACTGTAAAATAACAATACAGTCTTCCTGACTGCCCTCCTCCGATCTGTGCTGCTGGCAGAGAAAAACAAACACCGTAAATTATCTTCTTATCCTAGATACTTTAACAGTATTACAGAGCCACGTCTTTGTTAATCACTCTATCCCATCCCCTGGTTCGATCACATTATAAGCCGGACACCTTATGCAGGTTAGGTATACTTCTCTATGTAGACACACTGCTCCAGGCTCAGGCAGCTGGACGGACAAAAACAATAACCACAGCTACATGGACAGGAAGCACTTTTTTTCTGAAGAAGCATACAACTTTTACCCAATCAAAGCATGTACAACTGTCTACCAACATGTGGGCGGGGCCAAAGCTCCTCTCTGGAGTACCACTGAAAGCACTTTATATCACTAAGGTGAAAGAGAGCGGTGCTGTGTAACCAAAGCTAAAAAGACGAAGTGCAAACGCACATAAAATTAGTACAAGTTGCTACAAAGACATCACATTGCTTTGTACAATGCCATTAAAAAAAAAAGTCAGCAAAAATACTGGGACGGGAGTATTGGAAAAACACAAAAAACTACATTAAACAAGCTACAAATGTTAAAAGGCTAACAAATAACGCGATGTAATTTAAACTTAAAACAAAAAGCATTTTCAACAATAAAATATGTTGGCAGTGGCCAGGGAGAGAAGTGCGTGGTAGGGAAGGTTGGCTGAATCGCTCCTCCAGTAAATTATTATTGAATCTCAAGCAAATTTAAAACAGACTGTTCTTTGATCTGAATAGTTTCCATGCACATCCAAAGTTATTCAATAACAGAGCTGCTTAGAATCCATCAGATCACTACCTTGGCAGCAGGGACTTTTTATTGTTAAGAGCAGTGACGAACGCGGTGCTGTGGAATTGTGAAATTCAGTAAACTGGTCAATGAGGTGTTTTTACTCCGAGCAAGTGTTGGTTGCCTGCGACCTACTGTGCATGCGTATACGTTTCTTAAATAAGCATTGGCGAGTAGAGTCTACCGAAACCCGAAGTTAATGATACATCGTGTGTATTCAACCCCACACAAACTTAACAAAATGTTTCCAGAGATGTCGGGTGATTGTCCCCGCTGCTGTTCTCCCAATGCAGGCTTATGGGACTGCCCTAGGCTACTGACCTATTGGTCAACTGTGCAGGAACTGGTCAACCGCGTGGCACCGACAGAGAACATCAGGTCCTTGGACTGCTGTATCTTAGGTTTAAGCCCCAAAGGGAAGAAGGGAAACCCTAAGCGAAGGTTTGTGAATATGACAATGATACAGGGGAAAAGAAACAACCATGAATTGGAAGGCATCCAGACCACCCAAACGGTCAGACTGGTACAATGAAGTAGTGCGATAGGGGAGGGCAGAAGGAGCAGAACTGCATAGAGAAGAGCAGAGGGGGTTGAGAAAGACCTACAAGAAATGTGATGGAATGTGTAGAAGTGGGACTGTATATAATGGCAGGTGGTGTGGACGATATAAAAATGCAATACTGTGAACTGAATATACAATGTTAATAATCTACTATTGATTTACACAATATGTATTGTTGACCTCACATGGATGTTGGATTACTGTAAAATATACACGTTAGCTGGAGCAAAAATGGGGGGCGGGATGTATGGGAGGATTTTGTCAATTGTCTTGTTTATGAGGGACAGAAAAAAGTCAAGATAACTCTAGAAGATCTTGATGAATGTATTAAAGCTCAAAATTTCAATAAAAATATGTTAAAATAAATAAATAAATAAGCATTGGCAAATCCAATAGGTCTAGCCTTGGCACGCTGTTGCTATAGTTATTTTTCTTTCCTTATTATTGGCAAGTATAGACCACAAAAATAAATCGACAAAAGTAAAAAAACGCCACTGCCCATAAATGGAGGCTAGGTGCTTGCAATACAAATATGTCATTGAAGACAATTAACCATTGCATATCATTTTAATAGATTAGCACAGGTGCTTTATAGTAGACGGGTACACAGAACAGGAAAAGAAACCAATTTTAGATTTAATTCACAACACAGGAAAATGTAGCTGTTAATGGCACGACGAAATGCTACTATGTGCTTTGAATGACTGTAACCTGAAAATACAGCTTAAAAACACAAATATGACTGAAAATTGAAAATGGATAAAGAATAGAAAAAAATACACTGGTAAATGAAAGTATTTGGTAAGGAAGTTCACTTCCATGTCAGCGGATATGCACCGTGATCAAGTCAAGTGGCATCACTGCCAGTGCAAGGGACAGCTATCTCTAGGCCAGCCCTACCAAGAGGTGGCGGAACAGAAGATCACTTATTACAAACTGCAAACAGACTACTGGGCGGATGTGTGCCCACCCGGCATGGGAAGATTGTGAGCTTTTACAAGACTACAGAAATAGAAATGCCACTTGAGTCAGCTTCTTTCATTATGCTGGGGCTGGGGGGGGTTTAAACAGCATGGCCGCCTTTCAAAGGGTTGAGTACGAATATAAAAATCTGCAACTCGTGTATTTATGTAGATTTCTCTCACATTGTGTATGCATATTTCAGTGACTGTATTTATAACAAGCATTTACAATGCAACGGTTTCGCCTTTGGAAAAGTTTGAGCTATTGGCATTGTAAATGACAACATTTGTATTTGTGTTGGTTTTGAAAACAGATAAATAAATGGCATTGTCCTTTACATTGCCAATCGCTCTAACTTTTCCAAAGGCGAAACCGTTGCATTGTAAATGCTTGTTCTTCATTCTCACATAATAGAGCACCTTCAAATATTTGAGTTCAGCATGTCAGCTGGACAAAAAAGCTGTGTTTGATTTAATAGACTAAACTTATGCTCCATGTATAAACAATTCAAGTCCACATTTAGGGTACACATGATCCATGACTTGTCTCTTAGTTCACTAATAGCATTCTCATCAGGACAGGCCAGCAATGTTTCTCAGTTCAAGTTTAATAGGCATTTGCAATGCAATAGGTCTCGCATTTGTGAAAGCTAGAGCTCTTGGTGTGGAAAATGACAATGTTTTTTACTTTCATTGTTTGTATGCAGTGGAGTGATGATATTTGCATAGCAATATTGCCATTTGTATGACCTTGAGGCGCTGGAGAACAACAAAATAGTAATTAGGTTATGAGGAAGGGGAGACAAGAGTAACATCCTGGAAATAGCAAACACTTATCGGGAATAGAAGATTGCTTATATATCCTTACAAAACATAAGCTTTAGGAAGTAAATAGGTAGGGTATGTATACGTGGTAGTGTAGAGCCGATATATAACAAGCAACACTTTGAAGTCCGACAATTAAGAGTAAAAAGGCGCCCTCAAAAACAGTGTGACATTTTATCTTGGTCTTTGAATGCACAGCAATGTGACCTGGATTGCAGTGTGCGCTGCCGTGACAGCAGCTGGGTGACATTACATTCCCTGTAGGTGTGCAGTAACTGTTTTTGGGAGTGGAGCACACATTTGTGGCAGAGAAAATGTATAAACATGGCACAACTTGGGACCAAGAAAGAAAAGTCCTTTTTTGTATGGACTGATGGTTTTGGCTATGGTTGGAGACCACTTGTCATGCAAGCACTTGAGCTGGGCTTTTAACCCCTTGGCCGCGACGGTAATTCCGCTGCGGCGCTGGAGGGGAGGAGGGAGGGGGGCCGCGCGGCGCTGCCATGCTGGTGACGGAACCACTCCGTCACCAGCCACGGGCGTGCTGTGCTTGTGATGGAGTGGTTCCGTCACGGCCCTGCCCGCTCAATAGAACGCGCCGCGCAGGCGCGGAATCGCGGCAGCGTGGGCAAGGCGGCGCGCCGTGACGGAACCTCTCCGTCACCAGCACAGCGCGCCCGTGGCTGGTGAGCGAGTGGTTCCATCACCAGCACCCAAGGGGTTAATGTTCCAAAACACCTGTGTAGTCTCACTTTAAATGTCTATATGGGGAAAGAAGTGAAATAACTTTAGTAGCAAGGTGCCAGCTCAGCAGAAGGCATTTGGACATTTTAATACAAATGATAACCTTGAAATTCCTTCCTGTTACCTGTGGCGCAATCAGGAAATGCACCATATTGTCAACTGTTTTGTACATATTGCATTGTGTGTTTCTGCACGTGGCCCAATTTAAAATTGCGCATGTTTAATGTGCTGCTTACAGGTTATTAATGCATTGAGTTATGATTCCGTACACACTCTACCGTGAGCCTTTGGCAATACCGAATCCAGAAACAACCGCAACTTTTCAAAGTTGGGTACAAAAAATATAAGCATTGGGTAAATAAGCCACGCTGCCATTTCACCTGCTGCACCTTAAAAAATAACTGGAATTATTAACTTGTATTCCTCTTCTTCTCCCTTTATTCTGAACTCCCTGCTTCCACTCCCCCCGCTCTTGCCCCCCCCCTCAGTCTGCTACCTCCTAACTCCTCTGAGCTCCAGCTGCAGCTGCAGCTGTAAGGCAGATTTCAGAGACAGTGTGCTGAGGTCAATAGTGCAACTTTGAAGTCAGCAGAATAAGGCTATTGTTTTCTTAGGGAAGGGAAATCAAAACAAGCCGGTATGCATGCCACAAGCTATTAATATGACTACATCAGAAACAGAGGGGTTTGCGTACAACCATGTGAGCAAGGAATGCATACAAACACCAGCACCCAACATTGAATAAAAAAATGATGACATCAGCAGCCAACCCGTGCTTCATACCGCCTCTGGAGTCAAATCTGACAAGTGGTGACCTCAGTACTCGGTGGAAGTATGTAGGGCATCCACCTGCCCAATAAATATAAAAGTGCCTGTCAGTACAGGCGCCAGGCTGGCTGTTCATCACAATTAAATTTCACTGGCAACAGGAAGTCATAACTTCCTTCAGCCATGCCTTGCCCGATGTAACAATATCACTGTTAGCACTGAAGGCAATCGCTACAGTTGACTGTCAGTTCAATGCATATCTGTGCAGCGGCAGCAGAGGTCCAGTTGTGCTCACAATGCACCCAACCATTTTAGGCTGCCAAAGACAGCCATGCGAGGAATCCGGAAGTCACAAACAAACATTTACTGCCAGCCAGGGCACAAGTCCTGAAAAAGAAGTTGGGGACTCTCCAAGTTAGGTGGTGTCACAGGAAGCGACATCGTGGGAAGTGACATCACAACAGCAGGTCTATCATTTGCACGTATTGCAAGATTTAATAATTGAAGCTGCTCAGTACTTAAGCCTGTGACTTAAGGTCCCTGCATGGCGGAATCAACAGCCCAAATGTGGATGAAGTTTGGTGTACTACAACATTAGTGAAGCCACTAACAGCTAGATTCATGAAGGAAAAATCGGCTCGCAAAGGGCCAGATTCTGCGAATCTGGCCCTTTGCGAGCGCTTTTTTTGCATTCGGGATTCATCATCCCAAATGCAAAAATCGCAAATTTTGAAATCGCTAAATTGCGAAGAATTAAATTTAAGGAATCTCTATTTGAGATTCCTTAAATGCAATTCATGAACCATTTTAGAATTGCGAATTCGCAATTTTTGGTCGCTATTTACCGCGAAGTCTGACTTCGTAGTAAATAGCGAAAACTTAGAAAAATGCACTTTACTGCATTTTTCTAAGTTGGATGTTACACACACACACATGTCCTTTGGACATGTGTGTGCACAACACCAGTGTAAATCACCATTTCAGGGGTGTTAAAGGGTGTCCTTTGGACACCCTGGCACCCTTGAAATCGCTTCCTTATTTGCGATTCGCTAATTGCTAATCGCAAATAAGGATTGACTCCCCATTCAATCGCAAATAAGGAAGATGTAGAAATCGCTATAAATGTTGTGATTTCTACATGCATCCCGTTTTGCAAGTCTTTAATAGCGATTCTTTAATAATCGCTATTAAGGACTCGCAAAAGAGGAGCATGATGAATCTGGGGGTAAGTGCTGTAAGTGAGGCATACTAAAACATGGCACCATGAACAAAAGCAGAGTTTGTGCGTTGTAAAAAAAACAAAGAAAACAACATGCTAGGAGCTACAATAGTAATTATCAAAAAGATCAAATGTATTATGCTACCTCGAACACCACATTTAAATATACTGACAAGTTTAATACACTGTGACCATGATAAAAAAAAATGCAAGGTGCACACTGTACAGTTTCAACCCGATACTCTATACATCTGTTATTGCAGAAATTATGGGACATGTTATATTGCCACAGGATGTTTGACCATGGAAAATTACTAATTAGTGAGACCGCTTATATCATTGAAAACCATCAATTAAAAAACGCCCATTTGTCTGCATATCTTTTATTGTGCTATCTGTAGGATCTACCTTTATAGACTGAGTATCATCCGCATTGCGATGAGCAATCAACCACCTGTTGACATATGGCATTGGATTCCAAAGCAGCAGAGGAGGGCCCGTGAGGTTTATAAACATTAATGAGGAAAGGCGTCCGATACCGAGACAGTTTCGTACGGGTGACATTATCAAGTTCATTGTGCTGAAACCCCTTTCGCAGTCACTTGAAGTGTGTTTATAGCCCTCAAAACAGGTTGCAGTTGCTCTGTAATCTCATTACCACCATTATCAAAATAGTCTCTGAGCCTTCAGATATGCCTTTATAATTAAGAGAGAATCTCCTGCACAGGTTTTGCAGTTTCTCCTCACCTTCTTACCATGGGCTCTCAATGTTGTTTGGCCACTTGTGTGCAATGATAACATATATCTCTGATGTAAGCGCTAAAAATTCATCTGCCGAGATGATGTGTCTGCCCTATTGCTTGCAGACTGTGCATGCGAAGTGGAGCGTAAGTTATCTGCCAGATTTTGATAAAACTGGGGAATGTTTATTTTTACCTGGCCACGTGAGTCCTCCCAGCTGATTGGCCCTCCTCTAAATAAGTCTTGTTCAGCTTCCTTCCAGTGTGTCCCTGGGAACTCCTTAAGCTTTTCAATTGCCCTTACTGAACGATTGATGAGCTGGTAAGCTCGTGGCAGAGTTACTTCATCCCTTTGCAGTGCTTCTGACAGTGTTCCAATTTCATGAACCGCATCTGCAACACAAGCTAGATTCAGCAAAAAATCAGAAGATGTCAGGTTTTTATTCAGCCCGCTGAAAGTAGAACAGTGTTCTGCATCATGAGAAGTACTTAAGCGGGACTGAACGAAATGCTGGTGAAGGGCTGGTTATGACTCCCATACTGCTCGTATTGCCCTTTTGCATTTAGAAAAATGTTTGTGGCCCAATGAGCCACCCATCCAGGTTTGTGGTGGTACTACAATTAAAGAAAAAGAGAAAGTCACTAAATGCTCTTTTAAAAAAGATAAATTCCCTCAATTAGCAATTAATGATCTTCAAATTTACCGGTGTGATATTGCTCATTTCATTTCCCATATAATGTATGAACATTAAATTACAAAGATTTGTGGTCATAAATGAACCACACATTTTCTGGCAAGGAGTACCAGTACTTTTTACCTCTTTTGGCTACCACTGTTGCAGCCTCCATGCTAGGGAGAGACGGTAAAGTTTCCGGTCTGGCAGCAGCTGGATGTCCAACTTCCTATTGATCTGTGTTGTCTCCTGGGTGTGCATGGGACCCCACATAGCCCTGCTGTGTTGCAGGATGGACCATGGTAGGTGTGAGCAGGACAAATGCAAGGCAGGGAGCTCTGTGAAATAGGATGGCTCCCAAGATACTGTCAGTAAGCTGTGGCACAAATAAAATACTACACATTAGGCAAGTGTAAGTATTTTCATAGTTGAAGGAATGGTGGCATCCTGCTGCCATGGTCATTCATTCCTTAGAAACGATTCTGAGGCATTCCATAGATTTCCATCAATCTTGACCATCCAAATTTTAATATTTGAAGAAGGGAAAGAGCTTTTGGATGTTGACGGAACAGCAGGTTACCTTTAATGACTGCATTGAGACCTGTCAAATGTGATCATTTTTAACCCTAAACTTAGAAACATCCATGCTTCTTTGCCCTAATGACAATTCCACTAGGGAACTAAGAGGAAAGTCAATTGGAAAGGTCATGCATGATGTGCGGAGGAGAATAGGTCGAGAGCAAAGCAAAAGATGCAGTTCTCAAACTATGTTATGCGCTTGTAAAGTGCAGCTGCACAAAATGGGTTAAAATGATTCCCATGCAAGGTAGGTATGGTGTATTTCAGTTAAGATTGACTTTCATGTCGCAAAGTGATGAGATAATAGTGCATAACTCGAATTAATACAAATAGCTGCCACGTTTTTCAGGATGCTTATGTGTGACATTTCCATGGTTTCAGTGTACTTACGAGTGACATTCAACAACCAAATGTGTGACACTTAGAGTGACACTTTCCAAGCTACAAGGTGCAAAGCAATAGATATCAGTCATTGCACCCTTTTGAGCAATGAGAAGCTCTACAATATTTTGAAACTGCTGCAAAACACCCGAAATAACAAACTGTGTTTCATATCATGTTCACACATTCAAATGCAATCCATAGTTGGGAGAAATTGGAGAGCAAATACTGATTAGCCTACACATGGTTCAAGCAAGGAAAATGTAACATTCTAAAAGCCAGCCAATTAAAAGCGATGGTAAAGTACCTATGCTCCATGGGAGGGTTGAACAAGATTGGCAAGTCGAGACACAAGCACTGACCACACATCTTACTCTTCAGATTTTGCAGGATGACAGATAAGCCTCCTCCTATTGCAGTTGAAACATCTTCATGGGACTACCAACTGCAGCTAAGGAGCCGCTTGCAGACTACTTGTATTGGATGGTCCACTAATAGAGTTTTTCAGGTCTCAACATGAGCAAGACACCAGAGTCCACTGCAGGCCCACTCATCCTCATGGCCTGTGCCTCCCAGGACACCGTATGTGGGAGTATCTGATCAGTAATTGGGGAGTGAAATGCTATTTTCCATGAAGATTTCAGCCAACTACCAAATTGATTTTGGTAACTCAGCTTGTTCTGCCATGTGTGGCTCATTCACTGCAGCTCACTCCTTGTGGCTCTTTCTATGAGCCACTCAATTCCTGTTGCTCACTCCTTGCATGACCTTTTCCTCTGTTGTCCATTCTCAGTAGCTCATTCTCTCTGGCTTAGTTCTTGCTGTTCATTCCTTGTGACTTGTTCTCGATGTTGCTCAAGTCTTGCTGCTCATTCCATTTGGGTGCATTCTTAGTGGCTCATTCCCCATCGCCCATTCTTTGTGGCTCATTCCCAGTGTGACACATGCCCTGCGTGGCCCATTCCTTATGGTTCATTCAGCATGTCACTCAATTCCTGTGGCTCACTCCTTGCTTGCCCTTTTTCCCTGTGGCCCATTCCAAGTATCTCATTCTCTATGACTTTGTTCTTGCTGTTCATTCACTGTGAGTAATTCTCAGCATTGCTCAAGTCCTGCAGCCTATTCCATTTGGGTACATTTCTTGTGGCACATTCCTACGTCTTATTCCCCATTGCCCATTCTCTGTGCTCAGTCTGTGTGTGGGCTCATTCCCTGTGTTGCTCATCCCTTCCTTGTCCCACCTATCTTATAACCTATGGCCTATTTCTGGAGGGTCAGATCAGTGCTTGAAATGTAAAAATGGAAGTGCCGGTACAGTACAGGCTCATTTAAAGCGCTCAGTCAGACTCCATGTGGTTAATTCTCTCCAGAGCTCTGTCCCGGAGGCTCAATGCCCGAATGGCTCATTCCTTAGGGCTCATTCCCTCCGCTCCCTCTAAGTCGTTTTTTCCCCCGTGGCACATTGCTATTCACAGCATGGCTTATTTCATGTGCCTGGTGCACGCTGGGAGCTGCAGTCCGGCCTCCTCCTTTTGAGGGGGGGAGAGGGCTTGATTTGAGACGGGGAAGGGGCCAGTTCATGTTCTCTGCTTCAACAGTTCAGGGTCTGTGCCACTACTCCTCATGCCCCCCCCCCCCCCCCCCCCCCTCCTCACTCAAATCCATGATGGCAGTCAATACTGCACACTCACTCCTTCCCTCCCCAGGCCCACTCGATACTGCACGCTCACTCCTTCTTCCCTCCCAACTCAGTACTGCAGACTCACGCCCCTCTCCCTCGCTATCCTCTGTCTGAAATTCAATTCAAATGCAGATGCTCTTATGTTGGCCTGGCAGGGTTTAAAAGTAATGCTAGCTTTACCGACTTCACAAATAGCCAAGAAAATAGCAATTACCCGTCTCTAGATGCCAGCAAGTTTAATTCATTCACTCACGGGTAGGTCGGGCAGGTCAGGCAGGTCAGGCAGGCAGGCAGCAGGCGAGGCAAGGAATGGAAGTGTAGTCTCGTTGAGTGGTAGGGTGAGACACAGCAATATCCGGATCAGGTGACTCACAAAAAAAGGAAAGGAGTCACAGTACGAGAGCCCGAAAAATAAAGGGCATAGCAGCACGGGGCGGGACTGCCGAGTTGCACACACAGTGAGGTTGTGGGTTGTGTGTTGTGTGTGTGTGTGGTTGTATGTGTGTGTGGTTGTGTGTTTCGGTGTGGTTAGATGTGTGTGGTTGTGTGTGTAGTTGTGTGTGTGTGGTTGTGTGTGTGTGGTTATATGTGTGGATGTGGTTGTGTGTGGTTGTGTGTGTGGGTGTGTGTGTGGTTGTGTCTGTGTGGTTGTATGTGGGTGTGCGTGCGGTTGTGTGTGTGTGGATGTGTGGTTGTGTGTGTGGTTGTGTGTGGCTATGTGTATGGTTGTGTGTGTGTGGTTGTATGTAAGTGTGGTTGTGTGTGTGGGGTTGTGTGTATGTGGTTGTGTGTATGTGGTTGTGTGAGTGGTTGTGTCTTTGTGGTTGTGTGTGGTTTTGTGTGTGGTTGGGTGTAGGTGGGTGTGTGGTTGAGGTTGTGTGTGTTGTGTGTGTGCTTGTGTGTGTGATTGTGGGGTTGTGTGTGTGTGCTAGTGTGTGTGGTTGTGTGTATCGGTGTGGTTAGGTGTGTGTGGTTGTGTGTGTGCGGTTGTGTGTTGGGTTGTGTGTGTGGTGTGGTTGTGTGTGTGCTTGTGTGTGTTTGTATGTGTGGCTGTGTGTGGTTGTGTGTGTGTGGTTTTGTGTGTGTGGGTGTGTGGCTGTGTGTGTGGTTGTGGGTGGCTATGTGTATGGTTGTGTGTTTGTGGTTTTGTTTAAGTGTGGTTGTGTGTGTGGTTGTGTGTGTGCTTGTTTATGTGTGGTAGTGTGTGTAGTTGTATGTGTGGTTGTGTGTGGTTGTGTGTGGTTGTGTGATTGTGTGTGTGGTTGTGTGTGTGTGGTTGGGTGTGGCTATGTGTATGGTTGTGTGAGTGTGGTTCTGTGTAAGTGTGGTTGCGTGTGTGATTGTGTGTGTGGTTGTGTGTGTGTGTGATTGTATGTGTGGTTGTGTGTGTGGTTGTGTGTGTGGTTGTGTGTGTGAGGTTGTGTGTTGTGTGTGTGGTTGTGTTTGCTTGTGGTTGTGTGTGTGTGGTAGTGTGTGTGGTATTGTGTGTGGTTGTGTGGTTATGTGTGTGTGGTTGTGTGTCTGGTTGTGTGTGGTTGTGTGGTTGTGTGTGTGGTTGTGTGTGTGTGGTTGTGAGGTTGTGTGTGGTTGTGTGTGTGGTTGTGTGTGTGCTTGTCATTGTGTGTGTGGTTGTGTGTGTATGGTAGTGTGAGTGGTAGTGTGTGTGGTGGTGTGTGTGTGTGGGTGTGTGTATCGGTGTGGTTAGGTGTGTGTGGTTGTGTGGTTGTGTGTGTGGTTATCTGTGTGGTTGTGTGTGTGTGTGGTTGCGGGTGTGTGTGGTTAGGTGTGTGTGGTTGTGTCTGTGTGGTTGTATGGGGGTGTGGGTGTGGCTGTGTGTGTGGATGTGTGGTTGGGTGTGGCTGTGTGTATGGTTGTTTGTGTGGTTGTGTGTAAGTGTGGTTGTGTGTGTTTGTGTGTGTGTGGTTGTGTGTGTGTGGTTGTGTGTGTGGTTGTGTGTGTGGTTGTATGTGTGGTTGTGTGTGTGTGGTTGTGTGTGTGGTTGAGGTTGTGTGTGGTTGTGTGTGTGAGGTTGTGTGTCTGGTTGTGTGTGTGTGTGGTTGTGTGTGTGGTTGTGTGTATGTGTGTGTGGTAGTGTGTGTGGTTGTGTGTGTGTGGATGTGTGTATCAGTGTGGTTAGGTGTGTGTGGTTGTGTGTGTGGTGTGTGGTTGTGTGTGAGTGTGGATATGTGGTTGTGTGTGTGTGTGGTTGTGTGTGTGTGTGGTTGTATGTGTGGTTGTGTGTGTGTGGTTTTGTGTGTGTGGTTGTGTGTGTGGTTGAGGTTGTGTGTGGTTGTGTGTGTGAGGTTGTGTGGTCGTGCGTGTGGTTGTGTGTGTGGTTGTGTGTATCGGTGTGGTTAGGTGTGTGTGGTTGTGTGTGTGGTTGTGTGTGGGTGTGTGTGGGTGTGGATGTGTGGTTGTGTGTGTGGTTATGGTTGTGTGTGTGTGGTTGGGTGTGGCTATGTGTATGGTTGTGTGTGTGTGGTAGTGTGTAAGTGTGGTTGTGTGTGTGTGGTTGTGTGTGTGGTTGTGTGTGTGTGGTTGTATGTGTGGTTGTGTGTGTGGTTGTGTGTGAGGTTGTGTGTTGTGTGTGGTTGTGTGTGTGTGGTTGTGTGTGTGGTTGTGTGTGTGGTTGTCAGTGTGGCTGTGTTTGTTCTTGTGTGTGTGGTTGTGTGTGTGTGTGTGTGTGTTAGGTAGTGTGTGTTTGTGTGGTTGTGTGTATCGGTGTGGTTAGGTGTGTGTGGTTGTGTGTGTGTGTGTGGTTGTGTGTGTGGTTATATGGGTGGTTGTGTGTGTGGTTCTGTGTGTGTGTGTGGTTGTGTGTGTGTGGTTGTGTGTGTAGGTGTGTGTGTGGTTGTGTGTGTGTCTGTGGTTGTGTGTGTGCTTGTTTGGGTGTGGTTGAGTGTGTGGTTGTGTGTGTGGTTGTGTGTGTGTGGTTGTGTGTATGGGTGTGGTTAGGTGTGTGTGGTTGTGTGTGTGTGGTTGTGTGTGTGGTTGGGTGTGGTTGTCTGTGTGGTTGTGTGTGGTTGTGTGTGTGTGGTTGTGTGTGTGGTTGTTGTGTGTGGTTGTGTGTGTGGTTGTTGTGTGTGGTTGTGTGTGTGTGTGTGTGTGGTTGTATGTGTGGGAGTATGTGTGGTTGTGTGTGTGTGTGGTTGTGTGTGTGGTTGTGCTTGTGTGTGTGACAGTAATACTAAAAGCATCTCAAAATAAAGGAACACAAACATCGAGTTTGTGGAAAGAGAAAGCACATTGTAAGTCAAAAGGGTGCAGCAAAGCATTAACACAACAACATGTTCTTTGATGTTTGATGTTCTTTGAACGAGAACATCAAAGGGGCGCTGCTAAAGTGATCGCGGGCGAAAGTGATCGCGGGCGCTTAATGAGTATGAAAGCATCTCAAAATAAAGGAGCACAAACATCGAGTTTTTGTAAAGAGAAAGCACATTGTAAGTCAATCGGGCGCAGCAAAGCATTAACACAACATGTTCTTTGATGTTTGATGTTCTTTGAACGAGAACATCAAAGGGGCGCTGCTAAAGTGATCGCGGGCGAAAGTGATCTCGGGCGCTTAATGAGTATGACGAGGTTTGCCATTTGGCACCTCGGCTCCTAAGCGCGCGCCCGTTCACATGCACTTTAGCTCTAGGCTGGCCAGGCTGGCCATGGTAGCATTTTGTGAGCCCTCACTAAATGTCTCGCCAGATCAGCTTAGCGCTGGGTCAGGCGAGACCTAAAAAATGTGCATGTGCATTTGCATTGTCAGCAAAGTTTAAAAAAATAAACAGAAAAAAAGGCATGCGTGGAGGAGACAGTTCCTGTCTGCAACAGCCGGCAGGAGAAACATATTCAAGAAAATAGTGCTGTCAGGCAGTAATTAAAACAAACTGAGTAACAACACATGTAACAGGGGTGTCCTCATGGTAGATTACAAGATACGAAAAGGCGGTATTAAGACAGGACAATTAAGCCAATTGACCAATACAAAGACACCTTTTCCAAAGGGCAGTAACATGAGTCAATTGAAAAGATGGGTGGGAATGGGCGGGACATGGGTGGAGCTTCAAATCCATACCTCAATACAGCATGCCTTGCAGAGCAGTGCATGAGCTGCCAAGGCTCGAACTAAAAACTCTCACATTTTAAAAATACATTATCAAAGCATGATGTGATAACATACTGTCATTTACAAACAGCACATTTTTTGTTGAAATGGCCACAAACATTCCCACTGACTACAGTTTAACTGATAAAAGTATATAGCATACAAACAACTATGTGTGGAAATCGGGTTTTAGCAAATATTTATCATTTGCACATCACCAGGTAAGGTGTTCTGATTTTTTTTGTTTCTATGAAAATCTTTGCTTCCATCACACTTCAGAATTACAAAAAAAGTGCTTTTCAAACTTTTGATATGTTTGTACAGTTCATTTCCAAGCTATTTAAATGTGTGTTGGAAAAAGAAACTGACATTCTACAGTCTGTCATTTCAAACTCCCTGTACCACAGAAAGATTGTCAGACAGTTCATTTTACAAAATCATCTAACTTTGGAGTCAGAGAAAGAAAATTAAGCACCAATATCTGCGATAAAATAAAAAAAAACGCACTTTGTAAAAAGACATCATCTGACATTTGAGCTCTGTCTTTAAATGCACAGAACACCTGCTCTTTACCAGCTCGCCAGAACGACTACTCGTTCCTAAAAATAGCTCTACCTGATAAAATCTGACATGCCATAGCGAGTGGGCGAGAAGATTTCTCGGGCCAGAAATAATGCAGACTATCCCCGACCATGGTCCGGTCTCGGTCCACCACAGCTGACGCTGCTTGTGTGGAGGGCGGACCCGCACGGCCTGCCACACCCCCTGGCACGTCTGACGCCTCGGTGCTAGACGGCTGGGAACCAGTACTTAACCCGACATGAAACGAGCGCGCAGCGGACGCTGGCGCGCCAAAGGCAAGCCCGTCAGCACCCGTCCGAATCCGACCGGGACCAGGGGCCATGACCCCTGGCTCTCCTGAGGGAGGGCCCCGCCACTACACGGCTGTGCAGTTGGCCTGCCTCAGGGGTTCGCAGGTCTGTCAACACAGACTTGGGCCTCCTTTCACTACTGACAAATGCCCACACTGCCCCCTAGTCCTGAACGCTGGTAGGCCACCCGACAAAACCTCCATACCCATCGGAGATTTCAAAATGCTCCTGCTGAACTGCCGGTCTCTGACGAAACATGCCATAGAAATCAGGCTGATCCAGGCTGATCCTGGAAGAAAAGGACCCTGATGTGATGTTCCTGACGGAAACAAGGCTCAACAACTGGTCAGATCCAGTTGTTGTACAGGCTCTTCCGCCAGGCTACAGCATACAAAGGCAAGACCGCCCACTTACCAGAGGAGGAGGTATTGCTATCATATATAGGGATACCCTTAGCTGCCGCTTGAATACGGGGTCGATTCGGTACTGTGAGAGCCTTGTTTTCACCATCAGGTTCTCACAGACATGCACCTTTTCCGGGGTCCTAATTTACCGACCTCCGGGAGCCCTTGGAAACTTTAATACTGAGCCACCTTAGTAAGCTCCCGATCCAATTTTTCTATAATAGGAGATCTGAATATTCATTTTGACAATGCCTCCTCATCCAGCACTGAGGAGTTAGTGGATAATCTAGGGGCCCTTGACCTAATAGTGAATGGCTCTACCCATCTTAAAGGGCACTTACTTGACCCCATTTTTACTAATACCAATCTAATAGCTGACAGCCCAATTCCCTTACCTTGGAGTGACCACTATCTAATACCCTTTACTTGGTCAACACCAAATAAGAAACAACCTGAATCTTCCATAAAAAAACTTGGACGGAATTGGGCTAGGATTCCTATTGAGTCCTGGGCAGAAATCCTGAATAACACTCGACCAGCACTAAAAGGGGATACAGAATTAGCTAATCTGGAACTCAATGGCTGGCTGGAAGCCTCCCTAGACGCGGTCGCCCCTAAAAAACTCAGGAAAGATAAGACAGGTTTAAAAAAAATAGCATGGTATACCCCAAGCCTTAGAGAACTTAAGTGTAAAAAAACAGAGAGACAATGGAGAAAAGATTTCCCAAAAGAAAAAAAGCAAATCTTCAGGGAAGCTGTAAAAATATACAAATTAGAAATTTTCAAAACCCAAGCCAAATATTACGAAACTAAAATCCCCACAGCCGCCAATGCCCCGCGTGAGATGTTTAGGATCTTTAAAACTATCACAACCCGACATTACCATCTCCTCCTGTAGCTAACACACTAAAACACTGTAATGACATTGCGGAATTTTTCCACACAAAAATTCAGTCCATCTATCTAACTGTTCCTTCACCCACTACCTTACAAAACCCCCCACAGATGGATACTGAGAGGAGCCGGTTAGGAACAGTTCTAGAGGTGTTTCCTCCAATGAACCTGGAATCTCTAAAATCCCATCTTAATAAATTAAAATCAGGCTCCCCACAAGACATGGCCCTTCCTACCGTCCTAAATCAAGTCTCTCACACAGTCGCCCCTACCATATTAGAACTTATAAATCTATCATTAAGCACAGGCATGGTCCCATCTGCTTGGAAGCAAGCCATGGTTATAAAAAAGTAGGAGCCGACCAAGAAGTCCCCTCGAACTATCACCCCATCTCTTTGTTGCCCAGAGTTGCCAAAATCACAAAGAAACATGTGAATGGTATACTCTCCTCATATCTCGAAGACAACGTCTGCCTGTACCCTACACAAACAGGCTTCAGACCCCAGCAAGGCACAGAGACAGCCTTGATCGTTGTCACCGAGGAAACCAGAAAAATCATGGATTCCGGAGGATCGGCGGCCATTCTCCTCCTGGATCTGAGTGCAGCCTTCGATACTGTGAACCATCATCTGCTCATCTCCAGGATCAGAGAGGCAGGGGTATCGGGGGTTGCACTGAGATGTCTGGAATCCTTCTTAGAGGGCCGGTCATTTCAAGTATTCGAGGAAAACTGCACCTCCAAGAGCATGCCTTTGAAATGTGGGGTGCCACAGGGCTCATCCCTGAGCCCCACCCTTTTTAACATTTGTATGAGCCCCTTGGCCAAAATAGTTGAACCCTTTGAAATCCGAATCGTTACTTATGCTGACGATACCCAATTAATAGTATCCCTCAACCAACCAGGACAAAACTCCGACAATCTAGCCAATTTTCTTAAAACAATCTCAGCCTGGATAGAAGGGTCCTTCTGTAGGAGAGTAGGGTCTGCTATCCTATGGTCACCCCATTTTTTTGCTATTTGCTTCACTGGTTTTTGGCTTAATGTGGCTGTGGGCCTGCTAATCAGACCCACAGCCCTGCTGTTCTCTCTCTAAATTTTACACCATGTACTTTAGGTACATCACCAATTGGGATTTGGGTCACTCTTATGAGTCCCCGTACAGTGTACTATAGGTACCCAGGGCATAGGTGCACCCAAGGCCTACCAGGGGCTACAGCATATCTTTTGCCACCCCTGGCTGGCCATCCAAACTGACACAACTGGCTGATCACTCAGCTGGGGCAAGGTCGTGTAATCACCCCTTGCTTAGATATAGTATTCCTATGTCTAACCTTAAATCTGGACACATATGCACCTATAAGTCACTCCTAAGGCAGGCCTTAACAATCCTGAAGGCAGAGTGCTTGGTTTTATGTGAGATGGTGCTCTAGCATGAGCTGAGCCTGTCTGCAGCTTTCGGAACCATGTCCTTATAGCTGGTCCAGGATGTTGCCATACCATATACTTTTAAGTGCATTATAATCCTCGTGGTTATTGCTAACTTTGGTTTGGCTTTATCAAAACATGTTGTGTAAGGTGTCATACGCTTTGAAATACTACCCCCTCACCAGTTCTGGTGACGGGGGTAGCATTCCACCCTTCTAGAGGGAGAAGACATGTTGCTTCCATTAATCCCGGTTAAAGTTAACCAGAGCCTCAGCATTACAAAATGGATGCTGCTGCCACAGACACAAGTCTGACCTCCTGCTGCTGGGAGCCCTTCCAGCGAGGGAGGCTTGGACAATAGGTTTCCTGTCACAGGGAGGTGCTAGCACCACCCCAGACAGGAGATAGTGGATTGGGGCAGGGAGGGCTGAATGAAATGAGACACTGCCTGGGGCACACAAGGTGTCCCATGCATAGTTCAGTTCAAACCGGTGCTGGGGCACTCCAGCCCCAGCTCTGACGCGAAACTGGACAAAGGGAAAGGGGTGTAACCACCCCCTTCCTGGGTCCCACCCATAGGAGGGACCTAGCAGGTAATCCAGCCCCTTGATTTGGAATAAAGGTAGGAGCTGTGTCCTTAGACTTTAGATCATCCTGACTGAAACTTTGATACGAAACTCTGGACCCTTCGACATCCTACTCGACGTAGAAGACTGAAGAATCTCGCTTGTGGTCAAGGAGTGACCACCCTGTGCAAGCAGGCACCATCAAGCGCTCAACGGTTTGCTTTGTCGTTGCTCCCGCCGGAGCTTTAACACAGAGCCTGACAAGACCCAGACTTCCAGACTTCCTTCGACCCGATCCACAGCCACAGCAAAGCTGAGACCCGTGGAGGCGACGCGAGAAGTGGGACCGGCCATCTTGTAAAGCCAACGAATTGCTTTCCATGCAACTTCTGAAGCACCCTCAAAGTTGTGCATTGGGGATTGAGAAGCCCCAGCCCCGAGCACGAACTGCACCGAAGATCACCTCTCCACACTCACCGAGTGCTGCGTGGGGCCCTTTTGCATTTTCCTGCTCGACGCGTCTGTCCGGTCACTTGCCCGTTGGCTAGTGGCCTCTGTGACGACGAACTCTACAATCTACACTGCTGGTCTGGTTGCTCCAGACTGGCCCTTGCTTCCCTGCGAAGGAGAAGCCCCTCAGTCCTTGCTGGCCTGAGTAAGAAGCCATCTTCGATTCCTGCGTGGTTTGCATTTGCCAAGGCCTGTTAACTCCGAATCGAGACCCGACACCGCCAACAGCGAGAGCCTTCGTGGGACAATCCGTATCCAGCTTCTGGTCGTCGTCGACACCTCCTGGTCCACGTGGCTGCAGAGACAAGCTTCACGACATCACCTGATTGCTTCCCGACATCGCCTGGTTCCTTCCTGGTCACTGGCTAGTGAGCCAGACTCTGTCCCCTCTGCTTTCAGGTACTCTTCATCCTCGATCCACCCTTGGATCCAACCGGACTCTTCTCTCCTGGTCGCCTGCAGCATCTTTTCTCCAAGGCTCCATAGAACTCCACGACGAAACCCGACACACTTTGACACCTATGCACCCGCTTCCTGTGGGTGAGGTAACGCGAGTACTGCGGTGCTCCTGTAGAGATTAACTCTCCTAGTATCCTTGTTTCAAGTGGTTTAGTTCTAGTCCAGTAGGAAGACTCCTAACTCTTTAACTTTCAAACTTCACGCACCCGTTGACTTCTATTGGTGCACGCGTGTGCATTTAGACACTGCACCCACATCCTGTGGGCCTCCTGCTCCTTAACTATTGTTAGTACAGTGTAGCCCCAGCGATTCCCAAGGCCCTAGGCCTTACCATTGTTTGTGACGTGGTACTTATACCACTATTTTAGTATATGGTATAACGGGCCACCAGGGCCTATCCATATTGTGCAACTTATTGTATGTTATATTAAGTTCCTTGTTATACGCTTGTGCTTCTGTGCTCATAAAGAGTACGGGGGGTTGTTTAGAAATAAATACATATATATTTTGAATATATAACCTGTGTGGTGTCCTTTCATTTGGTATTAAAAGTTTTGCATATGGTAAAACAGCTGGCTTCACATGCCCTCTTGAGTTTAGCCTAAGACTGCTTTTGTCCATGCTACCACTAGGATAGCTGGTCTATAAGGTTGATTTTACAACCATCACCATAAGGGTTGTTTGGACTGGTGCAAGGTGCTCACTAGAATAGTGATCATCATATACCAGGCCAACTTCTCACACCTTCCTCCAACTTAATGGGGGAAAAACTGAACTAATGCTTCTGGGTAAACCATTTGCAGAGGGATGCACTCCCTTGTGGCCAAATTGTTTAGGAAATGCTGCTTCCCCCAAAGATCAAATAAAAAGGCTGGGAGTCTGGCTGGACAACAAACTAAATATGAAAGTCCAAGAACAGAAAGTAGCAGGTTGCTGCTTTGGATTACTAAAGATGATGAGGAAAGTGTTTCCCATTTTATCCAGGGAGACTAAAAAACTAGTGGTCCAAGCGTTAATTCTCTCCCGCTTGGACTATGCCAATGCTCTTTATATTGGATCACCACAATCCACAATAATGAGACTTCAGGCAGTGCAGAACTTTGTAGCTAGACTGCTCCCAAGCATCCCCCGCAGAGAATCAGCCCAAGGAGCCATAACCTCACTTCACTGGCTGCCCGTTGCAGAGAGGATACAGTTCAAAGCCCTCTGTGTCACCCACAAGATCATGACCTCAAAAAGTCTGCCAATACTTCAGTCAATCATTGTCCCTTATCATCCTAATAGAGCTCTTCGATCTGGAAACAAACGCCTGGCGACCATTCTGAGAATTCGCAAAACAAGAAGTGGAGGACAGCGATTCTCATATGTTGCCTCCAGAAGATGGAACACTCTTCCAGATCAGATCCGGCTGGAAGAGGACCACCTGGTCTTTCGTAAGCGGCTGAAAACACAGTTATTCCCATCTAGCTAAAGTGTGTACTTACAGATCAGTTCTTCAGCGCTGGGAGGCCTCATGGTAGCCATGCGCTTTACAAATACCTTTCCATTCCATTCAATATATTCTATTGAACTTTGGCATTTCCTTCTTTAGGGCAGAGAGCATGGCTACGCCTTCTACAAGCGCAGCAACAAACCTTAACCAACAACGTATCATTTAATACCATTTTTATGATGTGCACACTGGTGAGTGTGATGGGGCGGCGATTCCTCATGTGCTAATTGACTGGCAGTAGCAGGTCTGACACGAAAAGTGCGAAGTGCGCATGTCAGATTTGCTGGCTGTCTTGCAATGGCCAGCCCGACATGCCCACTTCTGCCCACACCAAGCCAGCAAGCAACTGTATCAACAGACAGGGATGACAGACACAGGGCCCCAGTCGCAAAAGGAGTGCTGGGTTAGCCTGTGCCATCCAATCCTGAGGCTTCTTTCATTCTGAAAACAGCATGAGAGTAGCTGCAGGATTGGTTTTGTTTGCTTCGGCGTCAGTAAACAGCAGCCTCAGAGGTAGAGTAGCACGCCAGAGAAAGACGATCATAATCAGTTGGCTGCAGGCTGAAATTCGAGGAACAAAGCCTGCATGGCATAAGTTAAGATCAACATAATAAGTGAACTTACTGTGATGCAGGCGTGCAAAGCCCATAGGGCTAAAAGGGCTTCCGCCCCCCGTATTGTGTCTCAGCACAGGCTGCTGCAACTTGAGCTGCTATGGGTTGGGCTGGGCAGTGTCTGGAGTCATCTCTGGCTCGCCTGAGTTTTTCACAGGTCTTTAAATACCATTTGCATATTTACATACCTTTGAAAACTGGTTACCGAGGCTTAGATTTTTTTCTGGCTCCAGTACTCTCTGGACCCCCACTATGCCTTGCATTTTACATTTACTGCCGTAGTGTGAGAATGCATTTCATGAAAAGGAATATAAAATAGGATTACCAAAAGAATAATGCCAGCCATGTGTTGTCTAAAGACCCTGCAAAGACTTCTTCTTGACACTAAATAGGGTTATAAATAAAAAAGTATGTATACATTTATAATGTGACTTTTCTGTCTTTGTTCCCATTATCGGTCATGGATTATTGAGGCAGCCCTAGAACATCATCAAAAGTACTTTCTATTTATATTAGCTGTTCAAAGTATGCACATATGAGTGCTGAAAATATGTCTTTCGGTGACTGTTTATTTTTGTACCATCTGGGACATCAAAATAACGAGCTGGCAACCCTAATCATAAGACTGGAAGTTTGTTGCAGGATCAGCACATTTGTTTCCTCCTTCTTAATCCCTCAGTAATGCCATAATAGCAATAGTGTAACATATCTGAAACCCTACACCACCGTCAATAACATGCTGAGTTACTTCAAGTGCCTGGGAATGCACCCTGCATTCAGACAACTCACTCCTTATTCCCGCCCTTCATTTTCATACTCACTCTGCACTCACAGTGATCACAATGCACTCACACTGATCACCATGCTCTCACACCATCCACCCGCTCACCCTGCACTCACAGTGATCACTCTGCACTCAGAATGCACTTCACTTGTGCTGTTCACCCTGTAGCCACACGAGCACACTAATCACCCTGCACTCATGTGACACTTCACTCACCTGTCCACCTCACTGCTCAATCTGCAATCTCACTCAAACAAGCCCGTCAATAACCATGCATTAATTTGTCCCACTCTGCACTTACATCCGCACCTAAAATCATATGCTCACCTCACTCACCCTGCAGTCACTCCTCTTACCTGACTCTCACACTGTTGCATTGATCACTGTGCCGTGCACGAGTTTTAAGTGTAAATATGTACAACTCATCCAGAAGCGACAGTACACATTTTCCTGCAAGACTAATAGAATGATGTTTATTTGGCACGCACTGAGAAAACAATGGCTTCTCATAGAAATTCAATGACCATGTGTGCCTTCAAAGAGCGAGCCCTTTTCTTACCCACCATCTGGAAATTGGCCAGTGTAACACAAAAACAGAGCTGCCGTCCTGCGCAGGGAGGGGATGTACTTTGTGTGACCTCAACCTTAGGAGCGATCGTGGCACCTCCTTTAAACAACCGCAAAATGTCAACTTGATTGTCAAATTGCCCACTGAGTGATTACAACTCAATTCAATTCAAACCCTTTATTCGATCTTACACATAAGATCTTAAAAGTACTTACAATCACAATTTATAAAAAAAACATAAATAAAACTAGCATAAATCCTAATAAAAAAAGTGCTACTAACCAATTGACCCTAAAATCCATTTTATATATATTTATATATATATATATATCAAAACAAAACCCTTTCAGGCATAGAGTGACGCATAAATTATGCAAAAAAGAAGGAGAGAGGTAGTTCTCAAGTTTAGGTGGAAAGCAGCCCCTGTTAGAGCACTCTCAACACCAGCGACACTCTAGATCTGCTCACCTCAAATGTGTTTTTCTATCAAAGTTTTTAAGCTTAGGATTAGCACAGCGCTATCCACGCCGAGATAGAAAATGACAAAGTTGTTTGCAATTTATACAGCAAAGTCTTTAAGCATAGGACTAGTACAGTGCTGTCCTTGCCAAGCTGTAAAATTACAAAAGCCATTTATCACTCCAGGCACAATATTACAGCTTCGAATTAGTGAAATACCAACTCAAGCCAACCTGAAATGAGTAAAAGCAACCCGACACAGTGTTTCGCTCTAATTAGAGCTCTTCAGAGAGGTATAGCTTTGTCCAGACACAAGGGAGAACCCAGTATTAAGTCAAAACAAAACCCTTTCAGGCATAGAGTGACGCATAAATTATGCAAAAAAGAAGGAGAGAACTCTGGGTAGTTCTCAAGTTTAGGTGGAAAGCAGCCCCTGTTAGAGCACTCTCAACACCAGCGACACTCTAGATCTTCTCACCTCAAATGTCTGTTTTTCTATCTAAGTTTTTAAGCATAGGATTATATATATATATATATATATATATATATATATATGAATGTAAGTCACCACCAACACCAAGGCTCCTGCCTCATTGACCAAATGACGAAAAAGCAGACCCAGATTCTGTGCTTCAGAGTGGTTTATTTTCTCAGCTTAGCCAGCCGCCATAACGCGTTTCGCTTCCAACGAAGCTTGATCACATGCTGGATACAATAACATGTGTAAAAGACAGTCCTGATTCGTCTTATGAGCCAACCTGCTTCCTTTTTTTCAAACATGCCCATAAAAATAATGCTAGCGAAAAACACACAAAAGAATTCTGCAAGGTTTTGAGGAAAAACAATGCTACACGACAAAAATAAAATTGTAACGCTTGCAAATCGGTACAATAAAAATTATGTCTTTTGACGGTAAAAACCACAAAAGAATAAAACATGAAGATCATTTTGTGGGGATATTGTCGCACTGGGAGACAGAAAGATCAGAAAGTTTGTATTTCTTTCCTGGGTACCCTACCATCAGTGGAATCAGATTTAGATGAAATCTAAATAAGATATATTTGTGATGTGGCAATGTGACATCAGCCAGGTAAAAATAACTTCCCTCCTCCAGCGCTGGAGTTTGTTCATACAGACGAGCTGTCTGGGTGTGGAAGTTTTTTTCCCTTCTTAAAAACTTGGCCCTCAAAGTGAATATCTCAGCCAATTTCCGCTTTGTTAAGGGCTTGTAGGCAGCCGCGGCCCGTGGATGGAGTTGCGGTGGGGCAGGCAGGCGGTGGGGGGTGATAAACACCGGAATATGGATGATTACAGGTAGGTAAACAATTAAATTAATAAAACAAATTTTGTTCCGTGTCCTGCATCGCAAAATGCAATGCCTTTGCAAAATGCAATCACCCCTTCAGATCGCCCCCCCTTCCAGGCAGTGGATGCGCTAACTTCTCCCCTTACTTTCGATGCCCGGCGAGGGATCGACAACACCCTGCTGTTCCTCTTTCAAATTTTGGTGACTTTGCCTTCCCCTTCAGGGGTAGATGTTCTCTGACTGTTCAGCCGGTTCAGTTTTGCATACATTGCCTGCCATTTTGTTGTGAGGTATTTACCTCCATGACCTGGACCCTCCATCTTGCGGCTGCAACTGACACTAGGACTGATCTTCACTGTTGGTCAGTGGCTTCCTTCCAACACCACCTGAACACCGGGCTGAACGATGGCAAGATTTTCCTGCTCTGTAAATATGTATTATATAATTGTCCAAGCCTAATCGCTGTTAAAATGTCATCCTGAGTGAATTTGTGTGTATATATATATATATATATATATATATATATATATATATATATAAACTAACCACTAGTATATGTAGTAGACCATTGTACTTACTACAACTCCTATGTGATTTTAGAGTTTATCTGTTTGAATCTCTTCCTTGAGTGACTTTACAACGTGTACATTTGCAAATTTTTTCTGTTTATATCTCTTATGTAACTGTTATAATCCAAAATCCTTATGTAACGTAACTGGTTCTTTTGTAAAGCGCTCTGACACCTTCGGGTAATGTTCGCGCTATATAAAATCGCATTAAATAAAACTGGGCGGTTAAACTCACGGTCATGTTAAACTAGAGACATGTCATTGCTAACGCCCCCAGGTTCGAATTAAAAGAAATAGATTAACTAAACTCGAAGTATGGTTAGCGTTAACAGAGGTAGAGCGGTTTCACGCTACACCCGGACGTTAAAACTGCATATGTGATGACCCACCTATGTGAAAACTGTGAGATCACCAAGCAAACAGCGAGGTAGGTGTGCCCGAAACATCCAACAAATTAGAGAAAATAGCAAATTATGGCAGGAAAATAAGACATCGCTAATAATAATCTCTCTTCATTTTAGGCGGATTGAATCTGCTCGCTGCACTTCCGCGTGCGATATTTACTAACCACGAGGACAGTCCTGTGCAACTGCTGATTGGGCGGCGTCAAAGCAGACCTTTATGATTGGCTGCATTTTGTAACCCAAGCTAGGCTGCAGAAGGCGCTGGGTCATCCTGGAGCTGGGACCGGAAGTAAGTTTGTGGTTACTGCTTCTTGTACCCTATCTGACTGTTGCAGTAGCTTGGTCATCCTACAGCAGGGATCGGAAGTAGGTATAGTTTTGCTGTCATTCCAGCGTTCCGCAGTTGCCTGAGAGGAGAAATCGGCGCACTGTAAAAGAGATTTCTCTACTGGAATTTCGGTATGTTACTCAGAGATCATTGTTATTTATATATACATCGCTACTGTCATAAAAAGCTGGAGGCAAGAGTAGCCTAACGATTAGTTTATCTATTTTGTTTAGCGCAACATGGTCCGGGGGCATCAGAGCACTTTACAAGACAACAGTTAGCGAACGATCACAGCAGGAGTAAATCGAGCATAGCAGGAGTACATTAGAGATACCACTGAGCTCTGGTTTACGAACTTGGAAACAAGCCTCGGCTCAGCGAAAATTTGTGGTCAAATCACTTAATTTAATCTTTCAGGAAAATCTGTAAAGTAATCTGGTTCTCATGTAAAATGCTCTAATACCGTGGGCCAAGTTTTAGTATATAAAACTTACCTCGATAGCTGTTGCTTAGTTGGGTGTATAATGTTACTGTCCCTTCACAACTGAGCGTATGTCGGTCCACTGGTACCTTATATTTTGTGACTACTTATTGTAGTCTTATATGGCAGGTCTTCATATAAAAGCCCGGAGGCAGTGGCACTCAGGTAAGAAGATGAGTTCTTCATTTCATGTTAGAATACAGAAGATAGGTCCCTCAGGATTCCATCTCCCTCGAACTCCCTATCTCCCAGCTTCTACTCAACAGCACACACCAACATTCTATTATATCATTCGCTCTTCCAGACACCAGCTTAGACATGCAGGGACTGGGGACCACTAGAATACTATACACCTCCTTTTCTTACAAACTCCACAAAGAAAAGCCATTCACTTGCAGGTGAAGAACAATCATTCACAATTACTCAGTGTCCAACAATTCTGGCTTAAACATTTACCCAACAACACTATGCAGAGCAAACACAAAGACAACAACAACAAAAAAAAAAATAGCAGTCACAGAATCTCTGCCACAGTCAAGACATGAGGCTCTCCACATCTCATTTCAGATAAAGAAATATGACAACTAGTTGTGACTAATATTTCACAACAGTGTTGCCAAATAGTCCAAGACTTGCAAGTCCATCAAACTCCACGGATATGAGGCCCTACCACCACCTGTGTGCCAACTCACAATGACTATTCATAAGGGATTCCTTTTGAAGAACGCTAAAGCAACAACCTCACCTTGTGCTGCTGGTGGGATTGTCTCCTCGTTGCCACTGTTTGCCGCTGCGACTTGCCGGACCCGCTTCGCGGGTCCCGCTGCGCGGCCGACAGCCTTGCCACTGCTACTCTCACCTTCCAGGGGATTTGGGCGTTGTTACTGACCGGCAGGGCTGCGAGCTGTTAGCGGGAGACTCCGAGGTCCAGGAGTCCCCGCGCGCCCGTCACCACCTGGGCTGCTCTCCCTGCCGGCTCCACCCCCATCCTGCCTTGAAAATCGGCGGCTCAACCACGGACAAGCGGATTCCTTTTGAAGAACGCTAAAGCAACAACCTCACCTTGTGCTGCTGGTGGGATTGTCTCCTCGTTGCCACTGTTTGCCGCTGCGACTTGCCGGACCCGCTTCGCGGGTCCCGCTGCGCGGCCGACAGCCTTGCCACTGCTACTCTCACCTTCCAGGGGATTTGGGCGTTGTTACTGACCGGCAGGGCTGCGAGCTGTTAGCGGGAGACTCCGAGGTCCAGGAGTCCCCGCGCGCCCGTCACCACCTGGGCTGCTCTCCCTGCCGGCTCCACCCCCATCCTGCCTTGAAAATCGGCGGCTCAACCACGGACAAGCGGATTCCTTTTGAAGAACGCTAAAGCAACAACCTCACCTTGTGCTGCTGGTGGGATTGTCTCCTCGTTGCCACTGTTTGCCGCTGCGACTTGCCGGACCCGCTTCGCGGGTCCCGCTGCGCGGCCGACAGCCTTGCCACTGCTACTCTCACCTTCCAGGGGATTTGGGCGTTGTTACTGACCGGCAGGGCTGCGAGCTGTTAGCGGGAGACTCCGAGGTCCAGGAGTCCCCGCGCGCCCGTCACCACCTGGGCTGCTCTCCCTGCCGGCTCCACCCCCATCCTGCCTTGAAAATCGGCGGCTCAACCACGGACAAGCGGATTCCTTTTGAAGAACGCTAAAGCAACAACCTCACCTTGTGCTGCTGGTGGGATTGTCTCCTCGTTGCCACTGTTTGCCGCTGCGACTTGCCGGACCCGCTTCGCGGGTCCCGCTGCGCGGCCGACAGCCTTGCCACTGCTACTCTCACCTTCCAGGGGATTTGGGCGTTGTTACTGACCGGCAGGGCTGCGAGCTGTTAGCGGGAGACTCCGAGGTCCAGGAGTCCCCGCGCGCCCGTCACCACCTGGGCTGCTCTCCCTGCCGGCTCCACCCCCATCCTGCCTTGAAAATCGGCGGCTCAACCACGGACAAGCGGATTCCTTTTGAAGAACGCTAAAGCAACAACCTCACCTTGTGCTGCTGGTGGGATTGTCTCCTCGTTGCCACTGTTTGCCGCTGCGACTTGCCGGACCCGCTTCGCGGGTCCCGCTGCGCGGCCGACAGCCTTGCCACTGCTACTCTCACCTTCCAGGGGATTTGGGCGTTGTTACTGACCGGCAGGGCTGCGAGCTGTTAGCGGGAGACTCCGAGGTCCAGGAGTCCCCGCGCGCCCGTCACCACCTGGGCTGCTCTCCCTGCCGGCTCCACCCCCTTATCCACCAGTCTTACAGGCATAAAAGCACAGTATCGCCCCCGCACCGCGGGAGCGCGCGGGAGAAGCCCGGGACAAGGGCGGGACCGTTTGAGGCCGTTCGAGGTCTGAGAGGACTGGACTGGGCCAGCCCTCTAAGCCCCCATAAACGGTCTCTTCCCTGCAATCACAAGGAACTATGTCATCTCGTGAGTATAAGGAAAGGGCGGCCAAATCCAAATTAAAAAACGGAACCCTAGATGACTTCATTACTAAAACACACTCTGCAATAGACAATGAGATCGCCAAAATGCAGCGTCGAGTTTCATCCGAACTGGACGCTGCAAGGAGGCTGTCACAGGAGATAGCTGTGGCAAAAAAATCCTCCCTAGGTGCTTTTGCCTTTGCCAAAACCCCTGACCGTTCTATTGCCCAACCTTTAAAATTAATTGAAACAACTGTAGACATCCATCATCAAACGGTGCCTATTACACACACCTCAAAAGAAACTTTACAATCACCCTCATTTATTATCCGATGACCCTTTACAAACACCTAAACTTGGGGTAATGGAGGAGATAAATGAGTGTAACAGAGATGTGCCAGTATTGGGCTTAAAATCAATTTCTGTAAATCAGGTTGTGGGAGTTCCTAAAAATAAACAGCAGGGGACATACACCAAAAGGAAACGTGCTAATCAAACATCATACGCTAGGAAAAAAGTGAAGGTTGCAAAGTCACAACTATCTACCAAGTTGCCATCCCCGTCTCCAGCAATTAATACTCAACCTGCTGACCCCACAGCAGAGGCAGTTGTGGATTCGCTAGAGATAATCCAAGATAGGGATAGATTGACAATAGTGAAGGAGAATAATGAAGTACCACTATGTGTTATAAATGGGGGAGATGTTGAATTTCTTACCGTAGTTTGGGAAACTCTTAAAAAGCTTTTAAACCCCTTTGAGGACAGATTATTGCAGATAGTATCCCAACTCTCTAATATTGATAAAAAGTTTTCACATTCAGGGAAACACCCCGGTAAGGAAGACAAAAATTTATTGGTCGGTGTTGAGAAACTTATAAAAAATTTACTGAACCCCTTGATGGAGAAAACTCAAATAATAAATTCAAAATTAGATCAATTGGAGTTTTTAACATCTAAGAACACCACTTTACTGGAAAGTCTGGTAGGAAGTAAAAAACAACCCCCCACTACTGTTGGTAAGACTAGTGATAACACCAGTTCAGGGAAAAAGGGCTTTAAGCCTAACTTGATATCGCAACCTCTATCTAGCGGTACCACTTCCAGCACTACCCCCTCCTTAGTACCAACACCATTAATAAAAATCAAACAGGTGAATACAGCGGGCCAAAAGCCAAATAATCCTCTGGTGGTAACTACACCAGTCAATACATCTGCACCGGCCCAAATTAATAAGGAAGTGAAAGAAACACCGTCAAGTAAACCTCAGGCACCCAGTAAAACCCCATTACAGGGTAGGGAGATCTACATAAATATACCCCCAGAGTCCGCGCCTTACATGGCCATCCTGACAGGCGTTCAACCCATCCGAGAGAATAAATATGAGAAAAATGAGGACCTCCTAAATAAAACAAAATTTTGGCTAAACACAAATAGGCCATTGACCGAGGACACTGTCACAAAAATCCTCAGTGTTCGTAGGGTTCCTTGGGTTGGACCAAGCAAAAAAGACCTGGAGGGTGATTGCATTCTGATAAACTTTAGAGATAGTTGGGTTAAGGATATCATCTGTAGTAAGGCCAGGTTTGGGAGGATGGGGGATATCCAGTGTATTGGTCTCGAATACTTTTATCCCAAACTCTGTCAGTCTAACCCTGAGCAAAACCCTTTTCATCAAGGACAGCGTATAAAGGGTGGATACCAAACGGGTTGGACACGCAATTTAAATATGAATCAAGACCCGTTCCACCATTATACTCCTTGGCAAGAGACAGTTCCCTTTATGGGGCCGCCTATCATGGGTGATTTTACACAAGTTCCTTACAACCCACGACGATCTAGGTTTAGGGGCCCAGAATACCCTGGCTGGTTTCCAAATATTAACAACTATAACAACAACATCCCATTGAGGAATCGCTTTGACCCTTTTATGAACTTGGATGAGGTTGATTGACCACCACTTAGGATTAAAGGGACAATATCTACAATACCAGGTGGGGGAACGAAAGAAGATCAAGGTATATGCACTAATGATGTTGAGCCTGTGAAAGTAACATGTGAGGGTAATAACATGAGCGCTGGATACCTACAGATGGGCTCCGCTGCTATGCCAATGGTCACCTTAGATAATGGCCACGAACAGAATATGTCACCACTGCTCAACCCCAATACCACTGTCGTAACAGATGCTTTGGGAAATAGTCACGGACTGCAAGGGTCCTCATCATCATCATCATCAGCACTAATATCTCTATTATCCTGGAATATCTCTGGAATAGTGAACAAATTAGATGATGAGATATGGTTAGATTTTGTGGAAACCCATGGAATCTTGTGTCTTCAAGAGACTTGGTCTAGGACTACCTGCAATATAGAGGGCTTTCAATCATTTGCCGTCTCGGCTGTCCCATCTACATCGGGGAGGGCAAAAGGTGGTATATTGACAGCATTGTCAACAACACTACAGAACCTGCGTACTACGACACTGGTAGAGACAAATTGGTACCAAGTATTGTTATTGGAACACCTATTCCCTGAAGCAGTGTTACTCATTAATTGGTACTACAATATCTTCAATGTATATGACACTTCGGTAATTGAAGACTTGGAGTATGCTCTAGGTAAAATCCGCTGCAGGCATCCTTCCCCGCCGATTATATGGGTTGGAGATTTCAATTGTACACTCTGCAGTCATGGGGGTTCAAACGTATGCGGTTTGGAGGATTTGAATGCCCAGCCCCTAAACCACTTTAGGCACACTCCGCAGGGGGATGCCTTGAATAATATCATCGTAACCAATGATCTATGTGTGGTAGACCCCTGGTCCCCCCCAGATACCCCGCATATACCAAGTTTCCAGGGCTTGAGGGGAGAAATGAGTACAATTGATTTTGTTCTGGTATCAAGTACCTTTCTTAAGTATGTGGAAAAGCTGGAGGTGGTGGCAAATCCCACTAGTGACCACAACCCTTTATTATTATCTATATGGGTTCCTACACAAGAACCACCAAGGAAAAGGGAACAACCCATTGAGTACAACAAAAATAAGGGTGTAACCCTGAAATGGGGGAAGATAAATGTGCACAAGTTGGAAGAGGATATTGTTGTAAACTGTAAAAATGATATAGAATTGTGTTTAGCAGGTTCCGATTCACAAAATGTTATTGAAAGTTTTGAGAAGTTGTGCTCCTATATAGGACAGTGCCTAAAAAAGCCTACAAGAAAGGGAGGCCAAAAGGCCTTTAGATGGTTTGATTCTGTATGTTCTGCCACACACCGATCACTGAAATTAGCATTGTGTGAAAAGCCTAGAAATAAAGAGCTTGTCAGGACCAGTAGGAAGGCGTATAGAGACGCCATTACAAAAAGAAAACAGGATTTGAAAACCAGGGCTTGGGATGACCTCGAAAAGGCAGCAGAACTGAAAGATAATAGGCTATTTTGGGAGGTAATTAATCGTCCCCTTTTTAAGAGCAATAATAATGAAGCTATAGCCATCCAGGTTACCGCTGAACAATGGGTCCAACATTTTAGTAAGATTTTTAATCCTAATTCGTATTCATTAATGTTAGACAATGAGGGGACAGGGGATGTGGTGTCTTCATCTCCCTTGGCCCTGACCCTCAGCTCTTCATTTACTTTGACTGAGATTGAGGAGGCCCTAGGGAAAGGAGCACCATTAAAAGCTCCAGGCCCAGATGCTGTCCCTCTGGATCTTTTTAAATCCAAGGTTAGTTTGTGGGCACCTATTCTATTGAATGTTTTTAATGCTGTAGTGGTTGGCCGTATCCCTGGCACATGGAAAGAGGCAACGGTAGTGCCAATTTTTAAGAAAGGCAACAGATCCGATCCTTGTTGTTACCGCCCGATTTCTTTAATAGATGCCGCATGTAAAATCCTAGGTAGAGTAATCTTGGCGAGATTGGAAAGTTGGGCAGATTCTGTTGGATTGATAGTTGATTCTCAATATGGATTCAGACACGGAAAGGGGACAAATGAGCAGTGTCTTAATTTGGCACTAATCATGGGAAAGTACGTGAAGGCCAAAAAATCTTCTATTCATCTGGCCTTCATGGACTTGACAAGCGCTTTCGATACTGTATGCAGGAACAAGTTGTGGAGGATGATGATTGACATGGGCTTTGAAGAACCTCTAGTGTCCTTGCTTCGCAGGTTGCATGAAGCAACCAATGTGTCCATCAGGTTTGGCACTGGGGGGGAAATAACGGAACCAATTCCTTCTACTGAAGGAGTGCGTCAAGGATGCATCTTGGCGCCTTTCCTCTTCTTAGTTTATACAAACGGACTTGAACAGTACCTACTAAATCAGGGCTGCGATTTCCCAAAAATTAATGGTAAAAGCGTCCCTATGCTTTCATATGCGGACGATACTGTCCTAATGACATTAACAGGAAACGGCATGCAAGTGTGTTTAGACGCATTTAATAAATTCATGCTTGATCTAGATCTAAAGGTAAACTTTGGAAAATCCTTTATAATGTCCTGTGGCCCCAAGGGGTCGTCTGTTAGGAAGTTCGTGGTAAACAACCGCACAATTGGGAAAGTGGATAATTTCAACTATCTTGGTAATCTGTTTGATAGTAAACTAAGATGGTCACCGGTAATAAAGGTTCGAGCCCAGAGTATGACAAGGGCGATAGAGGGCATTTTCCGCTTCTGTAGCAAACTGGGGCAGAAACACATAACGCATCTTAGAACTCTCTACACTTCAAAATGCCTATCTGTAGCTACCTACGGGGCAGGGGTGTGGGGGACTGAAATGCCTGCCGCAATACAGGTGGTGGAAAACAACTTTATAAAAAGAGTCTTGTCAGTCCCAAAAAGTACCTCAAACATTTTCTGTCATAATGAACTTGGTATGGTTAGTGTCTCTGATACAATCTGCTTGTCACCTTTACTGTTATGGGGCAAAATCTGGCAGTCAGAAGACCTGCAATTAACCAAAGAAATTATTACTGACTGCATGGCTTTAGATAACTCAAAGCAGATACCCTGGTTGTCCTATGTTTGTAACATGTTGAACAAAATCGATCTTGGTTCCTATTTTTATAGTCCCGGGAAAATCGAGGGAAATTACAAAATGGACATAAAGGCAAAGTATTTGATGTCTGTGAACCAGCTTTGCAGGGACAACATAATTGATAATGATACTATCCGTATCTGTAAACCCCAACCCCAGTATTATTTAATATTTACCCATAATGTGCAATGGCGATTCCTTTTAACAAGGTTTAGACTGGAGACCCTACACTACCAATTTGCCTTTCCTAAACAGGGGGGTTGGGGTGAGAGACTGCCCCCTTGTCCCTGTAATAATAGGGACAGACAAAGTACCTTACATTTGGTTCTTTTTTGTTCATTGTATAAAGAGCCAAGACTCCGGTTTATTAAACCAATTCTGAAGGGCAGGCAACCTTGCACCTATAGGGAAGGCTATGAATTTTTGTTATCACTAACTTCTGTGGAAATCTGTTGTGCAATGTTAAACTTCATCAGAATCTCACTAAAGATTAGGAAGATCTATGGGTAGCACAATCTGTATTGAAATTTTACAAAATTTGAGAATGTAGATGTTCTTGTTATTACTATTGTCATTTTTTAGGTCTTTTTCCTAAATTCTTGTGTAAGTCTTTGTTTTAATTTAGCTTTTAAAGGAAAGATGAATTACATGTATGTTAGTTCAATACTTTTATGATTCATTTTATGTTTCGAATAAAGTTTTTTTTTTTTTTTTTTTTTTTTTTTTGAATTTGAATACGACTATTCATAACATGTATGCACACAGGACTTATGGTCATGCACGCTCAGTGACCTGAAAGCCAGGTAAGGAAACCCATCAGCTTCCTTCAACAAATGGTTTTGTTTCCCCAGCACTCTATTACATCATTCACTTCCAGCATTCCAAACACCAGCTCAGACATAGAGGGAACGGGAATAACTTGGATACTACACCACAGTAACCTCACCACTGTCTATATATCTAGGGTGGCATTATAACCATGTAATTACACAGAACCTGTACCATTCAGATTGCTTCCTGGTAAGTTCTACTAACTAGTGGTGCACAGGACGACTTGTGTTCTTATGTGTTGAGTTAAAACAAACTGGATATGTGACGTATTTACAGAAATACAGCAGGCAAACATCGATAAACTGCAACTGTCATGGCAAAACCTGGATTTCTAGTCATCCTATGTCTACTGTAGCTTCTTAGATGTGTGCATAACTCTGTAGTGACTTCTCCGTACACATTTCCACTGTGATTTTATGGTTGTGACTGCAGCCCTGCTGTGCCCTCAAATCTTATTAAATATCTCTATGATCTTCTCTAATCGCAGTGCAAAGGGCATCTTACTACACTAAGAGTTGCATAGGCAATTGATAAAAGCTCTCCTACAATGACATTAACACACAAAAATCATCGAACATGACTCTGCCACTTGGCCAGATATCAAATAGAGCACAAGACCAAGAACATGTCATAGCAGAATGAGTAGGACTGCTATCTGTGGTGGCATGCCTGGATTTGCGTGGTGAGCATCACATCCTCATTCAGTTGACAAAACTACAAGGCTTTCCAAATGCTGGACTGTGCGCTATACAACTGCCAGTAACGTAACACTGGATCATCACTCCTGGGTGTTTATGTTTATTCAGACCTTATAGCTATGTTTATCTTTTCTGTGACATCAACACAGTCTATATGTGTATTTACTATGACCATGCTGGCAGTAAATATCTTTTTGATGGTCGCATCTGAATGTTTATTTCTTTATTATGACTAAACATGTGCATCTATACCTTCACTGTAGTCTTGTCGCTATGGATATATTTTGCTGTGAGCTCACGTTTCTGTTTGTGTGTATATTTTCTGCCACTGTCTGCTCTCTGGGTATGTTTATCAAATTTTTTGAGTTCTCGGTACTTTGTGCAGCCATCTGTCTTCATACCTGCAATGCCAAAATGACCATCTTGCAACAGTTCATTATCTTTGCCTCACAGTCTTCGGTACTGTTAGCTTATTGCCTTACAATAGATTGCCTTTCAGCACTGCTAACTCCTGCCCCACTACTTTATAGTTGATCAACAATGTTTCCCTTCCTTTCATCTGACCTTCTTAATCTCTTTGTCCTGTTCTGTACTTGTCTTCCATTCCACCACACTAATAGCTCCCTTGCAACTTCCACTGGTACTTGCCATCGACCAGTCTTTTTGGTCAAAGTCCACTTCTTCACTTTCACTATTGGCAATCATGAAAATTGAATTGACACTGATATTCTTGCAGCCAAGCACATACTTTAAATTAGAAGTTAACTCCTGAAGATAATATATCCATTTAGCCAAACGGAGTGGCTTTACCTCCGTAGATAAAACCAACAGATTTTAAAGTGCTTGACCACTCACCATCCCGAAATGTCTTAAAATGTGTGACCATTCACCATCAAGCAACTGCCACTTTCTCAATAGTACTATATGAGCTTCATGCCCCTCCGAATGTTTGTGATGCGAACACCATCACTGTTTCCACGACTGCCTTTTCCTTTTTCAACATGATATTGAGGCTTTATGCATTGGCATCAATAACAGTAGTCTTATAGGGTTTAAAGTTCACTGACTCCACTTAACATCTCTTTATCTTTTGAAAGGCTTCTTTAGAACTACCCATCCATTCCAAATTGACATTGTTCTTCATTAATGCACTCAGATCCCCCGTCATGTCTGAGAAGTGAGCCGTAAACTTGCAGACACAGCTCTTCTTCACTTACTTTCACTAAATTCATTCTGGGCCTTAGCCCATCCCCTAAATAGTATGGCCCAATAAGCACTAGTATGGCTTAATCTACCACAGATTGACACGGTCAATCCAGCTCCACTTAAAACTTCCCAACACACAAGGGGAGGAGCCAAGATGGCGATCGGGATGGCTGCATAAAAGCTTGGCTCCGTGCTCCCTCCCGTCCCGCACGTATATCCTGGCGATTACCCTGCACAGTATTTGCTAATCCGAGTAGGTGAAGGAAAGTATTCACTTACCATCTGCTTCTGAGGCTCCGCCGTCCAGTAGACCCGAAGAAATGTCCCCGACTATTTGGTGGCCTTCGAGGTGCTGAGACCGGGATCTCGAGTGGGGAGAGTGTCCGGCTGGAAGTACAACGCCAGCGGCCGCTGGTTGCACTGGGAAGCCGGTCGGAGAGAACCAGAGATCCGCGAGCCGAAAGAGATGATGTCAACCCACTCCCCATAGTGGGTTGACCTGCGGAAGGTGCGCTATAGCTGGGCCGGAGAGAAATTCGTGATGACCTGCTCCCCTTCGGTGAGACACCCGATTATGTTCATGGCCCACCCCGGGAACCTGTGAGTGGCTCCCGAGGAGCGACGGGGGCTTGTTTAACCTTTCGGTGACTCTCCTTTCTGTGGCCGGCCCCGACTATTGAGATCCTGCGATGTCCGCGAGCTGGGCCCGATCCAGCGGTGAGGTGGAGGGAAGAGAAATCGGAACGTCTGAAATGGCGGATGATGCCCTCCTGCGCACCCCTCAACCGGGCAGAGAAGCCGGTGCACGAGAGAATCCCGGGGTTTGGCACCATGAGAAAACACCCACTCGCAGAGATGTCCTGGCTGCATTAATAATCCTGCAGATTACCCTGATCCGGGAGACCCGAGATTTGGGGAACAGGATGGCCGCCATTGTTGTTCTGCCATTTTGTGACGGCACGGATCGCTCTCAAGGAGGCGGCGCTGTGTCTGCCTTTGATACATTGACGTGTTCCTCGGATGAATCTGCACTCGTGGAGACGCGGATAGATTTGGTTCATGAGCTGGCTGTGGATACACCTGTTACATATGTGATTGTCTCCTTGGGGCCTATCTCTGAACTGCGAGTGGGGGAACGGCATTGGTCCATGGTTTGGGCGGCCCCGGCGGGGTTTCGGCGCTTCCCGCTTCGTGTGATTCCTTTTTCATGGCTGGCGGGACTGTGTTCGGACTTGAGACTGTTGGCGATGTTGATATTGTTGCGGTCCGTCTTCTGCCATGCTTCATCGGCGAGACTTGGGTGGCTCGTATCCTGTGGAATGACGGCACCGCCAGATTTTCCTGGTGCAATCGGACCTCTTGTACTATTTTGTATCCTGTCTGAGAAATGGTTCAACGTTGGTACTATCGACAGAAGAGGCCAGGGGTGACTTTGCTTGGGACATGGAGGGACTCATGGATGGTTCATGGTGATTTAAGGGGCGCTTCGCGGAGCTGTAATTGATTGCGTTATATGTGACTGTTGCTATTTATATTTTTCTACCGTTGCTGTTTAGACGATTTTTGAATGCGGAGGTGGGAGGGGCCGGAACACTAGATTGAGGGCCCTTCTCCTGTATTTTTTTTTCTTTCTTTTTCTTCTCTGTATTTCGGGTCTCCATTTAGGGCGACAGGCACGCTGCTGGGGGGGGGGGGGGGGGTAGGCCGTAGCCTTCTGCAGGGGTTCAGGGTTGGGGGATGGGTTTGTTATTTTGTTCTTTTTTCTGTCTCTATGGCCCTTTGCCCTTTTCTTTTTCGATGTCATCGTCTTTCATGTCTCCCATAGTGTTTTCCCTTGAGGGGTGGGACTAGTTTGCCATGATTGCTTAGTGTTTATTGCGTCTCTCCTTACCCCATTCCCCCTCCCCCGTCATTCTCAATCTATGTACATCGCTAGCGTAACCTTTTGTTTTTAGTTAGCTGTGCTGGGGGAGTGTATGACTGTGCGACATTGATTTCTAATTCATTTTTTCGTTATTGCAAAATGAACCGTCTCCGATCCTTATAATTGCGTGGTAATTTAATTATGTGTCATATCCTGGATGCTAATCAGCCTTCGACCTCCGGACCGCTGTACCTTATACGTTATATTGCCTTTTTCCTGATTTGCGTAGCGACAGGCTAGATTGGTTGTAGGCCTATGGTTGTATTTCTGTGCTGAAACAATAAAGGTTCTTAAAAAAAAACAAAAAAAAAACTTCCCAACACTTTTCTTAACACACTAGCATGTTTTTCGTGATTCCTATCCCAGATAACGATATCATCGTGGAAATGCATCACCTGGGGCCAGCCCACAAACCACTTTTGCATCTGTTTCTGAAATACAGCTGAAGTGGAAGTTCAGCCAAAACGTACCACAATTTCCATTTTTCTTTTCGTTCTCCTCAATCAGTTCTTTCTAACCAGAACCACAAGTAATGTTCTACAGGGCTCACACCCATTGAGCTTGAATTCGTTTCAAAACAGCAAATAATTGTCAATTTTTCTCCACAATATTCTTCAGGACTCACATTCATACTTTTTAACTTTACACCCAACAAATTATTAAACGTACACTCATCGTAAAAGTGAAAGGTGAGCACAAGTCCACCCACATATAATTCACTTCAGTATTACAATTTAGGCGGGTGCATTTTCATGCTCTTTTACGCTTACTAAAAATTCCTCATCATCCACAGTGCTTTCATACTTTTTCCTCTTGGACTGTATTCACACTTCGTTTTTGCACTGTGAGCTCCGCACACAGTAGGAGTCATTGGCTATTACAACACGTCTTATGCTTTCACAGTGTTAACCTCTTATTCTGCTCTCAATAGCTTCTTGCTCTCTAGCTTTGAGTTTATCCTTGCTCTTCTCGAGCTCACCCTTTTTGTTGCTCCTGGACATACTAATCATGCTAACACCCAATCATCTTGTCCTTTTGATTCGGGACCTTCTTCTGTCTTGAAGTTCTCGCCAATCTTTTTACAATTTGAATAACTTAGTTCCATGTAGGATCTTACACTTACATTTTTCTCTCGAATTTTTAGATTATTAACTCTATTAATAAGCGGATCTCTACTAATCTCCTCATGGAAATCTCTGAATTTTCATGTGTAAGCAAGAATACCTAAAACTTATCTACTGTCCAATATTTTCCCAGGTTGTTATTCCCTTGAGAAATACTTTGGCTGCTCCACTGACACGTTTGTTTTAGCCTTATAGTTTTCCTCAAGTGCATGCATGACTTACACAAATGAATCTTCCTCCTCATCCCAATCCTCAGCACTCCTGGCCATCTGGTTTTGGTAATTCGTACCTTTCTCACCTAAAATATGTCGCAACAACACTTATTTATAGCTGGTTACAAATAGTTCACCATTTTCCACTTCTAAGTAACCTTCAAATGCGTCTCTCCGATCCTCCCAGAAGGAGATACTACTGACTCCATAATATTCATACTGCTTAACATCAGTAATACTTAGGTGGGACGGCAGTTGGTATAACACCCAAGTAAGATCCAAAAGTGCACCAAATAAAAATAACTTGAGATAAAGTAGCCACAGTCGTAAAAAATATGTGGGCTTGTATTAAATTGCTACTTAACACCTGTGCCGCAGTCGATAAGTAATTTGTAAACACTTCATCACAGTCACATTCCGCCCACAACTGCAAGTCCTACTAAAGCCACAGGTGAGCACAAAGCAGGAAAAAAAGGCCCCCGCTCCTCGAGACCGTTGCCACAGCTAGTGGATCCTAACATCATCCCACAGGGGCGCCTCCCCACGCCCTCCACGCTAGTACCTGACCCTCGCTCTCTATCAGGGCTGCCTGACCTTAATATGGCCGCCACCCGGGACATTCACTGTAGCAGAGAAACTTGACTTATCTCGACCTTATTATTTGAGCAGGGCTCTTGGACCGGCTCTGCCCATTTCAGACTCCTAGACCACCTGCTTTGCCAGCCCCAAGACTTTAACTCTGGTGAGCTAGATCACTTCGGTCACCTAATTGGGCAGGGAAACCGGTCTGACAAATGCACTAACATCAGCGTATCAACTTCTCACAGCCAAGGGACTTCAGAGGCCCTAATTGACAGCGCCTCCCACCAGTACCCGCAGCAGACCACTCACCTACAACCCGCACCTGGCTTCTCTCTCCAAGGGACACCTGTCCCCTGCCTAACTCAACACCACGCCTGACTTTCGATGCCACAGCTCGCCCCGGGACACGCTGACCACCGTTCTTTCCAGAGCAGACTGCATCTGACTCCTATTGTCCCCAGGACCCCGGCGCTCGCAACCTTTCCCGATCCACTATTCCTGTAGCGCATACCCGCTACCTCTACACCGATTTTACCTCTACAGTGATTCTATCAACCCTCCACCCCTCCGTCCTACTCTCCCCCCTACCTGCCCCGGAGGTCTCGCCTCCCCCTCAGCCCAGCTAAAATGCCCCCGACCGCAGAATTGGACACGCATCTCTGCCCCTCCTCTAACCACCTATCTCCCCAAGGGCAGAACACCTTCGCTATAACATTCCCACGCAGCCTCTCCTTCAAAGCAAAAAAACGCTTCAAACAGAATATAATTAGGCTACACCCCGAAACGCTAGTTGTTGACACCTACCACTGCACATCTAGAGGTCAGAGGAAAATGGACTTAATTTTCCACACCAACAGACGCTTGGGCAACGATCTTCTACTCATCCCTCCCCGTCTCCAAAACCACCTTCACCGAACATAATCGCAAACTTACTATCGCCCCTCTGACCCAACAGTCTCTGACCGGAGACATCTCCATCACCATCTATGAGAATGACACCATTCTAATTCAGGCAAAAGACGAGAACCTAGAGTTCTTCGACTCCTTCTTCCCCACACTTAAGAGGGCTACTACCCATTACCCCCACAAAACCACCCCCTCCCCACCTATTAGCTCCCTACAAACTCCCAGTCCTCAGAGCATGTCCCCGCCAGCCCAATGTCCCCTAACTACTCTACTTAGGCACTCCGCCAATCAGACGACACCATCAGCCCTAGCTCTCCCTATTACTCAACTCCAGTCCTCCACCTCCCACTCCCAACCTCCCACTATTCAGCCACCCTCTCATCCCCAAAGGACCTCCAACTCCTCTCCCCACCTCCGGAAGCACCCCTAGCTACCTATCCTCCGACATTAGAGATCCACCCCAATATCCCCACCCTTCCTTGCTCTTCCACTCTGCTAATCCTACGTCCTCTCCCGCCCCAGATCCCCTCTTCCCTCCACCCCTGTCCTCCTCCCAACACTCCCAAACTCCCAGTAGTCAGCCCCCCACTCATCCCCAAAGGGCCCCCTTTCCCCAGTTCCTGATGCACCACTAGCTCTCCTCCTCCCCCCCCTGAGAGATCCTCCCCCCCACAGAGATCCTCCCCTCCTCTCCCCCTCACCCGAGCTGTCACATTGCCTCGACCTTATTGATGTGCAGATCGCAACCCTGATCCTTGGCCTGAAGGAAACCCTATCTGCTCTAGGGAATCTCCATTTGCCCTTCCCTCCATCCCCACCACTCCACATCCCTCCTCCTCCCTCTAGGAATGACTATCCCACTACCAACCAGGCTCATCCTCACCTAGGCTCCCCGCCTCCTCGCACTAAAGACCGGACGGAACCGCGAACAGTCAATCCCAGAAGAACTTTAACCTCCCTCTCCCCCAGGAAGTGAGCGCTCTTGTCACCTCGTACGAACTCCCCCCGTACCAGTCAGCCCAGGACCCACTCACGAACTCGAATCTCACCTCTTCGATACAAGTCATCACCGGAGTGAGTAGAGACCTCCACTGTTTCTTTCCTCCATACCCAGAGCCAAGCCTGACAAGTTAAAAGCGAAAGAAGACCCCCCATGAACTGCATGCTTATCAACAGCCGGTCCGCAGTCAAACATGCTACGGAAATAGCAGAAGCCATCCTCTCTCATGACCTGGATGTAGCCTTCATCACGGAAACGTGGCTAAATACCCTATCCTTCCCCATTCTGGACATGCTGGTGCCACCTGGCTTCTCAATTATCCGCAAAGACAGGCCCTTACACAAAGGTGGGGGCATAGCAATTATCCACAAAAATGACCTCTCCATATCCGAAGCTCCCTTCTGCCTGTACAGCTCCTTTGAATGCCTGTCGGTCAACATCAAATCTCACTGTCAGAGTTCACGGCAATGCCATCTCCTATACCATCCCCCAGGCAATTCCAACGAATTTAGAGCTCAGCTCTCGGACCTCATCACCCAAACAGCACTCAACAGCGACAACAGTTTAATTCTAGGCGACCTCAACCTAAGATGGAATGAATCCAATAACCCGCTGATTCAATCTCTCAACACCCTTCTACAAGACAATGATTTGATCCAACACTGCTCAGAGGAAACGCATTACAGAGGAGCGACCCTGGATGCCATCATTGCGAACAAAAATGCAATCTCGATTGATCACATCATCCCGGTGGACTGGTCAGACCACCACATCATTCTCTTTCATATCATTCAGCCGGCCCTATCCCTCCCACCCACCCAAGCCCCCCCTAAGTAGGTTAGGAACACTTCCAGAATCCCCCGAGACAATCTAGAAGAAGGTCTCAGCACACTCCTCCCGAACATGACGGAGTCCCTCTCAACCTCGGATCTCACCTCGCTCTACCATGCTAACCTGGAGCTCGCCCTGAACCAGCTTGCACCTCTGAAACTAAAAAAACCCAGAAGCATCCCCTCTAGGTCTTGGTTCTCTACTGACATCAATTAGGAAAGAAGACATCTAAGAGCAGTGTAAAGAACCTGGAGGACCAACCCCACCGCCCTCCATCGAGACCAACTCAAGACAGCACCCAAAAACTATTATACCCACATCAAGAGCAAAAAGTCATCCTTCTTCTGCTCCACCCTAGACAATGCCAAAAACCGCCCCAAAGAACTCTTCAACATCATTAGGAACCAAACCTCCATCCCTAAGGCAGCCAACCTAGTAGCATCCAAGACCCAATGCGAAAACTTTGCAAGCTTCTTCAATTAAAAAATCGCCAAAATTGATCGCTCATTCAGCACGAGCCCTGCACCCAACCACAACCCCCCAGTAACCCCGTCTATCCTCTGGGCATCCTTCCAGCCGGTTAAAGAAGAAATGATAAGCAATCTTATCGCCGCCGCTAAACCCTCATCTCACTCCCTCGATCAACTTCCCTCGAGACTGACTAAGGATTTGAAGCTCACTCTAGCCCCTATCTGGGCCAAGATCATCAACAGCTCCTTGAACGATGGCTTTATCCCCGACTGCCTTAAACTAGGTCAAGTCACACCACTTCTGAAAAAACCTGGCCTTGATCTCATGGACTTAAACAACTTTAGACCGGTCTCGAACCTTCCGTTCCTAGCCAAAATTCTTGAAAGATGCGTGTTTGCACAATTAACCCGACATCTTGAGAATTCTAATCTATTAGACCCACACCAGTCAGGGTTCAGGAAAGGCTGCAGTACTGAAACCGCAATCCTAAATGTCCTAAATGATCTGCACAGGTCACTCGACTCTAACCAATGTAGCCTTCTCATCCTCCTTGACCTCTCGGCTGTGTTCAACACAGTGGATCATACCCTCCTACTCAATGCCCTCTGAGAGAGAGCGGGCATCGAAAAGACAGTCTTAAAATGGTTCTCCTCTTTTCTTAACAATCGCACTCAAAAAATAAAGATAAACAGCTTCGAATCTGACCCCCTCCCCATCAGAGTCCCTCAAGGGTCAGTACTCTCTCCACAACTCTTCAACATCTGCATGGAATCCCTCACCTCACTTCTAAGGAACTCCAACATCCCCTTCCACCTTTACGCAGATGACACACAACTCTATTTGAAAACCACTTTGATTGCAGACATTCACAGACTCAACACGACACTCATGGAGGTCCAACAGTGGCTCGCAGCCAATCACCTCATAATGAATGAAGAAAAAACTGAAGTTCTCCTAATTTCGAACAAGGATGAAAACCCACAAATAGTGGAATGGCTCAAAGCCTTAAATGCCCTCAACGTCTCTCTAACGCCAACGGATTCCGCAAAATCCCTAGGAATCACTCTCGATCCCAAACTGGACATGAATAAACACATCGCTAAAACCGCCAAAAGCGCGTTCTTGAACCTGAAACTTCTATACGAAATCAAACCCTTCCTCCCCCCAAAGACCTGAAACAGGCCACACAGGCACTTGTGCTCTCCAGAATGGACTATGGCATCGCAGTGCTGACTGGAACTGCCAAGTCGCACCTAGGACCTCTCACCTCCACCCTCAACGCAGCAGCAAGAATGGTCACAGGAACAAAGAAATTTGACCACATCTCTCCAGCACTCAAAGAACTGAAATGGCTCCCGATTGACCAACGAGCCAACTTCCGCACAGCTTGCCTCACACATAAAGCCCTGCATACAGGCAAACCGGAATACCTGGCCTCCAAACTCAAAAGGGCAGGTCAGTCCAGGAACCCCAGAAGCTCCAACACACTACTACTCATCCCTCTGAAATCACAGAAACGCAAAACCTCAAATAAATCCTTTGCGGGGAATGTCCCCAAGATCTGGAACTCCATCCCCCCCCACATCAGAATGACCGCCTCCTTCCCGCAATTCAAATCGCTACTCAAAGCCCTGTTCCTTGAACACTCTGGTGCCTAAGGAGAACCCCTCGCCTGACGGTCGAAGTCCGCTTTCTCTCTGAACCCAGTCGGCTGACTCGCTCCTGATCTCCGTCCCACACTGCGCTCAAATTACTGTTGTACAGACTCTATTTCCTGCCTGTTGTTTTTGATTCCTGTTTTGCTTATTTTCATCTGCTGCATATCTGTATTTGCTGTGAAGCGCTCTGATACCCTCGGGTCCAGCTAGCGCTATACAAAACTTCAATAAATAAAATAAATAAATAAATAAATTCTTTTATCTGAGCAATGCATCTTTACCCACCTGGAAAACATGCAAGTCCAGGAGAAGATGATAAAGGTCTGAGAAATTAATCTGAATCATAACATTAGCTGATGCAGCCAACATCTTCCTTGATGCTACGTGTATTGTGAGCAATAATTTCGCTTGACACCAAAATGCAGGTTAAGCATGTTGTTGTCTATCTGTTAACTACGTTGAAGGAGTTTGCGTTACAGTGGCATCACAAACACTCGGACATACCCTTGTCAGACTGTGTCAAAACTCAGAGGTGTATATATGCACCACCGGAAGTGCACAAACCTGGCTGTCCTTTGGAATAGCATGGCTGAGTAGATGAACAGAAAAAAAATTTACTAATTGCCTGCTTACGTCACACCTGCAATGTCCTTTCCAGAGTTTGATGATATTTTTCCTTCCTCAAGTGGCAAAGCCCCGGGATAACAGCAGCAGGCCAGTGCATAGTTCACCGATCATCTTTGCTGCTAAAGAATGCTGGTGACCCAACAACTCGTCACCAATAAAGCATCCACCATATGCAGGGCTTTGGTTGGAATAGGTTTTATTGATAGATGATATAGTATCCTTCTGAGCAACTACCTACTTCCCTAGTAGAGCGTCAATGACTCATCTAAAATATTTCTGCTGCTTCCTACCCAAACTTTTTACCCCTGATTTTCGCATTCTGGCATTGAACGTAGATTGCAACAACGCGGGCCCAGGTTGTGTTTTCATAGAAAAATTCACAGAGGAGCTACAGCACAATTTTGATGCACAATGCTGCTGTAGCAACACATTTAGAGTTAGCTATGCTAGTACTGTGTAAAGTGAGCACGTAAAGTCTTTGCAAGATTGCAAAAATGTCTAGTGAGTCCTGAGCCCATTGTTAAGCAGAGATATGGACTCGACTGATTTTCCTCTATTTATTCAGTGTAAGTACAACTTTGTGATTTCAGGATTTTTTCAGTCTGTTTTTCACCACTCTTTAACGCGTTTGAGATCTTATATTTTCTCACATCTTTAGTTGTATGTATAAAGTACAGCACAGATAGCACCTTAAAATATATATTGTTATACTGCAGCAATAACTGAGAACAGGGTCGGTCCAGGAAATGATTAAATGTTAACTGTTAACCATTTGCCCATACGAATGGAAAGCAAAACCATACTCGACATGAGAACGTGCATGGTGTTGGGTCCTTGCAGTATGCCCTTGTTGCTCATTCTTCATTGAGCCTGCTTTGACAGCCTCACATAAAATGGGACAAATGCATGATTGCACAGTTTTAATTTCACGACTAGGAAAAACAAGATTAAAACATATTTGCATTACAAACGTTCTGCAGAAGTTAATCACTTTCCGTTAAAGTAACACAGTTTGCAACGTTTTTGTTTAAGACCACTCCCCTGTGAGGAGTTGTTTTTTAAATGCACTGGAAAAGAAAATTGGCCTTGCTAAAAAGTAGAATGCCTTCATTGGTGAGGAAGCTGTTTCACCTGAAAGTCAGAACTGTTTGCTTTGTCAAGGCTCTAACATCAACAAAATGTCACCCAGTGTGCATTCGAAATCTCTACAACAGTGAACGTGCCAAGACGAAGGACGGGTCATGAGACAATTTTCAACTAATTGTAATTTTTTTAAAATATGCCTCATATCCCCTGTTATGTAACATTTATCTATGGAACTAGCTACCAGGACGGTTTTTGTAGTAGGGCTAGTGGTGGCGGAAGTGCTGTCAGCTTGTTGCTCTTAGGCCAGCTAGGGTTCTTGTGGGACAGGGATGCCATTTATACCTCTGGATACATCTGGTTGGTGATTGATCTGTGGATTCAGTGTCTGAGAATACCTCGGCTGGCAGCATGAGGCAGCCTCTTCCCTGCTCCTCCAATCCTGATTTTCAAGCCCAGTTAGACATCCCCAGTGCACATAAGTGCACACCTGCTGT